>NC_051850.1:84470615-85670615 GCF_905115235.1 Hermetia illucens | reverse complement strand
GCCATCGGTGTAGAAGACTTCCGTATATCCCGCCATGCATTCCTCTGGGTCTTCCGAGTCCTCTCTACGCTTCAGGGTAACTACATATCTTCTACCAAACAGATGTATGGGGATACGAGAATCGGAAGGCATTGTAAGAACTGAATTTAGTCCTCCCAGTAACTCTTCCAATGCTCTGTGCCCCCCACATCCGTTGTCTTCCCATAGATCTAATCGAATTAGCCTATGAGCTGCTCTCATTGCAGTGCTTTGAATAAATATATCCAGGGGCTGCAAATTGAGTAGTGCATTCAGAGCTGCGCCGGATGTCGTGCTCATGGCACCAATGATACCCAGACAAACAGTTCTTTGCAGTGCAGCTAGTTTACGGTGAAAACCTTTTTGTCTCACTTTAACCCACCACACTACGGATGCATATACGAACATCAGCCTAATGATGGCAACGTATATCCACATTACCACATGAGGCCTGAGTCCCCATGTCGAGGCAAAGGTCCGTTTGCACAGCCCATAAGCTATGAGAGCCCGTTTCATCTTTACCTCTACATGGTTGTTCGAAAGAAGTTTTTTATCTAGAGTGACACCCAGATATTTCACTTCTTCGGAGAGTTGAAGGGTAGTACCCCTCATCTCAGGGAGACAAAGTCCATCCAGTTTTCTCCTTTTTGTGAATAAAACCATTGTGGTTTTATTTGGATTAACTGACAAACCATGTCTAAGGCACCAGCTGTCTATCAAATCAACGACACGCTGTATATTCCTACACACCGTTCCACGATCCCGATCAACAGCAAGTACAGCCCCGTCATCAGCATAAGCTTGAGCGTGTATTGGCAAATTTTGCAGTTCGCATAGCAGTGAGTCGATCAGCATACTCCACAGAAGCGGCGAAGGCACACCTCCTTGGGGGCAGCCCTTCGTCGCTTCTGTAGCCAGGTAGCGATCGACCCCTACCTCAGCGCACAACAATCTTTGCGTTAGCATAGCATGGATCCACTTAATTAAAGCATCATCAACACCATGCGCTCTGGCGGCATTACAAAGTTTTTGAAAAGGCGCACAGTCGAAAGCCCCTTCAATGTCCACGAACACCCCCATCGCGTACTCACCATTCAAAGTTGCGTCCTCTATCTTTGTGACCCAAGAATGAAGAGCAGACTCACAGGACTTTCCACGTTGGTAAGCATGTTGGATTTCACTAAGTGGGTGTGACCTAACTGCGTTTCCACGAATGTGACGCTCCACCAGTCCCTCCAAACCTTTCAGCAAGAATAAAGTCAAGCTGATCTGTCTGAAGTTCTTTGGATTAGAATAGTCATCTTTCCCAAGTTTCGGTATGAAAACCACCTTAACCTGTTGCCAAGAAGAAGGCACGTAGCCCAGAGCAAGACATCTTCGAAAAATATTTCTTAGAGGTCGCTCTAAATGCTCCATACCCTCCTTTAGCATTGCCGGATAGATGTCATCCATGCCAGGTGCTTTGAAATGTTCAAAGGACAGTATGGCAGCTCTCACCTTTTCAAGGGTAACAACCGCTTTCGCAGTGTTCAAGTTCCCTTTGCAACACTTGCGTGTTGAAGGGCCTTAATGACAAAAACGATACTTTGCTTACCAACCATCCAGCCGCGACGGATAGACGGCGAGAATATTTTGAACAGATTTCAACTCCTCCACTTCCACAATCTTTGTCGACATTTGGACCAGTTCCACCTGTCAGCGCAACCGGGTGCTCAGAGGTGGCGGCGAGGAAGATAGGGCGGCAACTCTATCGGCCAAACCAAAACCAAGTGGCCGAGGACTCATCTGAAGTGGCAAATTGGTTACGAAACCTTACCAGGGGTATACTGGTACTATGGGAACCGAGAAAGCTCCTGGACTCACATACTTTGGGTGAACTCCTGTTGTATATGAGGACAGCTCGGTTATTTGCGGTTGGCCCCCCTAGTAGGAGTTTCATGGTAGTTGTGGTTGTACTCAAGCGAGAAGAGACCTTCGGGCCTCGACGTGGTGTTGCGTATCAACACGGGTGCCATACTCCATAGTTCGGTAGAGATTGAGGTAATAGGTAATTCTTGCATCCACTAGTATGAATGCTAAGCCATGTACTTGGTATAGACTGGTACCGTTGTTGCTTGTCTTAGCGGGGCTCTGATTGTGGTCACAAAATCACTCCGTGTCTTAAGAGGACCGTAGGATTAAGTCTTACAACAGGTACCTACGTTAAACACCAAGGATCCTAAACAACAACCAAGGACGTAACTGTCAGCGCAACCGGAGTCGAGGAAGCAATAAAACGAACGAAACCGGGGAAAGCAACAGGACCCGACGACATCACTCACATCTGAGCTCTGGAAAGCGAAGAGCTGGAACCCAACACTGTCGCTCAGTTAATTCTTTAATCGGGTTATTCAGGAAGGTAGAACACCATCTGGCAAGAAAGTACCACTGTTCCAATATGGAAAAAGGAGGGTAGTCCAGCAGAATGTTCAAATTACCGTCCGATGTGTTTACTGTCCCATACCATAAAGATTTTTGTACGCATTCTTAACAGCCGTCTTCACGAAATCGTTGAAATAACCGTGAATCAAGCCGCATTTGTCTAGAACTGGGGAGCTACTGACGCAATACACGCTGGAGAAACACCGTGAGAAGCATCGCCTCTTTACAATGCATTTCTGAATCTAGAGGAATCGTTTGACCTTGTGCCTCACGAACTCATCTGGCATTGTCTACGAGAACACCTATTGAACTATTATATCGGCCTCCTATTTGAACAGAGTATCGACTCGTCGATTGGCAGTTCCTTTAGCATAGAGGGAGCGCATATTTCATGAAAAAGTTCGCAAATTATTTGTCCGTTTTCGTTGTCGGGTCTGTTGTTGTGAGAATATTCAATACGATGCTCCTTTTGTTCCTTCGTAACCCTTGTTTTCAGTAAAGGGTTGTTGGCGCCACCTAACTCCCTAACTGGAAGACAAGCTGGTATAATTTGTCTCGTTATTTTAGCGCGGGACACTCGTCTTCATCCTTCTTTGCAGCTGCTTTACGTTACATAGAACTTCCAGCTTTAACCACGTGGAGGTGGAGATATAGGTTGGTAGTAGAGCTGTTGGATTTAATTCAGCAGGCGTTTCTCAGTTTTTATGCTCCATCGTGGATACCAATCCACGTTTTCACCATGAAACCTATATTAACCTTTGAGCGGCAGACAGGATTACGGGACAATAAACAAATTAGAAAGTAGATGGCAGCTACGCAAAATATCACAATTCGTAAATAAAACTGACAATGCCTTGATAACTTTCCATAGCTGTCGAATTAATTAAAAGAGGTCGCATATGCATAAATCGTCTCATTGAGCCTTCAGCCTTCTAATCCAAAATACATACATAGGAAGGCGAAGCTGTTGAAATGTATTGTAAATATATTTCGGATCTTCAATCGGAGAAAAGGAACCGCCTTATCCGTGTTTACCACTTTATTTAAATTCAAAACAGCTTAATACCTAAATGATCTAACAATTGAGAGTTCAAATGGCTTTGAACCTTCAATGGAATTTGAAAATGAAAGGTAGTATATACTCGGCAAGAAAAAGTACTGAGACAAGTAAAAAAAACTGAACCTTTAAATAAGTTGAACTAATCGATGAAAATGTAAGAACTGGGCAATCTAGGTACTTATTTTTAAGGATGAAATCTGAAAAATTACTAAGTGGGTTTGAAAGGAAAGTCCCTGAAGCATTTCAAGAGAATGATGGATAGCGAATCAGGGGCAGTTGCATCACTGGACTGATCACGTTCAACGAATGCCCGAGTCAAAGGAAAAGGAAAAATCTATGCTCTTGACTGCTCTTCTTGAAAAGTAAAACAAGTCGGAATACCGGAAGCTCATGCTTCAGGTATAAAGGTTTTGTGTTCATCTTATCAACGCACATTTTTCTACCCGTATACAGCTACAAAACTACGAGACATACGTGCATATTACAGCCGTAGATGTTACGCTCACCCTAAACAAACAAACTGCCTATTTTCAAATACTGTACACATATATGCACGTATATAAATTGATCGTACCCATATTTCCGATTTACATCTTATATCTATCTGAATTAGGCTCTACCCGCAAAGTTCATTAGCACGCATATACTATATACCTACATACAAACATGTCTGGTTGGAGTAATTGATATATGCAAATGACTAAAAAACTAAAACAAAATAATTCTTTCCAACCCCATTCTTAAGAACTCATTTCGTTGTGGTATTGACGAATTGATATGTAATGATGACGTCATGCAGGTTAGATGTAGAGTGCATGAAATTCACGAAACATGGTAAAGTTTTACCCCCTATAACTTTGTTAATAATAGTTGGATTTTCTTCAAACTTGACCAAATTGTGCATTATATTCTACATTATACCCATGCCAAATTTTGTACTTCTGGGATGAACATAAGGGGGGTGCCGGGTAAATTTCTAAAATGTGGAAATATACTATTATTAACTTTATTTGTGCAGATATCGGCACCGGATATATTTTGAGGCCTAGATTTCGTAGAGATGCACTACTGAGATTTTTTTCAGATTTTTCGGTTGGATAGGTTCTGAGAACGAGACCTGTTACACTTTTTGGGGGTCATATTTTGAGCCCTCACTCCCCTATGTTTCACCCAATATCAAATATTGAACCAGTTTCGAAAAGTACTAATTGAGACCTTTCATTTGATACCCCACATGGCCACATTTTATGAAAAAAAAATTTGCACCCTCCTTTCACATGTATGGAGAGCCCCCCCTTAAACTTAACACAAAATGGCGTCAGTTGCTGCATGTAAAGGGAACGGCAGATCACATACTCCTACCAATTTTCGTGACAATCGGTTCAGCCGTTTCCGAATAAATCGGCTGTGACAGACAGACAGACAGACAGACAGACAGACGGACAGACAGACAGACAGACAGACAGACAGACAGACAGACAGACAGACAGACAGACGGACAGACAGACATCGAATCGATTCTAATAAGGTTTTGTTTCACACAAAACCTTAAAAACTGTGATAAAGTCAGTGGACGCTGACTGTGCTTCATTGTTACAAGCCGAAACCCGGAATCTGGATTCATCACGATGGTTACATTTATACGCAGCTCGTAGTATATATAGGCTGAATATAATCGATATTCAATTCGATGCCATAATGACATTTCATCTCGTCGGGAGTAGCAATTTCACGCGAATGGAGCAGCTTCAACCCTATCTTACTACAAAAATTTTACGGATATAGGATGAACTTTCTTTATATATAAATTTTCAAAATAAAATATTACACTATTATTAACTGTATTCGAGCAAATACCGTAACGGAGATCATTTTGAGGCGTAGATACTATATTCACGGACCACCCTGATCTTTTCCGATTAATAGATTTAGTAATTTCTGGGAGTGGCTCCGCGAAATAATTGAACCATTTTAGATCCCCGCACTCCTCTTTTGTGCAAACGATGTCAAAACAACCACTATATTTCTCCACACACACACCATTCCCACCTTCCCACCAAATTTCGTGTCAATCGGCACAGTTGTTTCTGAAAAAAGTGCATGTGAGTATATTCGTCAGCTGTGTTGACTAACCGTCCTTCCAGGGAAGCCTGTTTCCGCTGATAGAAGAGATTAAGGTGATGTTGGGGTTTTAAAGGTTCCCAATGTCCACTTCACCTAGTTTCCAGTTCTCCTCTTTCCCCTTTTCTGAGTTGAGTTGTAGTTCGCTTCCCCTATCACCGCCCCTTTGGGAATGAGCCATGATGTTGCTGAGATGTCTTGCATAGAAGTTACAATCTGTTCTCCTGGGATTGTTTATTATTCTTTCGAAGTTGCTTTCAATGGTGAATATGATTTTTCTGTGATCCAACATAGAGGGCTCATCCAATACCCTCCAATTCTTGACCAGCCCGTTCACCAGAATATGTCTAGTACCTCTTGTCTATCGCGTTTCCACGTTATTTTCAAAGAAATTAGCAAATATATCCGTCTTTCAAGGAAATATCGACCGCTCGAAAGGTTTCCAATGACACTTGTCCGGGCGTTATAACTGAATATACGAGTGTGATAATGTGAACGTAAACATGAGGTGCGTGGCTTCGCCTGCAGTAAAAGGTTTTTTTTGTGATAAAAAGTCAATCTTTCGCTCAATTTCTCTAAAAAAGCTGCATTGCATTATATTGTAATCCAAAGGTCAGAGAAAAAATTCGATCACCCGAAATTAATTTTCTGGCACTAACCCTGGCGTTTTATGGAATGGATAAATTCTTTCTTGGTGAAAAATGTCATGGATTATCATATTCGGAACATTCAATAGTCTACTAACTTCGTGTTTATTAACTCGGGATCTAGTGAGGACAACGTTTTTTTAACCGCTTACATACGTTTTTGCACAAAAGTATAGACATGTGTGGTATCGAATGAAGGGACTCAAACAGTATTTTCGGCAATAGCAAATGCCTATGTGGAAACTGCAAGGTGAGTAGGGCGTTAAAAACTACAGGATTCAATCTCAGAAACTATTCAACCGAAAAATCTGAAAACTAATTAAAAGTGATGAGGAAACTTTTCTACGTAAAATTTTGGTTTGAAAGTATCTTTCGTACTAATTTTTGTTGAAATAAAGTTAACAATGGTATACTACCATATTATATACTCGAAGACAGCCGCCTTAAATTCAACCTACGATTACAAAATTCCAGAGACTTAAGGCATAATATAGAGCACGATTTTCAAAGTTTTAAAGGAATCGGACTATTAATTAAAAAGTTGTGGTTAGTCAAATTTGTCTATTTCATGTAAATTTACTATACTCTACAGCAGTGTGAAATACCGGCATTAATTTATTTATTTGTTTGTTTTATTTATTTTTATAAAGGAACTAAGGAGAAAGACGGGCTAAGCTGTGGGGGAAGGGAAGTTTAAAAATGCCCGCGTTGCATGTGCTAAGCGGAATGCAGAAGATAATAACACAGGCAGAGCTGTCAATCCTATATCACGATTATCACCTCAAGGTTCTGAAGATTTCAGAGATTGTATTGATTTTGAATTTCCTTCGTGACATTCCGAAAAATTACTCATTTCGAAATTCACACCATATCTACTGAAAAAAAAGCAATCACTCGGTGCCAGTTAAACTTTCGAAAAGAGCACTTTGTAATCGAGTAGATTCACTAGGTCCCCCCTCCCAATTCTATCATCTCCAAAGAGAGTCTGAGTAAACTCAGCTGTAAGGTTTGTGGGCCAATCATCCCCTTTAAGCCGCTCATTCCGTTTAAGCACTCTGCACGGCTTGAAATTCTTCTTTTGTCCTCCGGTTCGTCATAGTACGTTCTGAACGAGTGTTTCTTAGAATTCCGAGTTTCACATGGCTGACTTCTTCAGATTCTGCTAGGTTCAAAAAAGTTTCTCGTGTTTGTTTTTGGTTATAGGGGAAAGCTATTCAACGTATTCTAAAAGTGTGTATTTATAATTTTTAACTAAATTTCTATCGCCCTAAGGAGTCCCTCCCTCGCGTAGGTAGCTTCACGTCACTATCAAGAAGTTCATTGAACTCTGTCCAAACCGTTTTCCAAGGATTTCTATTACAGGTAACGGTGAGCTGAGAGTGAGATTTCGTTAAGCATTCACCAGTCTTTACGCAACTCTAACTTCTTTGAAGTGTCGATTGTTCGGTCAATCACTTCAAATCCTTTTCGCCTTTGTATTAGAATTGCTACGGTAGGAGACAACTTCGCTGATTTGACCACTTTATAACACATCGGTCTTAGTTTCTGCGGAAGTTTTGGGAGGATGTCTTAGCATATGGTAACTTTTCTTACCAGAGACGCGTTGATCTTACCCTTCTTGCGATTATTAGCACTGAACGAAGAATCTGCTGGATCCTGGCTGGGTCTCACCAGGGTTGCCAGCTTGCCCCTACCTTCTATTAAAGGCTCCACCCTCTTTTGCCCCGTTTCTCTGGATATTACTACACTTGATAGTGCAGCAACGTCCTTGCCCTCATTCCCAAAGAGCTCTGCCTTTTCTGTCAGTGCTTTTCTACCTTCTCAAGTTCACAGTGTCCAATTCGGATGGAACCGGTTTTACATACATGCATTAGGTCAATCGAGTCCACACCGCTAGCTTCCTTTTTTTCGTTTTGCGTACCAGAGGCGAAGGGCAAACTTCTAACGTGATTTGGCTTATACACACTGCCTTCCCCTTGGCAGTTCCTTCTTCCGATCCTTCCTTTCGCGTTTTGTGGTTAGTATTGGCAATAATGCCATAAAGATACTAGTTTCCTTTCCTTTCCTTCCTTTTCCGATTCATCTATTTCAGTTTTGTTTTCGTAGAGGTTTTCGCCTACCGATACAAAGACCCTACCTACAAAGAAACGATGTTTCTATATTTGCAAATTCATTCTAAATCTAAACGTGATCCTCCACCTTACTACTCTTCGGGCGCGCTCTTTTTATATTAATCCATTCTCGAAATTCACTGAAATCGCTCAAACAGGTAGTTTCATGTTATCTCTATCTTCTTCTTTTTCTTTTTCTTCAGCCTTTGTCCCGTTCACAAGCGGGGTCGGCTTTCATGTTATCTCTATATTGCCGTATTAATCATTAAATAAGTATCCATGACATTTAGACCATTTTTTAAATGTCTCTGCTTTTATTATCTGTGTTCAGATTCAGTATTTGTGAAGTGGCACCCCATAGGTACTGAATCTGCGTAGCTTTCCAGAATCAGTTTTGAGTTTCCATTTATTTTATAGTACTACTCAAATCACAATTGACAATCCTCACATTTGACTAACATAACGACGCAAAAACTCTCCCTTTCATACCATATTGCAAAAACAATGCCTGCCACTTTAAAACTCTTGATAAGATAGATATTAGGCAGTATTAATCACGAAAGTTAACTCAACATTCACCAACATGAACTGAATATCAAAGGTCAAGTACTTACGATGAAAATTTAGGATTTAACCCTCATCTAAGATTCTCAACCTACTCATGGCAGATTCTAGCTTGTCAGAATGAAAAACGGTCACGACAAAACAGAGGAAACGCAAAATATAGAGAAAAAATAAACAATGAAAAACGACCTTCCATTTTCTGTGACCTTCGCCACGGATTTAGCCAAACTTCAGGGATCCAGGCGGCCGTAATTCCTGATAGCAAAGCGAGGATTTCGAATGAACTCTGGCATCCATCCTTACTCCCCACTTGGTATCTGCAAACATCTTATTTAGGGTTCTAGAGCTATTTCTCTATTAGAAACTGAAGTACATTTCAAATATTTTCCTTCGTCCTAGAAAAAGGAGCATTTTAGTAAGATGCTTGGGAAGACTTTCAGACTTTCAGACAAAGAAAATACACCTAAACCAGAAGTTTAATTAAAAAACAATTAAAAAGGAAATTATTCGCAAACCAACAATTACTGAATTTTCCGACGTTTTTATCGTATTGCTTCGAAATTCTTATGAGCTCCCCTGTTTTTACCCGTCACTTCCTCCAACTAATAATTTTATACGGACAACTGGAAGTTAATGTGCTTTTATCGTCGTGTATTGTAGACTATGTAACACAAATAGATTTACAAATGTATTTGTGTATATATTCAGGCACATGTAGGAGGATATTGTACCGGTTTCCATGATTAGAATCTACTGCACATTATAATCCACATGCTATCGCCTCATCACTGACGTATACAATTACTGTCACGTTGAATAACCGTTTCCTAATAATTGCTGGGTTGTACTCCGTTCTACCACTGTAATTTTCAATATCAGATCGACAGTGACACAGTCATAATCATTATCTAAAGCGTACCTGTACCTTTTGAAAAAGTAAGTGCAACTGCCACGTACAAAAGAAAAGCTTGTGCAAAACGAAGTACAGTCTTTCCTGCAGTTAAGCAAGGGAAGGCTATCCTGAAAAGAAAACCGAATCATTAGTTTACGTTTCGCTTTAGTAATGCTTGGTGTGCTGAACCCAACATAAAAAACGCGCAGAAAGGATGCTCCTAAAGTGCCGCGGAACGCTACGTTTTTCAATTCAATCCCGTAAACTTTTTCGCACTGCGTTTGCACTAAAACAAGTATTTCCTTTGTGCGTCCTTTAAGGTATCTTGAAAATGTTCTTTTAAGAGTAAGGGTAAACACTTTGTGGCCTTTGTAGTTTGCATACAATGATGATGGCAAGCAGCTTGCTACGCCGAAATGTATTCTTATTAACAAACTATAAATGTTATTAAAATAAGATTGTGCATTACAACATATATATCGGAGAAGCTGAACTCTCTTAGAAATTTTCAATGTGCAGTTTCGAGAAAAACGCATTTAAAAAGTAGAATGTGATTTTTAGACATAAAATCTTTACTGACCATTAATCTGCTATACCTAGTCCATAAACCTTAGGTTTCTTCAAGAAACACATGTATAACCTTGGTTTCACTGCTTGTCCTTTTAGCGAATTTATTCGAAAGTCATTTGGACCGGCTTTATTACGGCGATCGACATAAATTTGGCATGCGACTTATCAATATCAAAAAATGACTTTGCCCATATATTCTATACTATATCTAGATACAATTGATGCTACAAAAAAAAAATTCGATTGCGCAGATCCGACATACAGGATGACCCCCTTAACGGGTCGCTTACGATACGGGGAATGGCATTGCCGATGTGCCCGAACAAGTAGTTCTGACCTCCTAGCTGGCAGTATACCTGCGTCCTAGGCAGTAGCCTTGAGAAAGCTTCTCAGTGAAGCGCGAACTGCTAATGACCGATACACGCCGGAACACATTGGGACAATTGTCGACAATTACTTGTCCATGTCGATGGGGTAATGAGCCTAGCTCTGCCAAGGTGGTGGTTGTGACGTATATCAGGAGCGAGCCCCTTCCGGACCCTGGTCAGATAGTGTGCATTGAACCAGTATTAATCGACCGCGTTGTCCCAAGCGAGAGCTTGATGGTGATGATGATGAACCGTTTCGACTGCAAAGCCTCTTACTGTCTGGCATCATTTAGCAGCCTTGGTTTCAAGGGGGGTTCAAGCCCATGCAACACCAAAAATAGTGTGATGTTACCAGTCCAATGATAGTTCCCAAGGGTCGTATTTGTGCCCCCTCCGATCCTAGCCTCTTTATCTTGCCTTCTCTCTATACGAGTTTGTGGAAAGTCGGAGCAGCTAAAGTGCCAAACTCCAAGCCAACCAATTTTGCGAACAGCAATTGCCTAAATTCCACAAGATTTAAACACGTCCTGTTCAGCTCTGATAATTCTGGCGAACTATATATTTCCTGTTTCCTAATTTATATAAAATTTACGTATGCGTAGTAGGTCTGTACTTTTAGGTACATATGAATGCACAGTATCTGGGAGAAAATAGTACGTAGTAAGCAATGCTAATGAGGGTAAGTTTTACAGTATTTTACAATAGGCTCGAAGACAATGCATCTCCACATGTAGTTGGGGGGTTAGTATTAGTTCGCTCAGGCACCAACAAGGTGGTATGCCACCCTTCTATGGCTGTTGCTAAAAACTTCATTAGCTCTGGATCAATTTCACAGAGACGTACGTCTTCTTGTCAAAAGCCTTATCGTATTCAATGTAGCAAACGTAGCCTCTGGGTTGTCTGTCACACACCTACGGAGTCGATAATGAGTTGTCTTATGCAACCCTTTGATCCAACTTGGTGTTATTCAAATAGAATGTTTTACGTCTCGATGTGCGTATCCATAATATATGTTCCGAATTTGTATAAGTAAGCAAATAATCTATGGCGGTATGCTGCACCAGCATTCCTTTCGTAGTGGAAGTCCAAAATGTATGTTATGTGTAAACCGACCGTGGATGCTGGTGAAATTTTTCTTCGCTTCGGCGGAAATCCTCTCAGCATGCTTACGGTTGAAGTCCACTCCAATAGTCTTTTGGTTTCGTTACCGAAAACTAAATGGGATTTTTTAAGTGATCTAAAGAAGCCCCGATGGGTTCTCGCATTCGTTGCATTCTGAACACGCGTGAAGGGACTTTCTCTATATTATCTTAAATTTTTCTTTAGGTGTGACCGGAATTTCAGCTACGGGTATTTAACCTACTTACCTACTTCCGGTAAAAACTCTGAACTATATTTTTCACCTGCCTACTGGAATCATCATTGATAATTTAAGTCAACCTACCAATGTCTTGCTTTAATTGGTCGCGCCGACGTCGCAAACCTCAGTGGCGACTTCAATCTGACAGGGAAAGGAGCGCTCCAGCAAGTGCTCGGCAACGCGGTGTTGCTAATGCCACGCGTTCTTCCCGCATCCGCCTTTGGTCACCAGTTTCCGTGATGAATTCAAGTGAAAGTATACTCTGATCACTCTGAGATTGTGTCGCTTCAGGTAGCAAAGCGCTACTAACCTGCAACCAGCTGGACAGTGTGATAAACTATAGCGCAAAACGCTTGACGAATCTTTGGTGCCACATGGGGCGGTGAAATATTGTACCTTCCATCGGCACTATAATCTCGTATTAGGAGCGGTTGATAAAGAGGTTCATTTCCCTAATCCACTTGCTGAAATAATCGCCACAGGTTGCGGTGAAACAGCCATAGAAGGCAGAGCCATGGTACTGGTCATGCTAGCAAGACTAGCGATTTCGGCGCCGTGCTGTCCATTAAGGGAGCCTGACCCAGTTAAACTATCCCCGCCCATTTTCTATTGGACCTTAAATTTCTCCTTCTTGTCATTTGATGAATTCGCATTTAACTGCCTGATGTGGTGATACCTTTACCGAGTAAGTAAACTGCGAGAACCACAAAGTTGCTGCACTTTCCTTATGTACCCCCTGAGACACTGTGGGGCTATAGCTATTCAGATTGAAGCTATCTGTCTCTTCTCCTTTCAATGTTAAGCTTAGGAACGACTTTCAATTACTTAAATTCCTTTCGGGAACGGTTAAATATAATTTTGAAATAGCACAAATAAATGAAAAGTTGATATCAAGTGCAGATCGTAATCATGGTCCAATTGTTAGACACGACGTGATAAACATATTTCATATTTGCATGCGCCGCCATGCTGAACGCGAGTTCGAAGTCAAACTGTCCGATCTCGATGGGCAACTTCCCAAATTGTGAACCACACAATAAGATTTGAGTAGATGGAACAGCTTTTCTGAATACTTGCTTGAATGAGTTCATTGAATAAATCAATTCCTCAATTCATTTTCATAATTTAAAATTCTTTACGAGGTAGGACAATGAAATGTTTTACCTGCCTTCAATTCAGTGATTCTGTTTGTATTAAATTCGTGGCAACATTGATGCCAAAGAAAACAAGTCCTTGCTATGCACAGAGAAGAAAGGAGTTTCTTCTGAAAGGAATTTCAAGAAGAAAATCTTATTATTTTCATAGTATAGGCTTTGGCTTGGTTCAGTGAATGGGAGCTACATTTTGAAGAAAGGTTCTAAGAAAACTTTCTTTCATTCATCTTTGCTAGCTCAAATATTGAAAATTTCTATATTTTGTTCCCAACACATACATAAGTACTCTAGCTGACTATCTTTTTACATTAACTCAAGGTTTTCCAATAATTGCCCTTCTACATTGGTCCGTTTACTTAATCTCTTTTTAACTGAACACCGTCCCGCTCGTTTAATTCTACTTTCTCAGAAATTACTAGGTCTTGCAAAGTTACACTGAATCATAATTTATCATTTACGTGAAGCAGAAATCAGTGAATCGGAAACGCTTCTGCAAAATTCAAAGACTTTTCATTATTTCCAAAGAACGTTCAACATTTCCCATCCTGAAAATTTCAGATTGAATCTCTAAATTCGAAGCGAACAGCTCTCTGGCATTTCTCTTATTTAAAAGGTGCTTGAATAGATTTATTTGAAGAGTACTCAGCCTGTCAGATTTGAATATCTGCATATCTATTGCACGTGTGAATAACATTCAAAGGATTTTTCGGTATGAATAAAGTGTGAAGTAAATTTTGTTGTCAAAAGTGAGTGATTCGATATACAAACTTAACTCATCTTCTTAATAAAACGCGTGTGTCAGACCGACAAAAAAATATTCATTAGAGACTATACACAAATCGATTCAGTCCTCGCAACAGTGAAAGCTAATATTCCTAAATTATCAAACGTAGTGTGCATAGTGTGTATAGTGAATCTAGTAAATAACATAACTCATAGCGCAACAACCGCAATCCGATCTAAGCTTGTTTCAGCAAAAAACTCCAAAACTCCCGGTATTGTCCACGAATTCGATACCCCCAAAAGCTGTTTGG
This sequence comes from Hermetia illucens, assembly GCF_905115235.1. Taxonomy (NCBI): domain Eukaryota; kingdom Metazoa; phylum Arthropoda; class Insecta; order Diptera; family Stratiomyidae; genus Hermetia; species Hermetia illucens. The sequence continues at coordinate 85,656,295 of NC_051850.1, read as the reverse complement.
CGTCCTAGTCTACGCTATCACTCCATCTCAGGCACATCTCCTTTTTCTGTCGTAGATATTGCTCTTACATAATTTCCAGGCTGGATCATCCTTACCCATACGGATTAAATGACCCGCCCACGACAACACGGATTTAACACACAAACAGACCGTCGTTTTGTTGCTCATAAATTTTGTCGCTGTATAGGCTACGGATATCATAACTGTTGGCTGAAAATCAGAAAATTACTGTATTTTGGTTTGGATGATCCCTTAAAATCAAAACCTAATCAGATTCTGTTCTTCCCATACATGCAAAAACAGGGTGTGTTTTTTCACTGTTTGTGAGTTGCAATGGGGTTCTTTAGTACTGAAGGCGATATTAGTTTTGATATTTGTTGGAGAGGCGGTGAATGCAGGGGCTATAAAATTATCATTTCTCTTGCAGACCCATTCTCAGAAACTAACCAATCGAAAAATCTGAAAAAAATCACGAAAATGTCTCTATATGGTTCTCAGGCCTCACACTACCTTTCATATCGATATGTACTCAAATTAAATTAAAAATAGCATGTTATTAATTTTTTGGTAAATACCATACCATTACTACCCTAGTGGTCAAAGGGTAGTATAGGTCCAGGGCAAAACGGGGATTGGCACCCACGATGAAGCATACAACTTGGGAAACGCCTGCTGAACCTACACCAACAGCTCTGCTACCAAACCCTATCTCCACCTCCACATGGTGACCGCTGGGAACGGCAACGGAATAACGATTTGTACATTTTCTCACGGAACGTGCGCTCCCTGTACTGAGATGATACCCTGTCCCAATATAGGGCTGATGTAACAGCGTTACAGCAGATGCGTTGGACCGGTTCCCTGGAGAAGAGTCGCTACATTATATATTATAGCGGCCATCCAGGAAACCATGTGCTCGGAGTAGGTTTCTTAGTCAGCCAAAAAATGAAACCTGCTGTACTCGGCTTTGAAAATATAAGCGAATGGCTATACACTCTGCCCTTGCGAGAAAATTTAGAAATATAAGCTTCATTAACGTTCACGCCCCTACAGAGGAGACTGCAGGGTCAGAGAAGGATACTTTCTAAGAGGTATCGAACTCTACCCCAGATACGATATCAAAATCATACTGCGGGATTTTAACAGCTAAGTAGGGACGGAGCCTGTATTCAGGCGATACGTTGGCTCCCAAGCTACAAATGATAACAAACTGTGGATTATTTAATTAGAAGTGTCACACGAAATGGTTGTTGGAAGTACCCGGTTTGTGCGGAAAGCAGCCCACAAACATACGTGGGCCTCTCCAGATGGGACCACTTTCAATCAAACTGACCACGTGTGGATCGAACGCCACCACCTCTCAGTCTTGATGAATGTCAGAATATACAGGTGGGCCAATATAGACTCGGATCACTATCTCGTTGGCGTGGTGCTCCCAGTTCGAATTACATCACCACATACAACCTCCTCTGACAATCAGGTGAAATCAGGTGAAATACTAAACGCATTCACAACGCAGCCCTACGTAACACCTGGCTGAAATGGATGTCACAATAACCGCAGCTAACAGATGTTCTGGAGATGAAGCATCAATAAATTACCTTTCCAACAATCTGAAGAGTGTTATCATTGATACGGCCACAAACATATAGTACTTGGCCCCAGCCGCAAAAAAAGTTGGCTGGTTTGACGATGAATGTTAGCTATCAACGGAACGGAAGAATGCCGAGTGATGTTGCATTTTCGAAGGACGCGGGCACGCGCGAAGACTTATCACGAATTCCGCAAGCAGAGATGCGACTTCACAGACGGAAAAATGAAGCATGGGAGAACCAATAGGTCCGTGAACTAGAAAAGTACAGGGAGCAGCAAAACAATCAATTTTTACCAACAAGTCAGCCTTACACACCTCGATCAGCTCATCCTACCGAGACTAAGAGGGAGATGTGATTTCCGACAGGATGGGCATATTGGAGCGATGGGTTGAGTACTTTGGTGAACTACTGAACAACCAGAACATCGGCGAGTTGGAGGTCCCACCAACTGAAGACGGCGGACAAACACTGCCACCACCAAGTATAGAAGAAACAGTCCGTGGAATTCATCGGCTTAAAGTTATAGGTCGCCAGGAGCCGATGAAATTACAGCCTAATTGGTTAAATATGGAGCCAATTATACCAAGTGGCTCGTCAACTTGTGCTCAAAGTGTGGGACAGTGAATCAATGCCTGATGACTGGCAACGAAGCATTACCTGTTCCATACATAAAAAGGGGGATATCGTGCAGTGCAGCAATTATAGAGGTATCACGTTGCTGAGTACCATCTATAAGATATTCTCTTCTATCCTGCTACGCCGGATAGCCCCATATGCCCAGAACATCATTGGCCCATACCAAAGAGGCTTCACTCCAGGCAAATCAGCAACAGGTCAGATTTTCTCTATGCAACAAGCGATGGAAAAACTGTTGGAATATGGACATAAGTTCATCATCATCAACGGCGCAACAACCGGTATCCGGTCTAGGCCTGCCTTAATAAGGAACTCCATTAAGAACATAAGTTGCACCATCTTTTCAGCGACTTTAAAGCTGCCTATGATAACATAGCCAGGGTAAAACTATATACGACCCTGAGAAAATTTGGTATATCGACGAAACTGATAAGACTGACTATGCTGACGCTGATCAATGTGTATTATAAAATCAGCAGGATCACTCCCGAGACCGTTCAACATCAACAACGGTCTACGACACGAGGATGCCCTATCACGCGTCCGCTTTAACCTGGCCCTCGAGAAAGTGATCCGTGATGCTAATGTAAATGCAAGAAGTACGATCCCCTTTAAGTCCGCCCAACTACTGGCCTATGCTGACGATATTGGCATCATGGGGAGAACGACCCGAGATCTACAAGCTGCCTTTATCCAGATCGAACAGGCGACAATTAGCGAGAGATCTTGGGCTGCGCATCAATGAAGGCAAAACAAAATATATGTGGCAACATCAGCACCGAAGACTAACCAACCAACAACATCAAAACGCACTGGTCGAACGGGAAAAATAAAGATAGGAGACTACAAATTTGAGACCGTTAAAAATGTCTCCTATCTAGGGCCAAAAATCACAACCGATCACAGCTATGATGATGAAATCCGCGCACGGTTGTTGGCAACCAACAGAGCTTATTTCAGCTTACAAAGACTGTTCCGCTCGGAACGATTCACCATACTGTCAAAGCTGTTACTGTACAAGACAATGATCTTGCCAGTCCTCATGTATTCCTCGGAGACTTAGGTTCTTTGCAAGAAAAATTACAAACTCCTGGCCGCATTCGAGAGAAGAATCCTCCGAAGAATTGTTGGCCCCCTACATAAGGATAGACGATTCCGTAGTTTACAGAACGACGAAATCTACGAGCGATACCATGACCGTCCGGTTGTGGATAAAATCCGGCTCAATAGGTTACGGTGGGCGGGTCACTTAATCCGTATGGAAGAGGATGATTCCACCCGGAAAGTCTATAAGTACAATATCTATGGTAGAAAAAGAAGACGAAGCAGGCCCTAACTGGGATGGAAAGATAGCGTAGGCCAGGGATCGAATTGGTGGACCTCGCGCAAAACCTGGGTGCCTGGACTTCCCTATTAAGGCAGGTCTAGACCGAATATCGGCTGTTGCGCCGTTGATGATGGTGATGGTTACTAGCTCGAAGTGGTCTCTTCCGTGTCAATTCACTGCACCCCAAGCTTGAAATGAATCACAGGAATTAGCAAATTTTATAACAAATCCCTTTTTTACTGTGTTAAAATAAATAGATCGGTGAAAACCTGTCAACCTGTGTTATATTAAACAAGTCGAATTATCAGAAGCTTTCGCTTCGGGACAAAGGTTTTGTGTTCATTTTATGTGAGGACCTTTCTATGCATATTTTTCCTTTCGTAAATAAAAGTATTCCTTTATATTTTTTTTTCAAACTATAAGATACATGTAGGTATATTCAATGTTCAAATATATCTGTGTGAATTAGGCTCTACCTCAAAGGTTCATTTACATATCCGTATAAGTACATGCATATAGCTATCTCGAGTAATTGATATTTATATATAAATGATTAAAAAATTGAAACGAAATATTTCCTTGCGACCCCCATTCACGTGAGCTCGTTGTAGTATTGATGAATTGATACGTTAAGATTACATAAAATTTAAAAGTTTCATTTTCTATAAGTTTGTTAGTAATAGTTGGATTTCCTTCAAAGTTATGCCTTATATTATCCTTTATGCAAGTGCCAAAGCACGAAATAAGGGGGGTTTCCGGCTATATTTCTAAAATATGCTAATATAAACTTTATTTACGCAAATATCGAAAAAGGGTGTATTTTGAGGCCTAGATATACCACTGTGATTTTTTCCAGATTTTTTGGTTGGTTAAGTTCTGAGAACTTTTTGGGGGTTACATTTTGAACTGTCACTACCCTATGTTTCATCCTAGATCAAATATGGTGCCAACTTTGAAAAGTACTAATTGTTCACCCTCCTTTCGCTTGTATGGGAAGCCGCCCTTAAATTTAACAAAAAATGGCGCCACTTACTGTATGTAAAGGGATCCGCAGACCACACGCTTTCACCAATTCTCGTAATAATCGGTCCAGCCATTTCCGAATAAATCGGGTGTGACAGACAAACAGACAGCGAGTCCTAGGGAGTTTTACGTGAGTATCTGTCTTGGGGACTTAATCCCACGGTCCTCTTAAGACACGGATTGATTTTGTGACCACAATCAGAGCCCCGCTGTGACAAGCAACAACGGTTCCAGTCTATACCAAGTTTATGGCTCGGCATTCATACTGGTCGATGCAAGGTCCACCTAAATCTCTACCGAACTAAGGAGTACGGGACCCGTGTTGAAACGCAACACCACGCTGAGACCTGAAGGTCTCTGTTCGTTGAACGCAACCACAACCCCTATGAAGCTCCCACCATGAGGCCAACCGCAAACAACCGAGCTGAACGCACATACAACAGGAATTCTCCTGAAGTATGTGAGTCCAGGGGCTATCCCGGTTCCCATGGTACCAGTATACCCCTGGTAAGGGGTATTGACTATTACCACTTGAGATGAGTCCCCGTGCAGACTCGGGTCTGATCGTCCTAATTGGGCTTTTGGAGCATTCGCCTACTGCATCATGGCCGGCAAGCCAATGTGATACAGCGTCTTCTGGTGCCACCACTAAGGAGGTTCTCCTCGGCCACTTGGTTTTGGTTCAGCCGACAGGGTTGCCGCCCCGTCTTCCTACTCGCCACCTCTGAGCACCAGACAAACAGACAGACAGACGGACATGGATTCGATTCTAATAAGGTTTTGTTTCACACAGAAAAATCACTAAAAACAAAAAAGTTTGCATTTATCGTGTCGAAACAAAAACTTGGAAACTTCGAGTTATCATTTCATTACAACACGTAACATGATGGCGGTTCAAGAAGAGTATGGTTATATTTCGTATTGTGTTTAGAAATTCTGGGCTTCCTAGCGTCTACTACAACGATTAGGGCCTTGCAAATATCGCTTGGTAAAGGCCCGAAAATGAACAAAAAGTAGCTGTCTTATTTTAAGGAACTAAGCATTAAATATTTCGATAATAATAAAAGTGTACGGAAAATAGTTGAAATAATGGAAAGGCCAAAGTTGACTGTGTGTTATATTATCCCGTGGCCGATCTGCGAAAATCCAGTTCGAATAAACAAAAAGACGGGACATAAGGAACAGTTCGAAGACAACTGCATTATTTACTGCACAGAATTTAAAGAATAAATGTATAGCGACAGGTATCACTTTGTTAGTAATAGTGCGATTTCCACCAAACTTGATGTTAGAATGAACTTAAGGGGGGTTTTTGCAGCAAACTATTCAAAATTATAATAATACACTATTATTAACTTTATTTAAACAGATATCGGTATGAAGGGTATTTCGGAGCCTAGGCACCATATAGTGGCGCCCTCTTAATTTTTTTTCAGATTTTTCGGTTGGGTAGTTTCTGGGAGTGGGTCCGTTAAAGAAATTATCACTTTCGACACCCCGCACTCCCCACCTTTCGAATAAATGTCAAAACTGGCAGGCATTTGCAAGTACTAATCAAGACCTTTAATTTGATACCTCACGTGACTATATTTGATGAAAAAAATTACACCCCCCTTTTGCATGTTTTGGGACGCCCCCCTAAATTCGATATAGAATTATGTCACTGACTGTATGCGTGAGCTTTCGCAGTTCCCACTTTTCCACCAAATTTGGTGTCAACAGCTGCAACAATCTCCTAGAAAAATGCGTGTGACGTACAGACAGACAGACAGAAACTACATAGATACCTCACCCGATTTTCTAAACTGCAGTGGAGTCCCAGGGGACTCAGAGCCTGTATTCTTCTACTATCCAAGGTTTGTTGAGGAAAGGAAGAACCTAGAGGAGACTCTAGGAGAGGTGCTCATACCAGAGAATCTGGTGCGAAGAATGTTAGCATGTCAGGAAGACTGGGATGCCATCAATTCCATGGTCGCATCTATCCAGAACACACTGCGAAAGGCAGAAGAGGCTAGAAAAACGTCGCTACGTGCGCCGGGCAGAGACGAAAGTGGACTAAGCTAACATGAGCTGACTCCGCCCCGTTATGTAATACCATATGGTGGTTCCACGGGGCTTGGGGGAAGTCGGGGGTGGTTTTAATGTGTCTTTTGAAGATTTCTACCTTCTCCAAAAAAAAGACAGACAGTGAATCGATTTTAATTAGGTTTTGTTTTACACAAAACCTTGAAAACGACTTGAATATGGCCAAGAGTTCGTTTATAAGCCAGAAGAGTTTTGGAGAACAGTTATTTTTTGCGACGAGTCGAAATTTAACATTTTCGATTCCGATGGCCTGCAATTAGTGTGGAAAACTAGGCACTGCCTTAGAAGACGGTAACGTTGTACCAGGAGTTAAACATGGTGGTGGCAGCATCGTGTTGTGGGATGCTATGCCATTTACAGGATCAGGGTCCCTATATATAATCCAGGAAAATCTCACTAAAGTCGGCTACGTTAATACAATAAGGCTGCACATATCAGCTACGATAGCGATCTTGGGGTTGCCAACAGATATCATGTTAGTTCATGACAACGACCCAATACAAACAGGTTGGTCGTTGAGGAATGGCTGCTTTACCATTTCGAAAAGACCCTGCTTCATCCACCTCAGCCCCCGGATGTAAATCCAATAGGGAAATAAGGAACAAAAAGAATATAGAGTATGCAATATGGGATGTTTGGAGCACTATTCCTGTGGAAGTCACCGAAAAACTTATAGGGTCGATGAAAACAGGATTACTCGCAGTTTTAAAAGCTAATGGTTACCACACCAAACACTAATTTACCCAGTTGTTAACATAAATTTATTTTCTTTTTATTAAAGTTGAAGTGTTCAAGTTTTTTTGGCTGTGCAAAACGCCAATTTTTTGTTTTTATCACTGTTTTTTTGCTAAAAATAACACTAATAAAATAATAATGACGGTAAAAAGCACACATGAAAAACTTTGTTTTTCTTTCAAAATTTATTAAAAAATACCATCGGGCTTTCGAAATGTTTGACTTCAAAGTGTATTACCGAAACTGTTCAACTTTTTAATTGGTTGACTGTATATGTAACGTCCCCAGTAGTAGATTCTTTTGCATACGCTCATTGAGTAAAACCTCCAATTTTTTAACTCACCTTAGTCGGCTTCATTAAATTTGCTTTTTTATGGGCTAGAAATCAATAAATACCTGCTGGAAATCCAACCCATACGAGTCCGCAAAAATATCGTCCGAAGCAATGAAGTACGAAAATCCTTTTAAATTAAATCTCACATCCGAGTATTCACCATCCCGGAAGAGTGTTGCGCTCGATTTTACTCAGTCATGTAAGCACATGAGCCGAACCGATAATCCATTTCAAATTACTTATGTATGGTCGAGTCAATTCTTGAAGGGATAAAAGTATGATTTGCAACTTCAAATCAAATGATACCTCATACTGACGTTTAGCCAAGGTAGGAAACAGACTCCAAACGATAAGTTATATTTTGAAAGACGGTTTTCAGACGGTTTCTGGTATTCGTCTTTGTTGTCGTCTTAGAAAGGTGAAATTTGAGAGGTATTTGCTTTGGACAATATTTAATAGAATTATGCAAGTCGATAGGAAGTTTTATGCGACACGAGCTTGGCGTAATATAGTCCATTTTGTGCGAAACATAACCTTATTAAAATCGGTTTAGTGTTTGTCTGTCCGCCTGTTGGCCACCTATATTTCCTACAAACCATTACCCCTATTGATTCGGAAAGGTGGAAATTGTGAATCTCCTCGTATGAAGTGAGTAACATCATTCTACGTTGTGTTCAAGGGGGCGGGGGGAAATGCAAAATTCTTATACACCAAACATACTTATGTAGAGTATGCAAGATCTCAATGGGTACTTTCCACAGTTGGTATTTAATGGGCTTCAGCTCTCCCCAAGTCTTCCCGAGATACCCATACTCTTCGCATAATGTTCTCCACCAAGTGCTCTTGGAGTGAGCCGTCCGTCAGCTTCGGAGAATACAATTGTCGCCCGTCTCTAATGTGTGACTTATCTACTGCCCCTTCCTTCTTCCGATCCTTCGAACAAGGCAGCCTACCGTCTTTAAGAAAAACTGGTGAGGCGCTGATAAGATGCAACTCTGGCAGACAATGCTTTGGGCATCAAATCCCTCTGAAATTCTACTTCGGTGTAGCATGCCACATGTTGCGCCATCATATGTCGCCCTGACAATAACTGTTAGTTTCTGTGGAATGCCCCTCCTGTGTAAAGCACTGCTCGCGCTGTCGCAAGCTTTCTCGAAATCGATGTCCTTTGGTCACGTTCACAAGCTGAATCAGCTCGTCGCGGTCGGTTGCGTCATTTTATTTTATCTAAGGCCTGATCTGGATGTAGTCGCGAGGTCTTTAAATCACCATGCAGCGTATCAAGACACCGTTGGTTTGGCCGGCTTTTTCGTCGTTTCCTATCGACATTGATGTTTTGACCAATCTTGGTAAATAAATTCCCGTCAGCGCGAATTCCCAGACCATACCATCGAAGACACCTGCTTGGCAATTTTTCCTTTATCATTGTATACGCACAGCGAATCGAATCGTAAGCATCACCCTTTTCTTGCTCTCTCTATGGAAGGTCTCGGTTTGCAGGATTTCCGTACGAATGTAGCTTGCGGTAAATGTGGGTGTAGCGATGAGCAACTTTACAGGGAGATCCTCAAGCCGCGCCGAGATGATAGATGGGTTGCAACCCAATATTTATTGTTATTTTGAAGCGGGTTGCCAGTGTATCTGCCTTCAGATCAGCAAATTGAGTCGCAGCTCTTCAACCATACAAGAAGTAACGGATGCAATCGAAGTGATCATCAGATGATCCATTTAAACGCCGATCTTAGTGCTCCTTTTCTTACGCAAATCCAGGAGATAACTCCTAAATTTACTACTGATCTTAAAGTGCTCAGTCTAATTGCTCGTACGCTGGCGGTCAGTTGAAACACAGTTGACCGTATGGCAGGCTCACAAACCTCACACCATTATCGTTACGGTTGCCAAGATCGTATTTCTTCATCATATATCATAACAAGGTATTATGAGAGCCCACTTTGTGCATTTACATCACCCATCACGATCACAATGTCACAATTAGGAAGTTTCTCTTGGATTGAATGTAACTGTTCGTAAGCATCCTTCTCACTATAACGAAAGCCCCCGTTAGTGCATAACATTGTACCACTGTGATGCTCCTTAACCTGGACTGGACTTTTGCAGTCAAAAGTCGGCTACTTGTTTTTTCTTCCCATTATTTTCGTTTGCTCGATTGTCAAATGTTAAGTCTGTCTGTATTTATGCCATGATGTAGGGCTTAAGAATACACTCAAAGCCTTCCCTACTTGTTGCAAGAGGCGAATAAAAGGGAAAGAAATTCGTGCGCTAGCAACCTGTAAATTTTTAAACTATGATTCGTTTCTGGAATGTCCGCACGCTCCTCGACAACGATAGCGAGGGTCCTCAGAATTCCAGCGAGATAAACTTGACATTTTGGGCCTCAGTGAAGAAAAATGGTGCGACTTTGGAGAGTACGCCTCTCTCTCTTGCGACATTGCGCCTTTATACTATGAAAAGCCAAGTGGTAGCAGACACGAATTCGGTGTCGGGTTGCTTCTGATGGCCACCGCAAAGCACGCTCTCTTGACCTGGCAACCGGTTTCTGACAGACGTCTAACTGCTAAATTTCGATTCAAGTTAAGCAGCATCACAAGGCACTAAAGGAGACTTCCGATATACTGGAAAAGTATGCTTTCTATAAACGCGGTTCAAGAGAAGCTTGCTAAAGGCGGTGGGTAATCTGAATGCCAAGGTGGGATCTGACAATATCTTGTTTGGACGTGTGATGGAGAAGCACAGTCTTGGCTACCGTATCCGTAATGGTGGGAGGTTCGCGGATTTCCGCTACTTGCACCGCCTCGTCATCCTATTTAGCATTCTCTAGTACCTCCATTAACCTTTTCTCAAATTCTAAATTTGCATCGCGACTCCATATTATACAAAACCGTTAGTATAAATACTCATTTTAATTCCTTTTCAAATTTTTATCACAAAACTGTTTCACCCTAAATTTACCAATAGCGTTAACCTATTTCAACATTAATAATAATCCATAATTTTATGGAATATTCGTTTCTATCAAAATTACTTGGTAACCGCAGTCAACCTATCTGATTCCTCCCCAAGGTAGAGCGAAGTTCCATCAGTTGACTTACTTTTATAAAGTTATTTAAAACATTTAGAATATTTAAAATATTCATGTACACTATGTGGATATCGTGAATCATGGGTGGTTTTATGTATCGCAAAATATTTACGTTCTTATGCCAACAAACATTTCCGTTTCTCTTCTGTTTTGTTATCCTGTTGGGGAGTGCCGTCCTCACGTACTCGAAGAGCACGGCCAGACTCCAGCCTGCAAGGGACACTTCTGATGTGGCTCTCACCCACTAATATGAATGTTAAGCCTGCAATGAGTATAAACGAATCCTATTTTGATACTTATAAAAGCGAAATATTATTTTTTTACTTTATTTGCCAAATTTTTCTTTTACGTAATATGATAATTTCGAAGGTTATCACTCCCTTCTGAAGCTTCCTCCACGTTTTTTGCGCCATGTTGAATCCTGAGTGGTGGTGACCTCCCTGGCAATTTGTGGTCGGTTTGATGGCACCTTGTGGTTCGTGCCTAAAGTTTGGAGTCCTTTTGTGGGATAGTGAAGCAGAACGCTACACGTGGTGTAGCTAGTAAAATACAGATGACCGTCTAGAAACGACAGTCAATGTGAACTATATACATCTGGTATTTTGAATGGCATTGATCATGAGTTCTTAATCTTTCCATGCTAAGTTAAGCTCTACGAACCAGCAAATTGGTACGAATAATCGATAAAAAATATCGTGATACCATTGTTTATAAATTTGAATGAAAAAAAAACCTAAAGCCCTGTTACCTCCACAGGGCTCTAGGGCTTTTTTCATTCAAATTTATATACAAGGGCATCACAATATTTCGTATCGAGATGATTCATACAAATTTGCTAGTATCATTTATGAATTTGTTGATGTATTTAATTAATCGACGGAAATTTATTTACTTTTTTTATTTACCTTTATTCCTTTCCTTTTCTTGTTTACAGTATTTAATTTATATTCTAGTGTGTATATTTTTGTTATGATTTTTTTGTCTGGAAGTTTATATGGTTCTGTTTTTTTTCACTTCTTTCTCCATTTTTAAGGCCAAGAATGTGTGGAAACCCTGAAGCTTACACTTTCTAAAAATCTTAATACATCGGAATACCAATTTTGTTTTTGTGTGGGATATGAAGGATCCCAAGTTCAGTTTTGCATGCATCTTATGTGGGAATTTTTTTTTTTGTATAAATTTTCCAAGATATTTATATTTCCGATCTCCAACTACACCACTCTTATGAGCTCATTTTATTTGATGATGATGTCATATACGTCCTAGATTACGATAAATTCATACAAAATACATAGTTTTGACCACCTATAACTTCGTTTATAATAGTTGGATTTCCTTCAAATTTGTGTACAATATTATTATTTATAACGATTCCAAATTTTGTATTTCTAAGATGAATTTAAGGGGGTTTTCGGGAAAATTTCTAAAGTATGGCAATTTTGTATTATTAACTTTATTTAGGCAGATAACGCGATGTATTTTAAGGCGTAGGTGCGCCATTGAGATTTTTTTCGGATTTTTCGGTTGGATAGGTTTTGGGAACGAAACGAATTACACTTTTCGGCGCATATATTTCGAGCCTTCTGCCTCTTCCCTATCTTTGACCAACTATCAAAAAAGACGATCAGTTTTAAAAAGTACTAATCTGACCCTTTTATTTAACATCCACATAACCACATTTTATGAAAAAAAAATTTACACCTCCTTTGGCATGGAAACCTCCTTAAATCCAATACAAATTGATGCCACCAATTGGATGCAAAGGAACCACACATTCTCACCAAATTTCGTGATAATACCTCCAGCCGTTTTCGGGTAAATTGGGTATGACACAGACACAGACAGCTATTGAATGGTTTCTCATGAGATTTTTCTTCACACGAAACCTTTCAAAGAGGAAACATACCTCGACTGAAGATGAGAAAAAATATCAAAATGGGAGCTGACATCAATTTCGAAGGGGCCATTATTTGATAGCAGCTTACTTTTGCTTGCGCGCTGCATACGCAACTTCTTGCAGATTTGGAAAGCCGCGACTCCCAATTTCAACACCAATGCTTACAGGATCCCACCATCAATCGACAAAGTGAGAATTATCTTGCGGATTGGGCGGTAGATGTCTTTGATGTACGCAGTAACGTCCTCGCTCTGATAAACTAGCAATAGAGCGAAACAAGATTCTTCCAGAGAACAAAATATTTACTCGGAGGTTCCTTTAACAGCAGACTCTTCATTTTAAAATCGAATTAAAGATTCGGTAACTTTGCAACTTCACTAATTTCTCAAGTCCGGACGATATGAAATCTATTATGTAAAGGTATGCATTTAACAAACGCTTTGAATCGGTAATGGTTTTTGTTGTTTCTTCTTACTTAGAATTCATGTGGTTTAGAAGCAAAGATATCGAAAGAGTACTTTTTTCCATCATGGAGTCCGATGGTGCAGTTTCCGATCGGACGTAGTCTTCTTTGATAGCACCTTCTTTTCAGTGAATTTACGGCAGGGGATTTTGGTGGAATTTAGCTTTCAATCGGATTCCAATAAACTGTCCCTAAAGTCTACCACCAAACTATCGGTATGAGCTCTGCTTGATCTATCAACGATTATAGCCTGATAAGATGCAGTTGTTCAAGAATACTCTATGATTCAAAAGTACCAGGAATTTTTAATTTGAGCGAACCGCGTGTGGCAGAACTGGGTATTTGCGTTTTTAAGGTTTTGTGTGAAACAAAACCTTATTAGAATGGTGACGGTGTCTGTCTGTCCGTCTGTCCGTCTGTCCGTCTGTCTGTCTGTCTGTCTGTCTGTCTGTCTGTCTGTCTGTCTGTCTGTCACACCCGATTTATTCGGAAACGACTAGACCGATTGTCACGAAAATTGGTGAGAGTATGTAATCTGGTGATCCCTTTACATGCAGTAAGTGGCGCCATCTTACGTTAAGTTTAAGGGGGGCTCTCCGTACATGTGAATGGAGGGTGCAAATTTTTTTTTCTCAGAATGTAGCCAAGTAGGGTATCAAATGAAAGGTCTCAACTAGTACTTTTCGAATCTGGTTCAATATTTGATATTAGATGAAACATAGGGGAGTAAGGGTTGAAAATATGACCCACAAAAAGTGTAACAGGTCTCGTTCTCAGAACCTATCCAACCGAAAAATCTGGAAAAAATCGCAGTGGTGCATCTCTACGAAATCTAGGCCTCAAAATATATCCGGTTCCGATATCTGCACAAATAAAGTTAATAATAGTATATTTCCACATTTTAGAAATTTACCCGGCACCCCCCCTTATGTTCATCCCAGAAATACAAAATTTGGCATGAGTGTAACGAAGAATATAATGCACAGTTTGGTCAAGTTTGAAGAAAATCCAACTATTATTAACAAAGTTATAGGGGGTGAAACTTTACAATTTTTTGTGAATTTCGTGCACTTTACAACCCGCATGACGTCATCATCACATATCAATTCGTCAATTCCACAACGAAATGAATTCTTATGAATTGGGTCGCAGACAATTATTTTGTTATAGTTTTTTAGTTATTTGTCAACCAGACATGTGTATATGTAGGTATATAATATATGCGTGCTAATGAACTTTGCGGCTAGTGCCTAATTCAGATAGATATAAGACGTAAATCGGAAATATGGGTACGATAAATTTAGATACGTGCATATATGTGTACAGCAGGTAATAGGCAGTTTGTTTGTTTAGGGCGAGCGTGATATCTATGGCTCTAATATGTACGTATGTCTCGTAGTTTGGAAAAATATGAAGGATTATGTTGGATTTGTAGCTATATACGGACAGAGAAATGTGCGTCTCTTACATAAGATGAACACAAAACCTTTATACCCGAAGCGCGAGCTTCCGGTATTCCGACTTGTTTATGTTGGCATCCCTTGACTGATATACTTGTCAATATTTTTGCGCCAATACATTATTAGTATCTACCCGCAGTTTGTGTTCATCAGTTACCTTTTCACCTTTGGTTGCGTGTCCGCATCTAATACCGATTAAAACGTCGAAAAATGAAAGAATTGGTAATCGTAAATCATCCTAGTAGCCTAGGAGAGATTGCTAATGAACGTGATTTGGCATATAGAACCGTTCAGAACATTGTGGTGAATATTTTGCGTATGAGACGTGTCGCATCACGAAGCACGCCGCAAAAGGCTTGATTTTCGTGCAAAAACAACGAGACGGCTGATGAGGACATGCTTTCTGAACCGAATAATGATTTGACCTTGATGAAAGTCGTAATTACTGGTGGTGAGACGTGAGTCTACGAGTTTGACATGGAAACAAGGTAGCAATCATCCGAGTAGCACTTCGAAGATGGACCCAAGCAGAAAAAAACAGTAGTCAACGCTATGTCCTTGGCGAGCTACCAGCGGATTAACGAGTGGGTCAAACTCTGACGCATGTGTAGCTTCAGATGAACGTTATTTTGAAGAAGGTAAAATAAATGTTAAATCTTTTTCATTTTATTTACCAATTCCCGGCACTTTTGATCATTGGGTATGGTAGCATTTTTATCAGTCAATCTACTTTTCCAAATGTAAGATCACTATCTTTTCAGGGATTTAAGGTTTTGTGTTAAATAACCACCGACAAATTTAGCCGAATGCCACTCGGGAAGCAAAGAAAGCGATCGCTGTTACCCAAGTGCTTCATCGCTAACTGCACACTTGTCAAAAGCCGACACAAATGGACATAAGATATCAAACACTTGCGTTAATGAAAAGACGTACATTGTTTACTTACCGACGAGCCGCGATGGATAGATAGCGAAAGTATTTCAAGCAGATTTTAACAACCAAACAATTCCACCTGTCAGAAGTGGAGGGACCAATCAAATGAATGGAATCAGAGAAAGTAACAGGACCTGAGATATCGTATCTGAATTTTAGGAAGCGAAGAGCTGGGACCCGACAATCTGGCTCAGTGAGTTTTCCAGTGTATAGACATAAATATTTTGGTCCATCGTTGACTTTATCCAATATATTGGGCATACACCATAGAATGGAAAACAAGTCCATATCGTAATGCTTGAACCGCCGTGCTTAACTGTTTTTAGAGTATTTTTAAGGTCAAAAACGGAATGAGATGGGCCTCTACAGGACCCTTTGCAATCATACAAAGCAATCCTGAACTCATCACACTATAAAATGTTCCTCAATCTCTCGGTCTCTCAATTTAAGTCGGTTCTGGGAGACTTTTCTCGTCCTTTGAGCTTTCAAATTATTCTCTCTTAATCTGCGGTGAACAACATCCGTCATTGAAGGGTGATTTGCAATGGGCTAACCGCCTTACTAACAAAGGGGACATTGCTCGCTTCTTACCCCGAGTTTCAGGCTTACTTTCAATTTTGAGTGCATTTGCAATCATTTTTGCTGAACACTGCCTTCCTGATACTTTTCTCCTTCCTTATTCATGTTGGTCCCCCCCCCCCACGTTGTCGTACGCTGTGTAATAGTAACAATATTTTTTGATTAAAAACTAATCAAAATCTATAAAATAGTCTTTCTTTCTTATTAAAAATATGTTTTGTGGACGAAATATAAATTCAAACCGCAGAAAACCCTTAGCACTCTATTATTTTCTTCGCCCGGGAAACCAAACGTAACCATTTAAAACGCCATTTCCTAGAAACCGTTTGACTGATGGCTTACATTTTTCACTGTCTACAAAGTAAACACTCAATATACATCCCGTACAATGGGAAACAAAAATAAATACTTAGTAGTAAAAATATTACAATTAAAATTAACGTCAAGCGAACACTGCTATTTTTTCGCAACTGCATGTATGCGGTAATATATAGTGTTTGTTTATTAGGATGAACACAGTATGTATGTCGTCGATATGTATGCACCTATATATATCTTGGATTTTGACAAAATATGATGTAATATTTTGTATTCTTAGCTATGTACGAATGGAAAATCGTGCATAGTGATTTTCTCTACTACTGCATACTTCGTTCCTCAACGAATTTGAAAATTAATGTTATTTACTGGTTTCGTAAAATACTGAAGTAATTTCTACATCAAGGATTATATTTTATAAATAGGGAGAAATTTAACTATACACAAAACTTACTCCAGCTTTCATCTATCTTCATTCGTTTCCTTCTCATATGGAGGATGAACTCGATCAGATACGTGGATGATGTACTAGCGATTGTCAAAAGGAAGTAGCGGGAACAATACTCGAGAAACTCAACCAGGCGCACAGGAACGTCGATTTCACCATGGAGATCAAAAAGGAAGGGGAGATTATTATTATTCTGATAAGGGAAAGTCGCACCGCGTCCTTGAAGAACTATTGTGCCCCTTTTACTGGTTATAGTGTATCTATTGATCATAGTATCTCAAGCAGGCTTATAACCGTTAGGAACTTTAGTATGTTCCCTACTTCTAGATCTTTCAGCCTTGCATCTGGTAGTAAGTGTACTCCCAGATGCCTCGACCTACTTTGCACAAGTTCCAGACACTCTCCCAGGACGTGAATAGAGGTTTCGTCCTCCTCTTCACAAAACCTGCAGGCAGTGTGCGTAGATATCCCTAGCTTCCCTAGGTTCAGCCGACAATGACCAGTGAGAATTCTCACTATGATTCGGAGGTTCTTTTTGGCGAGGTTTAAGAAATCCCCAATAAGCACCCTGGATTGCTCCATTCCCGGTAGGCCCGCCCAAGGGGAGGTTCCTAGACTTAAAAATAATTCGTGAAAGGAGATTTTCAACTCAATATGACATACACCTCGCTCAAAGAAGAGAGAAGAAATAAACAATTTTTTAGGAGAAAAATAGAAGCCTAATTAGGATATTATAATCACAAGAACAGCTAAAAAAGCTATCTAAAACCCAAATGGGTGAAAATTTTGGAAAAGGTAAAACACTGAAGAAGGGGACATTTGGTCCCCCAAATACGTATTTATTTAAATTGAGTACTTTTGTCAATAAAACTGAAAAATATCTTCCAAGGCAATTTTAGGACTTCGGCTTGCAAACAACTTCCAAATTCAAACCATGAATAGGGACGCATAATCGCAGTCCTAGTTGTAAATAAGTAAGTAGCTGGAGTCGTTGAGAAGTGTAACTGTTTATTCATCTGATATGAAGAAGAAAATGTGTTGAAGTATGCAACATGTGCGTAACGTGCTTGAAAATATGTTGTATGTACCTACAGAACAAAACTAATATAACAGAATTTTCAAGGGATGACCATTTCACCACCATAAGGCACTTGATTAAATCTATGAAAACAAGTATATAAATTTCTAAAAACATGTTGGAATGAAAAATTTAAATTCTCAAAACGGAAACCGAACGCTTAATGGTTTAGCTATAAAAGTTTTGTGCGTTTCTTATCTGATGTTTGTTATCTACGATTTCCAGTAACGTGGATTATGGTGGGTTGATGTTTTTATGTTTCAGGTTAGGGTTGCATAATTGGGGAATTCCTGATATAACCGCGGTGTCCACACATTGCCTCCGGGTAAACTAAGGATGTTCCAGAGCAGGTGTTACTAGGACCCCAATTTAAGGTAGACCAGCACACGACCAGTTCTGCGTGGGCAATGGGGAGCTTTCAGTTTACTTACTTGGGAGGCGGTATCATGAGACCAACTATATTCTGAGTAAAATTGCAGAGAATGAGGGCGATAAGCGGGAAGAAAAAGACTTCGTTAAATGCCTGCCATTTGTTTTGGAATATAGCAGTAAACACTCGGAAAACCAGCCAAAGAAAAAACCTACCGGTTTTAAATGCAACCGATCTCATGGCTTGATCGGTCAAAAGAGCAAAAGGAGTAAAGTTTTTACGGATGATGCCAAGAATACAATAAAAAGAGACGTTGGCATATTTGATGTGATACATTCAAAATACATCATTCGGCAGAAAGTAATGATAGGCTTCATGAATAACTAACATAAACCGCAAAACAATGTGTATTACAAAAGAAAAAAGTGGGCATCCCGAAAGCTGGACGCTTCGGGTATAAAGATTTTGTGCTCACCTTATGTTCTATGCATGTTTTTCCATTCGTATATAGCTGAAAAGATATGCAAAATATTCTTGCATATCTTTTCAAACTCCAAGATATATGTCAACGTTACATACTTAGACTTCATGTTCGCCCTAAAGACCTAAACGCTTATTGCTGAATATCGTACGTAAACATTTACGTATATAAATTGAATGTACGCATATTTTTGATTTACTTTGTGCAAAAAAGAATACATACATATATACATCTACTGTACATGGGTGTATTGGATACCGCTGGTACCAACGTACGAATACGCCACGAATTAGCCACTACCCGCAAACTTCCTTAGCATATAGATATATAGTATGAGTACATGCAAGCATATGTCTGTCAGGAATAATTGATACTGACATACAAACGACTAAAAACAGCTAACAGGGGGAAAAGGATATTTCCATTTTATGTTTCACCTTCTATGACATTGTTATTAATAGTTGGGTTTCCTTCAAACTTCTCAGAAGTGTGCTCCTCATTGTCCCTTATACCAACGCCTGAATGAAATCAAAGGGAGTTTTCGGGTAAATTCCGCAAATATGGTTTTAGGTTGCTATTAACTTTATTTGTTCGGATATTGAAACATGTTGGCCTATATTTTTTATAAATGCATCACTATGAATGATACCTCTTCACTTTTCGAGGGCGCCATTTTGAGAACTTACTCCCTATGTTTCACCCAGATCAGATTTTCCTATGTCATTAATATTCTTAGATTGAGATTACCCATTTCATTAATCAAACAGCAACATTTGATTAACAATTCAAAATTTTAATAGCAAATCTGTTTTAAACTGAAGTATGACATTTTTTATTTTTGATCCACAAAGTTTGAACTCTCATACTGTGGAAAAAAAATTCGACCAGTGACTTGAAAAGTTTGCTCATTTAAGGGGAAACTCGTCCAGACGACAGTTTTTTCAATATCTTTTTTAAGAAAATTGATGAATTTATAATATAAAAGAAATTACATATGATTACACTTTTTTGTGTAAAAAAACAAAGTGGCGGGGCTATAGATGTACTCTTTTGATTTGCGCCGTGCAATACCCAGCCTCTTGCAGTCATCCGAAATAAGTTGAACAAACAAATTTTTTATTAAAGTGCGTCATTACGCATATAATGAACCTAATTTTTATAAAAAATGCTTCAAAGAATATGTGCGCAAAATTCGAAATTAATATCTTAATAACTTCTCAACTTCTGCATGGCCTGACAACATTTTCGAGTTTTTCGGTACTTCTAGCGTCTTTCGACGAATGCCGGTTTTGCCTGTTGATTCAATTAAGATCAAAAGAATGAGCATATTCCTTATACTCAAAACCAATGATTAATTGCAGGTCCAGCGTGACTTTTAGGACGAGACAATAGCCTCCATCAAAAATTCCTGCAGCTAAAAAGTTGCTATTTCAGTAAGAAAACCGCCTATTTCGCTTTTTATTTACATACTCTGCACATCAAAATATCAACAAGATTGTCAAATACGCTGACAATTTCGACGATTCCGTAGCATAAGCTTGCATTGATAATAATATCGTCTGGTGATGACTTACATTTTTTTGCGGACACACTACTTTCGTCGTTAGGCTCATCTTCAACTTTATTTATTAATTTTATTAGTATTCATTTAAATAATACAACTCACTGTTGCTCGAGTAATTGTAAAAGAAAAATGCTAGTTATCTTAAAATGAAAACACGAGCACTGTATACAAGAGCAGGCGATCTATGCGTAAGTAAGCAAAAGCAACCGTTACATCTTCCTAATATTCTCTCCCTTCCTTACTCGAATCTTCCGAAGTGTCCGCTATATTTCAAAAGGTCAACTACAAAACTTACCAATATAAAACAAATGGAAGATAAAAGCCGTAAACATGGATACTTAGAACATTTGTCATTCTTTTTAGGGACTTTTTAGACTTGGTAAAAAAATCATAATCTACTTTATGAAACCATTTTAAAAATAAAATAAATTGAATCATGTTTTGTTTTCATCTTTTTTATTTGACCTAACAAAAATTGGATACCAGTCGACTCAGCTGTGAATAAGTACCTGAGTCAAATCAGGGTAATAATCTCGGGCGAGCGCAATGCTGACCACATTGCCTCCTACAGTATACTGTAGTGTACCTTTGCAGTCTTGAATGCTCTAACACACTTCAAGGCTCTGATTCAATATGGATTATTATTATTTTTTGGATTTGCATAAATATTTTCTTTTATACAACCGAAGTGAAAAATGTTGGAAGTTCAAGTGTGGAGACCTGGGAGGCTACAAAATTGGACCAAGTCGGTCAATCCATCCTCGGGGGTAACATTGGTAAATAAAGGCGGACTTTACGAGCATAATGGGCCGGGCAGCCATCATTTTTGGAACCTCATGGATCCGAGTGGGGCCAAAGAAACATCTTCCAAAAGATCTGGGACAAACGAAACTGAACAAAATGTAAGTAAGTTCAGATTTTCTGCTAACGGACTAATTACATGTCCATTAACTTTGAATCAGTATTGAAACCTTTCTTCTGGGATGAGGTGAAGATTTTTCTATGCATAAGAATTCAGATTGTGCATGTTCATACGCCCATCCTTTCTAAATGTACTTTCATCCGACGGTAGTACCTTGTCCAAAATGGTTACGGAAAAATTCTGCAGCAAAACCCTACCCATAGTCCCGAAGTAACAGGGCTCGAACCATATTTACGGTTGAATTCGGTATCCCGGTTTGTCTGGCAATTGCTTGTGCTGAAGTAGTCGGGTAGCATTCAATTTCTCTTAACACTTGGTCATTATAATCCGTACGGGGTCTTCTCTCTGGAGCCGGAGCCTCACTATTTTTCTCACTGGCCAAGTTAGCTGAGTAGTCTTTCTTTTACAGTATGAGGGTTCAAACTTCAGAGATGTGACAGATTTGTTATTAAAAGTTTAGAATTTTTAATTACGTATTGCTATTTGATCAATGAAATGGCTAATCAGTATTGAAAATCTGAAATCTGAATTTAAGAATATGAATTTTTCCGGAGGGACACTCGAAAATCTGATCGAAGAGAACGATTTTAAGGAATTCTATTGAATTGCCAATATCTCCGAAACCACAGCTTTTTACTAAGATGATTTTAATTTTTTTTCTGGATCTTTGTTAGCTGGTCTATCAACCCTTTGAATATTATCGTTGACTTTTTGGATTGCTTGTATACGTTGGGTATTTCGGATATTTAATTCTGTGTGGTACTGACATTTCATCTTTTAGGGAGTATTAATTTGGCACGAATGAGGCAAATTTGGCCCTATATACCGGTTTTCCCTGACATTTTCCGGTATGGTGTTTTATATCGCAGGTTTCATGGTAGATTTTCAGAATGCAATAATATACAATTATTAACTTCATTTAAGCAGATTTCTTAACGGCGCCTAGATACCATACATATGGACCAACGTATATTTTTCATAATTTTCGTTATAGTATTTTTCGAGAACGGGCTCTTGAAGTAACTGGCCCATTTCGGAACTCCGCTCTAATCTTCTCGCCAAGCAGTGTCAAAACCAACATTTGTTCCGAAAAGTATTAATCGACACCTTTTAATTTGATACATGCCTATATTCGGTGGAACAAAATTTTGCACCCCCTTCTACGTGTATAGAGTTCTATGTGGAACAATGTAATTCATCGTATGTATGAGGTTTTACAGCTGCAAACTTTCTATCAAATTTCGTGACAATAAGTTTAATTATTTCTGAGAAAAGTGCATGTGACCGACAGATTGACGGTGAGCCGATTTTAATAAGGTTTCGTTTTCAACAACAACTTAAAAGGGCGCTTTATGGGGGCAGCTCCAGACAATCAGAAAAAAAGTAACAGCGGCGAAAGCTACATTGGATAGAAAATGACGGGATGTCTAATCGAATTACCTTCAAAATTCCTATGTATGTTTATTACGTATATTTGAGCACAGTTGAATTTACAAAAGAGAGCAATCTTTTCGTGATCGACAACTTTATTTGATTTTTTAATCAAAAATTAAAATTCGTGAGTTTTCAGCATGGGTGTGGAATACCAAGTTGCGCGAAATTACTTGCAGAGGGATAATCATTGTTTGCATTTACTGTAAGATAGTGCAAGACTAGTAAGTTGCGAATTATGTGGTCGATAGACTCTTCAATAATAATAAGTCTTGCCTATTAAGTTGACAGTAATTTTGAGTGTGTGTAGTCTTCATATTCCAATACCCACTTTGAGTGAGTGTCAACTCTAGTTGTGAAGTCGGACGTATTGTTATAATTTATATTGGGATGTATAATTTAAACTACGAAATATTTATCCAGAATCAGATGCATTACATTATAGTATTAATGACATAAGATCATTTCTCGAGCGAAGAGCAAATCTTTAGACATTGTCATAACAACAATGAAAATTTAAACGATCCCGCCTCATATATTATTATGTATCAGGCAGCTCCTTTGCCACAGGCTTAATCGTTACTGGTTAGTGGTCTACAACCAACATTAAACCTGAACCAAGAGGGAAATATAGTATTGCTTTCATTACGTAATACACACCGATATTCAAGGTAAGAGGTAGTGTTGACGAAAGCTTCTGCCGAGATTACGTATAGAGTACCTAGTCCCTTATGATTACTTGTTTTCGCGAGGTAGAAGGGCTTAGTAGGGAATACTTTCTTAAAAGCCACGGGTTGCCCTGAAGCCTAGGGATAATCAAAAATTTAACATAAAGTGTCACGCAGTCCGTGGTGGTGACTGGGCGGTATCGGAAATAAATAGTGTCATAAACCTGCTGACCCAGTCTGATGGAACCTCTGGCATACCGGACGACCCGCCAGTGGCGCTGGCCTTCCGTGTCCATAAGGGTCATTTGTGCATTAATCAGCATCTTCCATATGTGGATGATGTCGTCACCATCATCTTATATAAACGGCGGGATGCATGAGAACACTTTAGTTTTTCTTTCTGAATTGGTCAAGTTATTTGTACACTAATATCAATTACTTCAATGACACATATGTAAACGTATATGCTAACGAAATTTGTGGGTATTGCCCAATCACGATGGAAATGTGAATTTATAATGTAAGTTCGGTTGTACCAGCAGTATTCAACTTATGTACGCTATACATATAAAACTTAGGAAGCGCTTGCTGGACCAACACCAACAGCTCAACTATCAAAGCCCTACCCCCACTTCCACGTGGTAACCGCTACTCTCTCTTAACGAAGAGCTGCAGACGGAGAAGGATGAAGGCGAGTCTCCAGGGCCTGAAAATTGGGCAAATTGTAGCAACTGCTCCTCCAGGTTGGGGGTTCGGTAGGGCTAAGGGCCTAACACGGAAAACCGATATTACGAAGCTACAAAAGAGGCCTCGGACTGGACTGACAATACAACGGTGAACCCGGCAACGATAACGGAATAATGATTTGCGTATTTTTTCAAGGAACGTGTGCTCCCTGTACAGAGATGGAACCGAAAAGAAGCTAGCCGATATCCTGTCCCAATATAGGTCTGATGTTACAGCGTTGCTAGAGATACGTTGGCCAGGCACGGGTTTCTTGGAGAGAGTCGCTACATCATATATAATAGTGGCCATCCAGTAAATCATGTGCTCGGGCTAGGTTTCTTAGTGAGCCAAAAAAAGCCAAAAAAGCGAAACAGTAGAATGAACACTCACATCTTGTCCCAGATGTGATATCAAAATCATATTTGAGAATTTCAACATCCAAATAGGGACGGAGTCCGTATTCTGGCGATACGTGTTGATCGAACGCAGCCACCTCTCAGCCTTGATGAATGTCAGAACATATAGGGGGGCCAATGTAAACTCGGGTCACTATCTCGTTGACATGGTGCTCCGAGCTGGAATAACAATACCACCCAGAATCCCCTCCGACAATTAGGTGAGACTGAATACTGAAGCCATTCACAACAAATAATAATAATAATAATCGTTGGCGGAACAATCCAAATTGGATCAGGGCTTAAGAACGTTATCATAAATACGGCCACAAACATACTTGACCCCGGTAGTAAAAAGAGTCGGAATAGCTGGTTCGACGATGAATGTTACCTAGCAACGGAAGAATGCGACATGTCGAGTAATGTTACATTTTCAAAGGACGAGAGCACACGCAGAGACCTATCACGAACTCCATCGAAAAAAGAGGCCAGGGAGAATCAACACATCTGTGAACTCGAAAAGTACAGAGAGCAATCGCCCCAGGCGCGGAAGTTTTACCAACAAGTCAGCAGGATGAAGCTTTATTCACCTCAATGCTCATTCGGCCGAGACAAAGAGGGAAATCTGATTTCTGACAGAATGAGCATATTGGAGCGATGGGTTGAGTACTTTGGTGAACTGCTCAGCAACCAGAACATCGGCGAGTTGGAGGTCCCGACAACTGAAGACGACGGACAAATGCTGCCAGAAGAAACAATCCGTGCAATTCATCGGTTTACAAATTAAAAGTCGCCAGGAGCCGAATTGTTCAAATATTGAGCCAGTTACACCAAGCGGTACATCAACTGATGGTCAAGGTGCAATCCTCATTAAGGCCACCCAACTATTGGCCTACGCTGACAATATTGACATCATGGGAAGAACGACCCTAGACCTACAAACTGCCCTGTGTGGAGTTGCCAAATCTCCCATCAGGCGCCTCCCTTCGTGCGGATAAGGGAATGCTCGGCGAATGTGTCATGGCCATGCACATGCACGCATCCGGAGATGTGCGTGTATGGGCATGTTTATGCGCAGGCCGGGTAGGTGGGAAGTAAACGCCCAACCGTGGATAAAAATTGGCTATGGGAAGGATACCCAGAAATAAAACCAAACATGGAGGAGCAGAAGAAGAATGAAGTTACGGTGCAGGGCTTCGGAAACCCAGTGCCGGCGGTTTTTGGGAGTGAGCACGCGGGCTCCCGGCCGTCGATATCCAACGACCGCAGTGCCTCAGTAGTGGGAACCTTGGCTACTGTGGCATCTAATGTTACAAGCGTACGGGAGGAACTTGAACTGGCTCCAGTGATGGATCCGTTCAGAAGGAGCTCGATTTTTCGCAGATCCCCTCCCACACGGGCACAAGCCTCCACGATCGCTACCCCCAGTGGGAAGCGTATAGCGGGAGTCTTCGATGAGGAAGAATCGCTGACGCCGATTCACCTGAGCGATGTTTTGGGCAATCATCAGTCTGGAGCTGCCTTTACTGCCCTCGGTAAAAAGATCATGGAGCTGTGTGAGTTTATAAAGGAGCGCAGGAACATTCACCAAAATATAAGAGCCATGATAAGAGGTATCCGTTTGACGTACGGCAAGGCCCAGGATGAACGAGTAGGGAACTCGTCGATTGGAAAAGTGAACCAGGCAACTCAAGTAACGCCGGTTCAAAACACAAAAGGGGAGAAACCGGGGAAGAGGCTGCGCGAGAAGCTGAATGACTCAACAGGCCAGCAAACCCCAAAAGAAAGAAGGACTCAACTCCCAAAAAGGCGGAGTTCATGAAAAGTACGTCTGAAGCTACCAGGGAAAATACTGCAGTGGCTACCTCGAGAAAAGGGATCGAACCTTCAAAGGCGGATGCGGAAGCTTGGAGGAAGGTAGAACCGCGGAAAAGAAATTATCGGAGGAAGATTAGACCGGAGGTGATTTTCATTTCCAAACGAGGCAAAGGGTCATACGCCGACATTCTCAGGAAAGTGAAGGCAGACCCCGAACTCACCAATTAGGGAGACAACGTCAGCCATATTAGACGGTCGCAGAAGGGAGATCTTATGTTGGAACTTAAGAAATCCAAGGATGTAACCGCGGACAAATTCTTAAGCCAAATCGGGAAGACTTTAGGGCAGGAAGCCGACATAAGAGCTAGCAGGCCGGAGATCACTATAATCTGCAAAGATATAGATGAAATCACGACGAAGGAGGAGGTTCGCGAAGCGTTGGAGAAACAGTTCGATCTTGCCGGACTACAAGAGTCAGCGGTGAAAACGCTAAGGAAAGCCTATGGGGGAACACAAACCGCCATCATCAGCCTACCAGTGGAGAACGCACTCAAACTGTTAGCAGCAGGGAGAGTGAGAATAGGCTGGGTTATGTGTCGCCTTAGGGAACAGGTGGCGTTAAAACGGTGCTTTAGATGCCTTGGCTTTGGTCACATTACGAAGTCATGCACTAACCCAAATGACAGGTCAAAGCAATGCAGGAGATGCGGAGTGAAAGGCCACATCAGCAAGGACTGCGGAGCTGACCCAAATTGTCTACTGTGCAAAGGAAAGGAGGGTGTGGACCATCGGCACATTGCAGGCAGCAGCAGGTGCCCGGAATACTGGAGAGCCCTTAGCACAAATCGCAGATGAGGTTAATACAAATCAACCTCAACCACTGCGAGGCGGTGCAGGATCTGCTCGCGCAAACCATCCGCGAGAGAAACATCGATGTGGCCATACTAAGTGAACCATACCGAAACCGCGGTGGTAGCGTTTGGGTCAAATACCAAACGGGCCAAGCAGCGCTGTGGACTTGTGGAGAACAAGCCTTCCAGGAAATAATGGAGCACCCGGAGGAGGGCTTCATCAGAGCGAAGGTGAAGGGCATCCGCATCTACAGCTGCTATGCTCCACCCAGCGCTACACTCGTCGAGTATGAGCGGATGCTTGCTGCTCTTGTTTTGGATGCAAGAGGACGTTGGCCGATCATAATAGAAGGCGATTTCATTGCGTGGGCTCTTGAATGGGGCAGCCGGATAACTAATGTCAGGGGACGTGTTCTCCTCGAAGCATTCGCGGAGCTGGACGTGGTACTAGCGAATGTTGGGTTTTCGTACACTTTCCGGGGAAGGGGCCTGGGGTCTATAGTGGACCTGACATACGTGAGTGCCACTTTAGCCAGTAGAATCGCTTGGCATGTCAGTGAGGACTATACTCACAGCGACCACCAGGCAATTTGCATAGAGGAGGCTGCGGAAATCACCCCAGGTGACCTGTCCGCGCCTCCTGAAACAGATTGTTACCACTCTGTTCCCTCACCACGAAAATAGGGGAAGGCAAGTTTTTGTCCAGCCAAATGACGGCATAATACCGCCTGTAACTGTGGAGGAGCTGCGGGAAATATGTGTTAGGTTCGGTGACAAGAAGGCCCCAGGTTTGGATGGCATCCCCAACCGAGCTTTGAAACTGGCAGTGAAGACTAGGCCCGACCTTTTCGCCAACACCTTCGAGGCGTGCCTAAAAGAAGGAATATTCCCTGCCCAGTGGAAAAAGCAAAAGTTGGTGTTGCTTCCGAAGCCTGGCAAGCAACCTGGAAACCCAGCGTCGTATCGTCCTATCTGCCTGTTGGATACAATGGGGAAGATGATGGAGAGAGTCATCTACAACAGACTCCTGCCCATCGTCGAAGCCAGCAATGGTTTGTCGGAACGCCAGTTTGGTTTCCGACGCGCCCACTCTACGGTCGACGCAATTAGCATGGTGGTAAACGTGGCAAAAGGTGCACTGATTTCTGGCGGCTGCTGTGCCGTGGTGGCGTTGGATGTCAAAAACGCATTCAACTCGGCCAACTGGAATAGAATTAAAGCGACGTTGGCTGACATAGGTGTCCCCGGATACTTAGCGAATTTGGTGGAAAGCTACCTCTCAGAGAGGACTCTCTGGTACGGGACGGATGAGCGCCCCAAAGAGTACATTGTCACAGCCGGGGTACCACAGGGATCGGTACTTGGTCCCTTGTCGTGGAATATCATGTATAATGGGGTGCTTGCTCTTCCCGTCCCAGAGGGGACTACGATTGTCGGCTTTGCTGATGACCTAGCTGTGGTTGTTGCAGCAAAACACCCAGAAGATGTGGAGGTTTACGCAACGGAAACAGTGAGAGCGGTAAAGTCCTGGCTAGAAAAGGCCGGGCTGACCTTGGCGGACGCGAAAACGGAAGCGGTCTTGATAACGAAACGCAGGAAAAATAATACTGTAAAAGCCGGCTATCAAATACCTGGGGGTAATAATTGACACCAAATTAAGTTTTAGGGAGCACCTAGAGTATGCATGCCAAAAGCAGCCAGTGCCACCACGGGACTTGCAAAAATGTAGCCAAATATTGGTGGGCCGAAACATTGCCGGAGGTTGGTGCTAGCCGGAGTGGTGCACTCCATCCTGCTCTACTCGTCGCCTGTGTGGGCAGAGGCGCTTGCAAACTCTCAGAGACGGAAGCAGGTGAACTCGGTTTACCGGCGGATAGCTTTGAGGGTTTGCAGTGCTTTTAGAACCACATCAGATGAGGCAGTATTGGTGGTGACAGGCATGATCCCGGTTGACATTCTGGCCAAAGAAATGAGTGTCCTGTACAATGCAAGACATATGGAGGGGCATGCACAGCGTAGAAATGCGGCAAGGTGAGAGTCGCTTGATCTCTGGCAACGCAGATGGGACGAGTCTGCGAAAGGTCGGTGGACGCACAGGCTCATTCCCAACATTAGGGTGTGGCTTGAGCGAAAACATGGGGGTACCAACTACCACATTACCCAGTTCCTCACGGGACACGGTGGTTGCTACAGACAGTATCTACACCGCTTTGGGTTGGATGATTTTCCGAATGCGATGCGATGGCATACCGGAGGATCCAGAGCATGTGATGTTTCACTGCCCACGATTTGCGATGGAGAGAAGGAGCTTAAACCAGGTGCTGGGCAGGAGCGGGACCCCGGAGAGCTTGGTTACTGAGATGCTGGAGTCCGAGGAGAAGTGGCTTGCGGTTAGCTCCGCAATCATCCAAATGCAGGAGGAGTTGCTGAAAGAACAAAGAAGGAGGAAAGTTGCAAATAGGAGAAGGATGAGTGCCTAAGAGCAAACCTACCCCGCGAAGTAATACCTGAATGGTGGCCCCGCGGGGCTGGGGCTGGAGAGACCGGGGGTGGTTTTTAGTGGGTGTGAATCCCACACGCGCCCGTTGTTGTTCCGCCGTTCGAGCGGCGGACGTGTCTTTCTAAGATTTTCCACCTCCGTGTACGCACAACGCACAAAAAAAAAAAAAAAGACCTACAAACTGCCTTCATCCAGAGCGAGCAGGCGGCGCGAGATTTTGGGCTGTGCATCAATGAAGGCAAGACAAAATATATGGTGGCAACGTCAGTACTGAAAACCAACCAACCAACAACATCTAACCGCACTGGCCAAACGGGAAGGATAAAAATAGGAGACTACAATTTTGAGGCCGTTGAAAGTGATCTTGCCAGTCCTCATGTATTCCTCCTGGCCGCGTTTGGGAGAAGAATCCTCCGAAGAATTTTTGGCCCCCTACATGAGGATGGATGATTCCGTGACCTACATAACGTGACCGTCTGGTTATGGATAAAATCCGGCTTAATAGGTTGTGGTGGGCGGGACACTTGATGAGGATGATCCAGCCCGAAATCTTCGTTTGTTTGCGATGAGCACAATGTTTTTGCCTTGAATATGTATGATACATATGTATGTATAACTTGAAGTTTTTAAATAGATGTGTGTATACATATGTTGAATTCTTAGTTATGTACAAATCGAAGAACTTGCAAAGAAAGTTCCTCACATAAAATGAACACAAAATGTTTATACCCGAATCGCCTAGTTTCCAATATTGGGGTACATATTTTGAGTGATCACTTCCTTCCTTCCTTGCTCCACCCGATATCAGAAATAGGATCAATTTCCAGTAAAGAACTAGTTGAACCCTTTGAACTTACACCCCCACCCCCTTTCTAATAAAAAAGTTACAATAGTGTGCGTTATTAGAAATTAATGGAATTTAAGAAGCAGAGAAAAGCAAGTGAGGTTTCCTACTGTAGCAGGCTAAGTACATAGTCCAGTCATTAAAGCTGAATATCGGGTGCGACCTCTAAATTCTTTCAGTCAAGACCACTCTATAAGAAATTCGGGGTGGGCGTAGAAGGTGGCATGAAAATCAACAGTTATATGTATAACGCCATTACGGCACCTCATCTTAGGCGAAAACTTTTTCGAAATAAGCACAGAAATCGATTAAATGATCAATTCTAAGTAAAAAATGTTTGGTAAAATTTTTCGTACAAGTAGTCGTTTTCGAGGTATTCATGTTCAAACATGCCGGTTTTTCACCAAAAAATGCCTGTGTTCAAATGGTTTTTTTCAAAACAACTCGAAAACCATACATTTCATATAGAAATGACATTAAACAGAAACAAAATATATTAAGAGGAGACTTACAACGGTAAATATTGAGAGTAAGGCATTTGTAGCCGCACTTTTGCCATAGGGGAATGAAATGCACGTTATAAACGAATCTAGTGAGTGCAGTGTGAAGTTGCTGGCAGAATGGAGGACACGTGTGGAAACACCTTGCAATAGTTTTTCAAGGAGGCTGTCAATAGAAATGGTTCACTCCGTTTAAAAGGACCGACAGTCCAATTAAAAAGTAGCAAACCCTAAACAACACAGCAGTATAAAGCAAGTCAGAATATCGGGAGCGATGAACTGTGAAGGTATTTCAACCAATTTCGAAAAGTTGGTTGAACAGATATCAGAATGGGACATATTGTGAGGCCTAGATTTCATACAAACGCATCACCCAGATTTTTTCAACTTTTTGGTTTGAGTAGTTTCCGACTATGAGCTCCGTGCCACTTTCAGTTTGTGCATTTTAACTCCATACTCGCGCATTTTATAATTTACGTCAAAGCTAATATCAATTTCGGAAAGTATGAATCGAGGCCTTTCTTTTGATATGAGATATGTCATTCACTGTAGAAGTGGGAAATTTCCTTTGAATCGGTCTAGCCGTTTCGCAGTAAATAGTGCTTGTTGCAAACAGAAGAACACACAGGCATAAATCGATTTTATAAAATTTTGTTTTACACAAAACCTTAAAAAACTAGTTCAAA
Organism: Hermetia illucens; assembly: GCF_905115235.1. Taxonomy (NCBI): domain Eukaryota; kingdom Metazoa; phylum Arthropoda; class Insecta; order Diptera; family Stratiomyidae; genus Hermetia; species Hermetia illucens. Next base: position 85,624,528 of record NC_051850.1, on the reverse strand, counting down.
ATGGCCGATTGGAGTTACTTCCTAGTGTATTCAAAATCAAAAATCTCTTTTAAAACTTTATGAAATACTTGAAAACAATATATGATTTGAATTTATCCCCTTATTTATGGATGGAACGCAGCCCCCAATCACTCATGCTTTCTAACTATGATAAACGCAGTGTATGGCCCGTAATTCCTTCGCGTTAGTTATTTGAAGAAGCATAGTGAGTAGGCACTTAAAACAAAACGAAATCGTAACGAAATCAAAGCCAAAGGGATTTAGATGTCCAAACAATGATTTCTATCGTAAATCCTATACTAATATAGAGGTGAAAGTAAATTACTCTCCAATGATTTGAAAAAAACCTGACTTTTCTCAGTTAATCCAGCTAACGTAGGCACGAGAGTTCATGAGCAATAAATAAAGCCATTTATTAATTAATGAGAACCTGAAACATTTCTGATTTATGATTCCAGTGCGGACATAATTACCATTCAGCACAAGAAACTGTTGCCTTTTTTCTTTCGGCTTCTGTGATAGCTTATTAGGGCGCGACTTTGATGCCACGGTTACTAGGCCCGAGGAGTAGTTGCCCTTGCCGAGTACTGGAAATGGCAGAGCTTAGTTGATAAAACATTTCATAATTAAAAAGATGCTCTTTTCCCAGCATCTGTGCTGCACATAAAGAAAAGCGTTTGAAGCATAACTCAGTAAAACTGAACTCGACAGCAAAGGGAGAGTCTGCTGTGACTTTTTAGATTGGAATATTAGTATGCTTCCCTGAATATTTATATACATATGTGTGTTTATCCATTTCAAAGCTATTTATAATTAGCTTGCGAAAACCAGCATGTAGAAAGTATGATGCAAAAAGTATCCCTTTTAGAGAAAATATTTGGGAGCGTATGGCGTTTTTAATAGCTCCATTACATACAATTTTTCCACCTTGCCATCTCCCATCTCCCAAAATGGTACCTACTGCTATGCCTGAAAATTTAGGTTCAAAAAATAATTCCAAAACTGTTGAAGTTATAGACAATGCGGAAGTTAGCGTGAGTATGTATTTAGCACGACTTTTTGGATAGCAGGAGGTCGGATAAGATATGTACATATTATAATGATAAATTCATTATAAGTCACGTTGCACTACCACGTGATGTAAATTGCAAGTTTTTAAATTTGTTTAATTAGCTGATATTTATTTCATATTCGGAATACAGAATACGACACCTCCTATTGGTGTATATGCAGCTGCAGCTGAGTAATTGGTTTTAGCTCGATAAAACACAACTAGCAATTATTCTTATGTATATTTCAATTTCAATTCATTCGATCGTTCGCTTAATTAGCTGTTCTCAGTTAGTCTAAGTTGAATCTTAAATAAACATTACGTCAGTGTTTCCCTGAAGAGTGTTTTCAATTCAGGACGGAGAAATTGCAATTCGGGTCAATCAGGTTGTGTTGTGTCGGTTATTAGTTCAAAGGAACAGAAAACTTCCATTTTCATTTTTATCTAGGACGAGATTTGGGGCAAAAGGGCTACGTCATCTGACCAGCACCGAAGTCCTCCTGGAAGCATCCTTTATGTACGTCACTGGAAGGATCGTAACATGCATATATCGTCGCTACCATTGTTATAGAACGAATATGCCACGAAAAAAGATAGTTTTCATGACACATGATATAATGTATGTATGTATAATCTAAATCTAATACGGGCCCATTGTATCTGTAAGCTTTGAAATTATATTTTCCCTCAAATTGAACATTCCAGTTAAACAAAGTTGTAATTTATACTTCTGTGCAGTATTCAAAAAATTACAATATAACCATACCTACCATTTGAAGTGTACAGAATAAGAGAGCTAGAGCGTACCACTCCAGTGACCCAACCAAAAACCATTAACTGTAACTCACAAGTATACAATGTCTTCCAAATGTTAAATCATACAAAAGCAAGTTTCGTGACTGCATCTCTGATTTACCACCAAAATTCTCAACCGGAAAATATGCAATAACCTTTCCAATATTATCTCTTTATTTATTTTGGGTGAATGCACTTTACTTAAAGAGAGTTACTTTCGGCCCTGAACCCCATTAGCCTCAATCAATATCAACTACTTATCGCGATGCTAGTATGTAACGACCTATAGAATGACAAGATACCCAAAAAGCTATCCGGGTTGATAAGGACCATTTCTTTTGACACTTCAGTTCCCCTTGTAGCGTCCACGCCACAAAAGTATACAACAAATAAAATGTATCAAAACTACATTAAACATAAAATACGAACATTGTACACACCAAAAAATAAATCTAATTATCGCCATATTTATTCATAGACTGGTTTCTCGAAAGCAATCATTTTATTTTGATCGAGTTTCCTCATACAACATATGCATACACTTTCTAATCTATTGCTTTACGGGAACTTGCCCGAGACATATTTAAACAATATTATACACCGGGTTCTTATCATATTTTACATTTTTCTCCAAACAGCATCCATGAATAACAGACACTTACAATACACATGAAATTGAACTGTATAAAGGGACTTAGAAATGTTAAAATGAGTTCAGTTTTACTACTACACCGAGATCGAGCACATTAATTCGTCGAGCGCGCCAAGTTCCTAATTTGATATCTCGCTATTATTCTCACACTCTGTAAAATCCCGATCCTGTTATCATTTTTATAATAAAGTTAAACTCGTGTGCTTATAGTCTTAATATAAGTTCCATTGAGTAGTTCTTATACCATAAAAGTGTCCAATTTTACTTATTTACCGTACCATGCCTCCCAAAGTGGTGAGCCCGACGTGATACAAAAAACAACGGTGAAGTGTGGTGCGTCAAGTTTTACGGTATATATAAACAGATGTTCTCCGTGTAAAATGCCGGAAAGACATCAGCAATCGCTCCAGAGTGCGCGTTACTCAACGCGTATTGTTTTGCCGCAATTCATACCGAGAGAGCCGCAAGTTTGGTTCGCGGTAAGTGAGCAAGTGTTTCAAACGCACAAAATCATCTGCGAATCGGAACGCTACAATATTGCAGTAGCTGCTCTCGATCCTAAGCACGCGCTCGAGGTAAAGGACATTATCCTTAAGCCGCCGGCCGAAAAGCCTTACACTGCTTTTAAGGAGGCACTGATCGCACGGCTTGGTTCTTCGCAGGAGCAACAGCTGCGACAACTCCTGGAGCGCGAAGCGATAGGTGACCGTAAACCTAGTCAATTTTTACGGCACCTACAACACCTCGCCGGCAGCGCCGTCGGCGATGATTTTGTGCGTACTCTCTGGATGAGCAGAATGCCGGCGTCGATGCAAGGCATTCTCACGACGCAAAAGAACGAGTCACTCGTCAAACAAGCCGAACTTGCCGATGCTATCGGCGACGCCACATCAAGTGCACAGGTAAACAGTGTGCGCGCGGAACCAGCAGGTTGGGAGATTGCCATTGCCAAACTCACAGCTGAAATGGCCGCACTCAACACTAAAGTTGACCGGGCGTACATGCCGAGCGACGGAACGCATCGGTCGAGCCGGTCAAGATTCCGCTCCAGCTCCCGTCCTCGTTCACGTTCACGGTCAATCATACCAGGTCAGTGGTATCGCAACACCTTCGGAGAAAGTGCAAAAAACCCTGCGACTTCGCGGGAAACGCGAACGGACCTCGCTAATGGCGGCGAGCGATCCGTCCACATCATCCTGCCGCCTTTTCATCTCCGACGACTACGCAAGGTGCGTATACTTGATCGACTCTGGTGCCGATCTGTGCGTGCTACCATGCAAGGAAGTTCGTCGTTCCCTGCGGCGCTCTGGATACGAACTCTCAGTATCCGAATATCACTCGCCCCGACGGACGACCTCCGAAGATACGTCACCACATGCGGCACCGCATATTAACCACGCCGTGACCACCAGTGGCAAGTAAACCTCGGCGCTTAGCGCCTGAACGCTTAGTTTTGGCCAAAAAGCACTTCGAGGCAATGGTTAAGGTCGGAACAGCGCGCCCTTCATCAAGCAGCTGGGCGGCCCCATTATATATGGTCCCAAAAAGCAGCGGCGACTGGCGACCATGCGGCGACTACAGAGGGTTGAATGCACGAACCATACCGGACTGCTATCCGGTAAAACATATACACGACTTTTCACAACAGCTTGAGGGGACCAGGATCTATTCAAAAATTGACCTGGTCAAAGCATACAACTAGCTGCCCGTCGCCGAAGAAGACATAGCCAAAACAGCCATAACCACACCTTTCGGTCTGTTTGAATTTCCGTTCATGAGTTTTGGCTTACGAAATGCAGCTCAAACATTCCAACGTTTTATGGACGAGGTACTGCGCGGTCTGGATTTTGCCTACGGTTACATAGACGATGTTCCCGTTGCATCTACATCCGCGGACGAACACCGGAAACACCTTAAACAGGTGTTCGAGCGCTTCAGGCAATATGGTGTCATCGTGAATCCAGTTAAGTGCGAATTTTGCAGAGACAAAGTGAACTTTCTCGGCTACGAAGTGTCAAGTGCAGGCATTACACCGCTTTCGGAGAAAGTCACCGCCATCCGAGACTTTCCGGAGCCCAAAACGGCAAAAGAGTTGCGTCGATTCATCGGCATGCTCAATTTCTACCGTAAGTGCCTGCCTAAAACAGCTGAGACACAAGCACCCCTCAACGAACTGCTTCAAGGCAACATCAAGGGAAAGGCACCAATCAACTGGACTCTTGACACTCGTCGCGCATTTGAAAAGGCCAAGAACGACCTTGCAAATGCTGCGATTCTGGCACACCCACGTACTGGCGCCAAACTCGAGCTGCATTGCGACGCGTCTGATGTAGCCGTCGTGGCCACCTTACAACAAAGGTACGATGGCAAGTGTGAACCTCTCCGTTTTTACTCAAAAAAATTCAGTCCAGCCGAGAGAATCTATAGTGCATACGATCGCGAACTTTTAGCTATATACCGGGCAGTGAAGCAATTTAAACATATGTTGGAGGCGCGCGTATTTACGGTATTTCCGGACCATAAACCGCTCGTATACGCTTTTCAACGGAAATCGGAGAGCGCGACACCACGGCAAGCGCGGCACCTCGATTACATCAGTCAATTCACCGCGGATATACAACACTTGAGCGGCGAAGACAACGTCGTTGCAGACGCATTATCGCGGATCGAGACCGTGACTTCGCACATAGATTACGCGATGCTTGCCGATGCTCAGAAGCGGGACGCCGAGTTGCTAAAAATGTTAAAAGGAGATACGAACCTCAAGTTGGGGCAACTGGAAGTACCAGGCACCGGCGTCAAGGTGTACTGCGATACCTCAACAGGTCGACCTAGGCCCTACGTCACGCCCAAGTTTCGCAGGTCTGCCTTTTCAACGGTGCACGGGCTCGCACACCCTGGAGGGCGTAACACCGTTAAACTCGTCACGCAACGCTTCGTATGGCCTAACATCAAAGCCGACTGCAAAGCTTGGACGCAGGCTTGCCAACCATGTCAGCAGTCAAAGGTCAGTCGACACGTACATACGACACCAGCTGAGTTTGCCATGCCATCATCACGCTTCGAGCACGTGCATATTGATATTGTCGTGTTACCTTATTCTGAGGGTAACCGATATTGTCTGACGTGCGTCGACCGTTTCTCACACTGGCCCGAGGCTTTTCCGATGGCCAACATGGAGGCCGAGACTGTTGCCCGTTTTTTATTCGAGGGTTGGATTTGCGGTTTTGGCAGTCCGGCACGCCTGACCACGGACCAAGGACGCTAGTTTGAATCGGACCTGTTCAAAGCGCTCAATCGTGTGACCGGGACGAAACACACCCACACGACGGCTTACTGCCCACAGGCGAACGGAATGGTCGAGAGACTTCATCGGCAGCTGAAAGCAGCGATACGTTGCCACGCAAACGACTCATGGACCAGAGTACTACCAACGGTACTTTTGGGCATCCGCGCGGCTTGGCGCGAAGATCTACTGGCAACATCAGCCGAGCTCGTTTACGGCACAACGCTCCGACTACCTGGAGAATTTTTGTCTGCCACGACTGATGCAACGACTGACTAGACCGCTTTCATTACGGAGCTTCGTCGGCATTTTGATAAGTTACGACCGGCACCAACGGTACGTCATGGCTATAGGACACCTTTTATCTTCAAAGACCTGAAAACCGCAACACACGTTTTCGTACGCCATGACGCGGTCAAGTCCGCCTTAAAAATGCCGTACGATGGCCCTTATACTGTCGTCGGTCGTACGGATAAAAATTTCGTCGTAAAAATACGAGGCAGAGACGTAACAGTCTCCATTGATAGATTGAAGCCGGCCTATATTTTTGCCGAGGGTAGCGGCGATCAAGGTTTCGCACTAAACCTGCCAGCAACAGTACAACCCACCGTGGAGCAACCACAAGCACCTCCGCCAGCCATCGACGAAACACCACCACAGGGTCAAGATCAACAGCGCAACCCAGTTAATGATGACCTACCGAATGAACCACGTTGTTCTGGTCGACGAGTTCGTTTTGTAGGTCGTTATCAAGCTGGTTATTCATAATATAGTAGATCATTTTTGCATAATATGTACACAGTTTCACACTACAACACTGGCAAGGGGATACTGTAGCGTCCACGCCACAAAAGTATACAACAAATAAAATGTATCAAAACTACATTAAACATAAAATACGAACATTGTACACACCAAAAAATAAATCTAATTATCGCCATATTTATTCATAGACTGGTTTCTCGAAAGCAATCATTTTATTTTGATCGAGTTTCCTCATACAACATATGCATACACTTTCTAATCTATTGCTTTACGGGAACTTGCCCGAGACATATTTAAACAATATTATACACCGGGTTCTTATCATATTTTACATTTTTCTCCAAACAGCATCCATGAATAACAGACACTTACAATACACATGAAATTGAACTGTATAAAGGGACTTAGAAATGTTAAAATGAAGAACTTGGTCGAAAGCCTCGCTTCCGCCCAAACCAATGAGCAAAGGCAGATTGCCGCAATCCAATTATTAATGAACTTATGGAGTTAAATATAGTCACATTTAACTCCGCGTCCCTGGTCTCACACGCCCAACGTGCCACTGCCCAAGCGTTGGTTGATACTCTGAAAGCAGACATATTTTGCGTTTCGGAGACCCACCTAAACCACAGACATAATGTCAATTTCACCGGATATACCACTATTCGGCATAACAGCAACACGGGCGCTGCCCTTCTAGTCAAAAAAGACTACCATTTTGAAGAAGTCGTCATCGAGGGCTTACTAGTCTGTTCCGCTGCAGCGGCAATAGTTAAAACTACCGATAATAAACGGATTTTGGTAGTTTCCGTTTATTTCAAATACAATTCCCCAAGTAAGCAACTGGGCCATGACTTAAAAGTCTTGGGCGATCTCCAGTTAAAATCAAAATATCTTATCTTCGGTGGCGACTTTAACTCACGGCACAAATCCTGGGGCGATAAGGCAGAAAATTTAAATGGGAAAACCCTGTATAACTGGATCCACGACCCTTTCACGCCAGCCAACCTTGAGGTGGTCTCGCCGGATTCGCCGACAAGACCCGCTAGTCAATCCATCATTGACTTTTTCCTGCTGTCTGATGAAACCAAGCAAAGTTTTCAGGTAACTTCCTGTAAAACCTTGCCAGGCATGTCCGACCATTTTGCAGTTGAACTCAAAATGGCCTCAACTTCACAACTGCAGAAGCGAGTTAAGATAACCATCAGGTCATTCGCCCACACTGATTGGGACAAATTCAAGTCAGATTTAGCACCAAGGCTGAACTTGAAGAAACTCGCTACAGATCGCAATCTGTCGGACAAAGAAATCGACGAAGCAATCATTTTGGCCACGGACGCCATCAATACTGCTACACGCAGAAATACCAGGCTTATCAAAGTCGATGAGTTTGTATACAACAAACTCCCGCATGATATCATGCTACATATGAAGGTCAGACAGATTTGGCGCAGGAACCTCAAGCGCAACTTCCATAAAAATGGAAATAAAGTTAATGCTGAATACAAAGCATTGCTCTCCCGGATTAATTGCCTGAGTACAATTATCCGGGAAATGGTGGCGCAATTCCGCAATAAAGAATTAACCCGTAATCTCGCAGATATTAAGCCCGGGCCAGATATGTTTCAACATATAAATAGGCTAGCGGGGAAAAATAAGTCCCGTAATTTCGTTCTTACCAGGAACAAAGAACCAATCTGCGGAGACGCCAGAAAGGCGCAAGTCCTTGCGGAATCATTTGAGTCTCAGCTCAATACCCCTCCGCCTCAAAGTAACCCGGCAATAGTGTCGATGGTTGAAACAACTATCGCCGACTTTGTCTCTAGGCATTCAAATAGATTTGTAACATTCTCCCAAACGAACTCCTCCGTAAAACCAACGGATTCGCAACAATTTCTGAGTTTATCACAGCTCACCGACTTGACCTCAAGCCTAAACGGTAAAAAATCAGCCGGACCTGACGAAATTCCTAATTACGTAATTAGGCAACTTCCCCGAGTCTCCATCAAATTTTTGCTGGCAGTATTTAATAACTGCATAAATAATGGCTATTTTCCCACCACCTGGAAAGTAGCTAAAATAATTGCGATCCGGAAAAAAGGCTTCTCTACTGAGCCTAACAACTTTAGACCCGTTTCATTATTATCCAATTTAGGCAAACTCTTTGAGAGAGCATGGACAATCGGGCTAGTCCAATATTGCAACCTCAAAGAGATTATACCGAACCATCAGTTCGGGTTCCGCAGCAAGCACGGAACTCAACATGCACTTAGCTACCTTCACGACACCGTCGTAGCAAGACTTAACGTCAATAATAAACCGACCGTAGCATGTGCATTAGACTTAGAAAAGGCCTTTGACTCCGTATGGGTAAACGGACTAATCTACAAACTGATAGATCTTGAGTTCCCAATTCCGATCATTAGAATTGCACTAAGCTTCTTCGAAGATAGGTATTTCTACGTCAGTGTGGGGAATGAATTCTCCGATCTCTTGTCGGTAACATCGGGAGTACCGCAAGGATCCATTTCTGGACCCACCTTTTATAATATCTTCACGGCTGACGTCCCAACTCCTGAGACCGGCACCGAACTCATTCAATATGCCGATGATACACTCATCTTCGCTTCAAGCCTCCACCCCAACAGGGCAGCCAAAGCGGTCGAGAGGTATTTGAAAGACCTTGGTAAATATTACCTGGCATGGGGCATTAAGATTAATGAGGCCAAAACGCAATTCTGCACCTTCCGGAGGAAAGCTAGATACCTAGGTTCTAGAGGAATCCATAGAAAAGCTACACGCTTGAAAATGAAGATCGGAAACACTATAGTGAGCAATTCCCAGACCATCAAGTACTTAGGAGTTAAACTTCACGAACTCCTTAAGTTCAAGCCACATCTTGAGCTCGCTATCGGTAAGGCACGCGGTGCATTCAGTAGGATCTACTTTCTTCTTCGAAAGAAGGTAGGACTCAGCACCAAGGCCAAACTGACTCTCTACAAGACCCTGATCAGACCCATTATCTGCTATGGAGCGCCCACGTGGATCACTTGCTCCACCCGAACCATGTCCAAATGTGAGGCATTCGAACGCCGGATATTAAGATACTGCACTGGTCTTTCCTATAATTGGAAAACCAAGAAGGTTGGAAAAAACGCCGAGGTATATCGGCGCGCCAAGGTACAACCTCTTCGAGAATTCGTTCTCAACTTGGTGGAACGGTTCTTCGAAAGAACGGAGAACCATCCAAATCCACTAATCCGGCAACTCTACCAACAGGGTAGCACCTTCCCATTGGCCAACTACCTAAGGCCCTGCCAAATAGTGAGCGAAGCTCTTAAACCCGCCATCCTTTCCCTATATGATTCTCCCTGCCTGGTAGGGGTACATCGAGGCTAAGCACAAGACATGTAATGTGCTATTGTATATAGTAGGCTAAGTATTTATTGTTAGATTAAGTTAGATTAAGTTTAGACTTAGTTAGTTTTAAGTATTTTAAGTAAGTAAGTAATGCCTTCTGGCGCTTTTAGTGCAAGCGCAGTCTTTTAAATAGTTCAGTTGAATACAAATAATTGTGAAGATATATGTATTAAAATTAATACAAGTAAAGTAATAATTTACTCAGAAGGTCGGGTAGGCCAAACAATTGTAATAGCCACCCATTGAAGTAAAGTTAAGTTAGTTAAGCTTAATATCTAAGCTAGAAAGTAATTAATAATGTATTAGAAGTAAGTCACTATGGTAAATAAAAAACTTAAACTTAAACTTAAAATGAGTTCAGTTTTACTACTACACCGAGATCGAGCACATCAATTCGTCGAGCGCGCCAAGTTCCTAATTTGATATCTCGCTATTATTCTCACACTCTGTAAAATCCCGATCCTGTTATTATTTTTATAATAAAGTTAAACTCGTGTGCTTATAGTCTTAATATAAGTTCCATTGAGTAGTTCTTATAGCATAAAAGTGTCCAATTTTACTTATTTACCGTACCATGCCTCCCAAACCCTCATGCCAATCACTCTTCTTATGGCGAAGAAGATTGAGCTCGACCGACGAAGGGAGCAGACGGTAAGGGGTTCCTTGTACTAACACTCCCCTCCCGTTGGTGAAAGGGATTTCCTGACTTGAAGGCTCCCAAAGCCGCGAAAGCGGGAGGGCTAGCTCGAAGTAATGTGTCAAACGGTTCGAGGCTAGTTCTCTGATGACAGGGAGGTGTTTAGTTGGTATTCCGACAGCGTACTGTTGCGGGAGTCCAACACTCTGTGCGTAAACGCATTTACCTACCCTACTCCCCACCAAAAAAAATGCCAATTACAACATCCTTGCTTATCCTTGGGTCAGTATGTGGGATCGGGCTAGAACCTGAAATACGAACATAAGATCTCACCTGCATTACATTAACATATCAACATCCACCTCAAATGGAAAATAAAAAGCAAAAAATACCCAGAAAACTCGAAACCCAATTGTCACGATCGGGAGAGAAAAGTCATGGTCGATTGCATCCTTATTTACGTTTGTTCTGCTTGAGATTTTAAGCAGGCGCGGCGTTAAATTTCCACCCTAACTTTACACAATCCATCATAATTGCAAATGATGTCACAAGATTATATAGGAAAAGCGATCTCAAATCTAAAATTGACTTAAGTGACCATAATAAATACTTGTCTCCATACGAAACTAAAATTCCATATCGACAAAAAATAATGAACTTTAGATATAATCGTAAAGAAATAAAATTAATTATTATGAAAAAAAAATTAAATGGAACCTCACTTGTAAAAGGAGGAGAGGTTTAAATGTTAGTAGGCCATCGCAGCGTCTCACGGAGTAGGTGAGGAACATGTGTTCCTACAGATTATATACTAAGGAAGCTGTCACCACGCCTGGTAGTTGAGAATGAAATGAACATCTACCAAATAAGAATAAAACGAAATTTAAATGTTAGTGCAGATAATCGACTGGAGTATCAAACTTACGTAATGGGCAGCATAGCGTTGAAGCTACGTGGGGAAAGCCGACATTTAGGCACGATGATAAGCAGAGCATGGGTTCCCCTGCGGAAACTATTTCACCACAGTCTGTAGCGACCATTTTAGCAAATTCGCGAAGGCAGGGGATCAAATGTATTGACGAAATGAACCTCTTTATGGTCCGCTTCTACTACGAAGTTACACCGACGAAGGCGGGCACACCATCTTGCCTCAAACATTTATCGAGAGTTTCCCTTAATACGCCCGCGTGACTATTTAAGGAGTTTCAAACAAGCACCGCTATATCACTCCTCTCGTCTTACTATTTTGCGTGACCAAGGAAGTACTCCTTGGGAAATTCGCTGGAACATCGGCTCGATACCCGATCGGACTCCTAAGTTGAGTTTTGTCTCAAACAAAACCTTTGTAAAATCAATTCAATGTCTGTCTGTTTGCCTGTCACACCTGATTTACTCGGAAACGACTGAACCAATTGCCATGAAAATTGGTGAGAGGGTGCTGTCTATGAATCCTTTTATATATAGCAAGTGGCGCTATTTTCTACGGAGTTTTGAAGGAGGCTCCCCATACATGCGAAAAGGGGATGCATAATTTTTCTCATTCTCTTTCATTCCGATATCTGCTCAAATGAATTTAATAATTACATCTTACTATATTTTGTAAATTTTACCCTTCAAGTACAACATTTGGCATTGGTATAAGGCGCAAAATAAGGCATAATTTATAATAATAGTTTATGGCAATATTTTATATAATAGTTAATAATATTAACAAAGTTTTGGACGTAGAAGCTTTTGCATTTCACGAAAATGTATTGCACTTTAGGATTCACTGTCTGTCTGTCTGTCTGCCACACGCACTTTTCTCCAAAATAAGTGAACCGATCCAAACGATGGGAACTAGGAAGTTCCACGCATACAGTAAGTAGTATAAATTTAGGTGGAGTTTAAAGGGGGCTCCCCATATATACAAAGGGGTTTCAAATTTTTTTTACCGGATATAGCTGTGTAGGATATCAAATGAAAGGTCTCGATTAGTACTTTCCGCAAGTGATGTTAGTTTTGTCATGAATTGCAAAGTGCGCGAGTGAGGAGTCAAAATGTACGCACTGAAAGTGAGGCAGGACTCATTTTCGGAAACTACCCAAAGTACTTTTCGAAACTGGTTCCATATTTCACATTGGGTGAAACATAGGGAAGTAAGAGCCCAAAATCAAAATCCAAACCTATCCAGCCGAAAAGCTGAAAAAAAACATAGTGGTAGATCTCTACAAAATCTAGGCCGATATTTGGACAAACAAGGTTAATAATAGTATATTTCCACATTTTAGAAATTTACCCGGCAACCCCCTTATGTCCATTCCAGAAGTACAAAGTTCGGTATGAGGATAAGGGATAACATCATGCACAATTTAGCCAAGTTTGAAGAAAATCCAAATTTTATTCACAAACTTATTGGGGGTAAAACTTTGACATTTTTCGTGAATTTCATGCATTTTACAACCTAGATGACGTCATCATCACATATACCATCGATACCACAACGAAATGAGTTTTTATGAAAGGGTTGCAAAGAATTATTTTGTTTTGGTTTTTTAGTCATTTGTATATGAATATCAATTACTCAAAACAGACATGTGTGAATGTAGGTATATAGTATAAGCGTCCTAATGAAGTTTGCTGGTAGTGTCTAGATATATTTCTACATTAAACTAGCCGCATTTAATATATGTACATATGTATGCTTTTGCGCACGAAGTAAATCGGAAATATGGGTACGATCAATTTATATTCGTGCATATATGTGTACAGTATTCGGAAATATTGTTTGTTTAGGGTGAGGATAATATCTATGGCTGTAATATCTACGTATGTCTTGTAGTTTGGAAAAATATGAAGGATTATGTTGGATTTGTAATTATATACTGATAAAAAAGTATGCAGTGAAGTTTCTTACATAAGATGAACACAAAACCTTTATACCCGAAGCGCGAGCTTCCGGTATTCCGAATTGTTTTATATCGTTTGTTCGCTAAATTCTTCGCATTTGCTAATAATATTAAACTAAGAGGGTGAAGCGTATGAGGTTGACTATTATCAATACAGGCTTTTCCATCAAATTATTTATTTAAATCGTTTTCTAAAGACTAGAGGGCAATGGAGTTTTGTGATACGAGTGATATGGAGCTGTCATGCATTTGTTGCTCCTCACATCTTCTTCTTTTTCTTCAGCCTTTATCCCATTCACAAGGGTGGTCTACCCGTCGTTATCGGTTTCGCCATTTTATTTTATCAAACGCCTGATCTGCACGTAATCGTTAGTCTTTTAAATCCCAATCCAGCGTATCAAGCCACTGTTGTTTCGGCCAGCCTTTTGGTGGCTTACCGTTGACTTCGATGTTCAGAACAATATTGGCAAGGGAATTCTTTTTAGGGCGAATTACGTGACCATATCACCGAAAACGCCTCACACGCTATTTTTCACGATCGGTGCAAACCCATATCGATCGGATATCCTCATTTTGGACGCGATCAAAACGTGTCACGCCACAAACGCAATGCAACATCTTCACCTCTATTACCGCAAGACGCCTTTCATTGTTTTTTATTGTCGGCCAACACTCAGAATTATAGAGAGCGGCAGACGCACGATATTGCGGTAAATTTTAGATTTGAGACGTTCACTAATACGTCGATCACAGGGAACACCAGTTGTGGAATGCCAGCTCAACGATGTCGCATTAATGTGTGAACCAATTTCAAAACGCAGTTCTCCATTGACTGATAACATTGACCCGAGATATTTAGTTCTCTCAGTTCTGGGCAGGTTATTGAAGGTGGCACCATAGAGTAATTTAAAAATCTCGAGTCAATGCTGTCAGCCAGTGGAGAACTGCGCTATGCTTCTCACATAGGGAAACACAAAACCTTTTATACCTGACGCGTTAAGCTTCCGGTTTCCCGACTTGTTAGTTATTTGTATCATCATCATCAACAGTACAACAACCGGTAACCGATCTAGGCCTGCCTTAGTAAGATACACCAAACACCCCGGTTTTACGCCGAGGTCCACCAATTCGATATCCCTAAAAGCTAGACCTACGCCATCGTTCCATCTCAGGCCGGGTCTGCCTCGTCTTCTTTTTCTACCATAGATATTGCTCTTATAGACTTTACGGGCTGGATCAGCCTCATCCATACGGATTAACTGACCCGCCCATCGCAACCTGTTGAGCTAATTTTATCCACATCTAGACGGCCATGGTATCGCTTATAGATTGCGTCATTATGCAGGCTACGGAATCGTTCATCCTCATGTAGGGGGCCAACAATTATTCAGAGGATTCTTCTCTCGAGCACGGTTAAGAATTCGCAATTTTTCTTATTTACAACCCAGGTCTCCGAGGAATGCATGAGGACTGGCAAGATCATATCTTGTACAGTAACTGCTAACCTATGGTGAGACGCTTCGAGCGAAACAGTTTTTAAGGTTTTGTTTGCAAAACAAATCGGTTCTTTGTCTGTCTGTCTGTCTCTCTGTCTGCCTGTCTATCTGTCTGTCTGTCTATCACACGAACTTTTCTCAGAAACGGTTATACCGATTGACACGAAATTTGTTGAAAAAGTGGGAACTGTGAACGCCCAGACATGCAGTGAGTGATATCCTTCTACGTTGACATTTAGGGAGGTCCCCATACATGCAAAAGGGGTGTACATTTTTTTTCAATATATATGGGCATATATAGGCATGTTGGGTATCAAATGAAAGGTCTCGAAACCGGATTGTTAGAAAGGCGGTGAGTGGGAGTGGTGGAAAGTGATGATTTCTTTAACTTTTACTACAAAACCGAAAAATCTAAAAAAATGATGAAGCTGCGTCAATATGATGTCCACGCCTCAAAATACTCGCCATCTGCTCAAATTAAGTTAAGAATAGAATATTACCACATTTTTGGGGAATTGAGTAAAACCCCCCTTAGGTTTATCCCAGAGTTATAAAAGTGTGTAATAATATAGAATATAATATGAAGCATGTTGTTCCAAAGTTTGATCAAAATCATACAATTACAAGCAAAGTTACAGTAGCTAAAAGTTGATTTTACCGTGTAAATTTACTTCAACTAAATATCAATATCACACTAAAGGGTTTAGTCTGACAAGCTTAATGATTATACCTAATGGGCTGCGTACAAATGAGATAGTTATACACTCAAATATACTCACAGAAGAAGCAGCCAGTTACAAAAAATCATAGTCTTTTTCTTTTTCTTCAGCCTTTGTCCCGTTCACAAGCGGGGTCGGCTCGTCGTGATCGGTTACAAAAAAAAAAAAAAAAATATAGTAATATGCTATTATTAACTTTCTTTGAAAGGATATCGGCATGGGAGGAATTTCGGAGCGTAGGCACCATATAGGGGAAGCCCCTGACTTTTTTTCAGATCTTTCAGTTCGGTAGTTTCTAAGAATGGGCCCGTTAAAGAAATGATCACTTCCAACCCCCCGCACTCCCCACCTTTCCAACAAATGTCAAAATTAAGATCGGCTTACTAAATTACTAACCGAGACCTTTCATTTGATATCACATAGATTGTATTTGGTGAAAAAAATTACACACCTTTTTGCATATATGGGAACCCCCTTTAAATTAACGTAAAATGATGTAGCTCACTGTGTGCGTGAGCGTTAATAGTTCCCACACTTTCAGCAAATTTGGTGTTAATCGCTATAATCGTCTCTAAACCGATTTGAATAAGATTTTGTTTTACACAAAACCTTAAAAAGGGCTGTTGAGAAGTAGATTCGTCATAAATGCGACTTTAATATTTCACCCCATTGCCAATTATTCCCGTTAATTATGACGTCAGCATTTTATTTGCATGGCGGTAGAAGCAGTAAATTCGCGTGAAATTGCTAAGTTTGAACTGCCATAACTTTGGCGTTTATAGCCATATTTCCATGAAATTTGGCATGTGTATACGAAATATTGTCCTCTCTTGTAGATGTAAAATTCGTAAGTCCTACGATGAATTAAAGGGGGGTTTCCCAGTCAATTTCCAAAAGTTAGTAATACATTATTAGCAACTTTATTTGAGCAGATGTCGGAATGTGACATATTTTGGAGCTTAGATTTCCATCTTTCTGATTTTTTTGTGGAATTTTAGGTTGGGTAGTTTCCGAAAATGAGTCCTGTCTCACTGTAAGTGTGTACATTTTGACTTCTTACTCGTGCAATTCACATCAAAACTAATAGCGGAGCACCCTTTAAACTGCACGCATATTTATGTCACCTACCGTATGCATGGGATTTCATAGTTCCCATACATCCACTAAATTTCGTTCGGATCGACTTAGCCGTTTTGAAGAAAAGTGCGTATGACAGACAGATAGAGAGTGAATCGATTTTAATAAGGTTTCATTTTACACAAAACTTTAAAAATCTTAATAAGTTCTTGCCAGAGTATTCTTCGATGGTAAACATAGCTTTTAAGAAGCCTTGATGCCCGCCTAGGTTACGATATGAAAATTGAGCTTGGTGACATTTTTTAAGAAGGAAGGGAAAGATCCCATACGTTCGGGCCCATAGAATGCATAAAATACAAAATGATAACGGATCGCGAAGTGTATCCTTAGCAAAGAACTGGCTGAAGTGGATGTCTCTAGATGGAATCCCTTCAAATCAGTTTAACCATGTGATAACCTAAAATTGACACTTCTCCAAAATGGTGATGACTTCAAACCTAAATTTTTGATACTGATAAACACAGGAAGCAGCAACGAGGATATTTTACCAAAGGATAAAGAATATACCTCCTAGCGTCATAAAGGAGTGATCCGATCGAATGGGCATACTATGGGTATAAACAAAATACTTTGATGGACAGCTCATCAATTAGCGTGCACCGTTGAAGATCTCGGTAAATAAAATTGATGGAATACTAACAGCGCCATCCAGTCCATAAAGTAAAAAACCACGCCCTATCAGAATACGCAGGTCCAAACTTCATCATTAACGACTATCATCTGTAGCCGCTTTTGGTCACTTTCCTCCCAAGGCAGAGATGAGGTAGCGTCTGAGGAGTTGCCTCCACCCCGGGCGAAACGGTCAGTTACTTTTTTGTTTTTTTTATTTAACTCAAAAAAGAGGAGTCCGTAGACCGCAAATGTGGAGAAAGTTAAGGAGGATTTGTAACTGACTTCCCAAACCATAGTATGGTTCTTTGAAGCCTAGACACCGTGCAGCTTAATGTCTTTTTTTTCAAATTTTTCGATTGCGTAATTTCTGAGAACAAATCCGTTATATCAGTGACCACTTTCTAGCGCCCGCACTATCCGCGAGGACCCCTCTTAATCTCAACGTAGAAAAATATACTGGAGACCATAATTTCATAGTTAGGGAATGGACATTTCGAAAGCCTTTTCCCCCATAACGACGAAGTATTTTAACTATGTAGGGATTGTACCGCAGTAGAGAAAGTCAAGCTAAATAGGCTGCGGAAGGCACTTGATCCGAGTGAGTGAGAAGGACCTCTCCATAAGGGCAATATCTTTGGTAATTTAAAGAGGTGTAAAAAAAGTATTCAATAAATAGTCCACTTCAACTGTAAGGACAAAAAATGCTGGGTGGAATCAGTATGTATTCTAGAATTCATTATGATTTTAATGACAACTGTTGGACAAACGTCATCTTGGTTCGTACGATAATTTTTCATTGCGCCATTTTTGGTGAAGAACTCTGATGTAAGAAGTTGCCATTCAGAAACCGCTTGCAGAGTAAAATGATGCCAGATTTTAACATGTCCCCCTAGACGTTTACTAACAAGATGATTTATGTACGGTTATATGCAAGGCAATGTGTGCTCGAAAAGTGAAACTGTTTATCACGCTATGATAGAAACAATTTTTCAAATAATTGGTGCACTTATTATTAAAACACCTTTTCGACTCTACAGTGGAGAAAACTTCCAAGGAGCGTATCCTCAGGCTTTACTGGTTAAAATAACACTAAAAAGTTGTACAACATTCCGCCATTAATGCAAATAGGATAAATAAAATGACCCATTTGATTGACAACCCTGATTTGCTTGATAATTATCTTCATTTCGACTGTTTGGCACCTTCCCACTAATAATAATAATAATAATCGTTGGCGCAACAATCCATAATGGATCAGGGCCTTGGAGTGTGTTAGAGCACTTCATTCAAGACCGAAACGGTACACTACAGTACCCTGTAGGAGGCCATGACTTTTGACTGAAACAGATACCGTAAGTGCAGTCGAAATGTTGGAAGGAAAGTAATATTGTTCGTACCTTTACATTCTCCCGCCAATACAGCATAAAATGCCGAGACTTGAACTCGTGACACGACCTAATATAAGAGTTAATTTTGTGGGATGCCATTCCTGCGTTGAGAACTCCAAATAAACTGCCTATCATCGCTAAACTCCCGACGCTGTTCGACAATGATCCTCTTGGTATTATTGCGGTAAGTGAAGGAAGCTGCAGTTCCTCAGAAGACCGTCTTCGGTTAAGTACATTAATGGCACACGTAATTTCGCTTTTGTTTTGAGGAGCAGACTCTATTCCTAGGAGACGTTTGTCAATTGTTTTGCCATTCAAAGTCAGGGTGAAATGCTCCTTTCACTCCTTAAGCAGCACATCATCATCATCATTATCGGTTACGTCTCGCACATGTCCATCTAAGGACTTACCGTCACCTGCAAACTGTTACAACAAATATCAGGGTGCTCAGCTTCTTAACCGGTTACTCTGAAAAGAAAAATTCTACAAGATAACAGAATTTTTATAGCATAGTAATTTAACGTTGCTATTAGGAGCACGTAATTTCTGCACAAAGAGCCGTGCTACAAACTGACAGCATCTATAATATATTAAAATTTGAAACCTACAATTTTCTGGTAACTAATTTCTTGGGAAAACAAGTTGGGAAACAGGAAGCTAAGCGCTTCAGGTATGAAAGGTTTTGTTTGCTTCTTCTGTGAGTATATTTGAGTGTGGAACTATCCCATTTGTACGTAGCCCGTTATGTATATGCATTTAGCATGTCTGACTACCCACTGATATTGATATTCAATTGCCGTAAATTTACACGGTACAGCCAACTTTTAGCTACTGTAACTTGGTTACTAATGGTATGATTTTGATCAAACTTGAGAATAATATGCTACATATTATATTTTATACTACTACCAACTTTTATAGCTCTGGGATAAACTTAATGGGGTTTTACTCATTTTGCCCAAAAATATAGTAATATACTATTATTAACTTAATTTGAACAGATATCTATATGGAGAGTATTTTGATGCCTGGGCACCATATAGACGCAGCTTCATGATTTTTTTCAGATTTTTCGGTTGGGTAGTTTCCGAGAATGGGTCCGTTAAAGAAATCATCACTTTCCACCCCTCCCACTCCTCGCCTTTCTCATAAATCTCAAAACTAATCGAGACCTTTCATTTGATACCACGTGACTATATTCGGTGAAAAAAATTGACATCTTGTCAGATGAGATGGCGAATATATACAATGCGAAGCTAATCTCTCCCTTACTGCAAACGAAGAACGCTGAGAGGGAGAAATCCATAAGTAGATGGCAAGAGCGGTGGGAACGCTCGGGGAAAGGGTCGGTGGACTCACAGACTTTTCCCTGCCATCAAGGTGTGGCTGGAGAGACGACACTGTGAGATTTATTATAATCTCACCCAGTTTCTCACGGGGCATGGAGGATATCGCCAATACCTGCACAGGTTTAAATTGGAGATCTCACCCGATTGTCCACATTGCATCCCAGAGGACCCAGAACATATATTCTTCCACTGGCACAGATTTGTGGAAGAAAGGGAGAATCTAGAGGAGATTCTAGGAGAGGTGCTAGGAAAACGAGAGAAGTGGGATGCGGCCAACTGCATGATCGCATTTATCCAAAATAAATTGCGAAAGGCAGAGGAGAGGTGAAAAGCGCGGTCACGTACGCCGCGTATAGAAGAAACGAGGTTAAGCTAGAATGAGTTGACTCCTCCCTGTGATGTAATACCTTAGTGTGATTCTGCTGGGCAGGGAGGGAGTCGGGGGTGGTTTTACTGGGTAAAAATCCCACCCACTGGTATGTCCAGCCCAGTGTCTTTTGAAGATTTCCACCTCCTCAAAAAAAAAAAAAACAAAAAGACGGGCAGACAGACAGAACCGATTTTAATAAGGCTTTGTTTTGCAAACAAAACCTTAAAAAGTAAATCTTTATTAATGCCGGGACATACAAATTTTACTACAAACATGCATTTGAATGGCGTTTGTTTTCATATTTCACAATCTTCAATTTTACATCTTCATACCCAATCAAAGTTAAAGCGTGAATATGCACGACTTCATAAATTTAATACCATTTCTGGCGAAACGAAACAGATACATACTGCGTGAAGTGTAATAGGAAACTTGGGCTCAAGTTTCACAGAATGCAATTCCTTTGATATGTTTAAGTCCTGAGGACGCAGCCGAGTATAAAATTTCTTAGCGGCTTTAAAGTCTTTAATTTCTGCGTAAGGCATCTCCGCTTTGATCTGATAATAGGAGAATAATTATGTCGGCATTCTGGTGATAGGATTTTATGGGATCTCTTTCATTACCGATTTCCATTTTGCTCCATTATAATGATGGCCATTTCAAAGGAGAAACGTTATTATATTTGAACAAACGTAGACAACCTTCAGGTGATGACCTACCAACCTGAATTTATATTCACTGTCATGTATTTCGCTAATTAAGTGATTAGAGCGGATAATTAATGAAGTCTACCTTGGCTGTAAGCGAAGTCTTTGTTTCCTTCATCTATGCAGTGAGATCAGCCGCTTTCCTTTCTGTTATGATTCACGATTGATGATTCTACGACCGTTATCCCCAAAAAATTATTTACTCGGAATTCCCGAAATGAATATATATATATACTATATATGGAGGAAAAACGCCATGTTTCCATTACGTATATAATAGAACACCGTTTTGTGATAGGATTATTATTATCATATTGTCTGAAAAGCAGCCATTTACCCCCCGAATGAGGCATAGCGCGTCAACCATCTTTGTCTAGCATGTAGATAACTTAGTGTCAGTAAATAAATCAGTTCTGATTGTTCTGGACACAGACCTGTTGCTTAATGTGGCCAAAGCGGGTTGTGAAAACATATATATAAAACTAGGGAAGGACTAAGATCGAAAGATTGTTCAATTACTAATGTAATGCTTGATTAGTGTCAGTTAGTCAGTTCAATGTCATTCAGGCCCTGTAATTGTAGGCTTGGGATTAGATTCCTTGGCCTTGTGAAGCTAATCGAAGTTTTAAAGAATTTTTTTATCTCCCATATTTTAATTCTTTAATAAAATATATTCTTCTTTTATAATAAACAATAATAATTTTTGACGCAACAATCCAATTGGTCATGGCCTTGAAGTGTGTTAGAGCACTTCATTCAAGACAGTAACAGGGAAGTAAACTATAGGATAGTGTCGTCGGATTCACCACCTTTCACAGTTATAAATCTTCCCAGGGTGAAGTCGTAAGGTTTTAAGTTAATATTGTTCAAATCCACCGGAGTGCAACCGCTCACCAGTTGCTAGCACAGTTCGCTGCGGAAGTAAATGCTGATCTAGTGCTGATTAGCGAGCAATACCGAAACAAGGACCCGTCATCATGGTATCTCGACTTATCAGGCACCGCTGCCATCTGGGTTCGGGACGACGTTCGACTTCGTGTTCCTGCCGAAGGCTGGGGGGACGGATTTGTCTGGATCCGGTGTTTAGGGATAACGTTTTTTAGCGTTTACCTGACGCTGAACGAGATGATGCCGGACTTTCGGCGGCGACTTGATGCTCTGGTAGACGCCGTTTTGAGCAAGGAGGGACGAATTCTGGTAGGCGGTGATTTTAATGCCAGGGCTCTTGAATGGTGCATGCCTCAATCAGACTCCAGAGGGAAACGGATTCTGGAAATGGCGGCGAGAACCGGGCTCGTAATTTTAAACACCGGATCCACGCCAACGTTTCGGCGCCCAGGTTGTAAAGGAAGCATTCCTGACATCACTTTTGCGTCGGAATCTCTGGCATCATCGGTGGACGGGTGGCGAGTCCTAGAAGACTTCTCGGCAAGTGATCATCAGTACATTGCGTTCGAAGTGTTTGACGCTACTTGCCGGCGAGCACCAACACGGCGTTCCCCCTGCGTGTGGAATGTCGCGAGGGTGAACATCGGAAGGTTCGTCGAAGCTCTTGGAGTAGGTAGGGCTGCGCTGGGAGCACTCCGGGGGGTGGTGGTGTCGCAGCTGACACCGTCGTAAATTCAGTGATGAATTTGATAACGACGACGTGTGAGGCTTCCATGCCCCGGAGAGGCCCCAGGCGCGACAAGCCTTCTATGTACTGGTGGACGGCAGAAATTGCCGACCTACGGAAGGAGTGTCATAAGCTCCGCCGTTTGGCACAACGTTTGTACGCCAACGAGGAGGCATGTGCCATAAAGGCACAATATAGATCAGCAAAAAGGAGACTCTGCAGCGCTATAAATAAAAGCAAAGCTCGCGGCTGGCAAAATCTTGTTAATGAGGTGAGTGATGACCCGTGGGGACTTGGCTATAAGCTTGTCACTCGGAAAATTGGGGCTCTGCGGAAGCTCTGCATATTGAGCACCGACCAGATGGACCGCATTGTGCGGCCATTGTTCCCAAGACACCCTGTACGGGTTGATGTAAATAGCGCGGAAAGCGCCGTGGATTGCCCCCTTTTCACAATGGGAGAACTCGAAGAAGCGGTTCTCACTATGAAAAACAGGAAGGCGCCAGGTCCTGATGGTATCCCGGCGGAAGTTTACAAACTGGTGTTCCGCCAACGGCCAGAATTGCTGCTGGAAGTGTTCAACGCGTGCTTGAAGGAGGGCATTTTTCCTTGTCGCTGGAAAGTGGCTAGACTCGCGCTGATCAGTAAGGGTAAAGGAGACCCGGAGCTCCCGTCTGCATACCGACCGCTGTGTATGCCTGACACGACCGGAAAAGTGCGCGAGAAGCTCATCAGGGGTAGACTCGCTGAAGCGATCCGTGCTGCCGTGGACTTATCCGCCAGGCAATTCGGGTTTAGAACAGGGAAATCTACAGTGGATGCTGTTATGGAGGTCGTAGATGCGTTTAATCGAGCCGGGGCGCACAGCCGCCGATCTCGACGTATAGTGCTTCTCATAACGCTTGATGTCAGAAATGCTTTCAATTCCGTGAGATTTTTTTTTTTTTTTTTTTTTTTTTGGGGTAGGGTAGGTGAATGCATTTACGCACACAGTGTTGGACTCCCGATTCGGTACGTCATCGGACTACCAACTAAACACCTCCCCATCGTCGGAGAGCTAGCCTGGAACCGTTTGTCACATTACTTCGGGCCAGCCCCCGAACTCTCCCGCTTTGCGGAGCCTTCAAATCAGGGAATTCCTTTCACCAACGGGAGGGAAGAGGAGGAAGGGAACTGTCAGTTCAAGGAACCCCCTGCCATCCGGCTCCTCCACCGGTCGAGTTCTATCTTCTTAGCAACGAGAAGGGCCCGAACGTAATGGGCAACACGGTTCCAGCTATCAGCAGTCCTCAGCATCTCTTCCACAATGTTGTCTAGAGAGAGATCCCGTGTGTTTAAATAGAGCTGCTGACGAACCCCATCCCACCTTCCACAAGAAAAAAAAGTGTGGTGGGCATCGTCCACAACTCCAATGCAAAACACACAATCCGGAGAACGCGCCTTTCCAATCTTGTGCAGGTAAGACTGAAAATTTCCATGCCCACTTAAAAATTGGGAAAGTCAATCTCACCATGCTTCCGATTCAGCCACGCACCTAAGTTGCCGATGAGCGGCGCAGTCCATCTGCCTCTAGTTTCATTTTGCCAAGAGAGCTTCCACTCGTCTAGAGTGTGTTGCCGTTCTTCGCGAGCAACCACCTCCCTTGGCTTATCTCCCTTGCGCTTGTGGCCTGACGCTCCCCAGCAAGAAGGGCAACGGGGATAACTCCCGCGATCACCATCACGGCCGGTTCAGAGACTGTGCGGTACGCAGACGCCACCCGTAAAGCTCCCCGTCTCTGTACTTGCGCGAGGCGTCTACGATATACCTCCTTGTTAAGAGCGCCAGCCCGTACCTCTGCGCCGTAGAGCAGGGCAGACTGCGTTGAGCTCATCAGGAGACGTCGCCTACTAGACGTAGGACCCCCAATGTTTGCCATTAGCCTACTTAACGCCGAAACTCCAGCCGCAGCCTTGTTCGCTGCTGCTTGGATTTGCTCAGAAAAACTCATCTTTGAGTCAAGAGTCAACCCGAGGTACTTTACCGCCGATTTTGACTCGATTATCGACTCGCCAAACGATATGGGACGCAGGGTCGGAATTCTCTTTTTAGTCAGGATGACCACTTCGGGTTTTTCCAGTGCAAGGTTAAAACCATGAGTAGTCATCCATCCGCTTACCCGTCGCATCAATATGCCGAGTCTGCTTTGCGCCTGTTCGACAGTGCGTCCAGCAACAAGCGCTGCGATATCATCTGCGTAGCCGACCAGGCGTGACTCTTCTGGCATGTCGAGTTTAAGCAGACTGTCATAGGTAGCGTTCCAGTGGTCCGGCCCTAGGATGGATCCCTGTGCTACACCCGATGTGACCTCCATCCACCTTTGACCCTCTAATGTTTCATAGAGCAGGGAGCGGTTCCTCAGATAGTCCCTCAATATCCGTAAGAGATGGTTCGGCACGTTGAAGGTATTCTCTAGTGTGTTCCGTAAGGTGGACAGATATGCTGGGCACACTAGAGAACTCCTTTCACGTGCCAAGCTATCTCTTGCGGATATTGAGGGATTATCTGAAAGACCGCTCCCTGTTCTATGATACGCTAGAGGGCCAGAGGAGGATGGAAATCACGTCGGGAGTAGCGCAGGGATCCATCCTAGGGCCGGACCTCTGGAACGCTTCCTACGATAGTCTGCTGAGACTCGATATGCCTGAAGAGTCGCGCCTGGTCGGTTATGCAGACGACGTTGCGGCACTTGTTGCCGGACGCACTGTTGAACAGGCCCAAATCAGACTTGGCATATTGATGCGACGGGTAAGCGGATGGATGACTGCTCACGGTTTCAACCTTGCGCTGGAAAAAACCGAAGTAGTCATCCTGACCAGAAGGAGAATCCCGACCTTGCGTCCCATATCGATCGGCGAGTTGACTATAGAGTCAAAACCAGCGATTAAATACCTTGGTTTAATGCTCGACTCGAAGATGAGCTTCTTCGAGCAAATCAAAGCAGCCGCGGACAGGGCTGCAGCAGGAGTCGCGGCCTTGAGTCGGCTAATGGCGAATGTTGGGGGCCCTATATCAACTAGGAGACGTCTCCTCATGGGAGCAACGCAGTCCGTCCTTCTCTATGGTGCGGAAGTATGGGCTGATGCCTTTGACATGGAGGTGCATCGTAAACGCCTCGCTCAAGTGCAGAGGCGGGGAGCTTTGCTAGTGGCGTCTGCTTATACCACCGTCTCCGAACCGGCTGTGATGGTGATTGCGGGAGTGATCCCCGTTGCCCTCCTTGCCAAGGAGCGCAAAGCCATCTATCGCCGTAAGGGCGAAAACTTAAGAGAAGTGGTTGCCCGTGAAGAACGTCAACGCACCCTTAGCGAGTGGCAACTTTCTTGGCAAAATGAGCCAAGAGGCAAGTGGACTGCTCATCGACAAATTAGACCCATGGTTGAACAGAACACACGGTGGGATTGATTACTTCCTTACCCAACTTTTAAGTGGGCATGGAGGTTTTCAGTCTTACCTGCACAGGGTTGGGAAGGCGCGATCTCCTGATTGTGTGTTCTGCAATAGAGTGGCGGATGACGCTGAACACACCTTTTTCTCTTGCGAGAGGTGGGACGGCCTCCGCCAGCAGCTTTATGCAGACGCAGGGGAGCTCCCTCCAGACAACATTGTCAGAGAGATGCTGAAGAGCGCTGGCAGCTGGAATCATATTGCGCATTATGTTCCGGCTCTTCTTACTACGAAGAAGATTGAACTCGACCGGCAGAGGGATCGGACGATAAGGGGTTCCCTGAACTAACAACAACTCCCTTCCTCCCCTCCCCTCCCGTTGGTGAAAGGAATTCCCTGACTTGAAGGCTCCCAAAGCCGGGAGAGCGGGAGGGCTAGCCCGAAGTAATGTGTCATACGGTTCCAGGCTAGTTCTCTGATGACAGGGAGGTGTTTAGTTGGTAGTCCGCCAGCGTGCTGTTGCGGGAGTCCAACACTCTGTACGGAAACGCATTCACCTATCCTACTCCAAAAAAAAAAATATCCTCTAAATGGAGCAAAGTGCGTCCACCAGTCCACATGCGACTGTTGCCGCTGGATGAAATACGCTTCCACTATATCTAGGTCTTTACGAGAAGCCTACTCTCTTGTGTTTCAAAGTGGATTCCATTGCCTGGCTTAGCTAGTAATATATAATAAAGCGTAACTCATCCAGTCAACAGATTTACCGGTTCCTGACCCGTACGCCGACTCAGCTCATCGTTCGAGATTTTCTTTGAGGTTAGAATACATCGATGGCGAGGATAGGTTTTGACGAAGGCTTAAAGCCTCACAGTAATAAATGCATTCACTTTCCATGTGCATCATTCATATAACAGCACAAAATGAACTTTGGCGCCGAACATCTGAACTTAATCTTGTTGTTGAAGTATCTGCATTTCAAGATTTCTGAAAAACAGCGAGGGCGATCTAGTGCTTTTAATCGGTCCAGCGACATTAGGTAGGAGGCACATTGGCAGAAACAACGCTACCAAGATTGACAGACAAATTGGTTGATGCTCTGCAGTTAGTGCAGATAGGAAGTATACGATGACCCGTTGGGCTAAGAACCTTGAATTTCTCGGTGGTTATCTTCAGTCCAACTCTACTAGCCTCTCATCCCAAATGCAGAATCATTTGGTCAAGGTCCATGATCCGGGCCGAAAGCAAGCAGATGCCATTAATGTAGTCGAGGTGTTTGAGGAAGGATGTCGTAGTCTACTGAGCTCCTCCGCGTCCTCCGGGCAAGGCGACATGAAAAACGTCGAAGACGTCGAACGAAGAAATAATATCGGTGACAGGATGAAACCCTGGTGGACTTCCGTTTAGACCTCAAGTTCTCATTTATACACTATCATCATATATCACCCTGAAAATAGCTATTGGTTTCTGTGGAATGCGCTCCCACCCAACTGTAAATCGATCAAGCTTTCGGGATGTTCTTTGATGCGTTTTAGAATTATTTTAACTGTTATCCTTCTAGTGGGACGCAAATACCCATCCAATTCTTGTACTCAAGACGGATGTCCTTCTCGGGGATTTTAATGATCGTCCCTTCTTCCACTCTCTGGGGATGGTCTCTGATTCCGGGTATTTCCGTACGAGTAGTAGTGAGACAATGCAGCCCAGTGACTTTACTCCTTTTGAAAGTGCGTTAATGGCCGAAATGATTTCTCTTCTGTTTATAGGAGCAGCTTTTATTCCTATATTTCAGTGGCTAACCATTTCCTTCACAAGATGAGGATATAAAACGGTTACGAACCGTGATCATGTGTTTTTTCCACCTCCTTAGCTTCTTGTCATCATCGAGGATTAAGGCTTCACGGTTAGCGTTCCTTACAGGACTATCGCAAGGTTTGCGGCTACATGGCAGCTCTTTCATGATGCCGTATGCCGTAGCGATCGCAATTATTTACGGCAGATTCTAATTAGGATAATTCTAATTAGGATAATAACAAATTCCTTTTTGTCACAGCGCAAGCTAGGCGCATCACCTTTCTCCACTCGCAACGTTAATAAAAACCCACAGATCACCACAGTACCAGTCTCCAAGTTGCGGTAGCCAAGCATATTTTATAATGCCATTTCGGGATGTAACCAACCACTTTATTTGTGCCGGCGAGAAGAGCACCTTTGTTGATGACTTATTGCACGTCAATATTCTCGTCTGAGTTGTTCAAATTTCATTTCAGTTGTCTGATCAGCAAAACAGCTTTTCAACCCCCAAACCCCACCCTGGTCCCTTATGCGAACCATATAAAACTGGGGTCGAAACTCCCTCCTTGCTTGATAAGATGAGGATGTCGTACGCTAGCGAAGGTAAATCACCATCAATTTATGACCTCGCTGAAAACCGATGTCGGCGCCACTCTTGTTTCACACATCCAGAAAACAACTTGATCTGGATTCGTTTATTCCAGAATCTAATCATAAACTGTCAATGAAAGCGTCCAGCCAACGATCAATCTGATTGTGAAGTATGGTAGCCGTTTGCGAAGCATTGTCGAGTTCGAGATTCCTCCACTCATTTTTCAATATCTTTAAAAACTCTGCTCCAAATCTGTCTTAAATAAAACTTGTACGACTCGTGCCTAATCACGCTGTCCTAGCCTACAACGCTCTTGACTTTTCAGCCAGATGGTAGTTGCACCCGGATCGTCTTATTTCCCATTCCATCCAGACTAGGATCCGGACAGAGAACCTTCTACGGGTTGATCGACTTATCTTTCTAATTCTAAAACCGTCAGTTTGATTCTCAAGGCATAGTTTTCTTCTGTACGGGCAGTTATTTCCAATCCCAAGTTTAAAAGCCTTCCATCTCACTCCCCTTCTTTGTTGCATCCCCGTTCCAACTAATTTTAAAAAATATCTCAACGAATGGAGGTTTGTTTTTGCAATTTTTCCTCCGGAACGGCATGCAAATATTTCTTTCTTTTATATCTTTAGTAGTACTTAGTTTGGGGTTTAGATTATATCTTAAATTAACTTCTATTATTATGGCAGTCGCTAAGTTCGATATGGCTTCAATGTTAGTTATTATGATTTTCGAGTTATCACAATCTCGGCAGATGCGGCATTTTACCTAATACTAGCACTAAGTGCCAAGCATTTAGGCTCGAACAATCCTACCTACTTAAAAACTAAAGGGGCACTGGTGGTGGTGGCCGGTGGTAGGTCAGTGGGAGAATCCGTCGAGTACTCCCCGCAACATCGAATACGTATGCAGAATGGTGTACTTCTGCATGGTTTGAACCAGACTGTGCGAAAGTCCCAGGACATCAAGCGAAGCCGTGAGGGATTTAGGTGCAATACCTGTAGCTGAAAATATTATGGGAACTATAACCACCCGCTTGAGACGCCAAATTTTTTTGATTTCCCGAGCCAATGGCTTATAGTTCACCTTCTTCTCCACGTATTTCCGTTCAATGTTCCTATTATGGGAGATAGCAACATCAATAATATACGCGGAGCGACCCGTCTTGTCAACTAACAGTACGTCAGGCTTGTTGTGTGCGGTATGCTGATCAGTCTGAACTTGCCGGTCCAAATACATGCTGTAATCAGAACTATCAAATACTGCTTGCGGCTCATATCGGTAAACCGTACATGTTCCCGTGATCAGTCCATGCTTATATGCAAGGTTTTGATGGATAACTTTACATACAGCATTATGCCTGGTGATGTATTGCACCGATGCCATAACAGCACAGCCAGAAATGAGATGGTCCAACCTCTCTAACGCCGAACCACACATTCTGCACTGGTCGTTCTCCACCCGTTCTTTCATGATGAGCTTTTATAAGCTCGGGTGGCGACCACGCCACCCTGAATGGCACACATGAATCCCTCCGTCTCAGCAAAGAGCTCCCCAGCATACAACCATCTGTTCGACAAATGGAAATCGACAAATGGCTGCCAAAGACAATCCACGTGTTTACCGTGCATTGCTCTTGGTCCGACTTCACCCCACTCAGAGGATTGAAAGATCGATTCTTCAAGTTAAGTGGAGTCAGTCCACAGTCTGCCTTACAGACAGCCGCATGTAAGGGACTCGCCTCCTCTTTGATGTAAAAATAAGCGCGCAGCGAATCGACTTGGCGATGATGTTGTGCCGCCACGTCAACCACGCCCCTACCTCCGATGTCACGAGGCAGGTTCATCCGCTCCACGGCAGACTTTGGGTGATGCATTCGGAATTTGGACATAGTTGTCCGTATCCGCCGCTGGACGTTTTCAAGGTCGGTCTCCGTCCACGGCAATATTCCGAATGCATAAGCCAGTGAAGGGATAGCGAATACATTCAACGCACTTATTTTATTCTTCCCCGAGAGATGCGATTTCATCACCAGCTTTACACGTCGCAGGAATTCGGCCAGCACAGCATCCTTCAGATCACCAACTCGAGCATGGGTTCCTTGCAGAATTCCTAGGTACTTGTAGATGTCTGTCTCGGTCATAGCTTCGATGTGGAGGTCACCAATGCTGTGTCCGGCATGCGGCTCGTGATGACCTTTGCGGATGGCTTGGATTCGACACTTGTCTAATCCAAACTCCATCCGAATATCACGACTGAACATGTCTATTATTCGCAACAGACTTCTAAGATGGTTGTCAGTACCAGTATACAGCTTGATGTCATCTAAGTACATCAAGCGTGTCAGTTCGCACTTAGCACGTAGGCAATATTTTATTGCAAAACCATGCCCTCTAGCATCATTCAGTAGCCATGAAAGGGGGTTCAGTGCCATACAAAACCAAAGGAGACTCAACGAATCCTCCTGGAAGATGCCCCTCCGTATACGGATGGGCTCTGAGGTATTAGCACCCTCAGATGTACGCACCGATAAGGTGGTATGCCACCCTTCCATGACTATCGCCAAAAACTTTATTAGTTTCGGATCAATGCGATCAAAAGCCTTGGCATAATCGATATAGCAACTGAAGAGGTTTCTTTGGCCTCTAGTTGCTTGTCCTACAACTACCGCGTCGATAAAGAGTTGCTCTTTGCAACCACTTGACCCAACTCGGCAGCCATTCTGCTCCTCGGACAGAATGTTGTTGGTCTCGAGGTGCGCATTGATCCATCCACTAATACTGGACGTGATGAATTTGTAGAGGGTTGGTAAGCAAGTGATGGGTCTTGTGTCTGCGGGGTCCTGCACCGTGTCCTTCTTAGGGATAAGGTAGGTAATCCCCGGAATGAGGAAAGGTGCAAATTCCTCCGGCCGACTCATGACCTCATTTATACTGCGTGCCAACCGACTGTGTACGCTGATAAATTTCTTATACCAGAAATTCTGCACCCGATCCAGACCTGGGCCCCTCCAGTTCTTCGAGCTGTTTATGGCTCGTCGAACTTCCTCTTCGGTAACATCCGCAAAATGCATGCCAGGTGTATTGGCATGGCGGGTGCCTTCGGCGGTGATCCACTCAGCATGCTCAGCATGCTGGGCAGGTAACCCCCAAAGTCCACCACAATACTTTTTCGCTTCCGTCACCGAGAACTGTATTGTCTGGGCGCTCTATTGGGATTCGTTGAGAGATCTGAAAATGCTCCGCTGGTTCGCCGCGTATGTTGCATTCTGGACATGTCTGGAATAACTTTCGCCATACCGTCGTAACCGACTGCATATGACAGAAAGTTTGTGTTTTAGTGTGTCCAGAATTTCAACAACGGGTATCTCACAGCGGATGGCATAGTTCCGGCAAACCCTCTGCACTTTATTTCTCACCCGTCTGCTGGCATTGCCAGTGGTGATCTGAATCAGTCTAGCAATGTCTTGCCTTAGTGAGTCCCGCCGACGTTCCAGACGAATTTTCCATGGTGGATCCTTTTTGTCACTCAAACCAATAGCACGAAAGCGAGTCTTCTGACCATGCAATCTGATAGCCGCAACTGCGCCACAATACACAAGTGATTGTAGTTGCAGCAGCGACATATCAGCACACAGTCGAGATGCAATCTCATCATTGATTTGGGATAGAATTCCCGGAATTGCTGGAGATGCATAGAGCCTGGGAATACCTGGTCTATGCAAAGGATCCATATCCGAGAATTCTATACACGCTCTTTGGAATTCGTCCCGAACCTCAGCGGAAACCTCAGCTGGACGGTGGAGAAGAGTGTTTCGGCGAGTACTGAAACTGTTACCTGCAGTGCTGCGTGGTGTTGTTGATGCGCCGCCTCTGCCCCCATCGACTCTCGGTCACCAGTGTCCCCGATGACTTCAAGTCGAACACGCTCCCAGATAGTGGCCGGGATTGTGTCGCTGCGAGTAATAAAGCGGTACTGGTCTGCGACTCGCTACACAGTCACGTGCGCGAATTGCGAGAAACGTTCAACGAATCTCTGGTGCAACAAGGAGCGGTAAGATGTTGTACCCGCCCCCGCTGTTATTTCGTAGTAGGAGCGGATGATGAAGAGGTTCATTTCTTCAGTCCATTTCATCCGCTTCCTACGCGAACCTGCTGAAGTGGTCGCCACAGATTGTGGCGAAACAGCTGCAGCAGGCGGAGCTGTGCTCCTGGTCGTCGTGGCGCCTAGACGTCGAACCGCCCCACGACTAGCGGTTTCGACGCCGTGCTGTCCATTACGAGAGCCCAACCCAGTCACCAAGTCAGACGACTCCCGCCGGTTATCCGTACCGGACCTTACATTTCTCCTTCTTCTCATTTTTGGTGGTGCATTTTATCCCTAGCTGCCAGGTGTTGAGATAGCTTCCTTAGTGAGTAATTTGGAAGACTGCAAAGTTCCTGCACTTTCCTCACCTACCCCCTGAGGCGCTGCAGTGGCGTACAGCCATTCAGACTGAAGCTATCCATCCCTCCTCCTTTCACAACCGGGCTTGGGACCGGCTTCGGCGGTAGTATTATTATTATGATGAATATTATTCCGGTTTCAGTTTCATCATGAGTGGTTGTAACAAATTGTGAAAAATGCTGCATGACTATATTCTGATAAATTCTGAAAATAATATCACGATGTGTGATATACGAGCATATATCGAAATATTTCCGTCCACTTGAAAGCCGTATACTCAACATATTCTCTCTACGCTGTTTGGAAGAACGAAACCTCGACGACTCCCTTCACTTGCGCGAGCAATACCAACATCCACATCTAGAAAATCTCCCATAGTCTTTCTAAATACAGGGTTAGGATCATAGCAAATTTTTAATATGTAATAAGTTAAATGAGGCATTTATTCATTATTAATATAGAATCAGTATATGTAGATCCCTATATCGGAAATAGAGTGTCGACCGCGCTAATGTCCCTTATACTACTTTGATTTTGAAAGTGGTTTTCAAGGAATTTCCGGAGCAATCGAATACGATAACACAATTTAAATGATTTTTTAGAAATATTAAAAGAAACATTTCATGCAATACATACCTGAAAAGAAAGTCATACCCAGTTTTTTTACGATTCTGGAAAACTCTTCTATCAACACGTGTAGCGTTTCAGACTCCTCATGTACTCTATAAATTTTATGACAAGGGTTTAACCGTTTCCGAATAAATTATGTCACAACCAGATATATATGATTAAGATTGAGGCAAAACGATTACAAACCCTTTTAAAAAGTTTTCTATCCCATAAAGCGTTAAAAATGTTATATTTTCGGATGGATATTCCCGAATATTGGAGTCGTCATGCGTGTAAATCAGCTACGTGATTTGATCTCTCTTTATAGTAAAACAAATCCCGGCAACAGAAAATAAGTCGGGAAACCGGAAATTGGTCGGTTCAGGTATGAAAGTTTTTATGTTTCTAATGTGAGAATATTTGAGTGGGCATTTGTCCCATTTGCATCTAGCACCTAATGTTTATGTACTTAATTTGTCAGAGTATTCACTTTAGTATGATACTGACATTCACAGTCTTAGAATGCAATGAAGTTGGATAAAAGAAACTTATGGTAAGTTACGGTCTTGAATGAAGTGCTCTAACACGCTTCAAGGCCCTGATCCAATACGGATTGTTGCGCCTACGATTATTATTATTATGGTAAGTTAGCAATAGCGCGATTTCCTATATTCTATATCTACATTAATATTTGAAGATTCTAGAATAAACTGAAGGGGGTTTCCAGTCCATTTATAAAAGATAAACTTATAATAAATATTATTAACTGTATTTGAACAGGTATAGGTATGGAGGCCGTTTGCGGGCCTAAAAACACCACACGTAGCTCGAAAGAATGGAACTTACAATGTGGAAGGAAGGAAACTTGCGTCCCAATTCCAATCGTCGACAACCGACTTGAAACTTATGGGTAACGAAAATGGTGGATGGAGCAAGGTCACTGACAAAAAAACGAAGGAAAAAGCGAACGTAAGAATTCCAACAACGGCAATCTGTCGTACGCGGAAATGCTAGAAAAGATCAAAGCTGGCCCCGACCTAAAAGACAAAAATCCATAGAACCCAGAACGGCGATCTCATGTTTGATCATGATTGAATCCAGCTTGCGCAAAACTGACGGCTTCCGAAACCAAGTGAAGAACACACTTGGGGAGATTATGACGGTACGTACCCCAAAACAGAGAAATATACATTACATTGAAAGAGCAATTTAAGTTAGAGGATGGGTGAAGAATTCATTGTGAGTCTAAGAAAAGCCTAGCCCAAGGGCCAAAATGCGATTACCAGTGGAGGCAGCGCAGAAACTATTGCCATCATTGTAAACTCGCTAAGGATTTACTTGAGCAGACCCCCACGAGTCAGAGGCGGAGGTGGGTAGCTGAACTGAAGACTGAAATAATGGAACGGCGATATGGGCTTGCTGTATGAGTCAATCGGCGTCCACGCATACAGCTGCTACGCCCTGCCCAGTCTCACATTATCTGAATTTGAAGACATGGTGGATAATCTTGTGCACGACTCGAGAGGATGATTGTCGTTGACTGAAGTCTATTAGAAGCTTTTGCGAAGTTGGATATCATTTTAGCCGATGTAGGTAATGTAGATACCTTTTGGAAAGGAGAGGCTACTTCAATCATATACCTGAGCTTAGTTAGTCCTGTACTGACGCATTGTATTTTCTGGCGCGTTAGTGAGGGGCAGCCATACGAAAAGGAAACATAATTCCCAAAGGCTGGTTTACATAACCACTGGATGAGCAAACCATCATGGAAGTGTGGCTAAACGAACTTACTAAGACTTATCACTCAAAAGTCAGTCAGACACGTGCTGAAATTGAACTTCCTGTAACTCCAAAGAAGAAAACCGTACTTCAGAAAATAAATAGTCAGAGATGCAGCATCAATCAGCCTCTAAAATCAGGGAATGGAAACTTCATATGGGAAAAATGATTTTTCCAAAGGCAGCCACACGGAAGGCAAGTGCCGTGTCCGTGTATTGGTGGAATTGTGAACTCAGAGGGTGGTAGGTAGGATCGATCCCAAGCAATAAGAGCATCCATACAAGGAAGTCCGCAAAAATCTCAGGCCTGACTATACAGTGGAGCAAAAGTGAATGCTTTAAGGAGCTCTACTTTGAGGCTGCTGCAAGCCCGTGGGGGGAGCGCTTATAGAGTTATGATTATACGATTTAGAGGTCGGTTATCTCCGCAGATCACGTGTCTCCCCCTCTTGTTGAAAATTATCTAGCGTTTATACCTCTAGCGAGGAAGGGGAACTGACACCTTTCAGAGGTCTCTGAATGAGCAATTCCGGCAGTATCTACAGACCAATTGTTAGAGATGTGCAGCAGAATAGGTGGAAAAAAAGCTCCGGGCGGAGACAGAATGTCGAATAAGGCCCTTAAGTTCGTCGTTAATTCCAGAACGGACCTGTTTACTGAGTTGTTCGAAGCATGCATATCCGAGCGGATATTTACTACAGCATGGAAGGCCTAAGACGAGGAAACCTCCAGGTGAGCCATCATCTAATAAATCCACATGTTTTCTAGACACTACGGGAAAAATTCTGGAGAGGGTAATCTATAAAAGGGGACCAGATCGGCAGTGTAGGTTCCATAAAACTAAATCAACCATTGATGTCATTAAATTAATTACTGACTTGGCTGAAAACGCAATTCTCGGAAAGGATAATACTAGCAAAAATTGCGAAACCCTAAATATTAAAAATGCATTCAATTCGACCAATTGGAGCCGTATACAGAAGTCCCTGGCGACGATTGGTGTTCACAACTATCTCACTGTCATTCCGGATAGCTACTTGCGAGAACGGACGTTCTGGAATGGCACCTATTATGGACTCCCCGAGTACTTTGTATCCATAGGTGTACCACAGGGCTCCGCACGGCCCACTACATGATGTACAGTGATGAATTTAATTTTCCGGTTCTGAAGGAGGCCACGATGTTGGGTTAGGCAGATAAAATTGCACTGCAATGCGAAGCAATCAGTGCTATTGAAGCTTGATTGGCTAGTGCGGCAGAGAAAAAGACGGAAATACGGAAACGGTCCTCCTCAACAAGCGCCGCAAGTGAAATTTCGCTCGCATTAGAATTAGGATATCGACACTTCGAAGCCGACTGGCAGATACATGGGAGTGATGACAGATATTAAACTCAATTTTAAGCAGCACGTGGTGGAGGTAACGATGTGCATTGCCGTACGCATGCTGTTTTCACAAAAAATTGTAAAGTTTCACCCCCTATAACTTTGTTAATAATAGTCGGATTTTCTTCAAACTTGACCGAATTGTGCACCATGTTCTTCATTACACCTATGTTAAATTATGTACTTCTGCGATGAAAATAAGGGGAGTGCCGGGTAAATTTCTAAAATGTGGAAATATACTATTATTAACCTTATTTGTGAAGATATCGGAACCGGATATATTTTAGGGCCTAGATTTCATAGAGGTGCACTACTGTGATTTTTTGGTTGGATAGGTTCTGAGAACGAGACCTGTTACACTTTTTGATGGTCATATTTTGAGTCCTCACTCCGCTATGTTCCACCCAATATCAAATATTGAACCATTTTCGGAAAGTACTAATTGATACATTTTATTTCATTTCCCACATGGCTACATTCTGTGAAAAAAAAATTTGCAGCCTCCTTTCACCTGTATGGGGAGTCCCCCTTAAACTTAATACAAAATGGCGCCAGTTGCTGCATGTAAAGGGAACGGCAGATCACATACCCCTACCAATTTTCGTGACAACTGGTCTAGCCGTTTCCGAATAAATCGGGTGTGACCGACAGACAGACAGACGGACAGACAAACAGACAGACAGACAGACGGACGGACAGACAGACATCGAATGTTGTTGTTTGTTTGTTTCACACAAAACCTTAAAAACCAGTCATAACACCAAGATTTTACTTCGATGCAACACGTGCCATTTTAGACCTTCTTATATTGCTCTGTCCGAATAGCTGAGTGGCTAGAGCACAAGGCTGTCGTACGGAAGGTGGCGGTTCAAATCTCATTGGTGGCAGTGGGGTTTGTATCGTGATTTGACGTCAGATGCCAGTCGACTCAGCTGTGAATGAGTACGTGAGTCAAATTAGGGTAACAATGTCAGGTGAGGGCAATGCTGACCACATTGCCTCCTATAGGGTACTGCAATTCTCTTATGTACCGTCGCAATCTTGAATAAAGTGCTCTAATACATTTCGAGGCCCTTATACAAATTGGATTGTTACGCCAACGATTACTATTTTTATGTTTTGCTATTAGTTTCCTCGGAATTCCCCTCCTATGTAGAGCACTCCAGATACACTCCCTATTCAAGCCATCGAAAGCTTTCTCGAAAACGACGAAAAGCAAGTGCAGCGAAGATCACAATTCTACGCACTGTTCCAAAATGATCCGTACAACAACGCAGATCCTAAACGACAACCTAGCTTTAGCCTTAGTCTAGCTTAGACTACAACGACTGGCGTTTTAAGTCCAATATAATTCGCAAACTTGTCGTGTTTCTACGATGATAAAAGGGAGCGTCTTTCCACCTGTTGGCGCTTTCGGTCACGCTGCTCCCAGGGCAGAGGTGAGGCAGCGTGTGATGCCTCTACGCTGGACGAAACCATCAGTCAATTTTTGATTTTTTCGATCCGTAGGGTGTTGATGTGATCACTGCAGGAGGATCTGGAGCGGAAACCAACTTGCTCTGTATCAGTCATGCTTTCGAGATGTTTTGTGATGGGTTGAAGAACTATTTTAGCTATTATTTTTGCGACTACAGGGTAGGGATAGCGATTAGTAACTCTGAGGAGAGACCGTTGAGCTCCGCAGCTTTACTCCATTTGAATGCATTGAAGGTCGAAATAATTTCTCTTCTGCTTAGAGGAACCGCGATGTGACGCAACGATGCATCTGCAAGTTACAGTGGCTAGCTATTTCATCCACAAGAGGAGGAACCTCACTGGGTGTGATACGCTTAAGAACCGTCCTGAAGTGTTCTTTCACCTCTTCAGTTCTTCATCATTGTGGATTAGAATTCGACCACTGACGTCCTTCATAGGACCATCAAAAGATCTCCGACTGCATGCAAGCCCTTTCGTGATGCGGTTAACAGTTCTGAAATCATTGCGATCAGCGGCATCTTCCACTTCCCTGACCAGCGCAATACCAAATTCCCTCTTGTCAGAGAGAACACTACGCTTCACTTCTCGGGATTTCGCTCGGTAACGAAGTACGAGTGCGTTCCGCTCACCATTACTTGCGGCGGTCTATAGAGTCTTTAACTTTTTCCGTTCATCAATCCGCACGATTCTGTAGTTAGCCCGACTTTATAGCGCCCCTCCGAGACGTGACCGATTACCTATTCAGCACTTGACAAAAGAGCGAAGCCCAATGCTCATCGATCTGCCGCTCCATCAGGAAGATGGCTCCCCAACTGTCGAGCGACAGCTGGGCCGTACAAGCGGTCGATGTTGAACTTAGCGGGTCACAGCTCCCTAACCTCGTAGAAGTTGTGGGCGCAACACGCAAGAGAACGTAGGCGGCCATCACATGGTAATCCTTTCGATGCCGATGTCAGCGCGTCTCTTGTTACGCGTATCCAGAAAATAACTCGCAAAGTGGTCGATCTGATTGCTCACACGATGTCAGTCAGTTGAAATCAAACTGACCTTATGGCAGGCGCTGTGCTCAAACAATGTGCCACCAATGACGGGGCGGTGGAAGTTGCAAAAATCTTGCATCGTTACTGTTAGGGTTACCGAGACCGTGTTTTTTCATCACTTGCCCGAGCAAGGTGTTGTTAAATCCCACCTTGATATTCAGATCACCCATCACGATCACTACGTCACTTTTAGGAAGCTTCCCCTTAACGGCGTTTAATTGGCCGTACAAAGCATCCTTCTCCATTATATCGGAAGTCTGCGTTGGTGCGTAGCATGATACGATTGTGATGCCCCTTAACCTGGATCGAGATCTAGCAGTTAGAAGTCTGTCAGAATCCGACTTCTAGGTCAAGAGAGCGCCCCTTATGGTAGCCGTTAAGAGCAACCCGAGACTGAGGTCATAGAGTTCAAAAATACATTGTCGCAAGAGGGAGAGGTGTATTCTCTACCCTTTACCCTCGCTACCATTATCGAGCAGAGTGCGCACATTCCAGTAACCAATCATAGTCAGTTTTCGATAGCCGAAGGCCGATACCGTGAGAAGAGTTCCAATCCGAGGCGCTGTTGACGTTTCAGTACCAATAAGTTTCAAAATTTGCAGGTTGCTAGCCCAAAAATGTCTATCCCTTTTAGTTGCCTCTTACGACAAACAGGGAAGGTTTTGAGTGTATTCTTAAACCCCAACTCATAGGGAACTCATGTTGCATGTTGAACATGCCCGGAAAACTCGCTACTGCCTATACCTGCAAAGCATGCTGCGCATGGAAAGGGGAAAAGTTTTCTCCCCCTTTGCTAAGTTTGAAAGACTTTATTTTATTTTCCGTTAGACAGATTGATGGAGGCTTCGATCACCAGTACATTTTTAAAATCCTCTTTCCAGCATAATATTTAAAAAATCCGCTGAGTCTACCATCGCAATGGCAAGATTTTTTTTGTTATTTTCCCGGTTACTCCACTTTAGATATATATCATTTGAACTAGTCATAATGCATCAGGGCACTTAAAACGGTGGTTTCGTCGCCAGTCGTCAGACATTGATTCGCGGTCCCACACCTTGAGCACAAGTTGATGAACCACTTGGTGTAATTGGTCGCTTCCATATTTAACCAATTCGGCTTTAATGGCATCGCTTCTTGGCGACTTATGGCCGGTGGATTTCAGGGACTTTTTTCTTCACGCTTGGTTGTGGTCGCATTTGTCCGCCGTCTTCAATTGGCGAATTGGTTGATGACCAGTTCATCAAAATGCTTAACCCAACGCTCTAATATGCCCATTCTGTCGGAAATCAGATTTTCCTCTGTCTCGGCAGGATGAGCATCGAGGTATATGAGGCTTCATCCTGCTGATTTGTTGGTAAAACTTCCGCGCCTGATGCGGTTGCTACCTGCACTTTTCGAGTTCACAAACCTGTTGGTTCTCCCAGGCTTTCTTTTTAAGGATTTCTGTGAAACAAAACCTTCTTAGAGTCGAGTCGATGTCTGGTTGTCCGTCTGTCTGTCTGTCCGTCTGTCTGTCTGTCTGCCACACCCGAATTATTCGCAAACTGCTAGACCGATCTTCACGAAAATTGGTGAGAGCGTGTGATCCCTTTACAGAAAACAAGTGGCATCATTTTGTGCTAAGTGTAATACATGTGAATGGAGCGTGCAAAATTTTTTTCATAAAATGTGACCATGTGGGGTATCAAATGAAAGGGCTCAATTAGTACTTTTTGGAACTGGTTCCATATTTGATATCCAGTGAAAAGTAGGGGAGCGGGGGTGCAAAATATGGCCACCAAAACGTGTAACAGGTCTCGTTGTCAGAACCTATCCAACCGAAAACTCTGAAAAAAAATAAAGTGTTGCATCTCTACGAAATCTAGGCCTCAAAGTACATCCGGTTCCGATAGCTTCACAAATAAAGTTAATAATAGTATATTTCCACATTTTAGAAATTTACCCGACAACCCATCTTATGTTCGTCCCAGAAATACGGCACAGGGATAAGGGATAACATAATGCACAACATGGTCAAGTTTGAAGAAAATCGAACTATTATTAACAAAGTTTTAGCGGGGGAAACTTTTCCATCTCCTGTAAATTTCATGCATTCTACAACCTGTATGACGTCGTCATCACATATCAATTCCTTAATATCACAACGAAATGAGTTCTTATGAAAGGGATCGGAAAGAATTATTTTGTTTTAGTTTTTTAATCATTTGTATATGAATATCAATTACTCCAAACGGACGTGTGTGTATGTAATAAGTATATAGTATATGCATACTAATGAAGTTTTCGGGTAGTATATAATTCAGATAAACCAATCGTATTTAATATACGTGTTATATATGTACATATGTATGCTTTTGTGCTCGAAGTAAATCGAAAATATGGGTACGATCAATTTGTGCACGTGCATATGTATATATGTCCAGTATTCGGAAATATGCAGCTTGTTTGTTTTGGGTGAGAGTAATATCTATGGCTATAATATGCGCGTATGTCTTATTTTTGGAAAAATATGAAGGATTCTGTGGGATTTGTAGCTGTATGCGGATAGAAAAATGTGCTTTGAAGTTTCTTACTATACATAAAATGAACACAAAACCTTTATACCGGGTGTTCCCACTTGTTTTCATCTATCAAGTTGCTGCTCGGTCCCACTGAGTTGGTGATAAGTAAGCCCGCGTACTTTGAGAATGCAACATTACTCGGTACGCGGCATTCTTCTGTTCCGTTGCTAGCTTACATTCATCGTCAAACGAACTCCGACTTTTCTTGCGACTGGGGCCAAGTATGTTTGAGCCGTGTAAATGATAACGTTCTTCAGGTGATTGTGAAGATCATTTGTTGATGCTTGATATCCAGGATATCTGTTAGCTGCGGTTATTGTAGCATCCATTTCTCCCTCATACATAGATGTTACGGAGGGCTGTATTGTAAATCGTTTCAGTATCCACTCTCACTTGACTATCAGAGGGGATTGTAGGTGGTGTTGTTATTCAAGCCCGGAGTACTATATTGGCACACATATATGTTCTGGCTTTGATCAAGGCTCAGAGGTGGCGCGATCAAACACGTGGTTAACTTGGTTGAAAGTGGTCCCGTACTTCCAATAACCAATTTCTTGCGATACTGCTAACTGAATAATCCGCAATAAGTTATCGATGGTATCCCTATGTAAGTTATGGGAGCCGACGTATCGCCTGAAAACGGGCTCCGTCCCTACTTGACTGTTCTCCAAGTATTCTTTAGTGTGAAGAATTATTTGGAATTTAATCAAATTTGGACATTATTTTAGTCATACGCCGAAAAACTTCTTTTGAAAAGTTCATATCAACAATAACGGAGTTTCGTGATAATATTCCGCTGAAGATCGTAACTAGCGTTCTCTAAATGCGAAACGTGTAGCGACTCCAATGTTTATTTGGAACCAAAACGCTTTCAGTTTTTCATCACTA
The DNA here is from genome assembly GCF_905115235.1 of Hermetia illucens. Taxonomy (NCBI): domain Eukaryota; kingdom Metazoa; phylum Arthropoda; class Insecta; order Diptera; family Stratiomyidae; genus Hermetia; species Hermetia illucens. Next base: position 85,581,641 of record NC_051850.1, on the reverse strand, counting down.
ACTTATTTTCTAAAAATATAAACCTCAAAAATTTTGCAGGTGTTAGAGAAAAATATTTCAATTTTCACAATTTGTTTTCAGTAATTATATAATACAAAAAACAGCTTCCTTAAAAATATAATATCATTCCAAATGTTGGTATATGTTCTTCGTAATTTTGTAAAGAATCATACGTCAAATTTCATAATGATCGATTCAATACTTTTTGAGCTAGAATTCGCGCGAATCCGAAAGACGTCATTTTGAGAAAAGTTCCTTTGAAAAAAAAAAGAAAGTTTGAAAAATCCCCTTTTAGATGTGGCATTGACGAAATATTATGGTTGAGCTTACACTCTGCAACTTCAGATTAGAAAAAACCATTTCCTGAGTAATTGCGCTTGAAAAAGAGGTTGCATTCAGGGCTTTTAAAAAAACAAAACTAATAGTAACAAATAGTAACAAAAAATTCTATTAGGGGTGATAATTAAACACTTAGCAACCATACGCAAATGCGTTTTCTAATGAGCATCTGTTTATGCATAAATGACTGCCAGTTGTATCTACCTTGAAATTCAGGGATAGAAAAACATCACCCATAATTGATGTAGTATCATTTAGCGGAACACATACATATCAGAATATGTGTGCAAGTGCTCCTTAAGAAGCGTATTTGAGTAAATGCTCTTCAATAGGAGCCTTATGAAAGTTGCTTAGCTTTAGTCACGAGTACACCTTCAAGCTATTCCCGGCACATTACGCTGCAGAGCGAGCACTCGTTATTTAAGTGGCGTTGAAAAAGTGATGCGCACTTGCATTTCTACTCACAACTTCTCCAATCTGAAGCATTCGACTTCCGGTTCCACTCTGTTTTCTGGTCCTTGCTATTTTATATCCTGCACTCTATTCCATTTCTTTTTCTTACTTTCGGCTGGTTGTTCTACTTCGCTTCAACTCGGAATGTGTCAAAATAGAAGACATTTCTCCATGAAATATTTATCGGGCTTTCTGCCAAAGTCGAGCTTGATAACAAAGATATTAGAATCCTGCCCAAATGACTAGTTAAGGTTTTCAGCATCCAATATTGACAGTCAATTTTCCTTAACTTAATGTCAGCGAGTCTTTTAATTGCGAACTTTCTACATACTTACGGGTTGGTATATTGTTCTTCGTGCATGTATGTCACATCCGTACGTATTGTATATATCCTCATTTAATATTGGCGTCTTCCAATGAAATAAGGAATATTCCGAGGGAAATGGAAGTTTCCTTTCAGAGCGTAAGTCAAGTTGAACAGGTGTCAATAACTAAAATGTAGCTGGTCTGAGTATTTCAGGACAAGACAATCAAATTTATAAATCATTTTGAAATTCTTTATTTTCCTCCAAATTATTTAAATATACTTCAATAAATAAATATGCACTTAGAAAGCTTATTCTAATATATAGGTTTATGCATATAAGTGGTTTTTACCACTTGCAAACTTGTGCAAACTCACATCAAAAGGATACCCTCGCTCTTCAGGGAAATGAAGAAGAAAATATAAGAATTTATGAATTTGTTCAAATCGAAATGCATTATTGCGTACTTGATAAGAAGCTAGTCCACAAATTAAAGAAATGAAGACCATTATGAAGAAACAGTGAAACACAAAAAGGATATAGTGTGCCAGCATCGAGTTTTACAACTTCCTGACGAACCCACACCAAGTTTGGTTTCGTTAATAACTCCATTTATGCTTGTTTATGCCAACGTTTGCGTTCTGTTATATACAAGTGCTTCAGAAAAAGCCTCCTTAAATCTTTTGTGCACAGACAGGCACTAGTGCCACCATGTAAGTCAGTCACTTGATGGCACAAATGCGAGATTGTTTCTGACTTAATCTAACTTTATGAAGCGTAAAGCTATGTGGAAACAAATAAACACATTCAGAGTCATTACTCGCGGTCTTTTGGTGATGTCAAGGATAAACGAATAGAGTAGCACGGCGCTCGTAAAACGTTGAAAAGATGGATGACGTGCTCAATGTACGAAAATCACAGTAAACCGATCATTATCCTCTGGCACCCAATGAGAGAAATAGCACATAAGATGGAGAGAAACCAGAAGGCCGGAAGGCCCATCCTTCCCGTTTCTTACATCTTTTGCTTTTATATGTTGATATGCACACAAGAGCGGAAGTCCTTATCACTGTTATGAGCTACATGAAATATATCTTCTATAGACATCAAACAGGACATTAGTAATGTTAGGAAAAATTCGAGAACAGGATGATGTGGCGTTGAAAAAGTATTTATTTGATAACACTAGTACGTAATGCACTTCTACGCGTTAGGCTTCTGTGCTAGAGCTGTACACAAAAGAATTCACCGGAAAGTTTCCACAATTTTGCAAATAAACAGGAATCTATTAATGACTATTAAAGCATGTCAGGAAGTTCGTTTACTCAATTTTATTAAAAATCATGTAAGTCATCGATGATAGAATAGAAATGAATGTTACTTCTCGCTGCGTCCATAAATATTCTAGTAATATTTTCAACTGATATGCAGAGAGCTGTTAGAAAAGATTTCGGACTTGACTGAAAAACATTAAAAGTTTCGATAGGATTCAAGCATGGAAGATTTCAGTCTTGACAGAGAAATATGAGAACCGAAATTTGAATTTCAAAGTGTCTTTGATTGCCAACGTGGCAACTGATAATTCCTTCAAGGACAAACTAGTGTGAATAGCCATAAATATAATGTTCGTCTGTCACATTAAGAAAAAAGCAGATCAATTACAGAAGCAGTACAACACCCCGTTAAGAGGTCACTTAATATATTTTACATTCGGCAAATTTTCACCTGCAAATGCAAGCTGTCAATTCTTACAAAAGTTAAATATTTCAATTTATCAAAACTATGATGGAAAGCCTATAATGTATTTGTCTATAAAATCGTGACTGGACGATTCAGAGCCCGGTCTTCTCCGCAGATCATGTGCCCCATGCTCTTGTTCAAAATAATCCAGGGGTTATTTCCCCAGCAAGAAGGGGTACTGACACACTCCAGGGCCCCCTGAATGTGACGCCGATTCCATCAGTTACCAGGGATGAGCTGCTGGAGATCTGCAGTTGACAGCAAACCCCGGGTCTGGACGGCATACCGAATAAAGCCCTCAAACTTGCTGTCAAATGTAGACCGGATATGTTTGCGAAGCTGTTCGAAAGGTGCATGTCCGAGGGTATCTTTCCTGCACCATGGAAACGGCAGAAGCTGGTGTGGCATTGTAGGGAAAATGTTGGAGCGTGTTATTTATAATAGATTACTTCCAGTCGTCGAGGGCCAAAGGGACCTTTCAGATAGACAGTATGGGTCCCCAAAGCCAAATCAACCATTGATGAAAATGCAATTCACGGAAGGGACTGTACCAACAAATATTGTGTGGTGGTGTCCCTGGATGTGAGGAATGCATTCAACTCAGCCAATTGCAACCTTATACGAAAGCCTCTTCGCACGATTGGTGTTCCCATCTACCTCGCCGCTATTATCGATAGCTACTTGCAAGAGGGAACACTGTGGTATAATACCGATGATGGACCCAAGTGAAGTGCTATCACCGGAAAATTTTGTCCGGAGGATGGTGGCTTGCCAGGAGGACTGGGATGTGAGCAATTCCATGATCGTAGTAATTTAGGATAAACTGCGAAAAGCAAAAGAAGTGAGGAAAGCGACATCCTCAGGGCAGAGTCTTTTGAAAATTTCCAACTCCTTACAAAAAACAAGTCGGAATACCGGAAGCTCGCGCTTCGGGTATAAAGGTTTTGTGTTCATCTTATATAAGAGACGCACATTTTTCTGTCCGTATATAGCTACAAATCCAACATAATCCTTCATATTTTTCCAAACTACGAGACATACGTACATATTACAGCCATAGATATCACGCTCACCCTAAACAAGCAAACTGCCTATTACCTACTGTACACATATATGCACGTATCTAAATTTATCGTACCCATATTTCCGATTTACGTCTTATATCTAACTGAATTAGGCACTACCCGCAAAGTTCATTAGCACGCATATATTATATACCTACATACACACATGTCTGGTTGACAAATAACTAAAAAACTAAAACAAAATAATTGTCTGCGACCCAATTCGTAAGAACTCATTTCGTGGTGATATTGACGAATTGATATCTGATGATGACGTCATGCGGGTTGTAGAGTGAACGAAATTCACAAAAAATTGTAAAGTTTCACCCCCTATAACTTTGTTAATAATGGTTGGATTTTCTTCAAACTTGACCAAACTGTGCGTTATATTCTTCATTACACGCATGCCAAATTTTGTACTTCTGGGATGGGGGTGCCGGGTAAATTTCTAAAACATGGAAATATAATATTATTAACTTTATTTGTGCAGATATCGGAACCGGATATATTTTGAGGCCTAGATTTCGTAGAGATGCATCACTTCAGATTTTTTTTTTTTTTCAGATTTTTCGGTTGGATAGGTTCTGAGAACGAGACCTGTTACACTTTTTGTGGGTCATATTTTGAACCCTCACTCCCCTATGTTTTATCTAATATCAAATATTGAACCAGATCCGAAAAGTACTAATTGAGACCTTTCGTTTGATACCCTACATGGTAACATTCTGTGAAAAAAAAATTTGCACCCTTCATTCACATGTACGGGGAGCCCCCCCTTAAACTTAACATAAGATGGCGCCACTTACTGCATGTAAAGGGATCACCAGATTACATACTCTCACCTATTTTCGTGACAATCGGTCCAGCCGTTTCCGAATAAATTGGGTGTGACAGACAGACAGACAGACAGACAGACAGACAGACAGACAGACAGACAGACGGACAGACGGACAGACAGACACCGTCTCGATTCTAATAAAGTTTTGTTTCACACAAAACCTTAAAAAAGAGGACAAACGGGCAGACGGGCAGACGAACAGACGAACGGACAGACAGACAGCCCGTGAGGGGTTGTTAGATCTCCCATCATTCGTGACTCCTGCTGGCGAATAGGAGCATACCTATTAATCTGTAAATAAGTGTTTAAGTACTTCCTCTTTTGACTGTGTATGGGCTAGTGTTTGCTCATCTCTGGTGCGTGGACCAAAATGGCGATGGAAAGGATACCCAGAACATAAAACCACCATGGAAGGCGGAAGAAGGAGGAAACATACGGTATAGGGGCTCGGAGACTTTTGAGAGTGAGCAAGCAGGCTTCCGTTCGTCGATATCCCTCGAGCGTAGTGCCACGGAGGTGTTTAAGCAAAGTACTACCTTACCAAAAACACCGGTGACAAAGCCAAACAAAGATGAACTGAAGGCAATTCGTTGGACGGCTAAAACTGTATAATACCCACCGCATATGTTCAAGATGCGCGACAGCAAGAGGTACTCCAGGACCAAGAAAGGGATCCATTCAATAGAAGCTCGTCAACTATGAGATCTCCAGCAATACCAAAGACGATAAAGGACAAGGTACATGCAAGGTCAAGCTTACAAAAGAAGTAACCTAGTCGGAGCTGATAGAGAACAGAGTCCCGATCCGGAGGAATCACCTTTCATGCAGCTTGGGGCATTTGGGGAGTGTTCCGAGTTTATCAAGGGCAAGCATAACGTGCACCAAGCTATAAAGAAATGTGGTGAGGGCTCTTAGAGTCCTTGATAATAGAACGCTGATGGAGGAAAAAAATACTAAGGATACATTGAATCCCGCTGTGCCGACAATGTCACAAGTGACCCAAGTGACGCCTAACCATACTGTCATCAAATTACGGCGAAATAAACGAGTGCACGAAAAAGAGGGGGATCCTTTAAATAATACTAAGAGAAAAAAAGGCGGACAGGCAATTCTAGAAACCAGCAATTATAGTTCAGAAGGAGGAAAGCATACAAAAAATGTAGGAAAGTCGGCCAGCGATGCAAAGCCCAAGCAGGTCGAATAACCATCATGCCCGAAAGCTAGAAAGATTTCAGGCTGGTCTCCTAAGGTTTTGGATGAGCAAACCTTCATAGAGGTGTGCTTAGATCAATCTGATAAAACAGGCACCTCTACAGAAAGAGCGATGCGGGTGGCCGAATGCATCGCTGAAGCAAGTACCGCGTCCATGCCTATGAGGTGTTCATTTCCCAGTAGAAGACCAAACTGCTGGTGGAATGTTGAACTGGGCAGCCTTCGATCAGCTTGCCACCGAACGGTAATAGTGGCTCAGAGGGCGGTTAGTTGAGTTGATCAGGGGCAAAAAGAATGCGCCTATAAGGTAGCCCGCAAAACCCTCAAGCTCGTCATCTAGCGAAGCAAGTGGAAATGATTTAGGAAGCTCTGTTCAGAACCAGACGTAAACTCATGGGGCAGTGCTTATAAAATCGTGGTAGGAAGGCTCAGAAGCCGTTCATGTGCTCAGATCATGTGTCCTCCCCTCTTGCTGAAAGTCATCCAAGGGTTATTCTCCGAGGAGGGCACCGACACATTTCAACCACCTCTGAATGTGACGGCGATTCCGCAGTCACCAGAGACGAACTGCTGGAGATCTGCGGTAGAATAGGAAACAATAAAGTGCCGGGCCTGGACGGAGTACTGAAAAATGACCTTAAGCTTGCCGTGAAATCCAAACCGGACATGTTCGGAGCGTGCATATCCGGGTGGATATTTTCAGCGGCATAGAAGCAGAAGAAGTTGGTACTTCTGTCTAAGCCTGTTAAACCTCCAGGTGAATTATCCTCATACAAACCCACATGCCTTTTCGACACTGTGAGGGAAATGTTAGTGCGGGTAATCTATTATAGATTACTCCCGGTTGTTGAGAGCCAAGGCGACCTTTCAGATCGGCAGTATGGGCTGCATAGATACTATGATCAACAGGTACACTATAACCAGTAAAAGGGGCACAATAGTTCTTCAAGGACGCGGTGCGACTTTCCCTTAACAAAATAATAATAATGGGCTGCATAAAGCCAGATCAACCATTGATGCCATCAAATTGGTTACTGACTTGGCCGAAGATGCAATTCACGGAAAGGGTAGTACCAGCAAATATTGCTTGGAAGTAACCCTGGACGTACAAAATACATTCAATTCGGCCAATTGCAATCTAATAAGGGAATCCCTAGCGAAGGTAAGTATTCCCGCCTATCTCGCTGCTATCGTCGATAGTTATTTAATTGAAAGGGGGCTCTGGTATGACACCGATGATGGACCCCAGGAGTACGTTATTTCCGCGGGTGTCCCGCAGGGCTCCGTATCGAGCCCACTGCTGTGGACCATCATGTACAACGATGTAGTTAATCCTCTCCTTCCGGGGAGCCACGGGGATGACTTACGCTGACAACATGTTGTCGCAAAACATCTCGAAGATGCTGAGTTATACTTAGGCGAAGCAATCAGTGCTGCTAAAAGTTGGCTAGAGAGCTCTCGTCTGACACTTCCGGAGAAAATGGCGCAACAGTCCATATTGGATCAGGGTCTTGAAGTGTGTTAGAGCATTTCATTCAAGACCATAACGGTACACTACAGAACACTGTAGTAGGCAATATGGTCAGCATTGCGCTCGCCTGAGATTATTACCCTGATTTGACTCAGGTACTCATTCACAGCTTAGTCGACTGGTATCTTGTGCTCTAACCACTCAGCTATCTGGACACAGACAAAAAATGAAAATGATCAGTGTAAAAATTGTGACTGTTTAAATGGGAATGACGGAGTGTGCGGTGGATGCATTGGTGAAAGTGAGTCCAATAGTCACATTGAATATCTGCAGTTCTGTTTTCGCGACATATTTGAGTAACTTTGATATTCCTCTATTGATATTGCCACTAGCTTATTATACGTATTGTGTGGGTGCTGATATCGCATACTGTTACCTTAATTGCTTTGCTCTTGGCATCCTAAGAACGATAACAGGTTAATTGTTCCCTCGCCCTCACAACAAGTTCAATACTAGATGTGAGCATTATATGGTAAAAAATTATAATATTCGTCTATGGGTTCGACCATTATCTAACTTCCATATGTTAATGGAATACAGACGACATTTGTGCAAAATTGACGTTAACCACTAAATATAAGAATAAACGAAGAGCTGCGTCCTAAAATCTGGAGGTCTTTTATGTAAGACATTATGTTAAAATCAATCGTCATATATATGTATTATATTCGTCCTTGATAAAGAATTTCTAACAGAGTACACGGACCACATACGTTGTATAAAAACACCCTATTTTCCTGAGGGAATTTCTATGCACATATGTATATGGTGCCCTTCCCCACTTACCTTACACCGCCTCGAGTCGTATCGTAATTTAAAATTTGGTCTCCATGGCTCCAGTAGACAACCGATGAGGACATAACCACATTTCGGACGATACAAGAGAGCTGGAGTGTAGAATCGATTTCGTAGTATTTCTCCTGCAGGGCAGTTCCATATTCATCGACTATCATAACTTCGGGCGCTGCAAATAAAACGAAATAATCTCGTAAATGGTTTATTAGGACTTTGTGCTCGAGCTAATGATATCAAGGATTCCTATCGATTTATGGATATTACATTCGACCTGAATCCACAAGCATGAAATCCATAAGTAAGTAGAAGATACAATCCTGTATTTCGTCTATGCTGGGCTGGCATTAGGGGTAAACAAACCTTTCCCAATAGTAGTTTATCGGTTGTTCTTGATAGCGATTTCATATGCCCATTTTTTCTCATATGATTAGTATTGAGGTAGAGCTGCATAGCTCGAGGCATCAACGTTTAGTATTCATTGGTTTTTTATACGACAGATCCTACTCGTATTTTATCTAATTTTATTCTTTTCTGCAAGACAGATATGGGGTAAGCATTAGAGGTTACGCACCAAAATGGTAACTGCATCAAAAAGCATTTTCTTGGTTTATGTGAGCAAATAGCGATAAGTGTCCTTTTCAAAGTTTTCATTAAAAACAAAACCCAGTCAGCTTATAGATTCACTGTTCATATTATTATTGTTAATCGTTACAAAATTCGGTGGAAATATTTGGAATGAGAACGAAATCCACGTAACGGTCATTAGGTATGGGCCTTAGTAATGCGGAAGGTATTGTGCCTATTCTTTAAGGTTTTCTGTAAAAGAAAACTGTTTATTGTTGGGTTTACGGTTTTCCTGTCTGTACGTCTGTCTGCTACAAGGACTTTTCTTAGAAACGGTTATACTGATTAACACTATGAACGGCCGCGCATACAATGTTTTATCGTTCTATGTGGAACTTAAGGGGGAAGGTCTCTCGGAAATGATAACGTCTTTAATGAGTCCATTCTCAGAATCCATACCAATACCTACTCACGTTAAGTTAATGATAGTATATTACAATTTTGTCAGGAAATTGATTTGAAAAGCCTTTGTTTGTTTGTCCTAGTAGTATGAAGCGTGACATCCCCAAGCTCCATCAAAATGGTATTGATAAAGTTACAGTAGCTCAAAGTTGTCTTTTATTGTGTCTCATAAAGGCAGAAGGTGCATACTTTTCTCGCAAAATGATTCTCCGAAGAAGTAAGACAGCTGCATAATAAATGTGTGATCGTCTCCTCCCTGCATATTATTGGATGCAGAAAGCCGAACCCAACAGCCAACTTTTCATCAAGTGATATTTGGAGTCTCACTTCTTAAATGAAGAATGGAATGTCGCTCTTAGAACCTCCTTCCTCCGCAAGCATTTTTGCCTAACAATATGAATTCCATTAGTGCATGTTCTGATGACGAGTTAGATAATAGATCTAGTGGTTGTGGAATTTCAAGTTACTTACTCTAAGTGGAAGAAAATATGAATCAAATAAATGTCTCCAAAAATTCAGCTTAATTTATAATGAACAGAAGCAAGAAAGATGCTACCGTGAAAGCAGAAAGCTGAAGTCAATACTATACTGCTCCGTAAACTAATTCCTAAAATTAAGTCAAATATGGTATTGCAATTTGATTCATTTCACTTTGTTATAGCGTTGGCGCTATTATGAATACTAATTTGCTGTCTTGTTTTCTCCGCGTAGCCGCAGGAGTTCTCGGGAAAAAACTCCAGCTTCCAGTGTATTACGCTGCACTTCCATTTGGACTTCCTGCGAACAAGCTGCCTTGATAAATCTGGCAATATTAAGCATTTTCAGCTATCAACTCGTGTATCTGTAGCCGTTCTACATTGTAAATGATTTCTGGGAAAAACTCCTCAGAGACTCTTCAAGTTTATTTTGCTGAATGTAAAATTCAGAACTCGAAAAAAACCTGAGAGCGTAAATAATTCCTTGGAAGAGGGAATGAGTGTTTGTGTTTTCCGCACAGCAACTTGTGGGTGCCGTAAGAACTTCTTGACAACTGAATAATGTACAATAATACATACATAAGTAAAAAGTTGTACGAGCAAATAATCGAGACTTACTCGAGGAGGGCTTTCCTCGAGACAAGAACAGCTGTATTTAAATGAGTATTTGATGTACTGTTTTAGTAGTGCATAGATGGAAGCATAGGATTTAGCTTTTAATGCATTAATAACGAAAGGGACCCCAGGTTATATGTGAAAATCCCTCTAATAGGAAGTTCGGAACAAGTTACATCCTACAGTCAACGCTATAAGTCAAAAGAGAATGTATTTACAGTTTCACTTGATAGTGGCCTGCTCCTGATGGGCTCATTCTCGATCTTTCTTCCTACAGGCAGAAATTTAATATTTTTTTTAAATTTTGATATCTTTACTCTAATTGACCGGATGGCCCTGGGCTGTGGAGCAATTTTTATCGAGGCAGGATGGTTACCTGAATCAAATCAAGGATACAATACCAAGGGGAGCGCACTGCATATTGCCGCCTAGTGTCCCCTAGGTCACGTTGCGTTATCGATTATTATTATTAGTTCTATGGTCACGTTGAAAAGCACACATTGGTGAAAGGAAACGGTTTTTGTAAATTTCAAGGTTAATTCAGTAGATTCCCAATCCTAACTGCAAAAGCTTTTTGCTACCGTGATAAATTTGATAGCTTCCCAAATATTGTTCCGTTATTTGTCAACAACAACATAAATTAATACAATTTTGTTTGAAATTTAACCAGCTGAACTTTTTGGTCCATTGACATCTTTTTAGCATTTTGAAGAATAGCTTTGACGCCGGCTTAATAGGTTACGATGGGCGGGTCACTTAATCCGTATGGATGAGAATGATCCCACCCGGAAAGTCTATAAGGGCAATATCTACGGTAGAAAAAGAACACGAAGCAGACCCTGCCTAAGATAGAGCGATGACGTAGGTCAGGACGCCAGACAGCTTTTAGGGATATCGCATTGGTGGACCTCGGCGCAAAACCGGGATGTCTGGAGTTCCTTATTAAGGCATTATCGGACCGGATACCGGTTGTTGCGCCGTTGATGATGATGAATTTGTTTGTGATACACGAGAGCAGTGCTTCTCTTCATATTTATATGTTGCAAAAAGCTTCTGAGGATGAATGTTTGAATTTGTAGAGTTATTTCCAAGTATCACGAATGTTTTCAAAGATTTAAAAAAACGGTATAGTTAATCGGCAAGTTCCAATTCATTAGATTCGTGCCAATAAATTCAAACAAGTCGGAAAACCGGAAGCTAAACGCTTCATAAATATATTTCAGTGGAAGTTCTATTTGTTCCTAGTACGCAATGCATATGCATATATTGTCAGAATATTCATTTTATCGTGATACTGACATTCAAGGTCTTATTATTTGCACTGGAGCGACAACTTTGACATACTATAACTTTGTTAGTAATAGTGCGATTTCCACCAAACGGGGTAGTATCATGTTCTATACTTTAATCTGTATTACTGCATTTCATGATACCACGATTGGCTTAAAAGGAATTTCGCAGTCAATTACTAAAACTTAGTAGTAATATACACTTATTAATTTTATTTGCAAAGTTATCGGTATGGAAGGATGGAGCCTACGCACCATATAATAGAAGCTTTGCGGGTTTTTTTCAGATTTTTCGGTAGGGTAAGAAAGAAATTACCAGTTTCTAATCCCCAGCCTCCTTCCTTGCCAGAACTCAGGCCATCATTAAAAAGTACTAGTCGTATTACTATATTTGGTAGAAAAAGATTGTACACCTTCCTTTTGCATGTATGGCACGCAGAAGGATATCACTGGCGGAATTTTCATTTTATAGGTTAATAGTGTATTCTCTAGTGACAACTTAGATCCTGATAGACATTCTAGAACATATGGTATCAATGTGGTGCTTACAAGTTTTCTTATTGTCTAGAACTACCCTGAGATAGGGAAAATATTTTAACATTTAATAGTCTTTCCCAGAAACATAATATCCTTACTTGGTAGCTTTGATTGCTTCCTTCTTCTGGAAAAGTACGCTGCCTGCGTTTCTTCGATGTTTACGTTAATCTTGCATTTAAACTAATACTGATATAATCTTTCCAGCTGGGCTTTGAGAGATCTAAGTATTATTTCTGGGTTATCTAAAATCGAATATAAATCCACGTGTCATTAGCAAACACTGTTATGCCAATATCGGAGTTAACAAGAACATCTGAAATGGACATGATAAATAATAGCAGGCTAAGGGACCTTGTAGTGGCCCAGCTAGGATCGTTTTAACAGCCTTATAAGCCCCTCCTATCTGAACTTTGAAGGTGCGGTGTATTAGGAAGGATGAAATTAATGCACGAGAAAACCAAAAGATATGACTTTGTATATGAGCCCCTGGTGCCATACTGAATCGAAAGTTTTGTAAAGATCCAATGCGAGAAATTCCATAGATTCACTGTGCTCCTCAGTGCAGAAAGATTTGTCCAGATTATGAGAAGTGCTACACAGGATAAACTAAACAAGTCGGAATACCGGAAGCTCGCGCTTCGGGTATAAAGGTTTTGTGTTCATCTTACCTAAGAAATTTCAACGCACATTTTTCTATCCGTATACAGCTACAAAACTACGAGACATACGTACATATTGCAGCCGTAGATGTTACGCTCACCCTAAACAAACAAACTGCCTATTTTCGAATACTGTACACATATATGCACGTATATAAATTGATCGTACCCATATTTCCGATTTATTTCTTATATCTATCTGAATTAGGCACTACCCGCAAAGTCCATTGGCATGTCTCCTTGGAATAATTCATGTATTCATATACAAATGACTAAAAAACTAAACCAAAATAATCCTTCTCCACCCAATTCATACGAACTTACTTCGTTGTGCTATTGACGAATTGATATGTGATGATGACGTCATGCAAGTTGTAGAGTGCACGAAATTCATAAAAAATTGTAAAGTTTTACCCCCTATAACTTTGTTAATAATAATTGGATTTTCTTCAACCTTGACCAAATTATGCATTATGTTCTTCGTTATACGCACGCCAAATTTTGTACTTCTGGGATGAACATAAGGGGGGTGCCGGGTAAATTTCTAAAATGTGGAAATATACTATTATTAACTTTATTTGTGCAGATATCGGAACTGGACATATTTTGAGGCCTAGATTTCGTAGAGATGCATCACTGTGATTTTTTTCAGATTTTTCGGTTGAATAGGTTCTGAGAACGAGACCTGTTACACTTTTTGGTGGTCATATTTTGAGCCCTCACTCCCCTATGTTTCACCCAATATCAAATATTGAACCAGTTTCGAAAAGTGCTAATTGAGACCTTTCATTTGATGTCCCACATGGCTATATTCTGTGAAAAAAAAATTTTGCACCCTCCTTTCACTTGTATGGGGAGCCCCCCTAAACTTAACACAAAATGGCGTCAGTTGCTGCATGTCAAGGGAACGGTAGAACACATACTCCTACCAATTTTCGTGATAATCCGTCCAGCCGTTTCCGAATAAATCGGCTGTGACAGACAGACAGACAGACAGACAGACGGACAGACAGACAGACAGACGGACAGACAGACATCGAATCGATTCTAATAAGGTTTTGTTTTACACAAAACCTTAAAAACTGGTCTCGGTACGCTGTGGAGAGCAGGAGAGAGAAGCGGAAACAGTAAAGAAGAATAATAAGAAGAGTACAACGCTGAGATCAATGATAGCACGGCGTAGACGTCGTCAAGAAATGCGGGAACAGGAGTATGCTGGACGCACAAGAGAGTTTGGCGATCCTAAGGGAACCACAAGGGAACACATTGAACCACTACATGGGGAAAGTACAATCGAAGCTTCTGAGAGAGTTAGACACCTAATATCACCACGATCTCTAATTAAGTAATCTGTTAGCAATTACAAGATCCCAATGTTAAACTTATTATTTATAGAGCAGTTGAGCAGGTACCGAAGTAGGGCAACACTTGTGGGCGAAATACGTATATACAAATACGTTTCAGGAAAAAATCAATAGTATTCTATTTAGATTCAATTTTTTTGATTTTTACACTTTGTGTATTCCAAAGAATTACCGTTGCTGTACTTACCATATAAACGAGATTAACAAGTAAACTAAATTGTTCATGCTTATCTTCACATGCGAATAGACTACCACGCTTTGTTGGCAGGAGAAAGGAGATTTGTGTCACCACTGTTGTTGCATTTCTTCAACACCCAATGTAACATAGCTAAGGGACATTTTTCTGAGCTATGATCATTTTCAGAAATTTGGCATTGTGTCAAACCGCCACCAGAACGACTGTGATGGCTCCAACGATAGTACGGTAAATGGCTGTAACTTTTCGTAATTCCGACAACTGCAGTACCTTGTACGAGTGATAAGATATAATAAGTTTGACATCACAACGTAAAATTTTTAGCATCTGTATAGCTACTGGTAATGGTTCTTTAGCGTTACCACTAGATCTTTAACTAGAATGTTATGAAGCCCCGATAGCAGAATTTTAAGAGGACGTCTATTTGCTTTTTGGAATGTATAAAAATGCAGCTTTTTAAAGTTTTGTGTCTGTCTATCCCACAAGTTCATCCTAGAATCATGAAATTTTTGTAGGGATACAGGATATAACTTAGAGCATGATCCTACCAAGCCTGGGGGAAATCGTACTATTACTAACAAAGTTAAAGTAGGTCACATTCAATACCACGCGAAAATATCCTCTCAAATGTTTTCACAAAAGAAATACACAAAACCTTTCATTCTTGAAGCGTCCAGCTTCCAGTTTCCCGACTTGTTTCCTATTATAAATCTGTGAACATGGCTAAAGTAATCAATTTAGTACATAAACAGTTTGGGTCCCATGCTGGTGTATTTCTCGTGATAAGTTACAATGTTCAGCTCAGTCATGGTAGTGTCGATTGAAGCTTTTGATAAATTGGGAAAGATAATTGACGGATTATTTACCTTTTCTGCTGCAGTTTCGATCTTAATTTCGATTGATAACGGCTGGGATTTGGATATATGGTAAATCGTGGTGATTTACGTACTAGTCTTCATTTATTTCGGAGTACATCTTCCGGGGACGTAATGTCCCTTAAACGGTTCCTCGAACGTGCGGGTACTTTAGAGATAAATTAACCTTATTCTAACCCAAAAATACTGCTAAAATTCTAGAAAAACAAGAATCAATGTGTTCAAAATTCACTCCTAACCACGCGATCATAATTCTATACTCCGTCTAACACATTAGTCACCTGCTTATCTACCGAAGTCTGAGGCTTATAACTGAAGATCTAAAAAACAGGTTTGTGAAGAAAATTAACGCTGAGGAAACATGGTGCTAAGGTTACGAAGTGGAAGCAAAGGCCCAATCATTACATTGGGAGACCCGCATCTATTCCCGGCCAAAAAAGCTGGCGAAGGGAAATATCATGTGAAGCTCATGCTCGCCGGCTTCTTTAACCAGAAGGAAATCATCGGTTCTGTTACGTTGATACGTTGTTGGTGTTGCACCATGACAGTGTTCCTGGGCATGCTTTTTGTCCTCATTGAATAGGGCCAAAAATGAAGAAGGCCAACGAAGTCGCTAGAAGATCATTCTGAAAGCAGATTTCCAGGTGGCTTTCTTGAAATAGAAGCGGCGTCCCAGAACTATTTGATTAGCCCTAGTCTACATTGCGTAGCATTCCACTGCCATGATAAGCAAGAGCGCATCCAAACTTAAGAGGAGTGGTGCATTGATATACATATATGTATATGCATCGAATCATCATCATCATCAACGGTGCAAGAACCGGTATCCGGTCTAGGCCTGCCTTAATAAGGAACTCCAGACATACCGGTTTTGCGCCGAGGTCCACCAATTCGATATCCTTAAAAACTGTCTGGCGTCCTGACCTACGCCATCGCTCCATCTTAGGTAGGGTCTGTCTCGTCTTCTTTTTCTACCATACATATTGCCCTTATAGACTTTCCGGGTGGGATCATCCTCATCCATACGGATTAAGTGACCCGCCCACCGTAACCTATTGAGCCGGATTTTATCCACAACCTGACGGTCATGGTACCGCTCACAGATTTCGTCATTGTGTAGGCTACGGAATCATCCATCCTCACGTAAGGGGCCAAAAATTCTTCGGAGGATTCTTCTCTCGAACGCGGCCAAGAGTTTGCAATTTTTCTTGCTAAGAACCCAAGTTTCAGAGGAATACATGAGGACTGGCAAGATCATAGTCTTATACAGTAAGAGCTTTGACCCTATGGTGAGACGTTTCGAGCGGAACAGTCTTTGTAAGCTGAAATAGGCTCTGTTGGCTGACAACAACCGTGCGCGGATTTCATCATCGTAACTGCTATCGGTTGTGATTTTCGACCCTAGATAGGAGAAATTGTCAACGGTCTCAAAGTTGTATTTTCCTATCCTTATTCTGCTTCGTGTTTGACCAGTGTGGTTTGATGTTGTTGGTTGATTCGTCTTCGGTGCTGACGTTGCCACCATATATTTTGTCTTGTCTTCATTGATGTGCAGCCCAAGATCTCGCGCCGCCTGCTCGATCTGGATGAAGGCAGTTTGTTCGTCTCGGGTGGTTCTTCCCATGATATCAATGTCGTCAGCATAGGCCAGCAGTTGGGTGGATTCAAGAGGATCGTACCTCTTGCATTTACCTCAGCATCACGGATCACTTTCTCGAGGGCCAGGTTATAGAGGACGCATGATAGCGCATCCCCTTGTCGTAGACCGTTGTTGATGTCGAAAGGTCTTGAGAGTGATCCAGCTGCTTTTATCTGGCCTCGCACATTGGTCAGGGTCAGCCTAGTCAGTCTTATTAGTTTCGTCGGGATACCGAATTCTCTCATGGCCGTGTACAGTTTTACCCTGGCTATGCTATCATAGGCGGCTTTGAAGTCGATGAATAGATGGTGCAACTGGTCCATATTCCAACAGTTTTTCCATCGCTTGCCACAGAGAGAAAATCTAATCTGTTACTGATTTGCCTGGAGTGAAGCCGCTTTGGTATGGGCCAATGTTGTTCTGGGCATATGGGGCTATCCGGCCTAGCAAGAGAGCGGAGTATATCTTTTAGACGGTACTCTGCAACGTGATATCTCTATAAATGCTGCACTGTGTGATATCTCCCTTTTTATGTATGAGACAGATAATGCCTCTTTGCCAATCGTCAGGCATTGATTCGCTGTCCCACACCTTGAGCACAAGTTGATCAACCACTTGGTGTAACTGGTCACCACCATAATTAACCAATTCGGCTGTAATTCCATCGGCTCTTGGTGACTTATGGTTTTTTAGCCGATGAATTGCACAGACTGTTTCTCCTAAGCAGTGTGTGGCAGTATTTGTCCGTCGTCTTCAGTTGGCGGGACCTCCAACTCGCCGATGTTCTGGTTGTTCAGTAGCTCATCAAAGTACTCAACCCATCGCTCTAATATGCCCATTCTGTCGGAAATCATCGAATCATCGGTACCAAAATATTCAAGATTAAGAAATGAAAACATTGCATTACTTAATTACTTAATGTCGAATATAAAATGACTTTGGATTCATAACTATATCTTATAATGTTGAAGTACATATTTGAGGGGTAAGGCCGCTATAGAAATTTCTAAAAATCCATCTTTTACTATGTGCTGAAAGAATGCCCTAACACCTTAAGAATGACATACTCAAAGGATTAGGATGGTAGGAATATCTAAATGCTTTTGTTTTGAACTTCGATACAACTCTTCTTGACCAATGCGTAACATACACACTGATAACTTCAAACAAGTTTTTTTTCGAAACCACATTTTTCAAGTTGGCCGAATTCATAACTCAAACAAATCTTGATCGGTTGACTTGAAATTTTACATGTTTTATATTGGTAATTACATTTTGCTTGAAAGTGCATAAGATTTTGAAATTTCACTATCCCGCTGAAAAAATGCCTAAAAGCTCTTGTTTCAGTTATTGAAGTTATTTTATCATCATCATCAACGGCGCAACAACCGGTATCCGGTCTAGGGCTACCTTAATAAGGAACTCCAGACACCGGGGTTTTGCAAAGATGTCCACCAATTCGATATCCCTAAAAGCTGTCTGGTGTCATCGGTCCATCTCAGGCAGGGTCTGCCTCATCTTCTTTTTCTTCCATAGAGGATAGCTGGATCGTCCTTATCCATACGGATGAAGTGATCCACCCACTGTAACCTATTGAGCCGAATTTTATCCACAATCAGACGGTCGTCGTATCGCTCATAGTTTTCGTCGTTCATCCATTCTCATGTAGAGGGCCAAAAATTCTTTGGAGGATTCTTCTCTCGGCAAGATTATAGTCTTGTACAGTAAGAGCTTTGACCCTATGGTGAGACGTTTCGAGCGAAATCCAGTAACAAGGATTCAAATATTGGTTGTATTATTGATATCTCCATGCTCTTGATGAGTTAAACCAATGTGGCAGCAGGGATGCTTCTCTAGCAAGAGAACGCTGGACGTCCCACTGTAAGAAAGCCCAGGCAAGCCGAAAACCGAAAGGGTCTCGTTTCAGATATAAAAGATTTTGTGTACTTTTCGTGTAAGAATATTTGAGTGCAGAACTACTCCATTTGAACGCAGTATAACAGACTATTTACTATAGTGTGATATTTCCATTTAGGGTTTTGGATTGTAATAAAATTATACAAGAGAGAGATTGAGATTGTAATTTCCTCGGTAATAGTAAGATTTTCACCAAAATTCGTAGTACACCATATGTATATCCCCCATTTCAAAGTCTATATTCCATTATTCTAGGACGAACTTAACAGGGGATTGAACAAAATTAAAAAAAAAAAAATGTATATAATAATATACTTTTGCTAACGTTATGTGGGTAGGTATTGGTATGGGTGGTATTTCAGGGATTTCAAATTTTGTATTGCAAAATAAAATTTGGGGATGACCGCATTACCCCTTCTAAGGTTGATATCAAAACCAAGACTAGCTTCGAAAAGTCCTAATCGAGACCTTCTATTTGGTACCTCACATGCCTAAATTTGATTAACTGTATATGAGGGAGTCGCAATTGCTACCATCCCACCAAATGGTGAACGAAATTGGTAAGATGTGAAACGGTTGTGAGCGACTAAAGGTGAAGTGAAATCGGTGGCGTATCTTACTTGAAACCCATTTAATTGGCAAGTTTTTCTCTTCCCTTCGTTCATTTTCGCGATAAACTTATATAGATTGCGCTTCATTTAATATAGCGGCGACTGTTACCTAGCTACAATAAGCTATTTACACAGGAAAGAAACAGTGTTTAGAAGGCCCCGCAGTGAAGCGCTTGCTTGTGGGACGCTGGACCCTTGTATCATTGAGTATTTAATTTTTTTAATTGTAGTATCTTCCAGAGACATTTCACATTCAAATTCGATTTTGATCAGGTAGTGATTGTTGACTTTGAAGAAATCGAAGTGGGAGGAGGAAGGAGTTATCTCTTCACTTTATCTAGCTCTCTCGTTGATTTGGATACTCAACTCACTTATATTGAATGCGGCTGGAAACTGTGACGACTATCTGGGCAGGGCTACATGAAGTAGATAATGGAGCTCATAGCTCAAGGGGCGTCTTTGCGCGAACAAGCTGTATGTAAAGTTCGAATCCAAATTAAGAACACAAAAAAATGTACACATAGTGTAGCAATGAACAAGTTTTACCACAGAAACAACGCTAAAGACCTCCCTTCCCTAGAAGCGCCCCATGCGCAATAAGGGACAAAAAGATCCTAATGATGAGTTGCGATCATACCTGGTAAATGGAAAAACGAAAAACCGACGCTGATGCAATCTAGAAAGCCAAGACGCGGACATTTATTTGATAATAACGAGTAGGAATCGGCCGGATGTGTGCATCATAACATAAACCACCAAGTTAACCTATACGCGCAGAGTCAAGTATGACTGCTCTGGGTGGATATGTTACTAGAGTTTGCTTGCTAATTGTTTAGAAAGACATTCATAAGAAAATTTAAACACAGTTTATGCGACAAAATCTGAATTACTGGCGAGTGACCCAAGATATGCTCTCGCAGAGCGTATTCGAAAGCAATGTTGAAATAGCTGTTTTCTGGGAACAATACGCAAACTGTGTTGCTTGAAACGTCTCTTGCTTCTTGCCAGTCCTTATGTATTCCTCGGAAACTTGGGTTCTTAGCAAGAAAATTTGCCAAATTTTGGCCGCGTTCGAGAGAAGAATTCTCCGAAGAATTTTTGGCTCCCTACATGAGGATGGACGCTTCCCTAGCCTACATAATGACGAAATCTATTAGCGATACCATGACCGTCCGGTTGTGGATAAAATCCGGCTCAATAGGTTACGGTGGGCGGGTCACTTAATCCGTATGGATGAGGATGATTCCACCCGAAAAGTCTATAAGGGCAATATCTATGGTAGAAAAAGAAGACGCAATGCAAGGGCAAAAATAGAAATAATTGCAGCGGACATTCGAGGCCTCTACATCGCAGCGTTGTGATATTCGAGTCCCAATTATAATAATAATAATAGTTGGCGCACTAATCCATGTTAGATCAGGGCCATGAAGTGTGTTAGAGCACTTCATTCAAGACCGTAACGGTAAACTAGGAGGCAATGTGGTCAGCATTGCCCTCGACCGAGATTATTACCCTGATTTTACTCAGGTACTCATTCACAGGTGAGTCGCCTAAAAAAACTTGTTAGCACTGATGAAGGGAACAAGTGGTTCCCGAAATATCGGTATTTGCAAGAATAAATATCCACACCAACGAAAAAGAAACAACAAGTTTTTATTATTTCAATTAATTAATCGTTGGAAACACTGCATAATTTCACTCAGACTCAAGAGTTGTAGCAAATATTGGACGTCCCCAAAATAATTAAACTTCGGAAGTTGTAGTGGGCTGGAAGGTGTTGCAGGGGTGAGAAAGAAAAAAAAACTAAATCGAGCCGGAGTTAAGAGCTGGTCTGCCTTCCGACGCGATATTCTATAGCAGTCTGGCGAGGAGGCTAGAAGGAGATAGTTTTAGTCAGTAAAAGTCAGAACCTTAACAAACTCGAGCAATTCAACTTCTGCTATAATTAACATATATCGCCATAATTAACGATTATCGCCAATGTGGATTAATCATACACTTCCGCCAGAGTGGAGTGGAGTGGAGATAACTTATACCAATTCAAAACAGACTGTTGCGTGTTATTTAGTTCTAGGAGCAAAAAATGGCACCGAATCAGTAACTGGTCTATAGACGGCCTTTGTCAGTTGGTAGTGTGTTGAAGAGGTGTGTTGAAGAAATGCTTCTGAAAACTGAGTACGAAGGATTTGTGTATCGTAGGCAAAATTCTTCTTAATTCACTCCATAATTCTTCGCATCTTTTAAACAACGTTTGCGTTTGAATATTAATCGTAATATTCCAGTCACACAGCCGCTAATAAAAATTATAGCAGCCAGTTTTCCTTTGAATTCATACGTATGTATTTAACCAACATACCTTACAGGTTTTCTAAAGTTTTTCTTAAAATTAAGTCCATCCACATACCTGCTGCTCACCTTGAATTTCAAGTTCTCACCTGAAAGCTATTCGACTCCAGAAAATCTGAATAAGGAGCAACTTCTTAATTCAGTTCAACCTCAAGTGCGGCTTCGAAATTCTCTCAACTTTGGCAGCATTTATTGCCATAGTGTATGATAATGATACAGTTAGCCGAACATGGAAGATAATGTTTGGAGAAAAAACTTTCTAGGAAATTGCGAGGAGGCGATAATGTCTTCTGCTCCTTCGACTCCTTCGACTCCTCAGAATTATCTAGGTAAAGCTCCGTGAACCGTTGCAAAAAACACCTCAGTCCCAAAGTTTGAATAAAAAAAAACCATTACCAACAAGTGAAAAGAAAGTTATAGCGCGTAGATTTCGTACAGCCCTAAGGCCATAGTGGAGCAGTTGAATCGATTTCGCTGAATACAGTTCGCACCGAAAAATCGCTCCACTGAGAAAATGTTCAACCAGAAATTGGGATCGATTCAGCCGATTGGCATGTCAAATTTAGTGAAGAAGGTGTAGTCGGTTGTCATTCAACAAAACTAGAAACAAAAATATTTGCTATTTTACTTATTAAGTTCTCTTTAATCGCTTTCAAAGCGCGAACATCCCTTATGCATGCATGACAATGCCACTGAATTTGGAAAAGTGTTCCCACGTTATAAAGCAGTGTTTCAGCACGTTTAGTTCGGCCCCTTGGAGGACGCAAGAGACAAAGGAAATCCAGCATATTTTCAATGTTTTCGAATATCGTTCCACAGTCTAGACTAGGCCAAGCGAATATTTTGCACGAACCTAAAATTGGGGAGAATATTGTGCATTCCAGTCAGCCATTGAATACTCGATGGAATAATAATTCGGAGAACATCACCAAATGAATACCTCAACAATTTCCGGCAGCATGGAATGTTGCCTCCCTAATATTTGCTCGGTCACAAAAGGACTTTTACGGAAGTCAATGTACGTGGCGTATATTCGAAAGATATCGACGAGTAGGGTATGAACATCTATTGATGTTCTCACCAATTCTCGCACACCCAAGATAATAAGGACAAAGCCCCTCACCACGGATGAAGAATGTAAGGAATTGATAAGAATTCACTCCAATGTGTTTTGCCTCCATTTATATCAGGTCAAAATCGAATGAACTTAAAGAAAGGCATTCCAGAAATTCTTGACGGCCACCAGAGTAGGGTCGAATTCTTCCGTTTTGTGTGTTTGCAA
Source organism: Hermetia illucens (assembly GCF_905115235.1). Taxonomy (NCBI): domain Eukaryota; kingdom Metazoa; phylum Arthropoda; class Insecta; order Diptera; family Stratiomyidae; genus Hermetia; species Hermetia illucens. The sequence goes on along the minus strand of NC_051850.1, from coordinate 85,558,532 downwards.
AGGTGGAAAGAATTTTTTCGAAGGGATGTCGCCTTCCTCTAAAAGGAAAGCTGAATGTGTTACTAATTCTCGTGTGACGTAAATCAAGGGTGCCACATCCTTCCTGAGAAAAGAATCTTTATGCCAAACGGATGCTCTCTTTATTTGACAGTCAGTGTGATAAAGTGGTGACTTGGTGTACACGGTTCGTTTGTTCATGTTTTTAAAAACGCAAAAACTGAACGAAGATTCAGTGATTTTACAAGATAATTTGAAGTTGATAGTGGATGTATAATTATGTTAATAGATACAGAAATATTCCCCTTTCCAGAAAGATTTAGCAAATTTCATGCTGATGCAGCAGCATCTTGAATAAACATCATTTATTTCGCGGCTTGTCACGAGCATACGATGAGGCTTAAGATAAATGGATAGCATGCTTTGCATAAAGAGTTTTTTCCTGCCTTCCTTTTTGCGTAATTTACCTGCATATAAACATGCCCTTTCAAGAGTCTTAATATAGTAAATATGGATTGTATTATCCAGAATGATATCGGAAAATGCGTGGAGATAACATTCATAATCTATCATTAATCGGTAAGTGGATGGAAGAACTTGTTCCGAAAACAACTGCTTTGCTGCAAATCAGCTATAGTACTACAAATTGGACCCTAGACAGGATACCAGAAGTTCATAACCTACTGTTCCTTTTGGTGGGAATAAACCTCCTTAGCAAATCCGTAATCCGAGGTGAAGGAATCGACGCGCCTATCGGATGAATTGCAGTGACGTTACAATATATTTTAGCGGCTCCCTTCCAAATACCTTCCCTACTAGCCTAGCATTGGGGCTGTGCTGCAGGGTTGGCTACTTGCGCCCTTGGATGATTTGGCGGTTATGCCGTCAACCACCAGGGGCGGAAGACCTAGGTATCGTATGGTTTGGACGAACCAATTCAATGAATTTATCGTCTGCGCCTATTACCGTGTTACGGATTTGGAACGGTATGCATCAGGGTACAGATATCGATTACGCGACGCGTTCATAACCCGCTTTCCGGAACTAAGTCATGTTCCGGAGCAGAATGTCGTCTATCAATACTGGGTAATAGTGAAAACTAACTAATCGAGTTGCCCTACCAACTAGCCAACAAATTTTCAACGAAGTTTCACTTGAGTTCGGTGTGAAGTCTTCTCCACCATTCCTCAATCACCAACTCCAGTTGTAGGTTATGTAACTGTGAAGAGGAGACCATCCAGCACATAACCTCTGCGTGCAGGATGTTGAGCAGCACCGAGTACACCAATCGTCATAACTCCATCTCCATCAAAACCACCTACCATCTTACTACAAGTATACTCCGCAGAGAATCTTGGAAAATGATCGGATCAAACTTCTGTGGGACCACACTATTGCCACCGACCACAGTGTTAATCACAACAGGCCCGACGATATGAACCAGACTTGGAGACTACAAAAGATCGAAGCAGTCCCAGTGGTAATTTCAGCGACAGGGTTAGTCCGGAACAAATTTGCATAAAGCGCTGAAAACGCTCGATCTTAGTGCTGGACTATACATGTAGATGCAAAACGCGGTTATCCTTACAACCTGTGCTATAATTCGAAGAGACCTGTCCGGTAATAATATAGCCTAGTGGGCTCCAGTCTTGATTTCACTTGGGCTCGATGTGGGGTCTTAAACAAACCGAACTGAACAAAGGACCAACTCGAATACTCCACCAATAAGGCACTACACGAACCCAGTAATTAGGGGAACCTTAGTAATTGGGGATGTCAACCCAACTCATAATGAGGCTTTGATCGCATTCCAGGTCGCATTCACAGAATATGCTGAGATTCTCCCAGACGCTAGGCCAAAGACCCCAAAACTGAAGTTTACTTGGGCAAATATCAACATGATTGTTGCCGTTAACTGAATTTTGGCTGATCGTTTGGCTACCGATAACTGCGTAAATATCAAAAGAACTTTCAACGAAGGAGAAACGACACCTTGTTTTTCTAAAACCAACGGGGATTCTATAAAAATCTCACACACTCAGCCCGTGCTCAGGGAACTCAGCCGTTGGGATTTAGAAGCAGCGTGGCTCCTACACCTTATGCGTTCATGCGACGCCCTCCCCGAAACGAGCATGCATGACTGAAGCTGACGTAGAAGGAACCCGTGAAAAGGCAAGTAATTGGAAGACGCCAGGAGTTGCCAAGATTCACAACTACTGGCTGAAACGATTCAAGAGTACCCGCAGGGTATTGTAAATCATTTTAATCAGAGGATTGGAGATCCAAAATTAGTTGAAGCATTTTTCACCAAGGGGATAACTTCTCTTATCCACAAGGAACAGGGTGTCTCTTCTCCTTCAAAATGTCAATTGGCAATTACTTCTCAGTGACGGAGTTAGTCCTGCAAAATTTGCATTAACCGCTGAAAACGATCGATCTTAGGGCTGAACTAGACATAGAGATGCAAAAAGCAGTTATCCTTGCAACCTGTGGTATAGTTGGAAGAGTCCTGTCCGGTAATAATCTGGTTTAGTGGGTCTTGATTTGTACTGTTTTGGATTAACATCAATATGTCTCTGAAGTTTATAACCAATACATTTTGTGTTCAAACGCATCATCGCTGTAATGCGGGCCTTTGGATGTTGTCTTCAGCCCATCCTTAGGTTGGTCGTCCCTCGGTCCGGTTGGGCGGGATGAGGGTCCGTAGGTTTTTTTGAACTATATATATATTTGAGCCATTTATTTTGAAAGTGACATAATTGACTTTATTTTTAAATTGAGATATTTAAGAGTTTGCGTTATAATAAGTTTAAAATGACAAGTTTTGAAAAGATTTACTGGGATTTGGTATCTCAAGTATTTTTCCCAGTATGCATAATTTTGTATAGCAGTTGGAAAATCACTATTTTTTCATTACTTTAAGTGACTTATGTCACTTTCAAAACAAACAGTTTACAAAAATTATTGATCATATTAATTTTGTCCGATGTATCTAACTGAGATGATTCGAAAACTAAATGATTTAAGAGGAGGAGTAAATTAGAGATATAGTAATAGTAATTTCTACCATGCATTTCATATATATTTAATGTTAATATTTATAAGAGTCAAAAATAACTAGTACATGCTCAAATATACTCGTAAGTATAAGTAATTCATACTTATGATGTATTTAATATAAGAGTCCAGAATAAGAGTGATGAAATCCTCAGAAATCATATTTTGTTTAAAATTTGTAACAAGATTGGTATATTGGAGGTATCTAATGCAGCTAGTGCTTTATACTTCGCTGAAGTAACAATACTCGAACCAGCGAATTTACTTCATTTCGGTCAGTATTTTTTATTTTTTTTAAATTAATTTTTCCAAGAATTATGTTGAAATAAAAACTCTTTTTTGATGTTGGGGTTTTCTGAGTTAAATATAGCTTTTAAAAGGAAATTTTCCTTCCTAACTTTACAAACTTTTAAAATTTATCAAAGATATTTTATCGCCAGGTTTTTCCAGACAGCAGACCCCAACTGTAATTTTTTGGAAGAAATAATTTCATAGTTCGCTGCTAGATATTTTCTGCCACTATTTCTTTTGTCCTTATCAAAGTTTTGACTGTAATTGCTTTCGTTCCTGCATCTTCTTTTGCGTATATGGCGAATTTCGTTTTCTGATCGCTCCTTAAAAATAGCTCCATCTGATAAAATCACCCTATTTCTATGGTTAACGCTATAGGGAACCTTTCTTTAAAATAATAATATGCATTGAAAGGCATCTAATCCTATAACTAAAATAAATACGCTGTGTTTGATCCACTGTCGGATGACACCATATAAAAGTAAAGTAAATTGATATCACCATAATATAAACTACGACACTAAACTGAACTATTATTTCCCATTCTTAAACTTCTGTTCACTGAGCACAGGATTTTAATTCATCCTGAAAATAATTTAAATCATACTTTGCGTAACTTTACTTCACTTTTAACAAAAGTTGATACTATTCCTTGGCTATTGAAAAATTTCGTTTCCACAAATGGTAAGGCTTCTTATTCTCTTAATCTTATTATCTTAAAACAATAATTTAAAAAGCATTTTTAAGGTTTTTCTATGAAGTCCTCAAAATCGTTTTCTGCCAAATACCTAGGTGCCAAATATGTTATGTAACTTCTTCTATAACAGTAGTCGAAGTAGAATAACTTAAACACAATGTTGAATTACGATAATATCATCCCCAATGTTAATGCGGATTTAGCTTTTCAACGAAAAAGATTTTAATGCGCAGGAAAAACACTATCCACTTAAATAAAGTGTTGATCATCTTTTGGAACTTAATCGGTCAGTAAGAGCATGGTGAAAACCAGAAAATTGTATATGTTTCTATACATTACCTATTTCGCGTTTACTTTCTTGGAGAACATTGGGGTTTTCCCCAGATCCATATCCACTAGATAGATTGTAGATTATAATTTTCGACGAACAGTTGTATTAAAGTAATAATAATATAATTACTGGTTATAGTATACGAATAAACTATAGTATGTCGTTCAAGCCCGTAACTAACAGTAACTTAATTATGTTCATTACTTCCAAGTGTTTCCACTTAGCATCTAGTGTTATGTATTCTGGCAAGTGCTTGAACCTAGTTTGCACAAGTGCCAGACATTGTCCCAAAACATGTGGTTTCGTCACTCTCCTCACAGAATCTACAAAAAGTCTTCAAAGATATTCCTAGTTTCCCCAGTGATAAAGTAGTCTGAGATGATCATTAAGTATTCCTACTCTGATCCGGAGACAGTCCTTAGGTTTGAACAATATTTCGAGCAATTGGGTTCGTATCACACACACAAAATAAAACGACCCCGACGTCTACTCCTCCTGTTGTAAGAGATACGTTGAAGTGTCCGTCCCTTATGTGTGACCTATACACCACCACTTTCGTTTTCCGATCACAGTGCGTATGAGTGCTAGATATGTGCGGCACGCAAGTTGTTTGTTTGAGATAGTATCAGGCCAGCGAACTCCAATGATACGATGCAGACAGGTATTGGCGAAGACTTGGAACTTTTGGAAGTTCCCTTTCCATGTGCGACTTCCATATAGCAACACAAAACCAACACTATCACAGAACATTCTCAATTTGATTTCGGGGTTGGGAGTAATTAATTTTCAGAGTTGCGTGACTTACGCCACTTTCAAAAGACACATGTTTGTTATACTGTTAACTAGTATAACTTCCTTGGAAGAAAATCTTAATAATACTTAATATATAACCCGACTTTTTTATGTTAAATTCTATGCGATGTTAGCATTAACTTAGAAGAGTGACTTAAGTATGTCACTTTCAAAATATACGGCTCATATATAGAATATATCCTATGTATGGCTTTCGAGCAATAAATTCACCTGAAATTGTGAATTATTATAACTGTAATTGCAGAATTTCCTTTAAACTTTACGTGGTAATGCCCTATACTCTTCTTTGCGCTACACTGTTTTGTACTTCTCGAATAAATTTAAGCGGATCTTTTTGATAAATTTCCAAAATGTAATAACATACCATTTACTTTATTTTAGCAGATAAAGAAACTGGATGTACTTTAACCTTCATCCGTCCCTCGTATCAATTTGATACGAATCGCTACTTTCACGTTCTGTATTTTGTAGTAATATTAATATTTTGACCTGCTTTTTTGGCCCAAGGAATATTTTTATGAAATTCATTAGATATATATTTCCTTCTTTTCTATTTTTCACCCAATTGGCACAATAAAAAAAGTCACGTAAAAGCTCCTCGCGTATCAAATTGATACTACGTAATGTTATGTGTTCGGAACAGAGGTAGAGTACCGACATTTGTTTTCTTGTAGCTATCAAACGAACACAGTTCTGTCTGCTTGCCAAGCGTAAGCAGCGCCATAGGGGTTATGCACCTTTCAGTTGTCAAACGTACGCCATAAACAACAGTTCTGCTTCAGTGTTTTGAAAATTTTTATTTTGTGTTCACTTTCGCGTTTTATTGTCGAAATGTCGAATTTATTTGATTTCGATCCTCGTGAAGACGACGAGGAAGAAAGTGATTTTGATCCATTTGAAACTAGTAGTGACGACGAAGAATATTTACCAGAACCGGGTGAAAATGATGAAAGTATTGAATACGAGTCAGACGACGATGTTGTAGATAATGAACCACAGCAACATGAAACTACTTGTTCTGAACCGAAGGAGTTTGTGTTATCGAAAGATGGAAAATATTGTTATTATTTCGAGCCGCCGCCACAATTGCCGAATAGATCTAATGCTTCATTTGCTCTACATGAAACACCTGGTAAATTTTTCTTCATATTCTACTTCTTCTTGTTATGCTTGTGATATTTGCTTGAACAGGTCCAACTTTGTTTGCGTCGTCACGATGTACTCATATTTTGTCGTCTTTTCTATTATTCATGGAACCAATCGAAAAGACAATAGTTGAAATGACAAATTTATATGGATCTCGAAAATACAAGGAACTTTGGTTACCAGTTGATATTGCTTCTTTGCGCGCCTATTATGGTTTGCTAATATTAGCTGGCGTGTACAGATCGCATGGGCAATGTATAAATGAATTGTGGGATGACCAAACAGGACCACCAATCTTCCGCGCCACAATGACTTTGAAGAAATTCAAACTAATAAATGAATGCATTCGTTTCGATGACAAAGAACAGAGAAAGGGAATTCGATCAAGAGATAAATTGGCACCAATACGAAACGTTTACGACAAATGGGTGAATCGATTGAAAATGTGTTACACTGTTGGAAAAAACGTTACAGTAGATGAACAACTTGTACCATTTCGCGGTCGCTGCCCATTTACACAATATATACCATCAAAACCGCATAAATACGGTATCAAAATATGGTGTTTGTGCGATGCAAGTACATATTATGCTTGGAATCTTGAAGTATATACGGGTCGCGATCGAAATTGTAAAGCAGAAGTAAATCAAGGCCAAAGAGTTGTTCTGACTCTAAGCAATCAACTGAGTTGTCGTAACATCACAACAGATAATTTTTTTACTTCACGGCAGTTGGCCCTAGAATTGAAAAAGAAACAAAACAAGTTGATTGGAACGATCAGAAAAAATCGAAAAGAAATTCCACCATTGCTGCTGCAAATGAAAAACAAACCAGTATATCATTCCGAATTTGTGTTCGATCATGATTTGCGCAGCACAATGGTCTCTTACGTACCAAAAAAGAATCGTTTTGTCACTCTATTTAGTACACTTCATGACCAGAAAAGTGTGGCTAACGACGAACAAAAAAAGCCGGAAATTATTCGATTCTATAATGCGACGAAAGGTGGTGTTGATTCTCTAGATAAACTCGTAGGCACTTATCGCTGCAAACGCAAGGTGAATCGTTGGCCATTAGCCCTTTTCTGTAACATCCTTGATACTTCAGCATGCAACAGTTTCGTAATATTTATTCATCTCAACGCAGATTGGAAATATGAGAAAAAAAGTATCGCCGTCGCTTGTACTTAGTGGAGCTCGGAAAGCAATTAGTTACACCATATATTGCGAACAGAAAAACTTGTCCTCGAACACCAAATGCAAATGCTGTTATAGATGAAATTCAGAATATTTCATCAAGATCATCATCACCAACGACATCAACATCAGCAGCGCCAACATCAACGACAAACGCATCGCGAAAATCGAATTTACCAAATTCTCAAAAATTCACGCATGCTCCGTCAACAGGAAAACGAAGTCGTTGTGCACATTGCGAATATAAAAACAACAAAAATTTATACAGCAATCGCTGTGATAAGTGTATAACTTATGTTTGCAATGCACATCATTTCAAACTATGCACAAACTGCATTGATAAACTATAATTTAATTCATTTTTTCATTTTTTACATTTCGGGATTGAAAGTTTTTTGCGAAAATCGACTTTTTTTTTAATAAATACTTATGAACTGAATTCAATTTTTTTTAAATAAAATATTTTCGAAATATTTTATTATTTATTTTATTTTTCCAAATAAAAATAAATAAAAATGCATGAAACACGTCTACTTTCTATGGGGTATCAATTTGATACGCGAGGAACTTTAATGTGTGGGGAAATGAGGGACGGATGAAGATTAAGGCCTTAATTTTATAAAGATGTGCCTTTGTGATTATTTTCAGATTTTTCAATTGGATAGTTTCTGAAAACAGGACCTGCTACATTTTTGAGCCTTAGTTCCTTTATCTTCCAGCTGATGTGAAAGGTTAGGCGAGTTCTGAAAATTACTAATTGAGTCCTTTCATCTGATATCCCATAAGACCGTATTCTAGTAAAAAAAACCCTTACGATTGTATAAGGAGTAGATTTCAAAATTAACAGAAATTGGCGCCACTCGAAGCATAAAAAGGGATTCATTGAATACAAGTTTTCACTAAATTTTCTGGTAATATGTTTAGCCGTTGCGGGTTAAATCGCGTGTTGCAGACATGTAGGTAATTAGACGTACCTGTGAGGAGTTGTCAAATCTCCCATCAAGTGCGAAGCCAGTTTCAGATAAGGGCATACCTATTGTTGCGCAAATATGTGTTTATACACTTTCTTTCCAGACTTTGCATGGGTACATTTCTGCTAATGCCTAATGCGTGTACGAAAATGGCTAGAGGAAAGATAAAGTCATTTAGCAGGAGTTAATCCAGGACCAAGAAAAGGACTCATTCACGAGAAGGTCATCAAATTTTAGATCTCTGATATAAAGTACAGTCAAGGTCACTACATACGAAAGGTGAACGAGCGTATAAAAAGAGTAACCCCGTCGGGACTTATAGAGCAATTAATCTTCACCCAGGTTGGGGTGAAAATATTTAAGTTGACTGAGTTTATCAAGGGCAGGCATAACGTGCTCTAAACCAGCGATGGTGACGAAATGTTGGCTTTTTATGAGCATTAGACGACTTACATTTTACTGTTCCCACTACGTAATGTGTGTGGCGGTCAAAGGGTAGTATAGGTCCCAGGGCGAAACGTAGATTGGTACCCATGATGCAGCATAAAACCTGGGAAACGCCTGCTGAACCAACACCAACAACTCTACTATCAAACCCTATCCCCCACCTCCACGTGGTGATCGCTGGAAGTTCTTTCTTTATGAAAAACTACAGACGAAGAAGGATGAAGGCGAGTCTCCCGCGCCTAAAAACAGGACAAAATGTACCAACTGGTCCTCCAGGATGGGGGTTGGGTAGGGCTGACAACCCTACACGAAAAACCGATGTTACGATGAAAGGAGCCCCGGACAGGATTGATTTTACAACGACGAACCCGGCAACGACAACGGATTAACGATTTGCGCATTTTCTCATGGATTGGGCGCTCTCTGTACAGACCGAATGCTGCTGAGCATGCTAGCCGAAATCCTGTCCCAATATAAGGCTGATGTAACAGCGTTGCAAGAGATTCGATGGACAGGGACCGGTTGCTTGGAGAAGAGCCGCTACACCACATATTATAGCGTCCATCCGGTAAACCATGTGCTCGGAGTAGGTTTCTTAGTTAGCCACAAAATGAAACCTGCTGTTACCGGCTTTGAGAATATAAGCAAAAGGCTATGCACTCTGCGTTTGCGAGGCAAGTTTGCAAATATAAGCCTCATAAACGTTCACGCCCCTAAAGAGGAGACTGTAGAATCGGAGAAGGATACCTTCTACGAGGCAGTTGAGCGGACCCTCGAAGGCTGTCCCAAGAATGATTTCAAAATCATACTTGGGAATTTAACCAGTCAAGTAGGGACGGAGCCCGTATTCAGGCGATACGTGGGCTCCCACAGTTTACATAGGGATACCCACGATAACGGATTGCGCATTATCCAGTTAGCAGTATCGCACGAAATAGTTATTGGGAGTACCTGGTTTCCGTCGAGCGGAAGCGCGGAAGTTTTACCAACAAGTCAGTAGGATGAAGCCTTATATACCTCGATGCTCATCCTGCCGAGACAAATAGATTCCCGAAAGAATGGGCATATTTGAGCGATGGGTGGAGTACTTTGATGAGCTACCGAACAACCAGAACATCGGCGAGTTGGAGGTCCCGCCAACTGATGACGACGGGCAAATACTGCAACCACCAAGTATAGGAGAAACAGTCCGTGCAATTCATCGGCTTAAAAATCATAAGTCGCCAAGAGCCGACGTAATTACAGCCGAATTGGTTAAATATGGGGGCGACCAGTTACACCAAGCGATTCATCAACTTGTGCTCAAGGTATGGGAAAGCGAATCAATTACTCACGATTGGCAACGGGGCATTATTTGTCTCATATATAAAAAGGGAGATATCACACAGTGCAGCAATTATAGAGGTATCACGTTGCTGAGTACCATCTATAAGAAATTCTTCGCTATCTTGCTAGGTTGGATAGCCCCATACGCCCAGAACATCATTTGCCCATACCAAGGAGGTTTCACTCCAGGCAAATCAGCAACAGATCAGACTTTCTCTCTGTGGCAAGCGATGGAAAAACTGTTGGAATATGGACAACAGTTGCACCATCTATTCGTCGACTTTAAAGCCGCCTATGATAGCAAAGCCGGGGTAAAATTGTACACGGCCATGAGAGAAGTCGGTATCCCGACGAAATCGACAAGACCGACTAGGCTGACCCTGACCAATGTGCGAGGCCAAATAAAAGCGCAGATCTTGGGTTGCACATCAATGAAAGCAAAACAAAATATATGGTGGCAACGTCTGCACCGAAAACTAACCAACCAACAACATCAAATCGCACTGGTCAAACGTCAAGAATAAAGATAGGAGACTACAACTTTGAGACTGTTTATAATTTCTCCTAGCTAGGGTCGAAAATCACAACCGATAATAGCTACGATGATGAAATCCGCGCACGGTTATTGTCAGCCAACAGAGCCTATTTCAGCTTACAAAAACTGTTCCGCTCGAAGCATCATGGGCAAAGATATTACTGTACAAGACTATGATCTTGCCAATTCTCATGTATTCCTCAGAGACTTGGGCTCTTAACAAGAAGAATTGCGAACTATTAGCCGCGTTCGAGAGAAGAATCCTCCGAAGAATTGTCGGCCCCCTACATGAGGAGGGACGATTCCGTAGCCTACTTAACGACGAAATCTATGAGCGATACCATGACCGTCGGGTTGTGGATAGAATCCGGCTGAATAGGTTACGATGAGCGGGTCACTTAATCCATATGAATGGGCATGATCCAGCCCGGAAAGTCTATAAGGGCAATATTTATGGTAGGAAGACGAGGCAAACCCTGCCTGACGTGGAGCGATGGCGTAAGTCAGTACGCCAGACAGCTTTTATGAATATCAAATTGGTGGACTTCGGCGCAAAACCGGGATGTCTGGAGTTCCTTATTAAGGCAGGGCTAGAACGGATACCGGTTGTAGCGCCGTTGATGATGATGACTGCGTAATGTTGTCGACCATCAAATTCCCCGACCGCGTAGGAAAAAATATTGGCCACTTTTACGGCGTTCTATGTATTAACTGTTGGCCACACCATCGAGTGTTGGTCTGTCACCAATAAAGATGGGGTAAGACATAACATGGTGGGGTAACTCCTGCTATACTTTTTTTTTAGTTTTTCCTGGTGTCTTAGACATTTAGATCCTTATCATAACTTGGCGCATTTGGTGGTTTGCGCGAGACTTCAAGGTTTACATCCAATTTAATTTCATTACCCATCAAAGTTCAATTTATTGCAGCATTCGCCATTTGACGTATTTGTTACAATTTTTGATGATTCCTTCATGCTAAATACTTTTAGGCTTGTCGAAAACCTAATGACTATGCTTTATGGTTTCGACCTAAATTTTAGTTATCTCTTTCCATCATCCAAACCAACTGCTCTTAGAACGAGCGTATTCATGGTGGGTGAGATATCCGGCGAATTCAGCCTGATTTGACAAAGTTCTGCATAGAATAACAAATTTTAATCCTAGTTTAAGATTTGAATGAATAGATCCCTAAGATATACCTTAATTCTGTTCATTTGGTTAGCAAAATCCGCCTTCTAGTGATTCACATAAAATGTGAAGAGTTAATTTAGTAGCACGGGAAAGTTAAGGGTCTCATCAGTTTTGAACCGAGTTGAGGAGTACTTTGAAAGATTGTAAGTTTCCACCAGAAATATTACATTAAAAGCGACAGTGGCGTGGATAAACAATGCATGGAATTGGAATTTAGGAAAGCCTTGGCGAATCGTTTCATTACTGTGTGGCAAAGGGACCGCATGGAAAACCAACCGGTCTTTCCTGCTCCAACCGTCGTAGAGAACACACGTAGTTCGGTGGTAACAATTTAGTAAAAATAAAGTAAAGTTTTTGATCTTCTGACTCGCAATCGTGGACTTCTTCTGTACATATGCTAGATTGTGTTTTTAATCATAAGAATAAAAGTAATCAATATTTCTCCAGATTTTCGTTATCAATTTGGTCCCATCGGCCAATGCCAATTCGACACAGAAGCAGCAGAAACCGTTACTTCGGCAGTGCTGCCAAGAATTTCATCGACGTGGGTGCCGGCGTTATTGATGAGGAATATCGAGGCAACGTAGGAGTGGTCCTGTTCAATCATTCCGATAAGGATTTCGAAGGGAAAAATGGTACGCTGCTTTGGAATTTAATAACCGTTAAACCCACAAGCGGCAATTTGCTTCCGCGAGAGATATGCAGCAGATTGTCAAAAATATTAACGGAAACATAAAAGTAGTGGCAATTGGCATCGGAAATATTTGTGAAATCATAAAAACTCAACTTGTATAAATAAATTTCGGTTATTAAATCAATTTTAATGTGTTGAGGCTACTATACGGATTTTATCATTATCATATCCTATGTGACATTAGAATTCGAAAAAGGACTCACAACAACTACGTATAAAATATATGCAATTCACTGATGAGCCCTTGAATGTATCTAGACAGGAGGTACATGGATATTGGAACATTTCATGGCCCGCTGCAAACTGCCATTAAATATTCCACTATAAATGGAATACTTTCCCTCCTTGCAAGCTGAAGGCAGTCTTTAGTTCTATTTTTATTTTATGATTACAGACACGAAAAAGAGCGAAAAGGACGTATTCTCCCAAATTCCCTCTAGCTGAACCCTCGCTAATGGGTCTGATCGTTAAACGAAAAAGTGTCACACCAGATATCCAGATAGCAGGGAACAAATTGGAAATTCAAAGATATCCCAAAGAATATTTGTTGGAAGTAAAAATGGAAAGTTGTTATCTTACCATTCACATGTAAATTTATTTGTATAACTCTTGGAGGATGTGTTGAGATTTGGCATTCATAGATCCCCTCGTCGGATTTCTTTGCCTGCCCTATTTTCAATCTCCAGTTGTTTGGATATTGGAAATCTATTGTGAAGCGACTATCTCCGCTATAAGTATGCATCCCGACCGTCAGTAGCTGGAGCGGATTCGCACCACTTCCCTTTCGTTTCACCCATGACACCTGCCAAAATGGAAAAGAGATTCAATGGATGAATATATTATTGTCCCATTGAGGAGAATTTGTATTCTATGTAGGTCAAGGACATGTTTTACTTCACGTAAGCTTGGAAGGAAATCTCGAGTTGTGCTTTTCACTCACCGTTTTGTCTTGTAACAGGCTTATCCGGCAGTTCAGGAATATCATGCTTCCAGCTTGGACTGTTATGTTTGTCACGTTTCCGTCCGTCACAGCATCTTCGAAGTGTGGACCATACCTGAAAAGAAAAGACAAATGGGTGACATTGTATTTCATTTTTCTTTCAATTGGTGACAAAAAGCAACAGAATTACAATCTTGTGAATTTTGTGATGATTGATGATGGTTACTGAACAAATTAATGAGAAAAGATAATTGAAAGGAGAAAGCAGGCAAAGTTTTGTCTGGACGAGTGGGAAATTTTGCTTTTTTGAAATATTCCCTTCGGAAAATTACGTGGAAGCTAATGTGACCATGCAAATCTACAATAGACTGCCAAAATGTACCAGGCAAAAATTTTTTCAGGTATATACGTGTGGATACATAAGTATATGTATAAATAGTAGATACTACCTCATGTCTTCGTCCCCATGGATGTACCAAAGATGGTTAAATTATGCCCTATTATATTTTTCTGAAAAATTAGATGTCGAAGAATTTCATTCATTCATTGAGCAAGAGAGAAGGGGTTAATTTTCCACGAGAGGTGCCTAATACTATAATACCTTTAAATTAAGGATTCAGGTCTAGAATTTTTAACAAGCTTTATGAATTATATTCTTGAGATTCAAAAAAATTTGAAATTTAAAAACTAAGCGGAAGCGCCGTTTCTTAACAATGTGATACATCTATTTCCGACTTATTACAATCTCGGCAGATGCCGGATTTTACCTAATACTAGCACTAAGTGCCAAGCATTTAGGCTCGGACGATCCAACCTACTTAGAAACTAAAGGGGCACTGGTGGTCGTGGCCGGTGGTAGGTCAGTGGGAGAATCCGTCGAGTACTAACCGCAACATCGAGCACGTATGCAGAATGGTATACTTCTGCATGGTTTGAACCAGACTGTGCGAAAGTCCCAGGACATTAAGGGAAGCCGTGAGGGATTTAGGTACAATACCTGTGGCTGACGATATTATGGGAACTACAACCACCCGCTCGAGACGCCAAATTTCTTTGATTTCCCGAGCCAATTCCTCAGAGTTCACCTTCTTCTCCACGTATTTCCGTTCAATGTTGCTATTATGGGGGATAGCAACATCAATAATATACGCGGAGCGACCCGTCTTGTCAACTAACAATACGTCAGGCTTGTTGTGTGCGGTATGGCGATCAGTCAGAACTTATCGGTCCCAATACATGCTGTAAGCAGAACTATCAAGCACTGCTTGCGGCTCATATCGGTAAACCGGACATGTTCCCGTGATCAGTCCATGCTTATATGCAAGGTTTTGATGGATAACTTTACATACAGCATTATGCCTGGTGATGTATTGCACCGATGCCATAACAGCACAGCCAGAAATGAGATGGTCCAACGTCTCTAACGCCGAACCACACATTCTGCACTGGTCGTTCTCCACCCGTTCTTTCATGATGAGCTTTTATAAGCTCGGGTGGCGACCACGCCATCCTGAATGGCACACATGAATCCCTCCGTCTCAGCAAAGAGCTCCCCAGCACACAACCATCTGTTCGACAAATGGAAATCGACAAATGGCTGCCAAAGACAATCCACGTGTTTACCATGCATTGCCTTCGACGTCCATTCATCGATCCGCTCCTGATCCGACTTCACCCCACTCAGAGGATTGAAAGATCGATCCTTCAAGTTAAGTTGAATCAGTCCACAGTCTGTCTCACAGACAGCCGCATGCAAGGGATTCGCCTGCTCTTTGCTGTAAAAATAAGCGCGCAGCGAGTCGACTTGGCGATGAAGTTGTGTTACCACGTCAACCACGCCCCTACCTCCGATGTCACGAGGAAGGTTCATCCGCTCCACGGAAGACTTTGGATGATGCAGTGGGAATTTGGACATAGTTGTCCGTATCCGCCGCTGGACGTTTTCCAGGTCGGTCTTCGTCTACGGCAATATTCCGAATGCATAAGCCAGTGAAGGGATAGCGAATACATTCAACGCGCTTATTTTATTCCTCCCCGAGAGATGCGATTTCATCACCAGCTTTACGCGTCGCAGGAATTCGGACAGCAGAGCATCCTTCAGGTCACCAACTCGAGCATGGGTTCCTTGCAGAATTCCTAGGTACTTGTAGAAGTTTGTCTCGGTCATAGCTTCGATGTGGAGGTCACCAACGCTGTGTCCGGCATGCAGCTCGTGATGACCTTTGCGGATGGCTTGGATTCGACACTTGTCTAATCCAAACTCCATCCGAATATCACGACTGAACATGTCTATTATTCGCAATAGACTTCTAAGATGGTTGTCAGTACCAGCATACAGCTTGATGTCATCCAAGTACATCAAGTGTGTCAGTTCGCGCTTAGCACGTAGGCCATACTTTATTGCCATAGCCATGAAAGGGGGTTCAGTGCCATACAAAACCAAAGGGGACTCAACGAATCCCCCTGGAAGATGCCCCTCCGTATACGGATGGGCTCTGAGGTATTAGCACCCTCAGATGTACGCACCGATAAGGTATGCCACCCTTCTATGACTGTCGCCAAAAACTTTATTAGTTTCGGATCAATGCGATACAGATGTGGGATGTCGATTAGCCAGGTATGCGGAACGCTGTTGAAAGCCTTGGCATAATCGATATAGCAACTGAAGAGGTTTCTTTGGCCTCTAGTTGCTTGTCCTACAACTACCGCGTCGATAAAGAGTTGCTCTTTGCAACCCCTTGACCCAACTCGGCAGCCATTCTGCTCCTCGGACAGAATGTTATTGGTCTCGAGGTGCGCATTGATCCTTCCACTAATAATGGACGTGATGAATTTGTAGAGGGTTGGTAAGCAAGTGATGGGTCTTGTGTCTGCGGGGTCCTGCACCGTGTCCTTCTTAGGGATAAGGTAGGTAATCCCCGCAGTGATCAAAGGTGGAAATTCCTCCGGCCGACTCATGACCTCATTTATACTGCGTGCCAACCGACTGTGTACGCTGGTAAATTTCTTATACCAGAAATTCTGCACCCGATCCAGACCTGGGCCCCTCCAGTTCTTCGAGCTGTTTATGGCTCGTGGAACTTCCTCTTCGGTAACATCCGCAAAATTCATGCCAGGTGTATTGGCATGGCGGGTGCCTTCGGCGGTGATCCACTCAGCATGCTCAGCATGCTGGGCAGGTAACCCCCAAAGTCCACCCCAATACTCTTTCGCTTCCGTCACCGAGAACTGTATTGTCTGGGCGCGCGTTGGGAGATCTGAAAATGCTGCGCTGGTTCCTCGCGTATGTTGCATTCTGGACACATCTGGAATAACTTTGGCCATACCGTCGTAACCGACTACATATGACAGAAAGTTTCTGTTTTAGTGTGTTCAGAATTTCAACAACGGGTGTCTCACAGGGGATGGCATAGTTCCGGTAAACCCTCTGCACTTTATTTCTCACACGTCGGCTGGCATTGCCAGTGCTGAGCTGAATCAGTCTAGCAATGTCCGGCCTTAGTGAGTCCCGCCGACGTTCCAGACGAATTTTCGATGGTGGATCTCTTTTGTCACTCAAACCAATAACACGAAAGCGAATCTTCTGACCGTGCAATCTGATAGCCGCAACTGCCCCACAATACACAAGTGATTGTAGTTGCAGCTGCGACATATCAGCACACAGTCGAGATGCAATCTCATCATTGATTTGAGATAGAATTCCCGGAGTTGCATAGATGCATAGAGCCTGGGAATACCTGGTCTATGCAAAGGATCCATATCCGAGATTCTATACACGCTCTTTGGAATTCGTCCCGAACCTCAGCGGAAACCTCAGCTGTTACCTGCAGTATTGCAGTGTTGTTGATGCCGCCGTCTCTGCCCCTATCGACTCTCGATCACCAGTTTCCCCGATGACTTCAAGTCGAACACGCTCCCTGATGGTGGCCGGGATTGTGTCGCTGCGAGTAATAAAGCGGTACTGGTCTGCGACTCGCTGCACAGTCACGTGCGCGAATTGCGGGAAACGTTCGACGAATCTCTGGTGCAACAAGGAGCGGTAAGATGTTGTACCCGCCCCTCTGTTATTTCGTAGTAGGAGCGGATGATGAAGAGGTTCATTTCTTCGGTCCATTTCATCTGCTTCCTACGCGAACTTGCTGAAGTGGTCGCCACAGATTGTGGCGAAACAGCTGCAGCAGGCGGAGCTGTGCTCCTGGTCGTCGTCGCGTCTAGACGTCGAACCGCCCCACGACTAGCGGTTTCGACGCCGTGCTGTCCATTACGAGAGCCCGACCCAGTCACCAAGTCAGACGACTCCCGCCGGTTATCCGTACCGGACCTTAAATTTCTCCTCCTTCTCATTTTTGTTGGTGCATTTTATCCCTAGCTGCCAGGTGTTGAGATAGCTTCCTTAGTGAGTAATCTGGAAGACTGCAAAGTTCCTGCACTTTCCTCACCTACCCCCTGAGGCGCTGCGGTGGCGTACAGCCATTCAGACTGAAGCTATCCATCCCTCCTCCTTTCACAACCGGGCTTGCGACCGGCTTCGGCGGAGTTCATCTATTTTATTAATATCATAATGACTTACTCCCTTTTTATTAAGGTTTTGTGTGAAAGAAAACCTTATTTGAATCGACTCAATGACTTCCGTCTGTCACATCCAATTTATTCGGAAACGGCTAAGGCTGTTGTCACGGCGTTTCTTGAAAACATGTGGTCGCTAAATCCCGCTACATACAGCAAATGGCGTGCATTTTGTTTTGAGTTTAAGAGGGCCCTCCCTACATGTGAAAAGGGGTGTACATTTTTTTTCACAGAATAGGGCTATGTGGGGTATCAAATGGAAGGGCTCGATACTTTTCGAAATTGATTGTACGCTTGATATCCGGTCGGTGTAGGGGTAGGTTAACGAATTCTAGGCGTCAAAATACATCCCGTTCCAATATCTGCTCAAATAAAGTTAACAAAAGCGTATTACCATATTTTAGAAATTCACCCGAAAACCCCCCATGCTCATGCTAGAGATACGAAGTTTGGTAGCATCATAAGTGATAATATAATACACAATTCTCATAGTCAACGATTTATATTGCACATGAATTTATCGCAATCTAAGAAGTATATGATGCCAAAAGTGAACTAATATAAACAGTGGAGATGGATTTATGAATGAATATTTTGAATTTTTAGCTATGTACGAATCGAGAAACTTTCATAGGGGATTTCTCACAAAAAAATTAATTGAAAACTTATACTCGAAGCGTCCAGTATAAGGTGTTTCGACTTGTAATTTTATTATTTTAACCAAGAAAATAAACATTTTCTAATATTTTTATTCAGGATCGTGTATCCGACTTACAATAGAGTTTAAATGACTCAAGTAATCTCCGTATTTAATCAGGTAGAAATATAATACAAAACATAGTTTTCCACATTTGACATATCACTTTTAATCATTTACAATAAATTTAAAAGGAACATCCGTTTGACAAAATTAAAGGACCTGCTCGGTAGCGAGTTGGAAATTTTAATTCAATTGTTGAATTATACACTAAATGAATGAGACAAGTTTTTGGGTAAAGGAAACATTCGCCACCCATGAACGGTTGTGAACTAACTCTCAAAAAATTCAATTATTTTTTACAATATTTCTAGTCAAATACCAAGGGCTACTCCGCCACGGAGAACAAAGGGTGGTGGCATCATCACCGAAATAAATTTCGAATGTTGTTAACCCTGCTGCGCCACATCACTCCGCCCCCAGATGAAACCTAGGATTTTCAGCGACTATACTCGGAACGGCGTCCTCCAGCATTCCGCGAAGCGAACGCGACGTTGATTCGGAGCGCAAACGGGCTTCGGCCTGGATAAGGAGACAGCCTTTTTGTGACTCCCGATCTCGAGCTGGAAGAAATGCTCTCCACGCTCGAGAACACGGTACGGGCCTTCATATGGAGGGCTGCAGCGGCTTCCGGACGGCATCCGATCTGACCAGAACCTGCGCGCACGTGTCCAGCTCCTTGGGAGCGTACTCAGGTACAGATGTGTGTCGGGTGGGAGGTATGACCTTGATGCGTCGAAGATTGTCTATCAGCAGACGCAGCAATCCCGACTCTGTGAGACCCGATGTTTTCTCGAAGACCGGATCACTTGGGACCCTTGGTTTCACCCCGTATTCCAGTTCCACGGGGATGGCAGCAAATTCCTCTCGGCGGGTTGTTCCAAGGTCGAGTAGGACGAGAGGCAAGACTTGAGTCCAGGACAGATCGTCGCGTGCCAAAATGGCGTCTTTCAGCGTCCGATGCCAACGTTCTAGCATCCCATTGGATTGCGGGTGGTACCCCATAGTCCGCTGGCGTTTGAAACCCAGGAGTTTGTCTAACTCCGAGAAAAGGGTGGACTCAAATTGCATTCCCTGGTCAGTGATGATCACTGCAGGGACACCAAAGCGAGGGATTCACTCTCGACAGAGGGCTTCGATACAAGATTGCACCCTAATATCCTTCAGCATTATTGCCTCAGGCCACCGCGTAAACCTGTCGATGGTTGTGAGGCAATACTTGAAACCGTGCGAGTCTCGTAAAGACCCTACCATGTCAAGGTGTATGGTGTGGAACCGCTTGGTGGTGCGGGGAAATGAGCCTACTTCTTTTCTTACATGCCAGGGGTGACCTTACACTTCTGGCATGCGGGGCACTCTCTGGCCCAGAAGTTAACGTCCTTGTTCATGGAGGGCCAGAAGTATTTTTCGGTGACGAACCGATTTGTTGTTCTGATGCCTGGATGCGTTAAGCCGTGAACCGCGTGGAACACATCCCTACGACAGGTGACCAGAATGTATGGCCGAGGTCCCTTTTCCGAGTATTCGCAGCAGAAAGAGAGGTTCTAGCCGAAGATTCGCGGAAATTTGTATTTGGGGTTGGATTTGAGGCTCCGAAGTGCTACATCATCCGCCTGCGCCTTGGCAATAGCCGAGGAGTCGAGTGCGGCGCGATGTTAACCTCGGAGGCACGTGACAAAGCTCAACAACTATGTTGTCCTTTCCGGACACGTGCTGTATGTCAGACGTGAACTGGCTTATAAAGTTCAGGTGTCGAAGCTGACGAGGAGACGCTTTGTCGGCTTTTGTTTCCAAGCATACGTGAGGGGCTTACGGTCCGTGAACACTGTGAACGGCCTGCTTTCAGGAGAGAAGTGGAAGTACTTAATGCTGAAGTACGCGGCGAGCAGTTCTCAATCGTAGGTACTGTAGTTTTGTTGAGCGGGATTTAACTGTCTAGAGAGAAGCTCAACGGCTGCCAAACTTGATTCACCTTTTGGTGAAGAGCAGCACCTACTGCGATGTCAGAGGCATCAACAAAAACGGCTAGGGGTGGATCTTGCAGAGGAAATGCCAAGAGTGTAGCGTTCGGCAGTTGTTGACGAGATTTGACAAACGCGCGGACAGCCTTTTCAGAACACACGATCTCTCGTGTGTCCTTTATTTTGGGGCCAAAACGGACTGGTGTTGGGCGACTCTGGGCAGTAAATGGCGACAGAAGTTTAGCATGCCCAAGAACCTCCGCAAATCCTTCAGAGTTTTCGGACGCGGGAGGCTTGTGATTGCTTGCACCTTGTCTGGATTGGGCTGTATTCTGTCAGGGGAAATGAAGTGACCGACAAATCTCACCTGTGTTTGGAGAAACTTGCATTTATCAACGTTTAAGACCGGCCTCAAAAAGACGTTGAAAAATGCACTCAAGATGGGCTAAGTGCTCAGACTCAGTGGAAGAAATACACGAAACAGAAATCGAGGTTTCGCAGGACCGAGTGAATGAATCTTTGAAAGGTTTGCGTCGCATTGCACAACCCGAAAGTCATCCGTGTGAATTTGAAGAGTCCAAATGGTGTGCATATTGCCGTCTTTGGTACGTCTTCTGGAGCTACAGGGATTTGATGATACACCTTGGTTAAACCCAAGGTCGAAAAGATGCGACAATTTGCTAGATGATGCATAAGGTCATGGATGAGTGGAATCGGATATCGGTCTGGAACAGTCTGTGCGTTTAGCCTTCTGTAATCCCCACAGGGGCTCCATTCGCCCGTTGACTTAGAGATTATATGGAGTGGGGAAGACCAACAGCTGTCCGAAGGTCTCCAGATCGTGTTGCATAAGTTGTTCAAACTCTTTTCGTGTAATAGCCAGCTTCTGGGGTGGCATAGGATGCACCTTCGAGAAGATCGGGGAACCAGTAGTGTTGCTACACATTGTGTTTCACTGGTTTAGAGAGGCTACATTTGGTAGTAATCTGGTTGAATTTTTGGAGGGGTACCCAAACACGAGAGTCAGTAATGTCCTCAGAAAGTACGGAAAGATTGTTGTTGGGGTGAGATGAGATTTGGCCTGACGAGTTATAAATAAATTTCGAACGGCTATGCACTTTGCGCTTGGGAAGCAAATTTAGAAATATAAGCCTCATTAATATTTACGCCAGAGGAAATTGCAAAGTCGGAGCCTGATATTAGAAGCAGTGGAACGAATCCTCGGAGCTTGCCTCAGGTAAAATATCAAGATTATATTTGATAATTGATAACGAGCTGCGGATTAATCAATTAGCAGTGTCACACGAAATAATGATTGGAAGTACCTAGTTTGCGCGGAAAGCCACCTCCAAACTAACTTGGGCCTCTCCAGACGGGACCACTTTCAACCCAATTGGCCACGGATTGATTGAACGCCGCTAGCTCGTAGCGTTGATTTATGTCAGTACAAATAGGAGGGCCAAAATAGGTTCGGAGCACCATCTTGCTAGCAACGTGTTTCGGGGTCGAATAACAAAATCAGGAAAGCTAACACTGAAGCCGTCTACAACGTAGCTCTCCGTAACACCCGTAAGGGTGAAATGGATGCCCCAATAGCCGCAGTTAGCAGAGCCCCTGGAACCCTGGAGTTGGATAGGCTGGTTCGCCGATAAATGTAAGTTAGCAACGGAACGGAAGAATACCCTGTACCGAATTATGTTGCGTTGCCAAAGATCGCAGGCAGATGAAGAAACTTATCAAGATCTTCGTCGAGCGGGAAAGCGACTTCACAGACAGGAAAAGGGAGCGTGAGAGAATCAATCATCATATATATATTTGAAATGCCCGCCAATCCCCCTAATTGGGTGCTGTATTTTCATATGGGGTTCGCATAGATCGTGATTTCCGTTAACACTTTTTAAGGAGGAACCAGTACATTCCGCTCCCTATAATTTCAGCAATGTTTTGATGTGTTTTTCTATATTAACCATTGAATGAATTACGTTCCGAGGTATTTGACATTTATGCTGGAAGCAGGAATTCCATGCATGATAAGAAGTCCGATTCTCGCTTGAATGCTAGTCTCGTTTAATTTTATTCCCCTCGTTGTTAGGTGTTACTCAATTGTCTTGAAGTGTAGTGAATTGGAATACGTGCTCAGAATTTCAGTATTGTCCACGAGGGTAAGCCAAAGAGAAATTCAAACA
Source organism: Hermetia illucens (assembly GCF_905115235.1). Lineage (NCBI taxonomy): Eukaryota > Metazoa > Arthropoda > Insecta > Diptera > Stratiomyidae > Hermetia > Hermetia illucens. Next base: position 85,535,428 of record NC_051850.1, on the reverse strand, counting down.
AAAGATAGCATGGGATTCCGTATATTCCTTTGGGGGTTTTTCGTTCGTATATGCTGAAAATCGGCACTTTATATTTTCCACAAAACTTAGGTTGAACACTGAAGTGCTCCAAAATAACCGGCATTTCTGTATTTTTCTTTGAATTTGCATATCACCTTTTTCGTAATGTAGGTAAAGAAATTGTTGTTTTCTTTCAGATATACTACATACAGTACATGAATATTTACAGCAGTAACAGTTTTCGAAATATCTTTGAAAAAAATGAAATGCAAATAGGCAGCCTCTCGGAAGTTAAGAAAGTTTTGTCTTACAAGTATTTTGAATCATTAGAACTTATGAGTATTTAGTAGAGGCGGCTTCTTTGCATTGGCTACCTTCATTATTTAAAAAAAAAGCAAAAGTATTCCTTTAAAACAGTGAATTCTATTTATTCTCTCAAATGCCCATTTCGGTAGCTACATGTTACTTGCATGGGGGTTATGAATGTAAAGAACAAGATATTGTTACATTTATATCTATACCTAATTCTTAATCCCGAAAATTCTGTTATTATACTATCCTAATAAGTCTACCGGGGAATTGATTTGAAGAGCGGTAGTCCTTGTTTCCTAGATACGTGCTTAGATCTGCTCTGAGCTTGTCTATTTATGAGGAAACTTTTGTGAAGGTCGAGTTTTGCCTGCTTGACCTCTTTCAGTATTTGCAGCACGGAAACCTAAGTTCTTAGCAAAAAAAATTACGAACTCATGGCTGCGCTCGAGAGAAGGATCCTTCGAAAAATTGTTGACTCTGTTTGTACCCTGTTTCAATATAAGACTGATGTAACAGGTTTGCTAGAGATGCGATAGACAGGGGCCGGTTTCCTGGAGAAGAGCCACTATAGCATCCAGTAAACCATGTGCTCGGAGTAGGTTTCTTAGTCAGCCAAAAAAATGAAACCGGCTGTTATATTCATGCACCTACAGAGGAGACTGCAAAGTCGGACAAGGATGCCTCCTACGAGGCAGTTGAGCGGATCCTAGAAGCCTGTCCCAAGTATAATATCAAAAACATACTTGGAGATTTCAACAGTCATAGGGATGGAGCCCGTATTCAGGCGATACGTTGGCTTCCATAGCTTACATAGGGAGACCAATGATAACGGACTGCTCATTATTCAGTTAGCAGTATCGCACGTAATACTTGTTAGAAGTACCTGGTTTGCGCAGAAAGCGGTCCATAAATATACGTGGGCCTCTCCAGATGAGATCACTTTCAACCAAATTGACCACATGTTGACTGGACGCCGACAACTGAAGACGACGGACAAATACTGCCACCACCAAGCATAGAAAAAACAGTCCGTGCAATTCATCGGCTTAAAAATCATAAGTCGCCAGAAGGTGATGGAATTACAGCCGAATTGGTTAAATATCGAGGCGACCAATTATCCCAGTGGTTCATCAACTTGTGCTCAAGGTGTGGGACAGCGAATCAATGCCTGATGACTGGCAAGGAGGCATTATCTGTCTCATACATAAAAAGGGGGACATCATGCAGTCGAGCAATGATAGAGATATCACGTTGCTAAGTACCATCTATAAGATATTCTCCTCTAACTTGCTAGCCCGGATAGCCCCATAAGCCCCGAACATCATTGGCGCATACCAAAGAGGCTTCACTCCCGGAAAATCAGCAACTGATCAGATTTCCTCTGTACGGCAAGCGATGGAAAAACTGTTGGAATATGGACATCAGTTGCACCATCTTTTCATCGACTTTAAAGCCGCCTATGATAGCATAGCCAGGGTAAAACTGTACACGGCCATGGGAGAATTCGATACCCCTCCGAAATTGATAAGAATGACTATGCTGACCCTGACCAATGTGCGAGGCCAGATAAAAGCAGCGGGATCACTCCAGATCCAGCAGGCGGCGCGAGATGTTGGGCTTCACATTAATGAAGGCAAGACGAAGTGCATGGTGGTAACGTCAGCGCCAAAACCAAAAGAACGAACAACATCGAATCACACTGGTGAAACGAAAAAAATAAAGATAGGAGTCTACAACTTGAGAACCGTTGAAAATTTCTCCTATCTAGGGTCGCAAATCACAACCGATAACAGCTATGAAGATTAAATGCGCACACGGTTGTTGGCAGCCAATAGAGTCTATTTCAGCTTACAAAAACTGTTCCGCTAGAAACGTCTCTCCATAGGGTCAAAGCTCTTACTGTACAAGACTATGATCTTGCCAGTCCTCATGTATTCCTCGGAGACTTGGGTTCTTAGTAAGAAGAATTACGAACTCTTGGCCGCGTTCGAGAGAAGAATTTTCCGAAGAATTTTTAGCCCCCTACATGAGGATGGACGATTCCGTAGCCTACACAATGACGAAATCTATGAGCGATACTATGACCGTCCGGTTGTGGATAAAATCCGGCTCAATAGGTTACGGTGGGGGGGGGGGGTCACTTAATCCGTATGGATGAGAATGATCCAGCCCGGAAATTCATTAAGGACAACATCTATGGTAGAAAAAGAAGACGAGGCAGACCCTGCCTCAGATGGGGCGATGGTGTAGATCAGGAGTCTAAACAGCTATTAGGGATATTGAATTGGTGGACCGCGGTGCAAAATTGGGCTGTCTGAAGTTCCTTATTAAGGCCGGACTGGATCGGATTCCAGTTGTGGCGGCGTTGATGAAGATGATCATTGTAGACAAACAGCCTGTAATGTAAGGGAGAAATCTTAGGAAGACAGATTGCACAAAGTTCAGTGAACTACGGATTCCTTTGGCGCTTGGTGATCAGTTGGAAACTCTTATTCGTATACTTTTAGAGTGCCTTGAAGGGGCTTGTCATATTTTCCGAGACCAAACGGTTCCAAGTTGAAACCCAAAACTAACCTGCAAAGACTAAGGAAATCAGAAGATTTCTGTATCGTGCTTACAAAAACAATAAGAATGAACACTGGGTAAACTTCCAGAGCTCACAGCGTGAATATAAGAGGTTCAAAAAGCGTCCGAAATGGGAGTACTTTAGAGCATACTGTGAGGAACTGGAATCGGGAAAGGAGACTTCCAGGCTGTGCAGAGTCCTTAAAAAGGATGAGTTGGCCAGGTTGGACTCGCTCAGAAAACCGGATGGAACGTTCACGAACTCCAAAGTTGAGCCTATATAGGCTCTCTTGGAGGTACAACATCCGGCAGAGCAGGTGTCAGAAGTGGGAGGGATAGAATTATCCGTTGCTAAAAAGCTCTCAATACGAAGATTTTGCAAAGGGGAAACGGAACACTGCGAGAGCAGTTGTTACCAATGAAAGGTGAGAGCTGCTATACTACCCTTTGTATACTTCAAAGCACCTGGCATGGATGGCATCTATCCAGCAATGTTAAAGGAGGGAATATAATAATTAGAGCAACTATAAAAAATTTTTTTCGTGCACGTCTTGGTCTGGACTACGTGTCTACCTCTTGGCAAAAGGTTAAGCTAGTCTTCATAATTAAGCCGGGGTAAGATGGCTATTCAAATCAGTTTAATCAGTTTAACATCATTTTCGCTGAAATGTCTGGAGGATTGATTGAGTGTCACATTCGTGGGAAGATGCTAAAGTGGCTTTCACTAAATGAAGCCAACATGCTTATCAACGTGGAAAGTCCTGTGAGCCAGATCTTCACTCTTTGCTTTCAAAAGTAGAGGACGCAACTCCGAAAGGCGATTACGCAATGAAAATGTTCGTGGACAATTAAGGGCCAGAGAACATGGTGTTGATGAAAATTAAATTGAGTGGCTCTATGCTATGTTAACTTGGAACTTGCTGCGTCCTAAAGCGGCTGTTGATCGTCACCTAACAACGGAGGCGACGAAAGCCTGTCCCCAAAATGGTACGCTATCGCAACTTCTGTGCAGTATATTTATCGGCTGTCAAGATTATGCGGATGTTATGGCTGTGCTAGTTGTGTGTGTAGAAATCCACAACGAGCCATTGATTTGTTTGACAGTTGGTGCCTCAGGCATAGACTTTTATTTAATACCAATAATACCACAATGTTCTTTTTTACAAGAAGACGAAACTAAAAAGTCGATTCCTTTCAGAGCCAAGTTTTCAACTCTCCGAAATAGAGAAATATTTGGGAATTATTTTAGCAGCAAAAACACGTTTAGTTAAAGATGAAACGAGCTCACAAAGCTTATGGACTGTATAGGTGGAGCTGTACCTCAGCATGGTGGCTTAAGCCTCAAATAATAAAATCAAGATACGTTGCTATCGCTTGGGAGATGTTCGCCTATGTATCCGTACTCTAATAGGCTAAGGTGAAACCAAAGAATTTAGTCAGACCGGAAATTGTGTGTCTGTTTCATGAGCACGGCATCCGGCATGCATTACTCTGGATATATTTATTCAGAGCACTGCAATGAGTGTAGCTCATAGACTAATTCGATAAAATCGACGTGAGCGGCACAGAGTTTTTTGAGCATTACTGACAGAGTTGAATCCAATTCCTACAATGCCTTCTGATTGTTGGGTACCCATACATCTGTTTGGTAAAATGTTATGAAAGTACCCTGAAACGTAGAGAGACATGAAAAATCCCAGAAGAATGCGTGGCGGAATATAGGGAAGTCTTCTATGCCGATGGCTCGAAAGCAGAAACAGAATAGCGGCTCAAGAATAGAAGAGGTTTCTGGAGCAGAACTCTATCTCTGGCAAAAAACAAGATGCGGGCTTTTCTCGTAGGATAATCTGCAACGGTCTCTTAGACTGAAATGTGTGCGATCCAAAGGGTGGCAACTTGGCTGATTGCCGGGTGGTTGGAAGGCAGTGGGATCGCCACATGTAGCGACACTCAAGATGTATTGATAGCATTGAGTGGTCCTTTGATCATTTCTAAAATCGTTCAGGAATGAAGAAATCTACTATATTCTATTTCTATTTGGTGAAACTACTCTGGGTGTCCGGTCATTGTGGTTTAGAGGAGAATGAAATCTCGGATGCTTTGCCAAAAGCAGGTCCAATCCACACCCCACCAGGTGTAAGTATCAATATTTAATGGTTCTATCGAAAACTGGGAAGAAATTTGCCATAAATACAGGTGGCAGAGCGTTAATACTGCTAAACATACCAAATTATAACTGTGAGGACCAAACAAACATGCGCAAATTTTATCCTATCAAAAAGCAGGGAAACTTGCAGAAGCGTTGAAGGCGATCTGACTGGTAATAATTCACTAGCTGGGCATATGTTCAGAATAAGAACTTTCCAAGATGATACGTATCCCTCCTGTAATGAGGAAGCGAAATCCACAGAACATTTCATATGATTTTTTACATCCTCACTTCTCCATGTTTCATCCAATATCAGAAATGAGGCCAAAAAAGTGCTAATCGAGCCCATTCATTTGACCATATTCTGAGAAAAAAACTAATACACGCTCATTTCTATGGGGAGCGCCCTCCCTTCCCCTTAAGTTCAACACAATATGGCGCCACTTGCTGTACATAAAGGGATCCACGGATCACATATTCTCACCAAATTTAGTTTTAGCCGTTTCCGAATAAACCGGGCAAGATAAACGGACAAACGAACAGACGGGGTTATTCCCTCAATAAGAGGAGGGCATAGACAGTTTCCAGCGACCTCTGAACGGCACGGCAATACCGCCAGTCACCAGTGACGAGCTGCTGGAGATCTACGCTAGGATAGGAGATAACAAAGATCCGGGTCTGGCTTGCGTTCCGAATAGCTTGCCGTGAAATCCAGACCGGACATGTTCGCTGAGTTGTTCAAAGTGTCCATGTCCGAGGGGATATTTCCTGCATCATGGAAACAACAGAAGTTGGTGACACTGCCTAAGGCAAACCTCCAGGTGAGCCAACCTCCTATAGACCTATTTGCGAGTAATCTATAATAGATTACTCATGGTTGTTGAGAACCAGGGAGGTCTCTCAGACCGGCAGTATGGGTTCCGTATAGCCAGATCAACCATTGATGCCATCAAAATGGTTACTGGCTTGACCGAAGATGCAATCGGCGGAGCAGCAGAAAGGGCAGGGGAAAGGGCAGTACTAGCAAATAATGCGTGGTAATGACCCCGAAAAATGCATTCAATTCGCCAATTGGAACCTAATACGGGAATTTCTGGCGAAGATTGGTATTCCCGCTTATCTTGCAGCTATTGTCAACAACTATTTACAAGAACGGAAGCTTTGGTATGACGCCGATGACTGACCCCAGGAGTACGTTGTCTCCGTGGGTGCCCCACAGGGCTCTGTACTGGGCCCACTGCTGTGGAACATCATGCACAACGATGTACTTAATCCATGATGGTGAGCTACGAGGACGATATAGCATTGGTCGTGGTCGCAAAGCACCTCGAAGATGTTGAGTTATACTCATGCGAAGCAATAAGTGCTATTAAGGGTTGGCTAGAGAGTTCTGGTCTGACACTTGCGGAGGAAAAAACGGAAGTGGTCCTCATCACCAAGCGTGGAAAAAGAAATAATAGCTATAAGTAACACGTGCAGTATGTTTATGATAAAGCATCCACTGCAAGTTGCCCTGGCAAGGATGATGCTGAACATGGGAGGGCCACGGCATGCTTCAGCTTCAGTTTGGGGAAAGGCATTGCAGTTTATATTTAACCCTAACAAACCGAGTTCAGTCTACAGAATAATAGCCCTAAGGATGTGCTCGGCATTCAGGACTGTCTCAGATGATGCAGCATTCGCCATCTCTGGAATGATGCTGCATGCATTGACATCTTGGCAGATGAGATGACGAATATATGTAATGCGAAGTCTATCTCTCCTTTATCGCAGACGAAGAACACCGAAAGGGAGAGATCGGTCACTAGATGACAAGAGCGTTGGGAATGCTCGGGAAATGGCCGGTGGACACATAGGGTCATCCCTGCCATCAAGGAGTCGTTGCGTCTCTCCAACCACTCCTTGATGGTGAGATTAATTATAATTTTACTCGGTTTCTCACGGGGCATGGAGGATATCGCCAGTACCTGTTCAGGTTTAAACTAAATACCTCACCCTCCATGGTCGTATCTATCCAGAGCAAACTGCGAGAGGCAGAGAAGAATAGAAAAGCGCGGTTACGTACGCCGCGTAGAGACGAAAGGGAACTAAGCTAAAATGAGCTGTCTCGACCCCGTGATGTAATACCGTACGGTGGTTCCACGGGGTTTGGGGGGGTGTCGGGGGTGGTTTTAATGGGTAAGAATCCCACACGCAGGCCAGTGTCTTTTGAAGATTTCTACCTCCTCCAAAAAAAAGCAAAAAGACCGAGAGACGGAGCTGTTGTAGACCTGACCTTTGTCAGGCCTGCGCTGGCGCGTGGTACATCCTGTTGTGTCAGCGAACGCTACACCTACAGCGATTACCAGGCGATCTTCTTTGAGACATGTATCCAGCCACTAGGCAAAAACCTATCATGCCCGAAATCGAGAAAGATTTCAGGCTGATCTGCAAAATCTTTGGAAAAGCAGACCTTCATAGAGGTGTGGTTAGATCAATCTCATAATCCTAATCCGTCATCTGGCCTAATGCATCGGCAAAGCATGTGACGCGTCCATGCCTAGGAGGTGCTCATTCCCCAGTAGGAGACCAAACTACTGTTGGAATGGTGAACTGGCTGGTCTTCGATCAACCATCAATCCAGACCGGACATATTCGCTGAGTTGTTCGAAGCGCGCATGTCCGAGGGGATATTTCCAGCGGCATGGAAGCAGCAGAAGTTGGTACTTCTGCCTAAGCATGGTAACCTTCCAGGTGAACCATCCTCATACCGACCCATATGTCTTTTGAACACGGTAGGGAAAATGTTAGAGCGGGTAATCTATAATAGATTACTCCCGGTTGTTGAGTGTCAAGGCGGCCTTCAAACTGCGATGGAGACCTAGAGGACACAGAGCATGTATTCTTCCACTGTCCGAGATTTGTGGAAGAAAGGAGGAATCTAGAGGAGACTCTAGGATAGGTTCTGGTACCAGAAAAGCTGGTGCGGAAAATGCTAGCACATCAAGAGAATTAAGATGCGGTCAACTGCATGATCGCATCTATCCAGGATAAATTACAATAGGCAGAGGAAAGGAAAAAAGCGTGGTCACGTGCGCCGCGTATAGAAGAAAGGTGACAAAGCTTGAGTGAGCTGACTCCGTCCCGTGATGTAATACCTTATGGTGGTTTCACGGGGCAGGGAGGGAGTCGGGGGTGGTTTTAGTGGGTAAAAATCCCACACGCTGGTGTGTCCAGACCAGTGTCTTTTGAAGATTTCCACCGGCTCAAAAAAAAGGAACAGACGGACAGATGGGCAGGCGTATCTTATATCATCAGATTGGTTCACTTTTTTTAGTACCTGAAGAACATCCGCAACCAGTTAGGTATAAAAGTGTAAGTAGGTAGCAACCACGTTGTCCTCTTTCCATAATACGAGCTTATCTAGCCGTCGCTCAACTTAAAAGTACAGTGTCCGGGCCTCAAAATACTCTCCATATCGATATGTACTCAAATTAAGTTAATAATATTATATCACTATGTTTTCGAAAAATACACTAAAAACCGCCTTAAAGTTTATCCTAGAGTTTTAAAAATTTTCAACAATATAGATTATACAATATGTAGTATGAAGCATAAGAACCCAAATTTGTTTAAAATCGTAGTGATGAATTTGTAGTAGCACAAAGTTGTTTTCTCCGTGTAAATTTACTGCAATCCCAAGTACTAAATATCACACTAAAGTGAGTAGTCTGACATCCCAATAGAGATTGACACCAAATTTGGTGGAAAGGTGGTAACTGTGAACGCTCACGCATACAGTGAATTACATAATTCTACGTCGAATTTAGGGAGCGGCCCCATATATGCAAAAGGGAGGTGTAAATTGTTTTTCCAACAAATATGGGAGGAGTATCAAATGAAACTCTACTTTCCGAATCCGGTGTAGTTTTGACATTTGTTGGAAAGGTGGGGAGCGCGGGGAGTTCGAAATTGATGATCTCCCACTATACGTTGCCTAGGCTCCGAAGTACCTTCCATACCGATATCTGTTCAAATAATAATATTAATAATGAATATTATTATATTACCATATTTTTTAACAATTGGCTGCAAACCCCTTCTTAAGTTTTTCCTAGCACCACGAAGTTTTGCAGTAATGTAGGCTATAACATAGGGTATCATCCAACCACGTTTGGTAGGAATCACACTATACTAACAAAAATGTTATTAATAGCATTGCATGTTGTATTTGTATATGAATGCGTCAGTGTGCAGTGCAGACAATGTTTGTCGCTATAGGATGAACACAATATCTAGTTTTGATATATAAATACTTCTTGAGGTTTGGAAATACGTGAAGAAATGTTTTGAACTTGCTGACATAAGATGAACACAAAACCTTTCTTTATTCCGGTATTCCGTATTGTTTTACGGTTTTGTGTGGCACTGTTTGTTTGATTGTTGAACATATGCAGATTATGAAATCCCAGACATGACATTAAATACAAAGTCCCGATTAATAGGCAACTTCTCATTTTCGTGTTGCACCAAAAAGATTTAGAATAGTCTTGTCATGGACATTTGCGCTGCTCCATTAGTTCTATTAACATACGTAATACTCGAAATATATGCAATAATTCTGGCTTGATAAACGCCTCCAAATAAAATATCAGTAATAAACGCACCTCACCTTCGATAAGGAAGTATGAATTCCGTTAAAAACTTCGTAACCCAATAATCCCAGGATCCAAAGTACTTTCTCGAAAAGAATACAGCTAACACGTTCCTATGAACATGGGCTCATGAACTCATTTGAGCGCGAAACAAATTTGCCGGCATTTTCAAGCGAATGCTTTCCACATCAACTTTCTCCTCAACTCAATCAACTTTTCCACTTCCTTGTAAGAATTTCCCATTTTTTCTACTTTTTTGAACATGTTTAAATTGTGCGTTTTTCACAGTTCATCTGTCAACTCAAGCAAAAAAAATGTTTTATCATTTAGTTTATATAGCTTCAAGTGATTATCATCTCCTTCACGCACACACACACCGAGGAAAGATGTATCTTTTCATTTCGGTTGCCGTACACGGAGAGGAAATACATTTTTTATCTCTTGCCAACAATCAAGGAAAGTAAAGCCAAGAAAGAGCCTGAGCTTTTGATTGCTTGTTGCCGGTAAAATCACTTCGTTCTTGACTTTTAATTATTTTTAAAAAGGTACTGGCTCCTGAAAGATTAACCCCCAGACTCTAGGAAACTTTGAATTATTCAAAGAAAAGAAATCATGAGAGTGAATCGCGGAGGATGACCTGGAAGTGCTAAACGCAAGGCTCATTAAAACGTCAAAGGGTTTCTCGTTTGGAAATAGTTATGCAAATCACTTCCGCCTTCTATCTTCTCGAGGATGAAGCGAATGTCGCCAAAGCGGCAGTTAATTTTGAAACAATACTGACCCTCTTTAATTTGAAAAACCTTCTTTAATTTCAACAGACGTTTATCATCCTGCCAGATAATTTCGATTACGTTCAGCCAAGTTTAATGCAAATTTAACAACCCCTTTGTCGCTCTTGTAGTGTAGATTTTAAAGAAGAGGAGTTGCTATGGTTTGAATGCTTGGAATCATCGGTGTCGGAAACCTTTTTTCGTCCATGGAAGAAACAAGTTTATTATAGAGTAATAATAAAGGCAGCATTTCACCAACTTTCAGGGAATTTGTAACTTTTACTTATTTGAAGGAAAATACTCAGAAAATAATGTTTCAACTCCTTTCAAATTTGAAGGTACCACTCACTGGCTACAAGTCAAATCGATGTGTTAACATTTTCCGGTCAAGTGCAGTTAACATATCTTTAAATAGAGACGATTTTCAGTTTCGTCCATAGGATGAGCAAGCTATCAAACGCTGGCTCACCTTCATTGGGAAAGTAGCGTGACCGAAGTTTAGGAAGTTTACTACTAGGATATGCTTACCAGTGGCGAAGTCGGGAAATGATATTTGCTAGTGCCACTATCCCTTAGTGATGGGTACGTACAAAAGTGATATCGCCGTAAAGTGTGACATTAGGTTACCATCACCGAACGTGATCCAAACATTACAGTACTAATAAACATTACCGCATTACCAGATATTGCTGCATTACCTAACATTATCGCAATATAAAAGTTATATTGTAATATATAGATAAAAGTCGAAGTCCAGTTCTAGATTTCGTTTAAAAATCGTTCATGAATGTAAAAATTGTTTGAAATTCATTTCTAAATTCAATGCGGTAGAACTACTCTGGGTACCTGGTCACTGCAGTTTAAAGGGAAATGAAATCTCGAACGACTTAGCAAAAGACAGTTCAATTTCCCCAAGCCCGGACTGAAACCAGCAATCGAAATGTCAGTAGTTTGGTATTGCTTCAATCAATAACTGGCAACAAATTTCCCAAAATGACAAGCGGCAGAGCCTTAATGCCGCTAAACACAACCGACTTTTCCTATGAGAACAAAATAAAGATACTGCAAAATTTATCCGGTTGAAAAGCAAAAAGAATTGCAGAAATATTGTAGGAATTCTGACCGGCTGGGCATATCCTCAAAATAGGGATTCTTCAAGATGATACGTGTCAATCCTGCAATGAAGAAACGGAATCTGCGGAACCTATGGACGCATGAGATATACGATTTTTGGTTCTGATGTACTCCAATTGCAGAGGGTAACATCACGTTCACTAACGGAAATCCTGCCATATATGAACGAATCCGGAATATTCCCTTAGAAGAGGCAATCGAATACAATGAACAGCTAGGGTCTGCATGTTCACAGACGCATACTGCAATAGTCAAGCCAATGGGATGGTTCAAGGGTAGAATGTGCCCCAGCGTGGCAGGCCGCATGACACGGCATAATACGACCAAAAAATTGGAAATGCACTTTGAGCACCTGGAGCTCTGCTAACAAATCCTATTCTCACCTCCACGTGATAACCGTCGGCCAATACATCTGCAGCTAATCAGAGATGGTGCCGGCCAGTTCCTTCGGAAGGAAAACAAGGTTTTATGCCAAACCTAGCTAACCGTCTTATGCTAAACCTAGGTATAAAAAGCTAAGGGAAGATCACGCTGTAAATAGACCTAAGGAGCGCAACGTACACGGCACTGGAGTACGATTTGGATTGGGCTTGGGCTGATGTTTGCAGCATTCTGTTACCTGAATACGTTGGGTGAAATCTTACCGAAATGGCTTACAAGCTGATATTGTAAACGTTTCTGTTCAGTTGAAACCCTTGCAGGCCTTAGAGAACGGTCAATGTCCTGTCAGACCTGCAAGTTGGTCGTGCATGTTCAGATGGACTATATCTAATTAGCACTGATTTGACCCCACAAGCGCTTGCGCCAACCCTTGCATTTATCACTGCATGCATAGATAATATGGGATCACTTCGTGGCTAGACACCCGAACATTGATAACAGCTTTGGGTGGGGAGCCAATTAATATTGATAGGAATAACACAAATACCAGAAGAAACAATAATAGCGAACTAATATTGGCGAAAAAAAAATCCCTTGGAAAGGAGTTTCAAAAGTCCAAGATCACCAAGTGCAAGCTTACAACGGAAGCTCAGTGAATGCAAACCCCAAACACGACTGAACGTGAATATAGAAACTTTCAAAGATGTCAAAGATGTAGTCTCCTATCTTTATTGTTTCCGTTTGACCAGTCCAATTCGATGTTGTTCGTTCTTTGATTTTTGGTGCTCATATTGCCACCATGTACTTCGCCTTGCCTTCATTAATGTGCAGCCCAAGATCTCGCGCCTCCTGCTCGATCTGGATAAAGGTAGTTTGTACGTCTCGTACAATTCTTCAAATGATATCGATATCATCAGCATAGGACAGTAGTTGGCTGGACTAAAAAAGGATCGAATATGCAAGATAGGACATCCCTTGTCGTAGATCGTTGTTGATGTCGAATGGTCTTGAGAGTGCTGCTTTTATCTGGCCTCGCACATTGGCCAGGATCGGTCTAGTCAGTCTTATCAATTTCGTGGGGATACCGAAGTTCCTCATAGCCGTGTACAGTTTTACCCTGGCTATGCTATCATAGGCAACCTTAAAGTCGATAATAAGATGGTACAACTCCAACAGTTTTTTCATGGCCTGTCGCAAAGAGAAAATCTGATCTGTTAATAATTTGCCTGGAGTGAAGCCTCTTTGGTATGGGCCAATGATGTTGGAGGCGTATGGGGCTATCCGACCTACCAAGATAGCAGAGAATATCCAGGTATGTCAGGCTTCATCTTGCTAACTTCTTTTTGTAAAACTTGCGCGCCTGCTGCGGTTTCTCCCTGTACTTCTCAAGCTCAGGGACCTGTTGGTTCTGGCAGGCTTCCTTTTTTCCATTGTGAAGTCGCTTCTCCGCTCGTCGGAGTTCGTGATTAGTCTCTGCGTGTGCTCGCGTGTTTTGACGCGCACACTTTGTCGGAAACTGCCGTATTCTCTCGACCATCTAATCCCTGCAGTTCTCGAAGATATTCCGGAAACTGCAATATTTCGAGTTCACTAGAATCACTTTTGGACTGTGCAACGCGGAGTAAGCTTTTCAGAGATTCATCCACTCTGGACTCTGGATGATGTTTTGGTCGGGTTTTCCTCTGGGCCGCATTTAGAGCATCTCGAGTATATTTCTGAACGTGTCTTTGCGATCGGTCTAGTACTTATCGTTTAAAAATGCATATTTTTGCAATCGCACGTGAGATTCATCGACCACCTGATTACCCCTGAAGGTATCCAACAGGATCCAATCGAGGTGCAAACGGTTTCGAGATATCCGCTTCCAAAAACTGCTAAGAATCTGAGAAGGTTTTTGGGTATGTCAAACTCCTATCTCCGTTTCTTGTCCAAGGTCCCCCACCATCAATCGATCCTTAGCGTCTTCTTGTCTGGGCCGAAGGCCAAAAGCTCCCATCTGACTGTATGGTTTCCAAAAGTTTTCCAGGCGTTGAGGAGAAGCACCCCTAGGCACATTCATCGATGACTCAGACATTGTTGTACGTGCTGCTCCTCGCCAAAAAGTAAACCAAATTCGGCAGCCGTTGAGCCTCTTCTCCAAACAGCTGAATCACGCACAATGAAACTACAGCACCTATGATCGTGTGTTACTAGCCGCGTATCTCGCAATGGAATACCTGCGGTATTCCCTTAAAGACAGGCCGTTCACAGTGTTCACGGACCATAAGCGACTTGCTTTTACTTTGAAACAAAAGTTCAACAAAGTATTCCCTCGCAAACTTCGGCACTTGAGCTTTATCCGCTGGTTAACTTCCAACAATCAACACGTGTCTGAACAAGGTAGCGTAGTTGTTGACGCTTTATCATGTATTTCAGTGGTTAAGATCTCCGCCACCGTCGATTTTCCGAGAATCGCCAAAGCGCAGAAGGACGACACAATTCTTCAAAAATAAACATTTAGGAGTTTTCTATCTTTGGTTCAACGTCCAGTATATGCCGCGAGATCTCAGAGAAAGGATCAGAACCATATATTCTGACCGATTTCAGAAAGAAAAGAAACAAATCGGATAGGCGCCGAAAAATGTTCATGGGCATCTATAAAAAGGACATCAATTCTTACACCAGAGAATGCATCGCATCCCAGAAGTGCAAGACTACAACTAACTACGACTAACCGCACGAAAACTATGCTTCACGCGCCCAGGGATCTCGAATCCCGAACGCATGTCCTAATTAGACCGGACGTCTCTCAATGACCGCTGCAACCACCTTATGAGGGCCCCTTCGAAGTCCTCGAACGAGACCCACACCATCATAGCCTCAGTGTCGGGGGCACGATCCGGAGGGTATCTTGTCTCGACTAAAACCCCTTTTCCAAGAAGAAAACGCATTATGATTTGCGGCAGCCAAGTTTCAGCTAGGGGGGGTTCGTGTCGGGTATACATAAGTGCGAATCATTGCGCCAGTGAAAATTATTTTTCGGTGTCATCTATTCCTATTATTTTTTAAATTAATTTAGTCGTAATATTCTTTAAATTATTGAAAAGTTTTTAAGCATATAGATTAATTTGTATTTTCATGTGCTGATATTTCAAATATATAAAAAGATTTTAAAGAAAAAGTTTGGTGATTTCTTCATAATTGTCGCGAAACCAGTAAACCATGTGCTCGGAGAATGTTTCTTAGTTAGCCAAAAGATGAAACCTGCCATTATAGGCTTTGAAAATATAAGCAAACGGTTATGCACTCTGCCCTTGCGAGGCAAGGTTAGAAACATAAGCCGTTTATTTCTAAATTTCACGCCCCTACATAGGAAACTGCAAAGTCGGAGAAGGATACCTTCTACGAGGCAGTTGAGCGAAATCTCGAAGCCTGTCCCAAGTACGATATCAAAACCAGATTGGAGATTCTAACAGTCAAGTAAGAGCGGAGCCCTTATTCAGGCGATACATTCGCTCCCATAGCTTACATAGGGATACCAATGATAATGGACTGCAGATTATTCCCAGCATTGATGAATGTAAGAACATATAGGGAGGCCAATACAGACTCATATCACTATCTCACTCTCTATACAACACCATCTACAATTCCCTCTGCCAATCAGGTGAAAGTGAATACTGAAGCCATTCACATCACAGCCTTTCGTAACACCTAAAAGGGGGAAATGGATGCTGAAATAACCACAGCTAACAGATGTCCTGGAGATGAAGCATCAACAAATGATCTTCACAACCACCCGAAGAACGTAATCATTGGTACGGCCACTAACTCACTTGGCCTCAGCCGCAAGAAAAGTCGGAACGGCTGGTTCGATGATGAATGTAAACTAGCAACGGAACAGAAGAACGCCGCATACGAGTAATGTTGCATTCTCAAAAAACGCGGGCACGCGCAAAGACCTGTCACGAACTCCGTGGGGAGGACTTCACAGATGGAAAAAGGAAGCCTGGGAGAACAAGCAAGCCTATGAACACAAAGAGCACAGGGAGCAACCGTACCAGCCGCGGAAGTTTTACCATCAAGGTTGTAAGAAGCCTTATACACCTTGATGCTCATTCTGCCGAGACAAAAAGGAAAATCTGATTTTCGACAGAATGGGCACACGACATCTGAAGACGACGGACAAATGCTGCCACCGCCAGGAGCCGATGGAATTACAGCCGAATTGATAGAATATGCAGGCGACCACCTGCACCAAGTGGTTCATCAACTGACGATCAAGGTGTGGGATAGCGAACCTGGCGACTGGCAACGAGGCATTATCTGTCCCATACATAAAAAGGGAGATATAACACAATGCAGCAATTATAAATGTATCACGTTGCTGAGCACCATCTATAAGATATTCTCCTCTATATTGCTAGGCCGGATAGTCCCGAATGTCATTGGCTTATACCAAAGAGCTTCACTCGAGGCAAATCAGCAACAGATCAGATACCGCATACGATGGATAAACTATTGCAATATGGAACGAGAACAACCCGAGATGTACAGTTCACCTTCATCCAGATCGAGTAGATTTCGGGCTGCACATTATTGAAGGCAAGACGAAGTACATGGTGGCAACGTCGGATTGCACGGTGAAACAAAAACAATAAAGCGAAGAGACCACAACTTTGAGGCCTTTGAAAATTTTTCATATCTACGGTCGAAAGTCACAACCGATAACAGCTATGACAATGAATTCCGCGCATGGTTATTGGCTGCCAAATTGTTTCGCTCGAAACGTCTCACCATAGGGTCAAACCCTTTCCTGTATAAGAATATGATCTTGCCAGTCGTTATCTATTCCTCGCGTTAGAGAGAAGAATCCTCCGAAGAATTTTTGGCCCCCTACATGAGGATGGACGATTCCGTACCCTTCATAACGGCGAAATCTATGAGCGATACCACGATCGTCTAATTGTGGATAAAATTGGGCCACAGGTTGCGGTGGGCATGGCACCTAATCCCTATGGATGAGGATGATCCAGCTCGGAAAGTCCATAAGGGCAGTATCTATGGTAGAAAAAGGAGACGAGGCATGCCTTGCCTGAAATGGAGCGATGGCGTGGGTCAGGACGCCAAAAAGCCTTTAGAGATGTCGAATTGGTGGACCTCGGTGCAAAACCGAGATGTCTGGTCTACACTGGATACCGGTTGTTGATTTTTAATTTCTTTGGAAAAAGAATCAATTTTTATGTTATGTGCTACCAGGAACTTGATAAGCTTTCAAATTCCACTTACGACATGATATCCAATCGGGTTACAATTTAAGATAAAACGCGTATTATGTATTGTATGTAGTACAAGGTGTAACCTTCCTTTCCTCACTAGGATTCTCTAGAACCGATCGACTTAGGCGCAGCTTCTAAGCGAACGATATGTTTGGAAGGAAGCAGAAGTATTGAAGTTAGTCTTGCATTCTGTAAATGGTACATTTTTTTAATAACTTAAGTTTCACAGAAGACAAAATGAAGTTCCTTAGGGCTTTGGTTCTAAACTGGACAAATGGGATTTAAGTATGGTATTCTACTAATGGTCGGAATCTCGAAATAATACGGTAATTATAATAATAATTAGAATTTTATTCCAATTCACTTCAATATGTTACCATTTGCTTGTTTTTAAAGCTTCGAACTTATGAGGCTGCTTTTCCCTAATATTATCTTGTGAAGACTGGGTAATGAAGAATTGCAATGATCCGTCTGAAAAGTTTATCTTCGCATGGCTACTGCTAAAGAAAGCTACTTCTCTGAATTAAATATTCACAACTCGTATTCTGTGTTCCATCACTTCAATTTCGAATGGCGTATCCGTGCCAGAGAGACACTCGGCCATTAAATAAATTTCTACCACTCTTGGCAGCTACTAGCGAAGAAAAAGTTTTCGCCTGAGCGTCGCTTTCAGACAATGAGGAATTTGTTTAGTTTGTGGAAAGGAATTTGCTCATTCCTAACATAGAGAAATATAAAATAGTTTGAAGCCAGACTGGTGTAGATTCAAACCGACTTTCGAAATTTCTTCGTAATTTTCTCTGGATAGCTGAGACTGTGCGGTTCCTTGTCTGAAAATAAGGCAACCACAGTAATTTATCCCGGCAGCTTCTAAATGTGAGGCTTTTCAACAAAAGGAGAACCTGAGACTGTAGATATTTTCGGCTTACTAAGACCTGAGTAATTATTTTAAACAAAGAAATCCATCCACTCATTGTTATTTTCTCTATGTGAAGAGAGAATACAACTTGGCATTATTGGCGAAACCTAAACAACGTCGATTTATAATATTGTATGTTAGGATGTGGTGAATTGACTTAAAAAGTTCGAGTTTACTCCATTGAAAATTTGTTTGTATTGCTGGTACTTGCACCCATTTCCCTTTTCACTTCTGCGAAAGTTACGCTGGTTTATCATCATAAGTCGCCAGGAGCCGATGGAATTACAGCCGAATTGGTTAAATACGGAAGCGACCAGTTACACCAAGTGGTTCATCAACTTGTGCTCAAGGTATGAGACAGCCAATCAATGCCTGACACTGGCAACGAGGCATTATCTGTCTCATACATAAAATGGGGGATGTCATGCAGTGCAGTAATTATAGAGGTATCACGTTGCTGAGTACCATCTACAAGAAATTCTCCGCTATCCGCTATCTTGCTAGGCCGGATAGCCCCATACGCCCAGAACATCATTGGCCCATACCAAAGAGGCTCCACTCCAAATCAGCAACGGCTCAGATTTTCTCTCTGCGGCAAGCAATGGGAAAACTGTTGGAATATGGACAACAGTTGCACCATCTGTTCATCGACTTTAAAGCCGCCTATGATAGCATAGCCAGGGTAAAACTGTACACGACCATGAGAGAATTCGGTATCCCGACGAAATTAATAAGACTGACTAGGCTGACCCTGACCAATGTGCGAGGTCAGATAAAAGCAGCAGGATCATTCTCAAGACCTTTCGACATCAACAACGGTCTAAGACAAGGGGATGCGCTATCATGCGTCCTCTTTAACCTGGTCCTCAAGAAAGTGATCCGTGATGCTGAGGTAAATGCAAGAGGTACGA
Organism: Hermetia illucens; assembly: GCF_905115235.1. Classification (NCBI taxonomy): domain Eukaryota; kingdom Metazoa; phylum Arthropoda; class Insecta; order Diptera; family Stratiomyidae; genus Hermetia; species Hermetia illucens. The sequence continues at coordinate 85,516,395 of NC_051850.1, read as the reverse complement.
TCCTCTTCAAGTCCACCCAATTACTGGCCTATGCTGACGATATCATGGGAAGAACCACCCGAGACGTACAAACTGCCTTCATCCAGGTCGAGCAGGTAGCGCGAGATGTTGGGCTGCACATCAATGAAGGCAAAACAAAATATATGTTGGCAACGTCAGCACCGAAGACGAATCAACCAACAACATCAAACCTGGTCAAACACGAAGAAGAATAAGGATAGGAGAATACAACTTTGAGACCGTTGACAATTTCTCCTATCTAGGGTCGAAAATTACAAGCGATAACAGTTACGATGATGAAATCCGCGCACGTTGTTCGTTGTTGTCAACGAACAGAGCCTATTTCAGCTTACAAAGACTATTCCGCTCGAAACGTTTCACCATAAGGTCAAAGCTCTTACTGTACAAGACAATCTTGCCAGTTCTCATGTATTCCTCGGAAACTTGGATTCTTAGCAAGAAAAATTGCGAACCCTTGGCCGCGTTCCAGGGAAGAGTCCTCCGAAGAATTTTTGGCCCCCTACATGAGGATGGATGATTCCGTAGCCTACACAATGACGAACTCTATGAGCGATATCATGACCGTCCGGTTGTGGATAAAATCCGGCTCAATAGGTTGCAGTGCGGGTCGCTTAATCCGTATGGATGAGGATGATCCCACCCGGAAAGTCTATAACGGCAATATCTATGGTAGAAAAAGAAGACGAGGCAGACCATGCCTAAGATGGAGCGATAGCGTAGGTCAGGATGCCAGACAGCTTTTAGGGACCTCGGCCCAAAACCGGGATGTCTGGAGTTCCTTATTAAGGCAGGCCTAGACCGGATACCGGTTGTTGCGCCGTTGATGATAATGATCATTTCTTTCATTATCATCTACATTTCCCTTTTTGAGAAAATCTATTTTTTGACGGTTTCCCGCGAATCACCATTATTTCAAAGACGCGGTCAATACAAAGTCAAACCAACGGTTCCTCTGATTTTCTTCTCGTCTTTGGATTAGGGTATTCGCCGTTGCTGCTATCGACCTTACTTCTATTCATTTAAGATTTGTAAACTTAAGGGGGTCATCCCGTGTGTCGGGTTGGAGAAATCGTTGTGTCCGGCAGGCGAGGACAGTTGGTGCAAATGGCCCAAAGCGGAAGCTAAAGGAGTACTGGATAGTTTCCACCACGAGATGGCAGGACTGAGGAAGTTCAAACAATCATCAAACCAATCTACGAAGATTTGTCACGAGATGATCTCTTGAAAAGATGTTTAGGAGCAGAGAGCCAGAATAACAAACATAAATCGGCCTTACAAAACTTTTTTGAAGAAACGGATTGTGCTCTCTATGGACCAGGGATAGCACATTGATGGTGAGTTAAAATTTTACTGTTGGCAATCACATTTTCAAATGCGTTTTTCTCGAAACTGCATCTTGAAAATCGGCTGCCACCATAGTTTTCACGACTTCTTTAATAAATATTTCTACGGTCCGCAAACTAGGATAATTGCAATCGGACGGGTCGTTTTCTTTATTCATAAAAAAAGCCGTAAAAAAGCACCAAAATCCAAAAAATTAAGTTTAAAAGCCCACCAAAAATTTACCTTCTAATATTTTCTAATTACCCTAGTTTGCGGACCGTGGAATATTGTCCACATTAAAATGCCGTTTAGTTTTTTTTCCTCGGATGAACACAGCGCCCTCCAGCGTGGCAGCAGAAAAATACCTTTTTTTTGGAGATGGGTGCATAAATTGACATGTATTCCGAAAAATACGATACAAAGGTGAAAAATTTATCACACATACTAGAGATATCAATAAACATCTGGTGAAAAAATCACGTTTCTGCCTTTATCCAGTCCTCCAAAATAATTTTTCAAAAAAAAGGCAAAAAAAAACGGCCTTCGCACGGGATGAGCCCCTTAAGTCAGCTTCACAAAACAATGCCAAAAATCACGGCGTTTATCTGAATGTGGAGGGTTAATTTTAACAGATGATGTCCTTTTTGGCCCTCCCTTTATTATTTTGGAGACAGTGCCTAAAGATTATAACTTTAACCATTTCAGGAGTGAAACTTGAATTTGCTGTGAAAAAGGACGTGTTTTCCCTTTACGTTACAATTTAGTTTATTCAAACAAATGCCGTATTTCGGCAGTGTAAGGCAATTGATTTTAGCTGATCGAAACTACTTCCGTGCATTACCTCCAGACTTATCTCACCCAGTTGTTTCCACAACCGAAAAGAAAACTGTGGGGATCAAACGGTTTACTGTCTGTCTGTCCGTCCGTCTGTCTGTCTGTCTGTCACAAACACTTTTCTCAGAAACGGCTATACCGATTGACTCGAAATTTGGTGAGAAGGTGGAACCTGTGAAAAGGGGCTCTGCCGAGATCGACTTACTTTCCTCGGAAAAATTGAGGCCATGGCAGCCAACTATGAAAAAACAAAAACATAAACCTATAAAGCAAACACTATTAAACTTCGATCGCGACGATTCAACCCCGAATGAAGGGGCAACCCTGAGCTCATCGATGGAGAACCTGAGTCTAGATTCAGATTCCCCACTTATTCAAGTGGGAACCAATTCAATTGGGACCCAGTCCTTAACGGAGGAGCCGAAGCAGGCGCCTTCTGTCAGTACTCCTGACCCCAGGCTCCAATCGGCGCCACCTGCTGAGGCTAAAGTCTTGCCCATGGGTAAGCACTTGTCCACGGACAGCAAACTGCCTTTGGGCAAACCGCCTTCGGGCAAACAGCCTCCGGGCAAACCGCCTTCGGGCAAACCGCCTTCGGGCAAACCGCCTTCGGGCAAACCGCCTCCGGGCAAACCGCCTCCGGGCAACGCACAACCAAAGAGCTGTGCCAAGGGTGAGGGGAAAGGAGCGTTCGGGGCACCTGCGGCTAAGGGGAAACCGAAGCGGCAGCGGTCCTCGGACGATCCTAACTCTTCGACACAAAAAGCAGCAAAGAGGGCTCGGCCGGCAACGGCTAGGCCTTCATTTGCAGTCAAGGCTATCGAAGCCGATGGATGGGTCCTGTATGACGACTCTAATCCATCCGGCTACGATACTGAGCAGTGCGAACAGCTTAGGAGGAAACTCCTCCTAGCTGTAAGGACTGCGTCCGCGCAAGGCATTAAGCTTTGCTTTGAGTCGGTAGGTGTATACCGTAAAATGTTATGGCTGAACTTTGCCGACGAAGACACGAACGAGTGGCTCAGGCAGTACTGCTCCTCCCTTAACGATGTGTGGGAGAGTGCGCGACTAACCTTGAAAAGGGTTTCAGAGCTTCCATCGATCAAAAAGTGCTTTCTCTGGCTTCCAGAAGAAGAGCGAAATGGCCTTGGGGTTCTGGAACAACTTGGTGGACAGAACAACCTTAACACTTCCACCTGGTTGCTGCTAGGCAGCAAAACAGGAGAAAGAACCGATAGGCCGGGAACTTTTCTCACTATCGGCGTTCCCGAACCTGATGTTAAGAAGGTTCAGGAAAAATCGGGTTGCCGGCTCTACTATGGGCTGGGGGCCGTCACGTTACAGGTGTCGGCTCCTAAAACCATTGAAGGGGACATGCAGCCTCCGGCATCTACACCTGAAACGTAGATGAGGTGCCACATTTCCCAAGTAAATTTGCAGCATTGTAAAGCGGCGACTGCACTTATCAGTCGTCGGATCAATAGCTGCAAGACATTTGTATACCTCATACAAGAACCGTGGGTTGTTGGTGGGGCAGTCAGGGGCCTAAACTTCCAACATGCTGACCTATTGTATGCCAATGGAAGCGATCGACCCCGCACGTGCATGGTAGTCTCCAAAGACTTCCAGGCTAACCTGGTTAACGGCTAAGCTAACTGTAAAAAGTCAACAGGGAGATAAAGACATACTATGGTGCTCTGCATATTTCCCCTACGACGCAGAAGACGTTCCCAGTGGAACATTCATCAGAGCTATCCAATATGCCAAAAGTAGAGGCATGGGGGTAATAGCAGGATGTGATGTCAACGTTCACCACATATGCTGGGGAAGTTCGAACATCAATGCAAGAGGATCGAGACTACTGGAGTATCTAGTAGGAACCGATTTGCTGATCCTAAATGTGGGCAATGAACCCACCTTCTTCAACGTGGTCAGGCGAGAGGTCATCGACATCACGTTGGCATCTCCTGACATCGCGGCTCTGATCGGAGAGTGGAGAGTATCAAACGATATGACACTCTCGGATCACAGACGCATTGATTTCGTTATGGGCATGGATCCACCTCCGCCCACTCCATTTCGGAATCCGAGGAAGACAGATTGGGTAATGTATCGAACAGAATTGAGCGCCCGAATCACGATCCCTGGGAAGCGCATCAAATCCATTACTGGAATTGAGAAGGCAACCCAGATGGTCACAACTAGCATGAGAGAAGCTTTCGAAGAAAGCTGTCCACTCAAGATGCCAAAGAAGGGTAAAACACCATGGTGGAACTCGGATTTGGCAAAACAGAGAAGAACGAAAAGGATGCTCCTCAATCGTGCTCTGAAGGGTGAATCAAGCACTAGCTGGAATCGCTATAAAGAGGCACAGAAGGCTTTAAAGAAGAGCATAAGATCGGCTAAACGATCATCTTGGAGACGCTTTTGCGAAGAGACTAACTCTCTTGAGGCAAAGAACGTAGCCAGAACCTGGGTTATTTACGTTTACAGAATGGGAAGTACACAGAAAGCGATGAAGAAACGGCAAATCATTTGCTTGAAGTACACTTCCCAGGCAGCATCCAAAATCTAATCTCGGGGCCAACAGGTGCAATCAGCCCTCAACCGAGAGACTGGAATCTGGCATGCAAAGTAGTATCACTGGAGCGAGTGAAATTCCATAGCTACAAGTCTGCAGGTCCAGATGGCATCATCCCTGCGCTAGTAATAGAAGGAATGGAAGCCATGGGTCTACATATTCGGAATATATATCGCACATGCCTAGCACACGCTTATATTCCAATTAAATGGCGGGATGTGAAGGTGTTGTTCATTCCCAAACCAGGAAAACCCACCTATACAGACGCAAAAAGCTTTCGACCGATCAGCCTAACGTCCTTTCTGCTAAAAGGACTAGAAAGACTAGTAGATCGGTTCATAAGGAATACACACATTCCTAAGTGGCCACTTCACCATAGGTAACACGCCTACCAGAAAGGCAAATCCACGGAGACAGCACTCCATGAACTTACGGCAGAAATTGAAAAGACGATGTCCGAAAAAGAATACGCCTTAGGCGCATTCATGGACATCGAAGGTGCATTCAATTATGCCTCATTCGCGGCAATTTGTGATGCGGCAAGACAGCATGGAATCGAACCGCCGCTAATCAGTTGGATCCTTCACATGCTAGAGTGGAGAAAAATCCACATATCGGTCGGCCAGAAGTCTATTGAAGCAGGATGTCTCAGGGGCTGCCCACAGGGAGGGGTTCTCTCTCCACTGTTATGACTCTTGGTGATGGATACCCTGCTATGGCTCCTGGAGGACAAAAAAGTCTTCGCGCAAGCATTTGCGGACGACCTAGCCGTAATAATTACCGGCAAGTTTGCGGACACCGTATGTGACCGCTTGAATGCAACTCTGCATGTAATCCACAGCTGGTGCCTCCGCAATGGACTCACGGTGAACGCTAGGAAGACTGGACTAGTTATGTTCACTAGGAACGTCAGGTGGGGTAGCTATACGCTACCCACCTTAGCAGGTTCGGAAATCCAGCTGGTACAAACAGTCAAGTACTTAGGAGTACATTTCGACTCCAAGTTAACGTGGAAGCATCATATCCAGGAACAATATCAGAAATCCTGCAGATTGCTCTGGAGCTGTAGGAATGCGATAGGTAAGACCTGGGGACTTTCACCTAAACGGATATACTGGATGTATACATCCATAATAAAACCCATTTTGATGTATGCATGCATCGTCTGGTGGCCAAGACTGAACTTTGCTAACAGCAGGAAGCTGCTAACGCAGATTCAGAGACTTCGTTGCCTAAGTATTACTGGAGCAATTACTATCCTAAATTTACACCCCATTCACTTAGAGGCGAAACGGAATGCGGCCAACGACGCATATAGGCTCGATACCATTGGGGCGTGGAAAGGCGGCCAATCCAATGGGCATGCGTCTATCTGGAAATTCCTTGAAAAACATCCGGTAGCCCTGATACCGACCGATCATATGGTTTCCAGATTCGTCTTTGAAAAGACATACACTGTCGTAATCACCGAAAGAGAAGAATGGTCGACAAGTGGCCATAAGTCTTTTCAGATTACAGACCTAATAATCTTCACCGACGGGTCAGTCATGGAGGATGGATCGGGTGCAGGGGTGTTCTCGGAGAATCCGATTATATAACTGGCCCGACCTCTCGGAAAAATGACGACCATATTCCAGGCGGAGATATATGCCATTTCATTGGCAGCAGAAGAATGTCTGCGACAAAAATGGAGGGGTCGCACCATTCGAATCTGTTCCGACAATCGGGCGGCATTATCAGCACTAAATGGCAACAACATATCAAGCAAGTTGGTGTGGAGTTGTCGTCAGGTGCTGCTGAAACTTGGCCGACTGAACGAAGCATTCCTGATGTGGGTGCCGGGGCACTCTAACATCGCCGGCAATCAGGAGGCTGACAGACTAGCTCGTCGAGGGTCTGGATCCACAATAGAGGGGCCAGAACCAGCTCTGGGGTAGTGGTTTCGGCTGTGTGCAGCCAATGTGAGGAGGAGACGGCCCTGCACTTTTTATGCAGCTGCCAACATCTTCAGATCTCAGACGAAGACACCTTGGCAAGGTTTTCTTCAATGAAGAATCTGCACACTCTCTGCCTCTGGAGAATGTTCTCAGATTCGCTAAAGCCTGCGAACACCGTAGGCGGGAAGCTATTGAATAAGCAACTACGGGGATAGTGCAATGGGCCTAATAATGGCCTGAGTGCTCGGAGCTGTGGCTCCCCCCAGTTAACTAAGCTAACTAACTAACGGACCCATTCTCAAAAACTACCCAACCGAGCAATCTGAAAAAATCATGAAGTTGCCTTTATATGGTGTCCAAGCCTCGAAATGCTCTCCACATCGATATCTATTCAAATTAAATTAATAATAGTATATTACCATATTTTTGGGAAAATTGAGTAAAACCCCCCTTAAGTTTACCTTAGAGTTATAAAAGTTGGTAGCAGTTTTATACTACTACTATGAAGCATATTATCTCTAAATTTGATCAAAATCGTACCATTAGTAACAAAGTTACAGTCGCTCAAAGTTGTCTTTGACGTGTAAATTTACAACTCGTACTAAATCTGACATACTAAATGCATATTCTTAACGGGCTACGTACAAATGGGATACACTCAAATATACTCACACAAGAAGCAAACAAAACCTTTCATACCTGAAGCGCTGGGCGCTTCCGGTTTTCGGACTTGTTTTGAAATGTGAGGCATATTGTATTATTAGAAACATTTTGAAATGTTTGAGAATGTATCCCTATTCAGATTCCTACACCGGATACTTTTTGAACGAAGGAGGAGGAAATGGAATACATTGAATTCTCACTTTGCAGAAACGGCTTAGTAACCCTGTCTAATATTGTTGCGCAATCGGTTGTTGATCAGAATCATACAACAAATAATTTCCATTGCATCAAAAGCAGATTTGGAGAGTCCCGATGCAATAGAAGTGAATCATAGTGGCATCGAAATCAACAATCTTCAGTTGACAAGAATTGATGATGAATAAACAATTCGCTCCCTCTCTTTATCTCGTTTCCACACTATTTGTCGAACAGATGGCTATATGTTCACCATCCAGGAGTCCGTGGCCGCCATCAGTTTCAAAAAAGATTGGACTTATTTTCAAAACATACCTAACCTAAAATTTATGGAATTATAGCAGGTAATTCAAACATAGAATGCTTGCATTACACTAAACTGGATAGTCTGATCTGTTGAATTCATGTTTACTATGGCTTTCAAGCTATGACAAAATGGAATCATGCGAAGAAATATCCGCACTTATGAAACACACAAAACATTCCTTGCCTTAAGCGCCGGCTTTCAGTTTCCCATTTGTTAAGATTTGGGGAAAACAAAACTTTTTTAAAACCAATTCAATGTCCTGCAGTGACCGCGTGAACATATGCAACATTGCATTCACCTTCCTCGGTGACAAGCGGATAAGAGAATGCATTTTGCTAATATCTCTCTTATATAATAACGTCGTTTCTTAGTTTCCCTAATACATTCCTTCCAATTTCCTGATTTCCATCGCGACATTAACTTTATTAAAAATTTGATTTTTAAAATAATTTATTTTTATTTTCACAATTCCGTTTGCAAAACTCTACCACTCTGCACCTTCCCCAAAAATTGACACACATTTTAATTTGAATTTTTCATATTTTAATTTTTTAAGTTTACGAAATGATGGTTGAGCTTCTGCATAGACTTGCTCATGTTACATACATATTAGGTGCACATCTATGGTTTATTTATGGCTGGGGCGAATGGGAATTTGTTTGCGTAATAGGTTTGTTCAAAGGGAAATAAGCAGGGCCTAGACGGGCTGAGAAAGGTGGACCGGGGAACAACTAGATTCAGGGAGTTCGTTAGAAGCTCTTGCGGGAAGTAGAGATGCGAAGCGGAGTACGTAGTCTAACAACATTGTCGAAAGAGTTGGAGCCCGACGTTAGCGTCTGCAGTGCTTAGTCATCCACTTGATTTTATCGAGCTTGATGCAGGTTGCTTCTATTTGGAGGCAGACAACGATCATCATCCTTCAGTAATAGATTTTATTCGGCTAGGTGCTGTCACAATGAAGATTTTGAAAAATTGATTTTCTTGTAATGGAAATTAGAAGGAGCAGGTGATTCAATCATTATTTCTATATAATATCCTCGATCCTATATTGTTATAGTCAACTGATTCTAGTCTAGGCATTATACAAAAATATATACTATTAGAAAATAGGAAATCGGAACAGTATAAAAAAATTAGAATATCTCATTAATAAGGTTTATTACGACAAATCAATTGTCAAAATTTTTTCACAAATTCGCCATTTTGCTATTTTTAACTAATATTTGCATATCTGAGTTTCAATAAGTCTAAAAAATAGAAAAAAATTTAAATTTATTTAACTTTTTCTTTATTCGAACTGCCACAGAATGATATGTGTTTCGCGGAATGAAACCACCTGTTTTTCAAAGAGTAGACTCTTTGGTCAAAAAAATATCCATTAAGCAAACATTTTCTTGTGTATTTTAAAATTTCTTCAAATTTATATTAAAATTTCAAAACAATCATACATATTTTTATTCTTCAAAAAAATGTTGAAATAAAGCTAAAATTGCGGGCGTCACGCTATATTGGGACCTTAACGGTAATGAAATGGAAGCAAAAAAATCGGGAGATTATCTTATGCGATCCAATAAATTTTTTAAAAAAGTCGAAAAACCGGAAGCGGGGCGTTTCAGGCAGAAAGGTCTCCATCTCAATGCACGTTTTAATTCGTACATGACTAAGAATTAAAAATATTTCTCTACAAATTTTAAAATTTAAAGATATGCATATTTACATATTAAAAACAGATACTGTGATCATCCGAAATATACAAACGTTACCTCCAACGCCCTCTGATATAATACATACATACTATTAACGTAGTATGCTGGTCCCAAGCTCAGGTAAAGGAAGAGGGATTGACGCGGCGTAATTTGTGCTATCCTCAGTAAAACAAAAATAAAATGCTGAGATCAGAGAAAGAGATAAATAAAGTATAGTTGGAGTTATTCCACTGATACCTGATCTCTCTTGGTCGTCCTAGTCCTCTCTACATTGCATTTCTGGATCTAGAGAAAGCGTTTGACCGTTTGCCACATGAACTCATCTAGTATGCTCTCCGACAACACTTAGCGCCAGACGAACTCGTGCGCTCGGTTTAATTGCTATACCACTATCCGAAAGAAAAGTTCGAAGTATGGCGGGTGTATCAACCGCTTCATCGCTTTTGGTGTTCATCAAGGAAGCGCCCTTTCACCACTCCTCTTTATTCTTCTTATAGACACTGTCACGATCCCTATGAAACAGGTACAATAACTGTTGTGACTGTTATTCCTTGTGATCGACGTATCAGCGAACGTCTCAAATCTAAAATTTACCGCAATGTTGTCCGTCCTGTCGCTCCCTATGGTTCTGAATGTTGGCCGAATATAAAAGACAATGAACGGCGTGTTGCGGCAATGGAGAGGAAGATATTGCGTTGGAATAGAGACATGACACGTTTTGATCACATCTGAAATGAGGATATTCGCGATCGATATGGGGTTGAATCAAACGTGGAAAACTATGAGAGAGGCGTCTTCGGTGGTATAGTCGCGTAATTCGTGCTAATGAGAATTAACTTTCCCAGACCTGAACATCAAAGTCGATGGTAAACGAGGAAAAGGCCGCCGAAAAAAACGGTGTCTTGATACGCTGGATGGGGATTCAAAAGCTTCGAGATTGCATCAGGCATTTGATAAAATAAAATGGCCAAACCAATCACGAGGAACCGATCCCGCTTGTGAACAGGACAAGGGTTGAAGAAAGAGAAGAAGATTTATGTAAATTAAAAACTGCTGGCGCTAACTTACATACACATCCACCTGAATTGAATATTCTCGGGAAACTTCATTGGCGTATACAAAGATGTATGTCTGACTTGAGTATTTGATAGTGATACACAAATAACAAAAAAAACTACAAAAGGAAAACTAAGGAATTCCCTTGCGACCCGCCACTCAAATGAATTTATTTCATTTATTAGATGAACACATCATATGCGCCTTAGAATACAGTAAAATCACATGAAATAGCAAACTTCGACCATCTATAACTTTGTTAATAACACTTGCATTTACTTGGAGACTATGCCCTATATTATCCCTTATACTGATAGCAAATTTCGTACTAGGACAAGCTTAAGAGGGAGTTCCGGGTAAATTTCTAAAGTAGGTCGATATGATATTATTATTTTGATAGATATAGGAAGGAATGTATTTTAAGGCCTAAATTTCATGTAAATGCAACACTGTGATTTTATTTGGATTTTTCGGTTGGATAGATTCTGAGAACAAAAACTATTTCCCTTTTTGGGGCTCACACTTTGATCCCTCTCTGCCCTATGTTGCACCCAATGTCCAAAATAGCACCGGTTTGAGTCCTTTCATTTGATATCCCACACTGTCATATTCGGTGAAAAAAATTGTGTAATATAGAGCAAGCAACACCAAGTCTGGAAGGAATTACACTAACTATTACTTTGTTAGGTCAAAGTTGCCGCTTTTGTGCGACTTTATTGGCGATCTAAGATTTTCAATGCCAAGATAATTCTAAAGTGAATAGTCTGACATAATATATACATTACGAGCCAAATGGGATGGGATGAATATCCACTCAAATATTCTTATACAAGAAATACACAAAATCCTTCGTATCTGACGCGCCGAGCATCTGAATTTATTATTATTAGAATACGGCCATGTGGGGTATCAAATTAAAGGGCTCAATTAATACTTTTTCAAAATTGACTTTATATGTCCGCCGGAAAATGAGGAAATGGACCCAAAATGTGGCTAGTATAAAGTATTCTAGTTCTCGTTTCCAGAACCTATCCAACTGTAACCCAAACGATCAATTTGAAAGCGTACGTATGCGCGAGTAAGGGCAAATTTTGTTTCTTTGAGGATGATCACTGGCTCCCTTCATAAGGAAAATACAAAACTTTTCATGCCGGAAGCATCCCGCTTCACAGTTCCTGACTTTTATTGAGTATGTAAAATTATCCGAGCCTGATTGCTGAGGACCTTGCGCTAGTAATAAATAAAATCCGCCAACAACCGAAATGTGATAACTGGAAAATAATATTTTTTTCTGTTGAAGTCATATATACCAATAAGATAGAGGATAATTTGAATGTTTGGATGTGACTTAGATGGAATGGGAAAAATATTTAGCCTGAAACCAAATAGGTGTGACGTCAATCAAAATTGTGATAATGATAATTACCTAAGACACAACAATTGTACAACAATAGGCCGAATATTTAGTTAAAATACTTCACAGGCAACTAGAATGTCAGCAAGGGGATCCTGCCAAAGTAGTTAAGCACGACGGCTTTGTGTTCAATATAATTCATACACATTTCGTGTTTCTGAATTAATATAAGGGAGCAAATACCACCTTGTTACCACTTCGGTCACGCTGCTCCCAGGGCAGAGGTGAGGCAGCCTCTGATGCGTTGCGTCTTCCCTGGACGAAACCGCACGTCATATTTTGCAACTTTGGTCCATGCCCTAGGATGAGGGTTCCGTGGACATCAACCGAGAAAGTATGTTGCTTTCCAATTGATCCGGTCCGCCATTGGATGGCGGACTTAGGAATCCCACGATCCTTAAACAAAAATTTTAGTCAAGCAGATTCGAAACAAAGTATTCGGTGGTATAAAAGGGCTTGAAGTCCGCCCTTGGCGTCAATCCAGTTCCTGAAGTGGAGCGGCATGCGTCAATTATCAGCACGGTTTGGATGAATGTGTGTAAATAATGTGTGTAAAATAATACGTTGATACGAAGCTGCGCGAGTGTGTGAGTGGCCCGAGTGTTGGAAATTACGTGTGATGATTCCAATTACGCAGATTCCGTGTGTTCAAAAGCTCTTTCCTTTTTACGTAAACCAGTTCGAGTACGGAAGGCTTGGTATCCAAGTGCGCATACAGGTAGAAATTACGTAACAAGATAACTTCTATATAGGAAACATATGAACCGTTGCACTAGGCAGGCAAAGGCGAAAGCGAGAAATATTTAAAAGGGTAGGGAGAAAGGGATATGTGGACGCTGTTCATAAAAAATTACTTTATACGGTGATAATAAGTGGTGGTAATAAGTGTCCGGATAGCTGAGTGGTTAGAGCATAAGGCTGTCGTACGGAAGGTCGCGGTTCACATCTCGCTGGCGGCAGTGGGATTTGTATCGTAATTTGACGTCGGATACCAGTCGACTCAGCTGTGAATGAGTACCTGAGTCAAATCGGGGTAATAATCTCGGGCGAGCGTAATGCTGACCACATTGCCTCCTACAGTGCTCTGTAGTGTACCGTTACGGTCTTGAATGAAGTGCTCTAACACACTTCAAGGCCCTGATCCAATATGGATTGTTGTGCCAACGATTATTATTATTATACGGTGATAATGCCATATACGTCTAAGAGTGTAATAAAAAGGTTGACCTTCCTTAACACCTTCCCTTTGGGTTGAAACAAAATTGCGCCACTTGCCATATGTAAAAGGATTCACAGACCACACCTTCTCATCAATTTTAAGTAGGTTTTGTTTTACACAAAATTTTAAGAATGGATGGTGCATAAGGACTATTTGCTATTTCTCAATCTTATAAGCAACTTCGATCCATGCTTCTTTCTTATTAGCATCTTACCGTTAATAGGTCATAGCGCACTCGTCGATCAACTTTGCATGATGGATTCCAATGCATGGTACAGCCAACATTGAAGCAGTTGTCCTTCGTTACTGGCTGACCTATCCACTGCCACTTCTGCCTTTTCACCAACATGTCCGAAGGAAATTGATCTGTGCGCTGACAAAGATCTTCATTAAAAATTGTATTAGGCCAGATTAGCTCGAAGATATGCTGCAGATATGTGCTTACGAAGGGTTGGGGCTCTTCAATAATAGTTGTGGTCACCTTCCATGAGCTAATCCCAAGTAGCAGCAGAGAAAGATCATAAAATCTAGGGTAATCTGGCCAGGGCCCACGACCTGGTGGGAGAGTAAACAGATGCCATCAGCGTAGTCGAGGTGTTTGAGGAAAGATGGCATCTTCCATTGAACTCGTTTTCGTCTTCTGCAGCGTGCAGAATGTCACAGATCGCAAGAAAAAATAATATCGGTAATAAGATGCCATCATAGCGCATGACTGCCTGTCCTGCATGAAGTCTCCTAACAGCCTCCCTGTTCACACAGTCGAAAGCATTCTCGAAAACGATTAAGGTTAGTGGAAGCGAAGATCTAAACTAAGGTGAAGTGAATGAGTAATTAACCATTAACGGCGCCAACGGCGCTACAAACGGGATCCGGTCTAGGCCTACCTTAATAAAGAACTCCAGACATCCCGGTTTTGCACCGAGGTCCACTAATTCGATATCCCTAAAAGCTGTCTGGCGTCCTGACCTACGCCATCGCTCCATCTTAGGCAGGGTCTGCCTCGTCTTCTTTTTCTACCATAGATATTGCCCTTATAGACTTTCCGGGTGGGATCATCCTCATCCATACGGATTAAGGGACCCGCCCACCGTAACCTATCATGGTACCGCTCATAGATTTCATCATTGTGTAGGCTACGGAATCGCAATTTTTCTTGCTAAGAACCCAAGTTTCCGAAGAATACATGAGGACTGGCAAGATTATAGTCTTGTACAGTAAGAGCTTTGACCCTATGGTGAGACGTTTCGAGCGGAACAGTTTTTGTAAGCTGAAATAGGGTCTGCTGGCTGATAACAACTGTGCGCGGATTTCATCATCGTAGCTGTTATCGGTTGTGACTTTCGACCCTAGATAGGAGAAATTTTCAACGGTCTCAAAGTTGTATTCTCCTATCCTTATTCTTCTTCGTGTTTGATCAGTGCGGTTTGATGTTGTTGGTTGATTCGTCTTCGGTGGTGACGTTGCCACCATATATTTTGTCTTGCGATTCTAAAATCACTACAATGTGGCAGTTTCTGTTTCCCTGACAAGCGCACTAACAAGTTCCCTTTCATCCCGGCACACACTACGGTGATCTTCCCTGGATTTGGCACGGAATCGAAGCCCGGGTGAGTAAACAGCTCCTTGTACTAAAATATGATTTGAATTAAAAGCTGGAACCACTTCTTTCCCCAGCTAAACATTCTAGTTAAACTCAAATCATATTATGTGACACAACATGACATATTATTGTCGCTACATTTTACCACACTCAATTTAATCATAACTTTCTACGTAGGCTTCTGCTGGGATGTAGAGGTGGTTATCGAAGTTCTATACAAAGTTTTCAATATATAATAGTTTAGAGGTTTACATATCTATACATCTCAACAGCATAGTAAAAGAAATCCAAATACATTCTTTCGTAGTAAAATTTTCCTTGTGTTGGATACATATCCACGTATAACGCAATACCTCTTCTAGGGAA
This sequence comes from Hermetia illucens, assembly GCF_905115235.1. Lineage (NCBI taxonomy): Eukaryota > Metazoa > Arthropoda > Insecta > Diptera > Stratiomyidae > Hermetia > Hermetia illucens. The sequence goes on along the minus strand of NC_051850.1, from coordinate 85,501,173 downwards.
AAAGTTTGCCGGTGAAAGCGAAGTTGTTGTAATGGCGATGTAATATTTATAGATTTTTAAATATGAACGTGTATGACGACGGACATTTTGATATACAGATAAACGAAGTACCAAAAACGTTGTAGAAATGATACTTTGAAGCGACCTGTGTTTACGAGAGAAGGAGAGCAAACCCTTCCGATACGATTGAGGATTTGTGAAAAGTCATTAGGTGAAGGTTTCAAGGAATTGTAAAGCAGATGGCAATTGTTTGCGGGTAGCAGTATGCAGCAGTTGAGAATTATTACCTTCTTTTCCCAAGGAGGAATGGTAACATTTGGCATAAGGATCGTAGACTATAGAGGATTCCTTTCGTCTATTGATGATAAATCGCAGACGACTTTTCCTTTCAAAGTAGAGATTTTATGTTTCATCATTGTGTAGTTGAATGGCCTGAAAGCTGGGAATTACCTGGAATTGGTGGCCTGTGAGACTATTACACACGATATAAGATAGTTACAGATGTTACGGAGGTTCTAAACGGTTTAGTTCTTATTTCAAAGGCTAAATTAGTTCTACGGTCCAAAAGCCTGACCTCTTATACAAGGAGTTTAGGGTCCCTTTGGATTCCATTGCTATCTACCTGATACGAGCTTGCGTTTCAATTTCTGTTTACATTATGCCGACGTATAAATACTCAGTGTCCCGTGTCACTTGTCATTCTCTTCTGAACTACTTATTTGGTAGAGCTTCTTATTGATCATCTGTACTCCATTGGAGTCAACACTCGCCTTTCGAGCATTGCGTTTTAGCTCTTCGGTTTGGTTCATAGTTCACGTCTCACTGGTAAAACGCAAGATCGCTTTCACCCAATTTTTCACGTTTTGTGTATTTTTGTGTTGTTTATCTGTCCGTCTATTTGTCAATATGTCACACAAGATTTGCTCGGGAATGGCTGGGCAATGATTACGAAATTTGGTCCGAATGTGTGGTCTGTGAACCGCTACACTTGCACCAAATTGCCAGCACCATTTTGTGTTCAGTTTCGCTTTATAATTGAGATAAGCAACTGATTATCAATTAATTTGCAACGAGCCAAAGGCCTCTTCTAGGTCAAGAACACAGGCTACGATATGTTTTTTATTGACGTTTAGTTTGGTACTCACCGTATCTTGGAGGTAGCTTAGAGCGTGTTGAGTAGAGTAATTGAATCGTAATCCAAACTGAAGGTTAGGAATTATGTTATTGAAAACGCAATACTGGAGCAGAACAGAATAAAGTGGCATTCTTCTTCATGTACAAGGCAAAATGTTAGGAGGTTTTGAAAGCTCAATTAATCGCAATACGTAACAACTACAAAGAATCATCTAATAACTCGTGAGTTTTAGTATTAATTCGAGTATCACAGCTAATAACATTTTTATATTTTAATAGAGTAGTCAACATTACATTGGAAATATTTTCGATTGTATTCCCTCGTGTGTGCACTGTGCTTGCAACTACGTATAATAGTTTGAAAATTTTCGAATAACCAAGAAAAGCTGTTTTCCTTTCAATTAACGCTGCTCCATCTACGAAAATTTAATCAAATTACAGAAGGTAAATGCTCTATTCAGTCACACTCTCCAGGGCTTGTATATGTACGTACTTCTCTCCAATCAACGAGCATGGAACCAGTTATTGTACAGGCAACCCTATTTGTTTGGGAACTCAGATGCAGAGTTTTTTTTTTTTTTTTTTTTTTGGGAGTAGGGTAGGTGAATGCGTTTACGCACAGAGTGTTGGACTCCCGCAACAGCACGCTGGCGGACTACCAACTAAACACCTCCCTGTCATCAGAGAACTAGCCTGGAACCGTTTGACACATTACTTCGGGCTAGCCCTCCCGCTCTCCCGGCTTTGGGAGCCTTCAAGTCAGGGAATTCCTTTCACCAACGAGAGGGGAGGGGAGGAAGGGAGTTGTTAGTTCAGGGAACCCCTTACCGTCCGATCCCTCTGCCGGTCGAGTTCAATCTTCTTCGTAGTAAGAAGAGCCCGAACATAATGCGCAATACGATTCCAGCTGCCAGCGCTCTTCAGCATCTCTCTGACAATGTTGTCTGGAGAGAGCTCCCCTGTGTCTGCATAAAGCTGCTGGCGGAGGCCGTCCCACCTCTCGCAAGAGAAAAAGGTGTGTTCAGCGTCATCCGCCACTCTATTGCAGAACACACAGTCAGGAGATCGCGCCTTCCCAACCCTGTGCAGGTAAGACTGAAAACCTCCATGCCCACTTAGAAGTTGGGTAAGGAAGTAATCAATCTCACCGTGCTTTCTGTTCAACCACGGGTCTAATTTGTCGATGAGCCGCGCAGTCCACTTGCCCCTTGGCTCATTTTGCCAAGAAACTTGCCACTCGTTAAGGGTGCGTTGACGTTCTTCACGGGCAACCACTTCTTTTAAGTTTTCGCCCTTACGGCGATAGATAGCTTTGCGCTCCTTGGCAAGGAGGGCAACGGGGATCACTCCCGCAATCACCATCACAGCCGGTTCGGAGACAGTGCGATAAGCAGACGCCACTCGCAAAGCTCCCCGCCTCTGCACTTGAGCGAGGCGTTTACGATGCACCTCCTTGTCAAGGGCATCAGCCCATACCTCCGCACCATAGAGAAGGACGGACTGCGTTGCTCCCATGAGGAGACGTCTCCTAGTTGATATAGGGCCGCCGACATTCGCCATTAGCCGACTCAAGGCCGCGACTCCTGCTGCAGCCCTGTCCGCGGCTGCTTTGATTTGCTCGAAGAAGCTCATCTTCGAGTCGAGCATTAAACCAAGGTATTTAACCGTTGGTTTTGACTCTATAGTCAACTCGCCGATCGATATGGGACGCAAGGTCGGGATTCTTCTTCTGGTCAGGATGACTACTTCGGTTTTTTCCAGCGCAAGGTTGAAACCGTGAGCAGTCATCCATCCGCTTACCCGTCGCATCAATATGCCAAGTCTGCTTTGCGCCTGTTCAACAGTGCGTCCGGCAACAAGTGCCGCAACGTCGTCTGCATAACCGACCAGGCGCGACTCTTCAGGCATATCGAGTCTCAGCAGACTATCGTAGGAAGCGTTCCAGAGGTCCGGCCCTAGGATGGATCCCTGCGCTACTCCCGACGTGATTTCCATCCTCCTCTGGCCCTCTAGCGTATCATAGAACAGGGAGCGGTCTTTCAGATAATCCCTCAATATCCGCAAGAGATAGCTTGGCACGTGAAAGGAGTTCTCTAGTGTGCCCAGCATATCTGTCCATCTCACGGAATTGAAGGCATTTCTGACATCAAGCGTTATGAGGAGCACTATCCGTCGAGATCGGCGGCTGTGTGCCCCGGCTCGATTAAACGCATCTACGACCTCCATAACAGCATCCACTGTAGATTTCCCTGTTCTAAACCCGAACTGCCTTGCGGATAAGTCCCCGGCAGCACGGATCGCTTCAGCGAGTCTACCCCTGATGAGCTTCTCGAGCACTTTTCCGGCCGTGTCAAGCATACACAGCGGTCGGTATGCAGATGGGAGCTCCGGATCTCCTTTACCCTTACGGATCAACGCGAGTCTGGCCACTTTCCAGCGAGAAGGAAAAATGCCCTCCTTCAAGCACGCGTTGAACGCTTCGAGCAGCAATTCTGGCCGTTGGCGGAACACCAGTTTGTAAACTTCCGCCGGGATGCCATCAGGACCTGGCGCCTTCCTGTTTTTCATAGTGAGAACCGCTTCTTCGAGTTCTCCCATTGTGAAAAGGGGGCAATCCACGACGCTTTCCGCGCTGTTTACATCAAGCCGTACAGGGTGTCTGGGGAACAATGCCCGCACAATGCGGTCCATCTGATCGGTGCTCAGTATGCAGGGCTTCCGCAGAGCCCCGATTTTCCGAGTGACAAGCTTATAGCCAAGTCCCCACGGGTCATCATTCACCTCATTAATAAGATTTTGCCAGCCGCGAGCTTTGCTTTTATTTATAGCGCTGCGGAGTCTCCTTTTTGCTGATCTATATTGTGCCTTTATGGCACATGCCTCCTCGTTGGCGTACAAACGTTGTGCCAAACGGCGGAGCTTATGACACTCCTTCCGTAGGTCGGCAATTTCCGCCGTCCACCAGTACATAGAAGGCTTGTCGCGCCTGGGGCCTCTCCGGGGCATGGAAGCCTCACACGCCGTCGTTATCAGATTCATCACTGAATTTACGACGGTGTCAGCTGCGACACCACCACCCCCCGGAGTGCCCCCCAGCGCGGCCCTACCTGCTCCAAGAGCTTCGACGAACCTTCCGATGTTCACCTTCGCGACATTCCACACGCAGGGGGAACGTCGTGTTGGTGCTCGCCGGCAAGTAGCGTCAAACACTTCGAACGCAATGTACTGATGATCACTTGCCGAGAAGTCTTCTAGGACTCGCCACCCGTCCACCGATGATGCCAGAGATTCCGACGCAAAAGTTATGTCGGGAATGCTTCCTTCACAACTTGAGCGCCGAAACGTTGGCGTGGATCCGGTGTTTAAAATTACGAGCCCGGTTCTCGCCGCCATTTCCAGAATCCGTTTCCCTCTGGAGTCTGATTGAGGCATGCCCCATTCAAGAGCCCTGGCATTAAAATCACCGCCAACCAGGATTCGTCCCTCCGTGTTCGAAACGGCGTCCTCCAGAGCATCAAGCCGGCGTTGAAAGTCCGGAATCGACTCATTCGGCGTCAGGTAAACGCTAAAAAACGTTATCCCTAAACACCGGATCCAGGCAAATCCGTCCCCCCGGCCTTCGGCAAGAACGCGAAGTCGAACGTCGTCCCGAACCCAGATGGCAGCGGTGCCCGATAAGTCGAGATACCATGAGGACGGGTCCTTGTTTCGGTATTGCTCGCTAATCAGCTGCAGATGCAGAGTTGGAACATATAGAAAAGTCCACGCTGCAGTGGGAATTTGGTAGCATCTAAAAAGTCGAGAATCTGTGTACCTAGCCTACATCCGAACTCTCATTTTGTCGGAAATAATGCAAGGTAAAGCGATTTTAGTTTCGGGGGATATTCTGTCAGCGACAGTGCCGGAAAAATGAAAAGAATTCCATTTTCCAAAGAAAGTGAAAAATAATAAGTTGATTTCGTGTTATGTATATGTATATCGGCAATTATTTTGCCTCATTTAATCCTCCTAGGTAATTTGCAGAGTTTCCAGTACCGAAAGAGATTTAAATTTCAGGCAAAATTATAAGAGGTAGAGGCCAGGAGAAGTTGTATTTCTATGTGCAGTGTTTGGATATCAAGATTTAGTGAGAAATTATCACTATTGGATGAATTGCTCTCCGATGTTGATTTCGATGTTCAAGTTTTCTAATTGCTTGAGATTGGCATGAGCAAGTCAGTTGACTGCCGAGGGAATAAATATTACATAATTAAAAAATAAATAGAAAGTCATAGGTTAGATGCAAAAGGTATTCTGGTTTTCCTACGTAAGGAACTTTGGGTATGTTCCGTTTTGAAACTGAATTATGGACAAAACTTGGAGACCGACTTAATGTTGTGTATACGCCTCTTTTATATTTTACTGTTCACTATGATGCAACACCCAGGCTTTGTAACTCGGGATGAAATTTGACACAATATAACTTTGGCAGTCATAGTGGGTACAGCAGACTTTCCAGTATCATGCTTTGTTATGCCTAGTATCACTACTAAAATGCATACTGTAATAACAAAGTGCGATTGGGGGTGATTCCAGGACCATTCTGAGTGGCCAGAGGCTGGAGCTCCAGCAAATGGCTCTATCGTGCTGGTTACATGTGAACCTCAGGTCAACCCCCTAATATTTCACCGATCCCTAGTACTGCAACTAGTAATGACATTAGTCCCTACAAAATACAATCAATGTAATCATTATATCATTTTAATAGTAATAAGTACATTATTGAATGAGTAATTGAATTGTAATTTGTAAAGTATTTCATAACCGAACGTAATATTACTAAATGAATCATAAGTAACATAATACACACTTGTAATATAATATTAATGTGAACATCCTCCAACTATCTAACCAATATCGAACAATCATAGGATGACTCACCAACTTATCACTATGAGCCATCACCTGAACATAGGATCAAACTACATAGTAAGCATAAATTCAATTTGGAAATGATCGGATTACTGAAGATGCAAAATGCATCATCAGCATTTTCCATCCTTTGTTTCATTACATATAAATACTGAAATTCAGATCGAGTCAGTCAAAGTCTAAGTCAGTTATAGACTCAAAGTCTACTCACATCTTGTACAGTTAGACCCCTGTGAGGAGTTGCCAGATCTCCCATCAGGCGCGACCCCAGCTGGCGAATTGGGGCATACCTATTGATGTGTAAATATGTGTTCATGCACTTTCCTTTTCTGACTGTGCATGGGCTTGCTCATCTCTGGTGCGCGGACCAAAATGGCTATGGAAATGATACCCAGAACATAAAACCACTATGGAAGACGTGAAAAGGAGGAAACTTACGGTGCAGCGGCTCGGAACCCCAGTACCGGCGGCTTTTGGGAGTGAGCAAGCGGGCTCCCGGTCGCCGATATCCCTCGACCGCAGTGCGTCGGTGGTGGACAACTTGGGCACCGTGGCTTCTAATGCTGCAAGTGTTTTAGATTTGGAAAAGGAAGTGTTCAAGCAAAGTACCACTCTACCAAGGACACCAGTAACAAAATTAAAGAAGGATGAATTGAAAGCAGATCGCTGGACGACAAAAATAGCAACAACACTAACCGCACTTATTCGAGAGGAGCAGCAGCAGGAGGTACTCCAGGACCAGGAAAAGGACCCATTCAGAAGAAGTTCGTCAACTTTGAGATCTCCGCTAATGTCAAACATCAAAAAAGATAAAACAAAGGGAAGGTCAATGAATACAATCAATGAAGGACTGTTTAAAAGTAGTAATCTGATTAGGAATCATGGGGAGCAGAGCCCTGAAATAAGGAATTACCATTCACACAGCTTGGTGCAAAAATAGTGGAGCTGTCGAGTTCATCATGGACAAGCACAACGTGCCCCGAGTCGTTAAAAATTTGGTGAGAGCTATTAGAGTGCTCTACAACAAATCGCAGCAGGAAGAACGAAATTCCAAGGGCAAGTTGAAATCTGTTGCGCAAACGATGTCACAGCCGACCCAAGTGACACCTATTCGTATTGTAATCAACCACACCAAACAAGAGAGTGCGGGAAAGAGATGTCGATCCTGTGGGAAATCAGCAGGCTCCTAAGAGGAAAAAGGCCGTACAAATAGTTCCGAAAAACGGAACTAAAAGCACCGTAGAGAGAAAGCAGGTCCCCCAAGTGCGAGCTCCGGCAATCGACTCGACCAAATCCAAGGGGAATTTAAGGCGAAGAAAAAGGCAAAAATGTGAATTCGCCCAGAAGCGATTATAATCTCCAGCAATGGAAGTTTGTCCTACGCGGAGATCAAAAGGTCAAAGCTGACCTGATCTAGGCGGAAATGTCAGCAAGATTCGAAGAACCTAAAAGAGTGACCTCATGTTTGAGCTGAAAAAACCGCTTGAGGAAAATTGATGGTTTCCGAACTCAGGTAAAGAACTCACTTGGGGAGAATTTCACAGTACGGACCCAAAAACATGAGGTCTATATACAGTGCAAGGATCTCGATGAAGTGCATCCAAAGGAGAAATTTGCACTGCCTTGATGAAATAGTTCATGTTGGGGGAACTTGCCGAGGTGTCCATTGTGAGTTTGCGAAAAGCCTGTACTCAAATGGCCACATTGCGATTAACAGTGGACGCAGCGCAGAAGTTGTGGGCACCCGGCAAGCTTCGAATCGGATGGGTTGTTTGCCGTCTGAGAGAGCAGATTTCTCTAAAGAGGTGCTTCAAGTGCCTCGTGTTTGGTCATTTCGCGAAGGCGTGCACCAGCGGCATTGATCGGTCCGGTCGATGCAGAAGGTCTAGGGGAAAGGCCATATTGCCAAAGCGTACTATATAGACCCCAAATGCTTATTGTGCGTAGGAAGTAAGGGTCGAGATTACCGGTATATAGGCACTGTCTTCAATGAAAAAATGAGGTTTATTCAAATAAATCTCAATCATTGCAGAGTCGCTCAAGATTTACTAAAGCAGACTACCTATGATCCGTTGTGGGCAAAATCCTAGGGCGAGTAATCTATAATAGATTACTGCCGGTTGTTGAGAGCCAGGGAGGTCTCTCTGATCGGCAGTATGGGTTCCGTAAAGCCAGATCAACCATTGATGCCATCAAATTGGTTACAGGGTTGGCCCAAGATGCAATTCACGGAAAGGGCAGTAGTAGCAAATATTGCGTGGTAGTGCCCCCCGATATGAGAAATACATTTAATTCGGCCAATTGGAACCTAATATGGGAATCTCAGGCGAAGACTGGTATTCCTGCTTATCTTGCAGCTATTGTCAACAGCTATTTACAAGAACGGAGACTTTATTATGACCGCGATGACGGACCTCATTAGTACGTTATCTCTGTGGGTGTCCCACAGGGCTCTGTACTGGGCCCGCTGCTGTGGAACATCATGTACAACGATGTACTTAATCTTGCTCTTCTAGAGGAAGGCACGGTGGTGAGCTACGCCGACGATATAGCGCTGGTTGTGGTCGCAAAGCACCCCCAAGATGCTGAGTTATACTCATGCAAAGCAATTTGTGCTGTTAAGGGTTGACTAGAGAGCTCTGGTTCTGGTCTGACACTTGCGGAGGAAAAAACGGAAGCGGTTCTCATCACCAAGCGCCGTAAAAGAAATTTTGCCCGTATTAAAATTGAGAATCTTATTATCACTTCTAAGTCTGCTTTCAAATGCTTGGCAGTGATGATGGACGGAAAGCTTAGCTATAAGCAACACGTGCAGTTGGTTTATGACAAAGCATCCACTGCAAGTGTGGCCCTCGCAAGGATGATGCTGGACGTGAGAGTGTCGCGGCATGTTTTCCGGTTGCTTATAGCCAGGGTAATGAGTTCGATCCTGCTCTATGCAGCTCCAGTTTGGGGGAAGGCATTGCAGGTTACATTTAACCCTAACAAATTGAGTTTAGTCTACAAAAGAACAGCCCTAAGGGTGTGTTCGGCATTCAGGACTGTCTCAGATGATGGAGCTTTCCTCATCTCTGGAATGATGCCTATTGACATCTTGGCAGATGGAATGACGAGTATATATAATGCGAAGTCTATCTCTCCTTTATCGCAGACGAAGAACGCCGAAAGGGACGGATCCCTAAATAGATGAAAAGATCGTTTGGAACGCTCAGAAAGGGTCGATGGACACACAAGCTCATTCCTGTCACCAAGGAGTGGTTGGAGTGACGGCACGGTGGGATTAATTATTTTCTTACTAAGTTTCTTACGGGGCATGGAGGATATCGCTAGTACCTGCTCGAGTTTAAACTAGATACCTCACCCGATTGTCCAAACTGCTAGAAGAGACCCTAAAAGAGGTGCTAGTACCAGATAATCTGGTGCGAAAAATGTTAGCATGTCAGGAAGGCTAGGATGCGATCAACTCCATGGTCGTATCTATCCAGAGCAAACTGCGAAAGGCAGATGAGACTAGAAAAGCGCGGTTACGTGCGCTGGGTAGAGACGAAAGGGGACCAAGCTAAAATGAGCTGACTCCACCCCGTTATGTAATACGGTACGGTGGTTCCACGGGGCTTCGGGGAAGTCAGGGGTGGTTCTAGTGGGTAAGAATCCCACACGCTGGCGCGTCCAGGCCAGTATCTTTTGAAGATTTCCACCTTCTTAAAAAAAAGGTACAGTTAGTCACACATTTAGTCACAGTCGTAGTGATAGTAAATAAATTGAGTTATCATCTGGAGTCAAGATATATTCGTGAGTCAAGTCACGACTAACAATTCAATGTTGGTTAATCCGCCTAATGGCTTATAATTATCCAACGTCGGATAAATGACGTCCGCCTTACGGCTTATTACTATTTAGGGTCGAAGAAACGACACCTTCTTCAGTTACTAGTAACAGTCGGCGCAATCATCATTACAGTGAATCAAATAATTAAACCCAGTTGGAGAATGTACAACATAGAAGTGTCAGTCATGTAACATTAAGTGAAGTGATAAATAAAGTGAAATTAACATTAAAAAGTCTCTGTTTCTTTTACAAAATCTCAGGGAAGAGGCTATAATCAAGCTCAATTTTTTTGGTAACATAACGTCAAAGTTATACAGGGTGCAGCAGCATAACTTCCTTTTTTCAAAACTCAATAAAAACTATTGTATGCATCGGAAAATATTTATTTATTTTTTATAATGTAGGTACATGTCTAAAGTTTTTATTGACATTGTTTTGACGATCAAATCTATTAAGTGACGTCCCCCATTCTCCATGCATTGCGTAAACCGATTTCTGGCGTTTGTCATGACTCTTGTTAGCATAGCAGGTGTTATGTTGGGAATTTCTTCTTTCCCTCAAAGCAGCTATCGATGCTCTTGAAGTGTGTGCTGTTGCACCGTCTTGTTGGAACCAAGTGTCCCCCAAATCCAAATTTTCTAGCCGTGGGAAAAAAAAATTCTGTAGCATGTTTACATACCGGTCCGAATTCACTGTCACTGTAACCTCATTTTCCTCAAAAAACCAGGGGCCAATAATTCCAGCTGAGGAAATTGCACACCACACTGTGACTTTGGGTGAATGCAAAGGCTTTTGATGCAATTCTCGAGGGTTGGTGCCAGCCCAGTAGCGCATGTTTTGTTTGTTAACCGACCTAAGTCGCTAAAAAAAACAATAGCACCCTCGGGAACGACATCAAGAAGAACCTCACACGCGTTCATCCGAGAATTGAAGTCACGTTCTAAAAGTTCCTCCACTATCGCCATCTTATAGGGATGAAAATGAAGATCATCACGAAGAATTCTTCTCACAGAACGATCGGATAGTCCAAGAACGCCAATTGTCACGAAATTTGGTGACAAGATGTGGTCTATCCCTTTGCATAAGTGCCGCCATTTTATATGGAGTTTTAAGGGGGCATATATGCGAAACGGGGGGTTTAACACTTTTTTTTACAGAAAATAGTCATGTGGAGGTATCAAATGTAAGAACTCGATTAGTACTTTTCCGAGCTTGTCTTATTTCTGATACTGGTTGAAAGGTAGCTATGTATATTTGGAGTTAGAGCAATTAATGAATTGATAATGAGGGGAAGCAAAATCATAAAATATATATATGTATATAAATAACTATTAATATACTTGTGGTATATGTCTATGTATGTGATAATGCAGTTTTGTGATTAGTGCTCAATAAGACGGATATGTGTGTACACGTTTCGTGCACAGAGAAAAGTGGAATTGAGTCAAGATGCGTTCAGATCAATTTACATTCGCGCAGTTATATGTACGCATCATTATAGGGTAACAGACAATGTTTGTTTGTTTAGGTTGAGCACAATATTTAAGTCTCGAATACGTATGTACATATGTGTATTTTGTTTGGTGATATATGAAAGAATATTTTGCATTCTTGGCTATGTACCAATAGAGGATGCATAGAGAGTTGATTACACAAGATAAACACAAAACCTTTATACCTGAAGCACCGAGCTACCTGAATTAAGATTTCTTTTAGTTTGAACATTTTTTTCCCTCTCTTCAGAAGCAAATTAGTCAAGAATATATTCTCCTGAATTATTTATGACTTGGTCCCAACGTTCCGGGAACTTTTCGAATCCTTGTTCGAAAAAGTTAACTGACTTGGTAAAAACATCTTCAAGCCAATTTTAGATTTCAGTACCATTGTTGAAGAAAATTTCGCCCAGATTGTTCAAAACTGTTCGAAGTAGGTAACAATCAAATGATCCAAAATCCGTCATATTTGTTATGTGAGGACGTGTGTTAGAGTACTTCATTCAAAACCGTAGCGGTACACTACAGTACACTTTAGGAAGCAATGTGGTCAGCATTGAGCTCGACCGAGATTATTACCGTGATCTGACTCATTCTCAGCTAAGTCGACTGGTGTCCGACATCCAGTCACAATAACAAATCCCTCTGCCACCACTGCGATTTGAACCGCAACCTTCCGCTACGCAACCCAGCGCTCTAACGAATAGAACCATTGGGGCACACAATGAAAGTTAGCACTAATCGTCTGACTTCCCGTGAGTAGTTCGTAGTAACTGACATCTAGTTGATCCCATCATATGAACAACATCTTCGTCTTTTTCGGGTGAGGACCTTGTTTACCACCAGGTGTTCCCTGCTTGTTTGTGTTGTTGTTTTCTTTGTTGAAAGTCATATAAAAGCACCATTTCTTATTATCGGTGACTATGCAGGACAAAAAGGACTTGTGCCGTTGTGTCGAATAATAACGAGCGAGCAAGGAAGGGCTTATTGGAACTATGTTGGTTTGGTACCTATTCTGCTAGCTTTTAAACCTTACCCCGGGATTTCAGAGGTTGGACGATTGTTAAATAGTCGCAATCCACCATATTGGCAAGTTCCCTTCTTATTTGGCGAGTATCATTATCGATGATTGTATTCAAGTAGTTTTCATTCAAGTTTGGTGATCGTCCGGAATGTGATATGTCCTCTAAGTCAAAATGTCCTTCTTTAAAACGTAAAAATCATCGTCGAGCTGTTCTTCTGGTGATAGCACATTCACCGTGGACGGCATACATGTTTCTAGCCGTCTCAGCTCCTTTTGTCAAATGATTAAACTCGAATAAAAGAAGATGACGGGAAACTGTTTTTATCAACTTGACACTCTATAAAAATATAAGTGCCTTATTTTATTCGAAAACTTTATTAAGTGCTCAAAGCAGTAACATTTAAAGAATAATTTAACATCATATATGTTACGCAAAAAATAATATTTATTTAATTGAATTCTCTTTCAAAATAAAAAATGGACATGGAAATTATTAACTTTATTTGAACAGATATTTTAGTGCATAGATCCCATGCTTTTTTCAGATTTCGTAGTTACATCACGCACATTATTAGATTTATATTATAGTAGACATCTTAATATAAATACCCATCTAAAAAATTTTATTTTAATTTTTAACTATATACACATTTCCAACTTTATTTTTTTTATTTTACTAAACAAAATAATTTAGCAATAATAGCAAACTCTTCTTCAAAAGGTTGTTTTTTTTCTGTTTAAATATAATGACTTGCCGGACTAAATGACTAACTTGATAAGATAAATAAAATAATATATAATATACTATAATAACTTCGCCGAAGCCGGTCCCAAGCCCGGTTGTGAAAGGAGGAGGGATGGATAGCTTCTGTCTGAATGGCTGTACGCCTCCGCAGCGTCTCAGGGGGTAGGTGAGGAAAGTGCAGGAACCTTGCAGTCTTCCAGATTACTCACTAAGGAAGTTATCTCAAAACCTGGCAGCTTGGGATAAAATGCACCACCAAAAATGAGAAGAAGGAGAAATTTAAGGTCCGGACGGATAACCGGCGGGAGTCGTCTGACTTGGTGACTCGGTTGGGCTCTCATAATGGACAGCACGGCGCCGAAACCGCTAGTCGTGGGGCGGTTCGCCGTCTAGGCGCCACGACGACCAGGAGCACAGCTCCGCCTGCTGCAGCTGCTTTGCCACAATCTGTGGCGACCCCTTCAGCAGGTTCACGTATGAAGCGGATGAAATGGACTGAAGAAATGAACCTCTTCATCATCCGCTCCTACTACGAAATAACAGCGGGGGCGGGTACAACATCTTACCGCCCCTTGTTACACCAGAGGTTCGTCGAACGTTTCCCGCAATTCGCACACGTGACTGTGCAGCGAGTCGCAGACCAGTACCGCTTTATTACTCGCAGCGACACAATCCCGGCCACCATCAGGGAACGTGTTCGACTTGAAGTCATCGGGGAAACTGGTGACCGAGAGTCGATAGGGGCAGAGACGGCGGCATCAACAACACTGCAGGTAACAGTTTCAGTACTCTCCGAAGCACTCTTCTCCACCGTCCAGCTGAGGTTTTCGCTGAGGTTCGGGACGAATTCCAAAGAGCGTGTATAGAATTCTCGGATATGGATCCTTTGCATAGACCAGGTATTCCCAGGCTCTATGCATCTCCAGCAACTCCGGGAATTCTATCTCAAATCAATGATGAGATTGCATCTCGACTGTGTGCTGATATGTCGCAGCTGCAACTACAATCACTTGTGTATTGTGGTGCAGTTGCGGCTATCAGATTGCATGGTCAGAAAATTCACTTTCGTGTTATCCGTATACGGAGGGGCATTTTCCAGGGGGATTCGTTGAGTCCCCTTTGGTTTTATATGGCACTGAACCCCCTTTCATGCTGCTGAATGATGCTAGACGGCATGGTTTTGCAATAAAATATTGCCGATGTGCTAAGTGCGAACGGACACACTTGATGTACTTAGATGACATCAAGCTGTATGCTGGGACTAACAACTATCTTAGAAGTCTGTTGCGAATATTCGTGATATTCGGATGGAGTTTGAATTAGACAAGTGTTGAATCCAAGCGATCCGCAAAGGTCATCACGAGCCGCATGCCGGACATAGCATTGGTGACCTCCACATCGAAGCTATGACCGAGACGAACTTCTACAAGTACCTAGGAATTCTGCAAGGAACCCATGCTCGAGTTGGTGATCTGAAGGAAGCTCTGCTGTCCGAATTCTTCGACGTGTAAAGCACGAAGTCAGTCTAGTTCTAGAACTAGAACAGATCGGGTCGATTATGTATACGTCTCGAATTGTTCCAGTTAAAGGATATAATTAATTGTACAGTACGGTTGTATAAGTTAATGAAAAATAAACGCTTATATTAAAGTTATAGAACGGATTTTTGTCTAGTGCTAGGCAATCCAGTAATACGAGTCTACATAAAGCAAGGAACATAACTAGTGACGAGTCTGCGTAAAGCGAAGAACGTAACAATTGGAAAAAACGTAACAATATTCATTATCGGGTTAAATTTAACAGAATTAAACGGTCCCTAAAGACATCAAAAAGCTTCGTGTTTCGTAGACAAAAATATACCTCGTATCTTTATAACAATAACTTCTTAATTATGATAAAAAGATAAGCTAACTAAGCTAAGGTACATACCCAATTTATTAATGTTCTAATCCTTTTCTTTTTAATTTTTAATAGTTCCTCTAAACTCCTTTTTTTATTTACCCTTATTGGAGGAACTTTAATTACAATCTCGACATCATAACTTAGAACCCGAATAAGGCTAGAAATTAATCTTCTGTCATTTATTCCCCTAATAAACAGAACAGATAATTTACTGTCGCCAGAAACTGCTCTTAAATCTTTTTTAACACGAGCAGTTGCTTCTTCTATCTTCTTGCTCGCGGTAATTATTAGTATGTTAAAAACGAGTTTGTTCCCTCAAATAATTTTAAACTATAATAATCTGATTATTACAGCTCTATTAGTTAAAAGGGGAACAGCACCATTCTATTTTTTGATTTCCAGCAGTCAGACGAATACATTTTCTTATTCTGATAACCTGACAAAAAAATGCCCCCTGATTCTTGTCAGATACGTTTATTCTCTTGACTTAATATTTTTCTTTATTATTTCAACCGTCTTAGTGGCAGCCTTAGGGGGCCTTGACCAGACCTCACTCCGAAATCTAATGGTATTTTCCTCGATCAACAATTTTGGTTGAATACTAGCTGCCATTCAAATAAACTTTGACTAATTTATTTCCCTTTTTAACGTTTTGCGTAAAGCACTAAATATAGTCATATGGGGTATCAAATGAAAGGTCTCGGTTTGCGCATTCCACTCACCTGAAAAATTTGAAAAAAATCAGGAGGCTGCCACTATATGGTACCTAGGCTCCCAAAATACCTTCTACAGGGTGCGGCAGCATAACTTCCTTTTTTAAAATGCGCGCCACTTAGTTAGTTGATGTCATAGCGGAGCGTTAGTGGTCTCGTTCAAGAGGGGATACTGTAGAGTTTTATCCCGAGATGGTTCAATTGCCATCATAATAATAATAATCGTTGGCACAACAATCCATATTGGCTAAGGGCCTTGAAGTGTGTTAGAGTACTTCATTCAAGACCGTAACGGTACACTACAGTAGACTGTAGTAGACAATGTGGTCAGCATTGCGCTCGCCCGAGATTATTACCCTGATTTGACTCAGGTACTCATTCACAGCTGAGTCGACTGGTATCCGACGTCAAATCACGATACAAATCCCTCTGCCACCAGCGAGATTTGAACCACGACCTTCCGTACGACAGCCTTGTGCTCTAACCACTCAGCTGTCCGGACAGATGCCATCATGCGTTGGAATAGTGAGGAGCGTGCCTGTGAGGTTTACTTTTTAAGCGGATGTTCGGTTATTGC
This sequence comes from Hermetia illucens, assembly GCF_905115235.1. Classification (NCBI taxonomy): domain Eukaryota; kingdom Metazoa; phylum Arthropoda; class Insecta; order Diptera; family Stratiomyidae; genus Hermetia; species Hermetia illucens. The sequence goes on along the minus strand of NC_051850.1, from coordinate 85,484,846 downwards.
AACACAGCGTGCATTTCGGAATCGCTTTAATTTAGCCCCGTTGTCTCCCGTCCCAGACCGCAAATCAATTGTTACATGGGTCACTACATTCAGACAAACTGCAAGTGCGACAAAAGGAAGAACTGGAGTCCCTCGGCCCGTTAGATCACCTCAGAACATTGAAGCAGTGAGAGCGTCAATGTTGCGATCGCCACGGCGTTCTGCGCGCAAACACGCATCTGCCCTTGGACTATCCGATCGTTCTGTGAGAAGAATCCTTCGTGATGATCTTCATTTTCATCCCTATAAGATGGCGATAGTGGAGGCACTTTCAGAACGTGACTTCAATTCTCGGATGAACGCGTGTGAGCTTCTTCTTGATGTCGTTCCCAAGGGTGCTACTGTTTTTTTTAGCGATGAAGCCCATTTTCATTTGTGTGGGTCGGTTAACAAACAAAACATGCGCTACTGGGCTGACACCAACCCTCGAGAATTGCATCAAAAGCCTTTGCATTCATCCAAGGTCACAGTGTGGTGTGCAATTTCCTCAGCTGGAATTATTGGTTCCTGGTTTTTTGAGGAAAATGAGGTTACAGTGACAGTGAATTCGGACCAGTATGTAAACATGCTACAGAATTTTTTTTTCCCACGGCTAGAAAATTTGGATTTGGGGGACACTTGGTTCCAACAAGACGGTGCAACAGCACACACTTCAAGAGCATCGATGGCTGTTTTGAGGGAACACTTTCCAGAACGCCTTATCTCAATTAGAGGCAATTTGGAATGGCCGGCACGCTCTCTCAATCTGTCCACTTGTGATTTTTTTCTATGGAGTTTTTTGAAATCCCGTGTTTATGTGAACTGTCCAAGAACCCTACAAGATTTGAAGACCAACATCCAAGAAGAAATTGCCAACATAACACCTGCTATGCTAACAAGAGTCATGACAAACGCCAGAAATCGGTTTACGCAATGTATAGAGAATGGGGGACGTCACCTAACAAATCTTCAAAACAATGTAAATAAAAACTTTAGACATGTACCTACATTATAAAAAATAAATAAATATTTTCCGATGCATACAATAGTTTTTATTGAGTTTTGAAAAAAGGAAGTTTTGCTGACGCACCCTGTATACCGATGTTTGTTCAAATACAATTAATAATATTATAGTATATTACTATGATTTTTAATAATTGACAGTAAAACCCCCTTAAGTTCATCCTAGACTATAATATAGAGCATGATCCTACCAAGGTTGGTGCAAATCGTTATAATAGGTTCTGCGCAAATTCAAGACTTTGAATGTCAATATCACGCGCAAGTGGATATTCTTCCATAATATATTTATGATAGGTACTAACGGGACAAATGCCCACTCAAATGATTTTATAAAAGAAATACCCAAAACCGTTCATATCTGCAGCGTCCAACTGCTACAATTATTTCATATTCAACTTATTTAAAATCTTTTAACTTAATCAAATGTATCAATCAAATCAAGAGTAATCTTTATTAATTCAATCAACAATTTTCAAATTGATATTTAGGCGGTATTACAGAGACATTTTAATTCAGCGGTTATATTGTATGCATTCAGGTGTTTATCACATGTACGTATATAATGAACCACAGAAGCGTTTTGCTGTACCACTTCGAGTATGTATGTAGGTAAAGTGTCCCCCGTTGATAATACCATAATTCCAACTTGGAAGAGTAAATGGCGAACTAGTGGAGTCCCTAGCTGTCGGACGGAAAAATTCTAGTTAGTGTTTAGTTTCTGCTAACTATGTTCCAGTTTTCATTATTTTTAAGGTTTTGTGTAAACACAAAACCTTATTAAAATCGGTTTACTGTCTGTCTGTCCGTCACACGCAGTTTTCTTGGAGACGGTTACAGCGATTGACACCAAATTTGGTGGAAAGCTGGGAACTGTGAACGCTCACGCATACAGTGAGTTACATCCTTTAATGATGAATTTAAGGGGGGTCCCCATACATGCAAAAGGGGAGTGTAAATTTTTTTTTCATCAAATATATTCATGTGGGGTATGAAATTAAAGGTCTCGGTTAGTACTTTTCGAAGACGGTCTTAGTTTTGACATTTGTTGAAAAGGTGGGGAGGGCGGGGGGTTGAAAGTGACCATTCCTTTACGGGGGCCATTCTCAGAAACTACCCAACCGAAAAATCTGAAAAAAATCAAGAGGCTGCCACTATATGGTGCCTGGGCTCCGAAATACCTTCCACACCGATATCTGCACAAATAAAGTTAATAATAGTATATTACTATAATTTTTAGTAATTCCCTGCAAGACCCTCCTTAAGTTCATGCTAGGACTACGAAATTTCGCAACAATATAGGATATAGCATGATCTTACCAAGTTTGGTGTAAAAAGCACTATTACTAACAAAGTTATAATACGTCAAAGTTGTCGCTTCTTTGCAAATTCAAGACTATGAATGTCAATATCATCCGAAAGTGGATATTCTCACATAATATATGCATATATTACGTGCTACGTACTAAGAAATACACAAAACCTTTCGTACCTGAAGCATCCAGCTTCCGGTTTCCCGACTTGTTTTGCTATATTTTCAGGGGCAACAAAAACAAAGCAACTCTATATTGAATTTTTTTTGGAAAATTTACAGTTAATGCATGAACTATTTCTTCCAGAAACATCGTAAAGTTGCCTTCGTAAAAATTGGTTTTGAAGGATAACATCTAATGGAATTTTGTTGAAAAACCCACTGCTGACTTTTTAGTCTTCCTTTTATTTCTAAGCTTTTACGTCAAAATTATGTGAGACTTTAACCTGAATATATATTCCTTCAGCACAATTATACTTAACTTATGAAATCAATTATGTGTATAATCTTTTTAGTCTTTATACTCAAAATTCACAAGGTGATGTATCTTTATATATGATGTGATGTTTACACCGCCGCGGTTGGAAACAGAAGATCGGCTTATTGCTGATAATTGCTTGCCAGTTGCTATCTTCTTGGAATGAAGTTGATGGCCGTCTCCTTTCCTGCGAAACTCCTTGCGTGTGCTACTTTCAAGCCGAGCTGACTGGACCCGTAGACGGACGGAGATTTATGCGCCTTCGACGAAAATTGAAGCGAAGAAAGTTTATTCGAAGTGCCTGCCTGTGCCCGTTGTAGAGTGCTGATGGGTTGCGATGCGGCGTTGTTTACGTCGTCGGCTCGTAGCACTGATGTTTTCGTAGCACTTCGATGGGATTTTGTATGCTTCCGTATTCACAAAATTTTCCAACTTAATAAAACCACGAGGATGACGATGGCGGAATCACCAGACTTGAGGCCGTTGCTGCGGTAGCGATGTCTGTGGCGGCGGCGCTTGTGCGGGCTCTAGTGTCGGGCTTTCTGAATATATCGGGGTCACCACTTTAGTCTTCCTTTTATCTCTAAGCTTTTACGTCAAAATTATGTAAGACTTTAACCTGAATATATATTCCTTCAGCACAATTATACTTAACTTATGAAATCAATTATGTATATAATCTTTTTAGTCTTTATACTCAAAATTCACAAGGTGATGTATCTTTATATATGATGTGATGTTTACGCCACCGCGGTTGGAAACAGAAGACCGGCTTATTTCCATGCGGTCTTTACTGTCCCAACCAACGGCATTTTTCCACCGCTAATTCTCCACTTCCCTGGTGCGTTCCGAAAATAAGTGAGTGGAGAGTTCCGCGCCATCTACCCGTCCGCATCCGCAACCTTCGAAATAAATTTCGAATGCTGCAGATCCTGCCGCGCCACAACTTCATCCTACTAAATTTAAGATAAAGTGGGCGATTTTTGTAAACTTTGTTTACTTACTGAATACCGGAAAACATTACATCGGCGAACAGAACCATTCTGCAACCTTAAGGATCTTTTGACATACACTCGCTAGAAAAAATGTGCGTACACTAAGCAGTTCCTGGTTATTTGTTAGTAAAACACACGAATAAATTAATTTTTTAAAAACATTTTATTGTTTGCATATTGCTTGTGGTCTTGTTGCTTTGATAAGGCCACTTTTACGAAATTAGAATTCAAGGAAACTGAAATAAAAAAAAGGAAATAAGAAAAGTCACAAATGTTCAGTAGAAAAAGTCTGCGTACAGCCACATAATTATGTAGGTGATTCCCCGAAATATAAATCCTTGCCATTTGGAGTAAATTGATTGTGAGTTATTGGTTTATGGCTGTGTTTGAAGTGTGAAAAATAAGGACGTTTTTTCGTTATTTTGTGTGTATAATTGTTATTATGGAATTGAAACGAAAAGAGATTTGTGTAAGTGAAAGAAAAGTTATAATAAAATTATGGGAAGAAGGAAAAAGTTTCCGCGAAATAAGCCAGGATAGCAGGAAGGCGACATTCATCTGTTCAAAGGGTAGTTAACAACTTTAAATCGACGGGAATAATAACATCGTAGCCACGATCTGGTCGCCCATCGAAGTTGTCGCTTAGGGAAAGGCGAAGTATTATAGGTTCGGTGAAAAAGAATCCACGAATAACTGCACCACAAATCGCGAAAGATATTGAACTTAAGTTCAACAAAAAATTTGTGCTGATACTGCACGGAAAATACTCAAGAGAGCTGGTTACCATGGGTGAGTTACACGTAAGAAACCATTTATTTCATTAACTAATAGGCGAAAACGAATAAAATTTGCGAATAAGTACGTAAACCAATCAAATGAATTCTGGGAAAATGTGCTTTTCTCAGATGAAAGTAAATACTGCATTTTTGGAATAAAAGGAAGAAAAATAGTATGGAGAAAAGCATGTACAGCATTGAATAAAGAAAATTTGATGCCAACGGTAAAGCATGGTGGTGGCGGAATAATGATTTGGGGGTGTATGGCAAGTGGTGGCGTAGGAAATCTGCAATTTATAGAGTCTACCATGGACAAATATGACTACCTAAATATTTTAAAACGTAATTTAAAACAAAGTGCTGAAAATTTACGCCTGGGTGACGAATTTTATTTTATGCATGACAACGACCCTAAGCATACGGCTGAGGTTAATAAGCTGTGGCTATTATATAATGTTCCCAAACAGTTACATACACCCCCACAATCGCCAGATTTAAATCCCATAGAACATCTGTGGGATTTATTAGAACGCAGAATTCGCCAATACGATATAACTTCAAAGGATATGCTGAAAAATGTATTACAAGAAGAATGGAATAAAATAAGTGTTGAAGAAACATCTAAACTTGTATCTTCTATGCCGAAAAGAGGTCATAAAAAGAAAAGGGTATCCTACAAGCTACTGATTTGCTTTTCATATTTACTCAAATATAATTTTTTTTAAATATTTATTTACTGTACGCAGACTTTTTCTACTGAATTATTGCGATTCTTTTAATTGTTGGCTTTATAACCTGGTTTTTGTAAGACTTATAACTTAGTGAATTAAATACACTAAAACTACGGAACTATTTGTAATGTTTGGATAATAAATTCGCCACAAAAATTAGCTTAATTTTTTTGTTTTACTAAGGAAAAGTATCATACTACTGAGTGTACGCACACTTTTTCTGCCTAGTGTATTTCATTCTTATTGACAGTAAGGTGCTGACTTCATTGATTTTCTGTTTCGATGAGACGCAAACATTTTTTCTCCTTCTCTGAACAAATTTAAGTTAATTATAAATGGAAAATGGTGCAAACACTTCATCGTTCCATTTACCCTAAGTTTTTTGATACCGTCGTCTTATGAGATTACCTACTCTTGGCGCTTCACCTCAAGCTCAATAATCAATTCACAGTTATGTAAAGTAAGAACATATTAGAAATTCCTTTTCCACTTTTTAACCTTTCAGCTCCAATTTTACTTTTCACATTGCTCAACTTTGATGATCGAATGGCAGCCAAGAGTTTGATGGGTTATGACCAACTCGATAATTAAAAATTCAAAGCCTAATATATATTTCCAAATTCAACGGTATATTTTAGCAGGCAAAACTAATTGAAAATTACAGGTTTTGAAAAAGTACAGAATGGTGGAAGCACAACATAATAAAATCAAAGTGCACTCACTTTAAGGTGGCGAAAGACCGTAATCAATCGTCTCTACTAACATCAAAAGCAACAACAAAACTATCCATATGTAGTTTACAACTGGGACACCACCTAACAGGATACATGAAGCAGATATCCATGAGAAATAACGCCTTTCGAAACGGACAATCAAAGGACACATTTTTAAGTGCTTGATGTAAAGATCTTCCAATTTGTAATTGTCGCACAACATAACATACGAACATCGAAGGGTTTTCGACAACCGTTTTATGTAGACCAAGGCATTTTCCCCTATTGTATCAGAAAATAAGATACGGGTCTGGGGAGGTGACCAAATCTTCTGATTGAACTTTCTAAACTCAAACAAGAGGTAGGCATTATGTACGTTTGATTACCGACTTCAATGCGTTCAAAATGTGATAACCTTAAGTCGTCCCATGAACATTACCTAAAATAATAAGTTTGATTACTTAGTAAATGTGTATGTATTTTCTTAAAGTATCGTGATATCTGAAATGGCGCTTGGCAGCTCTTATAGTAAAACGCGGAGGACTAATGTTGCAGAAATTCAGAAAATGGTAATGAATTTCCGCTATATCCCAACTGAGAAGATTCAAATTATTTACGCCCGGGCAAAAGAAATCATGCGCTTCCTAAACACTACTCGCAAGAGACTTCGTCGGGATTCTAGTGTGCAGGCAATTGCAGGGACCTCCACAATGGAGTGCTGCACTTTCCTGGAGAGCATCCAGAAATCAAAAAGCAGGTGGAAAAGGCTTACCTCTGGTCGTGGTGGTGGTGCTTGTTTGCAGTTGAAAACGAGTCGAAAATGTAGTTGAGCATCGGAGCATCTGTCTTTTGTGGCTTGGGTAAACTGAATTTCGTTTCCGTTTTCAGCTTTGAATTTTTCGACGTTACATTACTTTGCATCCCTAGGTACGTTCTGACGGTGGTTGGTGCTGATGGAAAGGCAGTTGCTTGCAACTTTAACGACGCTGCAATGGTGGAAACGACTATTGTCGTTCTACTTGTTGACGGCATTGTTGATGTTGTTGTTGCTCTTGATAATGTTGATATTGTTGTGGGGGTAGTAAGCGAAACTGCTGTTTCTTCTGTGAGTTTTGTGCGATGAGTATCAGAATGAATTATATTTAGCGCTGGAAAGGAAGAAAAAAAATTTTGGTGAAAAACGGTTTATGTTGAGTACTCATGTGGGACAATGGATAAGCATTTCATGGAAGAAGAATTACTTAAGATTTCAATGCATGGAGGTACAATAAAGTCGTCACCCACATTTTAAAAGTTATATAAAACAGTAAGTTGACTTTTCTACGAAAAAATGAAATATAGGCAAGCAAATACTAGAGAAGGGCGGCATGAATTAATCGTAGTTGAGAATGGGATAATTGTGAACTTAAATATTTCTTTTTTATCCCAGTTCCGCTTTTAAGTTTTTGTGTAAAATAAAATCTTATTAAAATCGGTTTATTGCCTGTCTGCCGCCCGTCTGTCTGCTTACCATGCTCATTCTCTAAGAAATGGTTGCACCTATTGATAAAATGGTGGGAAATGTATTGCATGCAGTGTTGAGATCCTCATACATGAGAAAGGGGGTGTAAAATTACTTTTCCCCGGGTGTATTCATCTGGAGTATAAAATTAAAGATCTCGATACTAAGAGGTGTGAAACGAGTCAAGTACTTCAAGGTTCCGTTCTCAGAAACTACTCAACCCCAATATCTCAAAAATATATTGTGGTCTATGCACATGGTACTTAGGCCTCACAATACTCTCCATATTGACATTTGTTTAAATAAGTTTAAGAAAAGTTTATTGTGTTGTTTGGGATATGGGGGATCCTAAGTCCACATCCTCGTTTGGGGCAGGCATTCAAAACCAAGGACTAACGGTTTCGTCCAGGGCAGAGGCAACTCATCAGACGCTGCCTCACCTTTGCCCTGGGAGCAGCGCGACCGAAAGTGGCAAGAGGTGGAAAGCGCTCCTTTATATAATCACAAAAACATGACCAGCGTGCGTATTATATCCAGGTTAAACAGCCAATTCTTTGAGCCTAAGCTAGCCTAAAGCTTGATTTTTGTTTTGCCCCCGCCCTAAAAACGCGCAAGTAAGTTCCTCTCTATTGGGTCCGGTCCAACACCTTGTGGATGTGGACTTAGGATCCCCATATCCTAAACAATAATCTAGCTTTAGCCTAGCTTAAACTAGTTTTGTTTACTGTCGAATGGCCTCGAGAGTAAACCTGCTGCTTTTATATAGCCTCACACATTGTTCGGGGTCAGCCTAGTCAGTCTTATTAATTTTGTCGCGATACCGAAGCCGATGAAATGATGATGTAAATGATGACCTAATCTAACAGTTTTCCCATCGCTTGCCACAGTAAGGGAATCTGATCTGTTGCTGATTTGCCTGGAGTGAAGCCTCTTTGGAATGAGCCAAAGATTTTCTGAGCGTATGGGGCTATGCGATCTAGCGAGGTAGCGGAAAATATCTCATAGATGGCACTCAGCAACCTCCATAATTGCTGCACTGCATGATATATCCATTTTTAAGGTTTTGTGTAAAACCAAACCTTATTAAAATCGATTCTTTGTGTGTCTATCTATCTGTCTGTCTGTCTGTCTGTCACACGCACTTTTTTCCAAAACGGGTAAACTGATCCGGTGGACAGATGGGAACTAAGAAATCCCACGCATACAGTGAATGACATAAGTTTAAGTGGAGTTTAAAGGGGTGCTCCCCATACATGCAAAGGGGGGATTAACAAATTCTTTTCACCGGATATAGTCCTGTAGAGTATCAAATGAAAGGTGAATTGCAAAGTGCGTGAGTAAGTCAAAATGTACGCACTTAAAGTGAGGCAAGACTCATTTTCGGAAACTACCCAACGAAAAAATCCGAAAAAATCAGGAAGCTTCGCTTTAATGAAATCTAGGCTCCAAAATATGTCTCATTCCGATGTCTGCTCAAATAAACTTACTAACAGTATATTACAAACTTTTAGAAATCTACTGATAAACCGCCCTTAAATTTGCCGAGGAAAATTTCGCACCAGCGTGGAGGACCACATTTCGCATACACAAGCCAAATTTCATGGAAGTCTGCCCATTGACGTGAAATATTAGAGTCGCATTTATGCAGAATCTACTTCCTAAGTTCATCCTAGGAGTACCAGACCGCTACAGAGGACAGTCTCGTGCATACATGTGCCAAATTTTATGGAAATCCGACTAGTAGTGACGAAGTTACAGCAGTTCAATCTTATCCATTTTGTGCGAATTTACCGTATTCTGAGCCATACAAATAAGATGCTGACGTCGTAATTAACAAGAATAATTGACACTCGAATGAAATATAAAAATTTCCTTCATGAAGAATTTACTTCGCCCCAGGCCTTTTCAGTTTTTGTGTGAAACAAAACCTTATTAGAATCGATTCGATGTGTGTCTGTCTGTCTGCCGGTCACACCCGATTTATTCGGAAACGGCTAGTCCGATTGTCATGAAAATTGGTAAGAGTGTGTAATCTGTTATTCCCTTTACATACAGCAACTGGCACTATTTTGTATTAAATTTAAGGAGGGGCTCCCCATACATGTGAATGGTGGGTGTAAAATTTTTTTCATAAAATGTAACCATGTGGGGTATTAAATGAAAGGGCTCAATTAGTACCTTTCGAAACGGGTTCCATATTTGATATTGGGTGAAACATAAAGGAGCGAGGGCTCAAAATCTGACCCATAAAAAGTGTAACAGGTCTCGTTCTTAGAACTTATCCAACCGAAAAATTTGAAAAAAAAATCACAATGGTGCATCTCTACGAAATCTAAACCCCAAAATACATCCGGTTCCGATATCTGCACAAATAAAATTAGTAATAGTATATTTCCATATTTTAGAAATTTACCCGGCAACCCGCCTCATGTCCATCCCAGAAGTAGTAAATTTGGCGTGGGTGTAATGAATGTGATGTTATCCAGACAACACAAACAATTTGGTCAAGTTTGAAGAAAATCGAACTATTATTAACAAAGTTATAAGAGGTGAAACTTTGCCATTTTTAGTGAATTTCATGCATTCTACAACCTGTATGATGACATCGTCACATATCAATTCATCATACCCCAACGAAATAAATTCTTATGAATGAGGTCACAAAGAATCATGTCGATTTAGTTTTTTAGTCATTTGTATATGAATATTAATTACTCCAAATAAGCATGTGTGTAGGTAGGTATATGCGTGCTAATGAAGTTTACGGGTAGTGTCTAATTCAGATAGACATATTTGTACATCAAACCACCCGCATTTAAGGGGGTCATCCCGTGTGTCGGGTTGGAGAAATCGATTTTTTTTTGCATGAATTGTATCTATAAATAGTGGAGAATATGTGGGCAAAGGGATTTTCCGATATTCCGAGTCGTTCAGAAATTACAGAGTTAAACAGGTAAGGAGTTTGCAGCCGTGGCTAGAGTACTCGATAAGAAAGAGCATCGAATCTTTTTTTACCTGTTAGTTTTTTACCTGAACCTTATAAATTCGAACACAGGTATAAATATAAAAAGATGGAAAACCAATCAATTGTCTAAACTTATTTGCTGTTTGGAATAAAAAAGATAATCCAGTCTAAAGTGAGCACTGAAAGGCTTTCAAGCTATACTCAGTTATATTTTGTTGTAAGTATTGTGCTGTTTGTGTGTTCAGTGATTTTTTTGAATGGATCGTACGAAGGGAGATCGCTTTAACGTTCAACGTTATGGTCGCACTAACAAAGGAGTATTTCATGGGAATCGATACTTATCAGAGAAGAAAAAGGACTTCGCATCAACATCAGCAAAGAAACTTTTAGCAAGCTTGAACATGGATGTTGCGACAAGTTTTGTATATTGTATATTGGACTTTACTGGAGTTTTCTCCGGTATTTCCGCAAATTTCTGCAAATAATAAAATATACGTAGTAGAAAAAAGGAATGCGTAGGAATGCGAATGGGAACGCGGCTTAGAAATGCAAAGAAGAATCACAAAGGCATTGGTGGAAAAGGGGCTGGAAAACTTACTGATAAAGTTATTAACGACCACACTACATGTTTTGGGCTAGCTATTCGTCGACACGCAAATTCGATAGAAGGAATGAAGCAAGAAATTTGGGCAACTTTCTTCCATAAATGTTCTACAGACGAAAATTTTCAGCATCAAAATTGTCCAGCAGACGAGGACAGGTGGTGCAAATGGCGCAAAGTGGGAGCTAAAAGAGAACTGGATAGTTTCCACCGCAAGAAGGCACCTTTGACTGAAGAAGTTCAAACAGTCGTCAAACCAATCTACGAAGATTTGTCACAAGATGATCTCTTGAACAGATGTTTAGGAGCAGAGTCCCAGAATAACAATGAGTCGTTAAATGCATTGATCTGGACTTTCGCTCCTAAAAACCCTTCATTCTGGGGTCAAGGACGTAGAAATAGCCACTTTTCTGGCTGTGATTATTTTCAATGAAGGATTCAATGGCATTCTCAAAATCCTAGTGACAATGGGACGTCATGTTGGTTACATATGTCAGGTTTATGCCGACCGCCGTAATGAAGCGCGAATTTGGCGGTCCGAACGACTATCGACTGACCTCGCTAAAAGAGCCAGAATTGAAACGAGAGAGCAACAATCGGCCTTACAAGACTTTTTTGAAGAAACGGAGGGTACTCTCTATGGACCAGGTATAGCGTGTTAAACTTATTTTTTGTCAATTTTGGTGTTTTTTCACGGCTTCTTCAATGAAAAAAAAAAAACTACTGAACGAATCGCAATTATCCTAGTTTGCGGACCGTAGAAATGTGTTCTGAATAAGTCGTGAAAATTTCAAAGAATTTTGTCGGATAGATTTTGGGCTATGGTGACAGCCAATTTTCAACATGCAGTTTCGAGAAAAACGTATTTAAAAAGTAGAATGTGATTTTTAGCCATAAAATCTTAACTGACCATTAATCTGCTATACCTAATCAATAAATCTTAGGTTTCTTGAAGAAACATATTTACAGCATTGGCTTCAATTTTTGTCCTTTTAGCGAAGTCATTCGAACGTCATTAGGATCGATAAATACGAGCTTTATTACGGCGATCGACATAAATCCGGCATGTTACTTATCGCGGGTTTAACACTATAATTTCTGAACGACTCCGAATATCAAAAAATTACTTTCCCCATATATTCTACACTATATCTAGATATAATTGATGCCAAAAAAAAATTCGATTCCACGAATCCGACACACGGGGTGACTCCCTTAAACAAAACAATATTCTATCAAGACTGAAATTGTATTGTTTATTAAATGATGATGGCACAGTATTTGAAGGGGAGAGATTTTATAAAATTTAGACATTAGTATTGGAGGCTCTGAAAGCTGATCCTTTACTCACAATTGTGAACGGTGAGTTACCCCGTCGTAATGTCTTAACAAAGGCAACTACATATGTACGTTGAAGAAAAATTAATCCTGATTTAACTCAAAGCGCTCTTCAGATTCAGATGTGTTATAATATAATACAATGCTGGGGAAAATAATCCCTTAGCCAGCGCTACATCTAGTAGATTTGTAATAATTGTGGCTAGAACATTTCAGTTATTTGGCCGTTCTCAGAAAAACTAGTCCCATAGAGGGAGGATCTTGAACGCGTCTATTGCTTAGCGTTTTCAATTCCGATATCTGAAGTTCGAAGGTTATTATGCAATTCCAGAAATTTTAATCAACTTAAAGAATTCATTCGGCAGTTGGTAGCCGTATATGTAAGTTTGTCAGCAACCATTCAAATGAAGTAATAGTGGTAAATTGGACTATCCGTTTTCATCTTTGGAACATATGTAATTTTGATAGCAAGAAATTTTCCTTATTAATAAAATCTTGTAAACATAATTCTTTGTTGAGGGTTGAATGATAATCACCAAGCTCTTCTGCCACCCCATAAATTTGGTGTTTAATGACTAAACGAATCATAGCAGCATATAACACTAAAACAGTCCATAGAAACATATTATAAAAATTTACCCAAACTACTTATATCTTTGCTTTTACATTTACGAAACAGCAAATTTGTTGCTCCCCGTATACATATATACTACTCCCTGGATCTTACTGCCATTATGTGTTAGCAAGTTTTTCATCTGTAAAGATTAAAAAATGAATAATTTCCTTCAGTACCTAACTTGATTTACATCTGCCCGACCCAATATGCTCTTCCATCGGAGTGAAATTCAAAACTTCGAGGCAGTGATTGAGACATACTAAAGAAGGTTAACAAATGTTATTACGCAGGAGAGGGAAAATTGCTAATCATTCAAAGTTGAAATTTTAAATAAATGATTCTTTCCATTACAGGCGATGAAAACGCTTTCCTTGGTAGTGAAGTACTCCTAATTCCATCACTTTCCCGCCGAAATTCAATCTTTTTGATGTATCTAGATTGCGGGAGAACCTTGCTTCGGAAATGAATGCGGTCCCCATGAAATAGCGCCCATAAATCAGGCGTTATAAAATTGTGGATATTTAGTGAACGCCACTCAAATTTTACATCCATTCCAAAAGTTATATACATATTGTCAGTAGCGCAGCTTTAGCAGGATGGAAATCGTAAAAGAAGAACAATTTCCAAGGTAATCATGTAACTCATTATAAGAGGTTCTGCCACTTCGGATCAATTCAACAGGAAGCACTCTTGAAAACGTGAAATTTGAATTTTGAAATTTTTCGCTTCATCTAAAATTAAGATCTGCATATTTTATGACTTTTTTTAAGCCCAAGGTTCTACTGCCTTGTTCCACTTTTAACTCTTCATTTGTCGAATTTAGCACATTCACAGACAATTTTCATTATCGCAAACGGAACAGGGCATTTACACGCCACTGTAAGTCTCTGCCGCTAGCACAAAAGAAAGTAAAATTCACGCAGATCAGCTACTCCACTTGTGAAAATATGGGAAGCTATTAACTTCATACATAAATAATTGCCACTCGGGACCAGGGGGACTATTAAATTATCCGCCGAAATGTCAAGACTGTGGAAATCCTTAAAAATCTGCTAACGAACGAAAGAAAGCTTTTATTAATCTGCCTTTTATCTAAAATTTGTCACGATAGAGAAGATATGGAATGGATAATGAAATCATCTTCACTGATAGCCAGTCCAAACTGAATCTTGAAAGGAGTGGGGAAATTCTGAGGTTTGCGAAATCATGCCACTTTTGATTGCTCAATGGTTGCGCTGAGGAGGCCGCATTAAACAACGGGAAATTATGCTGTTCGGATTCGTTTCAACTACAAAATTAATGGAATTTGCGTCCTGAATTAACGATCAGTTGCCTTTCTCAGTTCGCTATTAATTTATGTTCAATAATCCATTTCGGAATTTCCAAATTTCAGCACGAGCATTGAGAAAGTTGCTCCTGGCAAAAGCAATTAATTGTAGCGATGTTGGTTTATTTGTGTTAATTCATCACGCTGAATATGTTCCATGACTGTTGCTGAAAATGTTGATTGTAAATCAATCTTTGAATTGATGTGAACTGTCACGTTGGCTAGGTAAAATATAACTTAACCAGGAATATACATATTGAATTGTGATATTGCCAAGACAGGCTCTACAATGCCTGCTTTCAACGGCATTGCCTTCTGCTTGTATCTTCTCCAAATCGCGCTTAACTCCGCAGCCAACAAATATCAAACGCTTGGTCAATTTGTTGGTTTGAAGTTATTATCACAAATTCCTGCAAACTCCGGAGAATAACAGTATAGCTGCCTTTACACTGGCAGATCGCACTTCAAATTTCTTGTTTTGCTTGGATGTATAACGTAATTTCCTATTTTTTTCTAGTATACGACAATACGAGCATACAAATATTACAGTGGTAACAGCCCCAGTGCAATCTTCTGCATCTTATTTTATAGGGGAGAACAAGAAATTAATAATTACAATAATCGTTAATTAAATCAGGCCCCCAAGCGCGCTAAGCCATTTTATTCAAGATAGGTAAGTATAATCTAGGAGGGTGAAATCTAGGAGGCGATGAATTTGTCCCATATAATTTGTAAGATAAAAGTGCTAGCAGAACTCAAAAGGAAATTACATGGAAAATATTACTATCATGGTAGGTACATGTTACGGTAACTTATCATATCATTCACAAGAGGAAAAACTTCACTGTACGTTACACGATTTAGAATCGTGGTGAAGTGCTCCTTTCACTTCTTGGGCTGCTCTTTAATGTGAATGAGAAGCCTATCGTTATCATCTCTAAAAGGACTAT
This sequence comes from Hermetia illucens, assembly GCF_905115235.1. Taxonomy (NCBI): domain Eukaryota; kingdom Metazoa; phylum Arthropoda; class Insecta; order Diptera; family Stratiomyidae; genus Hermetia; species Hermetia illucens. The sequence goes on along the minus strand of NC_051850.1, from coordinate 85,469,505 downwards.
CAAAAGACTTTCGATTACCTACCAGCGTTTTCTTGGTGCAGTTTTGGGTAGTTAAATCATTGCTAGCTGGTGCAGTTTTTGCTTCGGTTTCACCAACAAAATGGTGGAATCCCTTTTATCATAGTGCAGGCTACACTGCATTTCTCATCGTTTCTTCGGTAAAGGAGTGTGTAGCACTGCGATCCTCGCAGCATTGAATAATCAACAAAGCTCTCATTTCCTTGTATTAACTGATTCGAAGGCGGTGCAAGTTGCAAAAGATTCTAATTAATTTCGCTGTTCTCATGACGGATACTAAGATACCCATCCCGATTATATGCAATGAAACCAAAGTGCCAGCAAATCTCTCCTGCACAGCTAATGTCAAACTTGAGATCCGTTTTAAAAAGTATTAATTAAGAGCCACTATTCGGGAACTTATACAGAAACATTTGTAGACAAAAATTATACACCACCAAAAAAATATGGTACCGCAAATTTGACAAAAACGTACTAAATAGTATCTTTATAAGAGCTTACTTAGGTTCAAGCTATTTTATTTCATACCCATGTAAATGTATCTCGTGTAATTTGACTACTAATATCTCTGTAGAATCAAACGATACAGAAACATTTACAAATCACATAAGGATACCAAAGAAAATGAAGACCGTCGAAATGTATTGGCACAGTAAGAGTAATGATATGTATTCAATTACAGCTGCAAGACAACTAGAAATGTGTTGAATCAAATCGGGGGAAATTTTCTTCCTGATTTCAGCTATTCATAAACGGCGTCAGCTCGACGTGATTGGTTGCGCCATTCTGCTTTGATAAAAGCCTGGTCTGGATACCAAACCACCACTGTTTCGGCCGGCCTTTTGGTCGCTTACCATAAACTTCAATGTTCAGACCAATCATGGCGAGTGAATGCCAGTTAGTGCGAATTACGTGACCATACCATCAAAGGCGCCTTTCTCGCAATCCATGATCGGTACAACCCCCCATCGCTCGCGGATATTCTCATTTCGGATGTGATCAAAGCATGTCACACCACTAGTCCAACGTAACATCTTCGTCTCCATTACCTTAAGACGCCATTTATTGTCTTTTAGACAGTCGACCTGCACTCAGAAACATAGGGGTGGCAAGGTGGACGACATTGTGGTAAATTTTAAATTTAAGATGTTCGTTGATACGTCGATTAAAGAGAGAACAATTTTTGTGGAACCCCACTTCATCCAAGTTGAGCTAGTGCGTGAAGCAATTTTACAACGCAGTTCTTCATGGGCTGATAGCATTGACCCGGGATACTTAAATCGCTCATTTCTGGGCCGGTCACTGCCGCTGACAGTGATTGTGCCTGTTTCAAGGGGATCGGCAAATTCAAAACTTTGAATGTCAATATCACTTGAAAGTGGATATTTTCGCATAATATATCCATATATTACGTACTACGTACTAATGGGACAAATGCACACTCAAATGTGTTTATATAAGAAATACACAAAAGCTTTCATACCTGAAGCGTTTAGCTTCCGGCTTTCCGACTTATTTTAACATTCTTGTGCCCATTGGATTTGAATTGAAGTTCCCTACCTCGAAGACGAATGGGCGACTGCATATAACCAACGGTGATTACCACAAGGTTTTTACGATCCATTCTTCTAGGTATCGAAGGTGAAGGTGAAGTAGACTTGCCAAGGACTGCCGGATTGACAGCAATAACACCACTTGGTTGGCCCCAACAACCCTGTAGTTGCAATATGGTGGCGCATTTTATGAGTCACTTTTCCTTTGGGAAGTGACGCTTTTGTTAGTGTGAGACAGGTCTTGACAAGTTTGTGAAATTGCGAAGCGATGTGATTGTAGCCTTCAAAAGACAAATGCGCTTCTACTGGACTATGGGAAATTGAAAAAGAAATTCGGCTCTAATAATGGATCAAGTAATATTTGCGATCTTAAAACGCGACTTGAATGATGGGCAAAGACCTAAACCAAGAAAAAGTAATTTGGATTTCTATGTAAATGCGACTGTCTTATCGGCAGCGCAGAGTATATGGTCATCTCTTTGGATGTGAGAGGTGAATTGGCTCCATACCAAGACCACGTTTCCTTGCATTTAATGCATAATATTCCTAAATTTTCCATAATTAAAACCATTATTTTTACGTCATTTCAAAGCTAACATACCATAATGAGGCGACTTTGTAAGTTTAAAATACCGTTACAGAAATGCATATTGAAATTGAAATGGAAGATCGATTTTAAAATTTCTTTGACATTTAAACCGTTATATCTTCTTCCATTTATAAGAAGTTTTATGTAGTTTCCGAAAATGGTACCAAATCTGAGATTAAATGATTGAGGGATGGTGACATCATAGTTGACATGCGATATTGTTAAGTCTCATATATGAAGAAGCTTCTTTTACCTAGTCCTTTTTAAAGGTTTGTGTTAAACAAACCCGGTTTGTCTGTCTGCCCGTTTGTCATACGAAATTAACTCAGAAACGGCTGGAGCTATCCTCATGACATTTGGTGAGAATATGTACACGTGATTGAAGATTTTGGGTCTTGAGTTTGTACTCCAAAAAGTGAAACAGGTCTCGTTCTTACAACCTATTCAATCGAAAAACCAGGAAAAAATTACAGTGATGCGACTGTACAAAATGTAAGCCTCAAAATACATTCCATTCCCATATCTGGTGGAATAAAGTTGATAGTAGCATATTAATATATTTTACAAATTTAGTTGAAAGCCCCCGTTAAGCTTATTGTAGACACATATAATTTAGCTGATTATATAGCTGCCAGTACCAGCAGGTTTCACGGTAACCATATTGAAATCAACGAAGTTATATTACATCGAATTGATACTTTTCATGAGAGAATTATCAATTACTATACACTGATGACCAATTGGAAAAACTTACTATAACTCTACACTCCTTTAAATTACCAACTACTGAAGTAGGTGCACTGTATGGAATTCAGCTTAGAGTAAGCACTTGGGGTAAGTACTATAAGTTCTAGCATTTTGAGGGGGCCATATGGGATTTTTGAGTTTCGTTTCTTTTTTGCTTCAACTCTATTGCAGAAGAAAGAAAACACATAGTAGCACTAAGTTTAATAAGAAGTCTTCCACTAATAGTAAAGTTGTAATCTCAAATTTATCTTCTTTCTGTGAATTGAAGCAAATAGTCTAAAATTCACTATATCTGAGTTCTATATACATATAAGATAAAAATGTTCTTGCTAGCTGTGATCTATTGAAAAATTTCTTGTAAACGCCCTCATCTGAAAACCGTTTATTAAATGTATTAATTCCCAATTACGAGCAAACCCTGTTTCTGAACCAGACAAAGGTTACAGAACAAGAAGAAAATTACTAACCGCCTAGGGTTTGAAAATATTCTCCTCAATTAACCTGCTGAAGAATCGCTTGGTGGATAAAGTGGACTTCTTAAGATCACAAAGATTGAACGTTTTACGCATCTTTAGATGGGGGCAAGATGAGAATTCAGAGGTAAGAGAAATTGTTTGCCCCTTTTTACGGTTTTGTGTAAAACGAAACCTTATTAAAATCGATTCAATGCCTGTCTGTCTGTCTATCACACGCATTTTTCTCCAAAACGGCTAAACCAATCCGGAGGAAATTTGGTGGACAGATGGGAACTATGAAATCCCACGCATGCAGCGAGTGGCATAAACTTAGGTGGAGTTTAAAGGGGGGCTCCCCGTACATGCAAATTCCCCCTTTGCAAATTTTTTTCACCGGATATATTCATGTAGGATATCAAATGAAAGGTCTCGAAACTGACATTAGTTTTGGTACAAATTGCAAAGTGCGTAAGTAAGAAGTCAAAATGTACTCACTTAAAGTGAGACAGGACCCATTTTCGGAAACTACCCAACCTAAAAATCCGAAAAAAATCAGGGTGGTGCGCTTAGATGAAATCTGGGCCTCAAAATATGTCCCATTCCGATATCTGCTCAAATAAACTAACAGAATATCACCACTTTTCAGAAATTTACTGAAAAACCCCCCTTATATTCATCCCAGGACTTCCGAACCACAACAGCATAGAGGATAATATTTCGCATACACGTGCTAAATTTCGTGGAAATCTTGCTACTAACGCCAAAGTTATAGCAGTTCAAACTTAACAATTTCGCCCGAATTTACTGCTTTCAAAGCCATCCAAATAAAATGCTCACGTCATAATTAACCGGAATAATCGACATTCCCGTGGAATATTAAAGTCGCATTTATGAAGAATCTATTTATCTGCAGCCCTTTTTAAGGTTTTGTGTACAACACTTATGTGAAATCTAATCTTCGAGAGATGACCCCATTCCGGTATCTGCTCAAATAAATTTACTAATAATATATTATCAACTTTAAGAAATTGACTAAAAAACTCCCATAAGCTCATCCTAGGTGTACGGCATAGAAGACATTCTCGTGCATACACATGTCAAGTTCCATGAAAATCCAACTGTTAGTGTCAAAGTTATAGAAGATCAAACTTATCCATTTCGTGCTAATTAACAGCATCCTAAGCCATACAAAAAAATTGCTAACGTCATAATTAACGAGAAGAATTGAAATTCGAGTGAAATATTAAAATTCCGTTCAAGAAGAATCTAATTCTCCCTAGCCCTTTTTAAGGTTTTGTGTAAAACAAAACCTTACTAAAATCGATTCAATGTCTGCCTGTCTGTCTGTCTGTTTGTCTGTCTGTCACACGCATTTTTCTCCAAAACGGCTAAACCGATCCGAACGAAATGTGGTGGACAGATGGGAACTATGAAATCCCACGCATGCAGTGAGTGGCATAAATTTAGGGGGAGTTTAAAGGGGGGCTCCCCATACATGCAAAGGGGGATTCAAAAATTTTTTTCACCGGATATAGTTGTGTAGGATATCAAATCATCATATCAAAGGTCTCGATTTGTACTTTCCGAAACTGACATTAGTTTCGGCATAGATTGCAGAGTGCGTGAGTAAGGAGTCAAAATGTACGCACTTGAAGTGAGAGAGGACTCGTTTTCGGAAACAACCCAACCTAAAAATCCGAAAACAAGTCGGAATACCGGAAGCTCGTGCTTCAGGTATAAAGGTTTTGTGTTCATCTTATGTAGGAAATTTCAACGTACATTTTTCTATCCGTATACAGCTACAAATCCAACATACTCCTTCATATTTTTCCAAAATACGAGACATACCTCCATATAACAGCCGTAGATATTACGCTCACCCTAAACAAACAAACTGCCTATTTTCGAATACTGTACACATATAGGCACGTATATAAATTGATCGTACCCATATTTCCGATTTACTTCTTATATCTATTTGAATTAGGCACTACCCGCAAAGTTCATTAGCACGCATATATTATATACCTACATACACACATGTCTGGTTGACAAATAACTGAAAAACTAAAACAAAATAATTGTCTGCGACCCAATTCAAAAGAACTCATTTCGTTGTGGTATTGACGAATTGATATGTCATGATGACGTCATGCAGGTTGTAGGGTGCACGAAATTCACAAAAAAATGTGAAGTTTCACCCACTATAACTTTGTTAATAATGGTTGGATTTTCTTCAAACTTGACCAAACTATGCACTATGTTCTTCTTTACACGCATGCCAAATTTTGTACTTCTGGGATGAACATAAGGGGGGTGCCGGGTAAATTTCTAAAATGTGGAAATATACTATTATTAACTTTATTTGTGCAGATATCGGAACCGGATATATTTTGGGGCCTAGATTTCGTAGAGATGCACCACTGTGATTTTTTTCAGATTTTTCGGTTGGATAGGTTCTGAGAACGAGACCTGTTACACTTTTTGTGGGTCATATTTTGAACCCTCACTCCCCCATGTTTCACCCAACATCAAATATTGAACCAGTTTCGAAAAGTACTAATTGAGACCTTTCATTTGATACCCAACATGGCTACATTCTGTGAAAAAAAAATTTGCACCCTCCATTCACATGTATGGGGAGCCCCCCCTTAAACTTAACACAAGATAGCGCCACTTACTGCATGTAAAGGGATCACCAGATTACATACTCTCACCAATTTTCGTGACAATCGGTCCAGCCGTTTACGATTAAATCGGGTGTGACAGACAGACAGACAGACAGACAGACAGACAGACGGACGGACAGACGGACAGACAGACACCGTCTCGATTCTAATAAGGTTTTGTTTCACACAAAACCTTAAAAATGAGGGTGGTGCGCCTAGATGAAATCTTGGCGTCAAAATATGTCCCATTCTGATATCTGCTCAAATAAACTTACTAATAGTATATTACTACTTTTTAGAAATTTACTGAAAAACCCCCCTTAAATTCATCCTAGGATTTCCGAATTGTACCAGCATAGGGGACAATATTTCGTATATATGTGTTAAATTTCATGGAAATCAGGCAATTAACGCCAAAGTTATAGCAGCAATTTCGCACGAGTTTACTGCTTCCAAAGCCATGCAAATCAGATGCTGACGTCATAATTACCCGGAATAATTCACATTCGCCTGGAATATTAAAGTCATTTATGAAGAATCTATTTATCTGCAGCACTTTCCAAGGTTTTGTGTAAAACACTTATGTGAAATCTAATCTTCGAGAGATGTCCCATTCCGGTATCTGCTCAGAAAATTTAGTAATAGTATATTATCAACTTTTAGAAATAGACTAAAAAACTCCCCTTAAGTTCATCCCAAGTGTACTAAATTTTGCACCGACATAGAGGACAGCCTCATGCATGCACATGTCAGGTTTCATGAAAATCCAACTATTAACAGCATCCTAAGCCATACAAATAAGATGCTGACGTCATAATTAACGAGAATAATTGAAATTCGAGTGAGATATTAAAATTCCATTCAAGAAGAATCTAATTCTCACTAGCCCTTTTTTATATTTGATGTTGGTTAAATTCTTTTCATTCGCTAATAATATTAAACTGAGAGCGTGAAGCGTATGAGGTTGACCATTATCAACACAGGGCTTTTCATCAAATGATTTATTTAAATCGCTTTCTAGAAAATAGAGGGCAATGGAATTTTTAGCTATATTACATGGAGTTGTCGTGCACTCGTCGCTCCTCACATCTTTTTCTTTTTCTTCAGCCTTCAGTTCACAACCAGGGTCGGCTCGTGATGATCGGTTTCGTCATTTTATTTTATCAAATGCCTGATCAGGATGTAATCACGATACCTTTAAATCCCCATCCAGCGTATCAAGCCACCATTGTTTTGGTCGGCTTTTTGGTTGCTTACCATTGACTTCGATGTTCTGACCAATACTGGTTGTTGAATTCTCGTTAGCGTGAATTACGTGACCACACCATCGGTAAACGCCTCTCTTCCAGTTTTTCCACGATCGATGCAAACCCATATCGATCGCGGATATTCTCACTTCAGACGTAATCAAAACGTGTCACGTGCAATGCAACATCTTCGTCCCCATTCGCCGTTCGACTAACACTCAGAACTATAGAGAGCGGCAGACGGACGACATTGCAGTAAATTTTAGATTTGGGACGTGCGCTGATACGTCGATCGCAAAGATCACCAGTTGGGGAATGCCACTTCATCCAGGTTGCGTTAATGTATGAAACAATTTCATTACGCAGTTCTCCATTGGCTGATAGCATTGACTCGAAATATTTAATTCGTTGAGTTCTGGCAATGGCAGCAACCTGCCCGTCAAGATATTTAAATCGCTCAGTTCTGACAATGGCAGTAACCTGCCCAGAACTGAGCGATTTCAATATCTCGGATCATTGCTATAAACCAATGGAAAACTACGTCATGCTCCTCACATAGGGAAACACAAAATCTTTTATACCTGAATCGTCAAGCTTCCTGATTCCCGACTTGTTGCTTTTTAAGGTTTTGTGTGAAACAAAACCTTATTAGAATCGAGACGGTGTCTGTCTGTCCGTCTGTCCGTCTGTCTGTCTGTCTGTCTGTCTGTCTGTCTGTCTGTCTGTCACACCCGATTTATTCGGAAACGACTTGACCGATTGTCACGAAAATTGGTGAAAGTATGTAATCTGGTGATCCCTTTACATGCAGTAAGTGGCGCCATCTTGTGTTAAGTTTAAGGGGGGGCTCCCCATACATGTGAATGGAAGGTGCGAATTTTTTTTTCACAGAATGTAGCCATGTAGGGTATCAAATGAAAGGTCTCAATTAGTACTTTTCGAATGTGGTTCAATATTTGATATTAGATGAAACATAGGGGAGTGAGGGTTCAAAATATGACCCACAAAAAGTGTAACAGGTCTCGTTCTGAGAACCTATCCAACCGAAAAATCTGAAAAAAATCACAGTGATGCATCTCTACGAAATCTAGGCCTCAAAATATATCCGGTTCCGATATCTGCACAAATAAAGTTAATAATAGTATATTTCCATATTTTAGAAATTTACCCGGCACCCCCCTTATGTTCATCCCAGAAGTACAAAATTTGGCATCCGTGTAATGAAGTACATAATGCACAGTTTGGTCAAGTTTGAAGAAAATCCAATAATTATTAACAAAGTTATAGGGGGTGAAACTTTACAATTTTTTGTGAATTTCGTGCATTCTAGAACCTGCATGACGTCATCATCACATATCAATTCGTCAATACCACAACGAAATGAGTTCTTATGAATTGGGTCCCAGAGAATTATTTTGTTTGAGTTTTATAGTTTTTTGTCAGCCAGACATGTGTGTATGTAGGTATATAATATATGCGTGCTAATGAACTTTGCGGGTAGTGCCTAATTCAAATAGATATAAGAAGTAAATCGGAAATATCGGTACGATCAATTTATATATGTGCACGGTAATAAGCAGTTTGTTTGTTTAGGGTGAGCGTGATATCTATGGCTGTAATATGTACGTATGTCTCGTAGTTTGGAAAAATATGAAGGATTATGTTGGCTTTGTAGCTATATACGGACAGAAAAATGTGCGTTGAAGTTTCTCACATAAGATGAACACAAAACCTTTATACCTGAAGCGCGAGTTTCCGGTATTCCGACTTGTTTAAGATTGTGTTTGCAAAATAGAACCTTATTAAAATCTGTTCAATGTCTGGCTGTCTGTCACATGCACTTTTCTCAGAAACGGCTATACAGATTGAGACGAAATTTAGGGAGAAGGTGGGAACTGTGAACGTCCAGACATGCAATGAGTAATATCCGTTGAGATTAAGGAGGGGCCCGATACCTGCAAAAGGAGGGTGTAACATTGTTTTTCACCTATATTCGGTGATGTTGGGTATCAAATGAAAGGTCTCGATTAGTACTATTCGAGGCCGGATTTGTTAGAAAGGCGGGAAGTGGGAGGGGTGGAAAGTGATGATTTTAAAGGGCCCATTCTCAGAAACTACCCTACTAAAAATCTGAATATGAATGAAGCTGCCTCTATATGGTGTCCAGGCCTAAAAATACTATCCGTATCCATATCTGCTCAAATTAAGTTAATAATGTTTAGTTTTAGTTTAGTTTACCATTCTTAGGCCCATTGTACTATCCCCGTAAATCGCCCATTCAACGGCTTCCCGCCTACGACGTTCGCAGGCTTCAGCGAATCTGAGGACATTCTCCGGAGGCAGAGAGTGTGCCGATTGTTCATTGAAGAAAACCTTACCAAGGTGTCTTCGTCTGAGATCTGACGAGGCCGGGCAGTTGCATAAAAAGTGCAAGGCCGTCTCCTCCTCCTCCTCACATTGGCTGCACATAGCTGAAACCACCGCCCCAGTATTTTCCTTATGGTAGTTTAAAGAGCAATGTTCGGTTAAAAGCTCTACTAGGGTTTTCATGTCCCACTTTTCAAGGGACCACAAAAATGCCGCTCTAATGGCATTAGTCTCTTCCACAAGGATTTTTGCCTACTGGCAAAAGCCCAAATTTCTCCACTTGGCTGCGTGAATCCTTGCAATTTCATCCTTCAGAGTAGACTTGACAGTAGATGATCGGATTCCAAGAGCTGGTTCTGGCCCCACCATTGTGGATCCAGACCCTCGGCGGGCCAATCTGTCTACCTCCTCATTACCAGCGATGTTAGAATGCCCCGACACCCACATCAGGAATGTTTCGTTCAGTCGGGGTTTCAGCAGCACCTGATGACAACTCCACACCAACTGGCTTCCCCTCAGGGGTCGTTAGCGACTTTTAACGGGTCGCTTACGATACGGGGTGTGACGTCCCCGAGGTGCCCGAGTAAGTAGTTCTGCCCCCTAGCTGGCAGCATACCTGCGTCCTAGGTAGTAGCCTCGAGAAAGCTTCTCGGTGAAGAGCGAACCGCGAATGACCGGTACACGTCAGGACACATTGGGAATCTCCGGAGCCGTCGACAACTCTCTGTCGGCGACGTGTATCAGGAACCAACCCCTTCGGGACCCTGGTCGGGAAGTGTGCATTGAACCGGTGTTAGTAGACCGCGTTGCCCCGAGCGAGCGCTGATTCGTCCGTGAATTCCGGGATCGGCTAACCGTAGGTCAGGTCTCAGGGAACTGGGGTAGGGGCTGTGTCCTCGAGGGTATACCCGTTCTTGACTATTGCGGCCCGCTCCCTTGCACACGATGCGTTGGTTACTTTTTCATGGAGAATATTCATAAACTTATAAAAAAGAACGACGAAACAACAGACAAGGAGGAAGAGCTGAGTGCGTTTGGGCGGAGCACAAAAATGCGTCGTTCACCGCAGCGGTCAATGAAAGAGGCAACGAGGGCTGACATACCCGATGAGACACCGGGGCGCCCAAATAAAGAGGAAGCCTCATCAAGTGGCGCGGCTGACCGTGCGGAGATGGCAACTCCATTACCTTGCAGTGCCCCTGTTCTGAAAGTAAGCTCAGTGAGAAACGCTAGTCCTGAGCAGATGGATTTGGAGACAAATCGAGTGGAAGTGCATTCGACCGTCCCCGCTAGAGCCGAAGAGGAAAAACTCATCAGAAAGTGCGCAGCAGTGGTGAAACGGATGCGGTCGGCAACGTTCCTTCAGAGGAACGTCAGCAAAGGCGTCAAAAACGGGCTGATGGAACTGAAGGAACTACTGGACCGCATTTCCTTTTATAGACGAACGTGGAGAGCAGCGGAAGACGATTGTAGAGCAGAAACAGTCGCACTCCCCGCTGAGAATGTTGCTTGCGTCAAACGGACCGCGGATAGCCCTCTGCAAAGTGAACTGGGGAAAAAGCGGAAAGAGGACGACGTGCCTGAAGGAGATTTTATCGATGTAGTTTCCAAGGCCCAACAAAAGAAGGCGAAAAGGGATAAAAAGAAACAACGGACTCCGTCGCCAGAGACACGTCTATCTAAAAAGAAGGAGGCTGCCAACCCAAAGCCAGTAGCGGAAAAAACGAGGAAACGAAGAAGGACTAGACCGTCGGCTCTGCTCATTAAGCCGACGGAAGGCAAGACGTTTGCGGAAGTGCTTAGTGAAATCCGCTACAGGATGAAACCCGACGAGAACGGAGCAGAGGTGCCTTCGATACGGAAAACGAGGAGTGGTGGAGTTCTCGTCGAACTGGGCCCAAAGACGACCAAAAAGAGCAGTTTCTGCGAAGCGGTCAAAGGGCTATTGGGGGAGAAGGCTCTTGTTTCCAGCCTAGAACCCATGTGTTCTCTAGAAATACGGTATCTTGACTGCCTCAAAGAAAAGGCCGAAGTAGAGGAGGCGCTAAAGCGTGAATGTCCAGAGGTAACCAATGCCCGGGTAGGTATTACCTCTGTAAATGCTCGAGGCCAAAAGCTCGCCGAGGTGGAAGTCCCCGAGCAATATGCGAGGAAACTCCTTAACAGGGGGAGAATCAAAATCGGATGGGTAGTATGCAGGGTATGAATGCGGATAGTCCCCACCAAGTGCTACAGGTGTCAGCAGCTTGCAAGGGTCCAGACAGGAGGACAGCATGCCGGAGATGCGGCCAAGCGGGTCATCAAGCGAAGACTTGCAAGGAAAGCGAGAGTTGTGTTCTCTCCAGGGATCGTGGCACGTCTGGCGAAAGCGTCGCACATACTGCGGGCTCGGGACGGTGTCCAATCTTCAGGGCAGAATTGGAGAGGGCTAGGGTGCGAACGCTATGATCCGCATATTGCAAATTAACATGCACCGGAGTGCAACCGTTCGCCAGTTGCTAGCACAGTTCGCTGCGGAAGTAAATGCTGATCTAGTGCTGATTAGCGAGCAATACAACAAAACAAACAAGGACCCGTCCTCATGGTACCGGGGCACCGCTGCCATCTGGGTTCGGGACGACGTTCGACTTCGTGTTCTTGCCGAAGGCCAGGGGGACGAATTTGTCTGGATACGGTGTTTAGGGATAACGTGTTTTAGCGTTTACCTGACGCCGAATGAGTCGATTCCGGACTTTCCGCGCCGGCTTGATGCTCTTGGAGGACGCCGTTTCGAGCACGGAGGGACGAATCCTGGTTGGTGGTGATTTTAATGCCAGGGCCCTTGAATGGGGCATGCCTCAATCAGACTCCAGAGGGAAACAGATTCTGGAAATGGTGGCGAGAACCGGGTTCGTAGTTTTAAACACCGGATCCACGCCAACGTTTCGGCGCCCAGGTTGTAAAGGAAGCATTCCTGACATCACTTTTGCGTCGGAATCTCTGGCATCATCGGTGGACGGGTGGCGAGTCCTAGAAGACTTCTCGGCAAGTGATCATCAGTACATTGCGTTCGAAGTGTTTGACGCTACTTGCCGGCGAGCACCAACACGACGTTCCCCCTGCGTGTGGAATGTCGCGAGGGTGAACATCGGAAAGTTCGTCGAAGCTCTTGGAGCAGGTAGGGTCACGCTGGGGGCACTTCGGGGATAGTGGTGTCGCAGCTGACACCGTCGTAAATTCAGTGATGAATCTGATAACGACGGTGTGTGAGGCTTCCATGCCCCGGAGAGGCCCCAGACGCGACAAGCCATCTATGTACAGGTGGACGCCAGAAATTGCCAACCTACGGAAGGAGTGTCATAAGCTCTGCCGTTTGGCACAACGTTTGTACGCCAACGAGGAGGCATGTGCCATAAAGGCACAATATAGATCAGCAAAAAGGAGACTCCGCAGCGCTATAAATAAAAGCAAAGCTCGCGGCTTGCAAAATCTTGTTAATGAGGTGAATGATGACCCGTGGGGACTTGGCTATAAGCTTGTCACTTGGAAAATCGAGACTCTGCAGAAGCCCTGCAAAGTGAGAAGCGACCAGATGGATCGCATTGTGTAGGAATTGTTCCCAAGACACCCTGTACGGGTTGATTTAAATAGCGCGGAAAGCGTCGTGGATTGCCCACTTTTCACAATGGGAGAACTCGAAGAAGCGGTTCTCACTATGAAAAACAGGAAGGCGCCAGGTCCTGATGGCATCCCGGCGGAAGTTTACAAACTGGTGTTCCGCCAAAGGCCAGAATTGCTGCTGGAAGTGTTCAACGCGTGCTTAAAGGAGGGCATTTTTCCTTGTCGCTGGAAAGTGGCCAGACTCGTGCTAATCAGTAAGGGTAAAGGAGACCCGGAGCTCCCGTCTGCATACCGACCGCTGTGTATGCTTGACATGGCCAGAAAAGTGCTCGAGAAGCTCATCAGGGGTGGACTCGCTGAAGCGATCCGTGCTGCCGGGGACTTATCCGCAAGGCAGTTCGGGTTTAGAACAGGGAAATCTACAGTGGATGCTGTTATGGAGTTCGTAGATGCGTTTAATCGAGCCGGGGCACACAGCCGCCGATCTCGACGGATAGTGCTCCTCATAACGTTTGATGCCAGAAATGCCTTCAATTCCGTAAGATGGACAGATATGCTAGGCACACTAGAGAACTCCTTTCACGTGCCAAGCTATCTCTTGCGGATATTCAGGGATTATCTGTAAGACCGCTCCCTGCTCTATGATACGCTAGATGGCCAGAGGAGAATGGAAATCACGTCGGGAGTAGCACAGGGATTCATCCTAGGGCCGGACCTCTGGAACGCTTCCTACGATAGTCTGCTGAGACTCGATATGCCCGAAGAGTCGCGCCTGGTCGGTTATGCAGACGACGTTCCGGCACTTCTTTCCGGACGCACTGTTGAACAGGCGCACAGCAGACTTGGCATATTGATGCGACGGGTAAGCGGATGAATGACTGCTCACGGTTTTAACCTTGCGCTGGAAAAAACCGAAGTAGTCACCCTGATCAAAAGGAGAATCCCGACCTTGCGTCCCATATCGATCGGCGAGTTGACTATAGAGTCAAAAACAGCGATTAAATACCTTGGTTTAATGCTCGACTCGAAGATGAGCTTCTTCGAGCAAATCAAAGCAGCCGCGGACAGGGCTGCAGCAGGAGTCGCGGCCTTGAGTCGGCTAATGGCGAATGTTGGGGGCCCTATATCAACTAGGAGACGTCTCCTCATGGGAGCAACGCAGTCCGTCCTTCTCTATGGTGCGGAGGTATCGGCTGATGCCCTTGACAAGGAGGTGCATAGTAAACGCCTCGCTTAAGTACAGAGGAGGGGAGCTTTGCTAGTGGCGTCTGCTTATCACACCGTCTCCGAACCGGCTGTGACGGTGATTGCGGGAGTGATCCCCGTTGCCCTCCTTGCCAGGGGGCGCAAAGCTATCTACCGCCGTAAGGGCGAAAACTTAAGAAAAGTGGTTGCCCGTGAAGAACGTCAACGCACCCTTAGCGAGTGGAACTTTCTTGGCAAAATGAGCCAAGGGGCAAGTGGACTGCGCGGCTCATCGACAAATTAGACCCATGGTTGAACAGAAAGCACGGTGAGATTGATTACTTCCTTACCCAACTTCTAAGTGGGCATGGAGGTTTTCAGTCTTACCTGCACAGGGTTGGGAAGGCGCGATCTCCTGATTATGTATTCTGCAATAGAGTGGCGGATGATGCTGAACAGACCTTCTTCTCTTGCGAGAGGTGGGACGGCCTCCGCCAGCAGCTTTATGCAGACACAGACGAGCTCTCTCCAGACAACATTGTCAGAGAGATGCTGAAGAACGCTGGCAGCTGGAATCGTATTGCGCATTATGTTCGGGCTCTTCTTACTACGAAGAAGATTGAACTCGACCGGCAGAGGGATCGGACGGCAAGGGGTTCCCTGAACTAACAACAACTCCCTTCCTCCCATCCCATCCCATCCCCTCCCGTTGTTGAAAGGAATTCCCTGACTTGAAGGCTCTGAAAGCCGGGAGAGCGGGAGGGCTAGCCCGAAGTAATGTGTCAAACGGTTCCAGCGAGTTCTCTGATGACAGAGAGGTGTTTAGTTGGTAGTCCGCCAGCGTGCTGTTGCGGGAGTCCAACACTCTGTGCGTAAACGCATTCACCTACCCTACTCCCAAAAAAAAACACCAACTGGCTTGACATGTCGTTGCTATTTAGTGCTGATAATTCGAATGTTGCGACCCCTCCATTTTTGTCGCAGACATTTTTCTGCTGCCTATGAAATGGCATATATCTCCGCGTGGAATATAGTCGTCATTTTTCCGGGCGGTCAGGCCAGTTCTATAATCGGGTTCCTCGAAAACACCCCTGCGCCCGATCCATCCTCCATGACTGACCCGTCGGTGAAGATTATTAAGTCTGTAATCTGAAAAGACTCATGACCATTTCTCGACCATCTTGTCTTTCGATGATTACGACAGTGTATGTCTTTTTAAAGACGAATCTGGAAACCGGATGCCTGCCAAGGAATTTGCGGATAGACGCATGACCGTGTGATTGCCGCCTTTCCGCGCCCCAACGGTATCGAGTCCATATGCGTCATTGGCTGCTTTCCGTTTCACTTCCAAGTGAATGGGTGTAAATTTAGGATCGCTTCAAGTGCAGCAGTCGGCATAGTACTCATTGCTCCAGTAATAATTACTTACTACATAACAGTGGAGAGAGAACCCCTCCCTGTGGGCAGCCCCTAAGACATCCTGCTTCAATAGAGTTTTGGCCGACCGATATGTGGATTGTTCTGCACTCTAGCATGTGAAGGATCCAACTGATTAGCAGCGGTTCGATTACGCGCCGCATCACAAATTGGCGCGAATGAGGCATAATTGAAGGCGCTTCCGATGTCCATGAATGCGCCTAAGGCGTATTCTTTTCCGAACATTCCCTTTTCAATTTTTGCCGTAAGTTCATGGAGTGCTGCCTCGGTGGATTTGCGTTTTTGGTAGGAGTGTTGTCTATGGGGAAGTAGCCACTTAGGAATGTGCGTATCCCTTATGAACCGATCTACTAGTCTTTCTAGTCCTTTTCGTAGAAAGGACGTTAGGTTGATCGGTCGGAACCTTTTGGCGTCTGTGAATAACACCTTCACATCAGGCACATCAGTTAAATGCCCATTTTACTCGCTCTAATGATATAACTTTGCATGCCAGATTCCAATCTCTCGGTTCAGGGCTACATACACGTGTTGTCTTCGAAATTAGATTTTGGATGCTGCCTGGAAAATGCACTTGAAGCAAATGGTTTGCCATTTCTTCATCGCTTTCTGTGTACTTCCCGTTCTGTAAACGTAAATAACCCAGTTTCTGGCTGCGTTCTTTAACCAGCACCCTCTTCAGTTTTGAGATCGACTCAAGAGAGTTAGTCTCTTCGCAAAGGCGTTTGCATGATGATCATTTAGTCGATCTTATGCTCTTCTTTAGGGCCTTCTGAGCCTCTTTATAGCAAGGTATAAAGCGCCCGAATCACACTTCAGAGCACGCTTAAGAAGCATCCTCTGTTTTGGCAAATCCGAGTTCCACCATGGTGTTTTACCCTTCTTTGGTATCTTGAGTGGATCTCGGTCGTACTTTCAATTCCAGCAATGGATTTGATGTGCTTCCCAGGGATCGTGAATCGGCCAATCAATTCTGTTTTATATATCACCCAATCTGCCCTCCGCGGATTTCGAAATGGAGTGGGTGGAGGTGGGCCCATGCCCATTACGAAATCAAAGTGTCTGTGTTCCGAGAGTGTGATATCGTTTGATACTCTCCACTCTTCAACCAGAGCCACGATGTCAGGAGATGCCACTGTGATATCGATAACCTCTCGCCTGACCACGTTAAGTTAATAATAGTATATTACCATTTTTTTGGGGAAATTGAGTAAAAACCCCCCTTAAGTTTGTCCAAGAGTTATAACGTGTAGTAGTATAGAATATAATATGAAGCATGTTATCCCCAAGTTTGTTAAAAATCGTACTGCTACTAACAAAGTTATAGTAGCTCAAAATTGACTTTACCGTGTAAATTTCATCATCATCAACGGCGCAATAACCAGTATCCGGTCTAGGCCTGCCTTAATAAGGAACTCCAGACATCCCGGTTTTGTGCCGAGGTCCACCAATTCGATATCCCTAAAAGCTGTCTGGCGTCCTGACCTACGCCATCGCTCCATCTTAGGCAGGGTCTGCCTCGTCTTCTTCTTTCTGGAACGTCACCAAGAAATCGTAATTTTTCTTGCTAAGAACCCAAGTTTCCGAGGAATACATGAGGACTCGGTGCTGACGTTGCCACAATATATTTTGTCTTGCCTTCATTGATGTGCAGCCTAAGATCTCGCGCCGCCTGCTCGATCTGGATGAAGGCAGTTTGTACGTCTCAGGTCTTCTCATGATGTCGATATCGTCAGCATAGGCCAGCAGTTGGGTGGACTTGAAGAGGATCGTACCTCTTCAATTTACCGATCACGGATCGCTTTCTCGAGGGCCAGGTTAAGAGGACGCATAATAGGGCATCCCCTTGTGGTAGACCGTTGTTGATGTCGAATGGTCTTGAGAGTGATCCTCCTGCTTTTATCTGGCCTCGCACATTTTCCAGGGTCAGCCTAGTCAGTCTTCTTAATTTCGTCCGGATACCGAATTCTCTCATAGCCGTGTAAAGTTTTACCCCGGCTATGCTATCATAGGCGGCTTTAAAGTTGATGAACAGATGGTGTCACAGTTGTCCATATTCCAACAGTTTTTCCATCGCTTGCCGCAGAGAGATAATCTGATCTGTTGCTGATGTGCCTGAAGTGAAGCCTCTTTGGTATGGGCGAATGCTGTTCTGGGCGTATGGGGCTATCCGGCCTAGCAAGATAGTGGAGAATATGTTATAGATGATACTCAGCAATGTGATACCTCTATAATTGCTGCACTGCATGACATCCCCCATTTTATGTATGAGACAGATAATGCCTCGTTGCCAGTGTCGGGCATTGATTCGCTGTCCCATACCTTGAGCACAAGTTGATGAACCACTTGGTGTCTCCATATTTAACCAATTCGGCTGTAATTCCATCGGCTCCTGGCGACTTATGATGAATTGCGCGAACTGTTTCTCCTAAGCTTGGCGGTGGCAGTATTTGTCCGTCGCCTTCAGTTGGCGGGACCTCCAACTCGCCGATGTTCTCAACTCAAGCCGAAGAACTCAACCCATCGCTCTAATATGCCCATTCTGTCGGATATCAGATTTTCCTCTTTGACTCGGCAGGATGAGCATCGAGGTGTATAAGGCTTCATCCTGCTGATTTGTTGGTAAAACTTCCGCGCCTGGTGCTGTTGGTCCCTGTGCTTTCCTAGTTCACAGACTTGTTGGTACTCCCAGGCTTCCTTTTTCCGTCTGTGAAGTCGCTTCTCCGCTCGACGTTCTTCAGGCGATTGTGAAGATCATTTGTTGATGCTTCATCTCCAGGTACTCTGTTGACTGCAGTTATTGCGGCATCCATTTCCCTCTTATAGGTGTCGCGGATTGTTGTGTTGTGGATGGCTTCAGTGTTCACTCTCACCTGATTGTCAGAGGGGCTTCTAGGTGGTATTGTTATTCGAGCTTGGAGCCCCGTGCCAACGAGATAGTGATCCGAGTCTCTATTGGCCCCCCTATAAGTTCTGACATTCACCAAGAGTGAGAGGTGGCGGCGTTCGATCAACACGTGATCAATTTGGTTGAAAGTGGTCCCGTCTGGAGAGGCCCACGTATGTTTGTGGACCGCTTTCCGCGCAAACCAGGTACTTCCAACAACCATTTCGTGTGACGCTGCTAATTGAATAATCCGCAGTCCGTTATCATTTGTTTTTTCGTGTAAGCTATGGGAGCCAACGTATCGCCTGAATACGGGCTCCTTCCCTACTTGGCTGTTAAAATCCCCAAGTATGATTTTAATATCATATCTGGGACAGGCTTCGAGGGTTCGTTCTACTGCCTCGTAGAAGGTATCCTTCTCCGACTCTGCAGTGTCCTCTGTAGGGGCATGAACGTTAATGAGGCTTATATTTCTAAACTTGCCTCGTAAGCGCATAGTGCATAGCTGTTCGCTTATGTTTTCAAAGCCGATAACAGTAGGTTTCATTTTTTGGCTGACTAAGAAACCTACTCCGAGCACATGGTTTACTAGATGACCGCTATAATATATGGTGTAGCGGCTCTTCTCCAGGAAACCAGTCCCTGTCCATCGCATCTCTTGTAACGCTGTTATATCAGCCCTATATTGGGACAGGGTATCGGCTAGCTGCTCATCAGCTTTATCTCTGTACAGGGAGCGCACGTTCCATGGGAAAATGCTCAAATCGTTAATAAGTTGTCGTTGGCGTTTTCGTCGTTGTAAAGTCCATCCTGTTCGAGGCTCCTTTCGTGGCTCCGTAACATCGGTTTTCCGTGTAGGGTTGTCAGCCCTACCCAACCCCCAACCTGGAGGACCAGTTGGTACAGTTTGTCCCGTTTTTAGGCGCGGGAGACTCGCCTTCATCCTTCTCCGTCTGCAGCTTTTCGTTACGAAAGAGCTCCCAGCGGTCACCATGTGGAGGTGGCGATAGGGTTTGGTAGTAGTGTAAATTTACTGCAACTAAATATGAATATCACACTAAAGTGAAGATTCTGACATACTAAATGCATATACATAACGGGCTACGTACAAACGGGATAGCTTTGCACTCAAATATACTCACAGAAGAAACAAACAAAACCTTTCATACCTGATGTACCGGGCTTCCGACTTGATGATTTTTAAAGCTTTGTGTGAAACAAAACAAAGTTTGAAGGAATTGTGCATTTAGCTGCAAAATTATACAGCTAGTTTACTTGAACTGGAATTTCACAGTCAATTAACCACTTGAAACCCTATTGCAAGTTATAGAGATGGGATTTCGAAATAAAGCCTATAGTTACACAGAAGGGATAGGTTCTTACCTTGGTAAAATTCGATGTATTGAATTCTATTGAATATTAAAGAACCGAAGGTGAGTACATTCTTGACAAGCGTTGTATCGGAAAAGTGTGTCGTTATTTGAGGAAAACCTTTCAAGTTGCTAGCCCATAAATTTCTAGGAAAAAATACAATGAGTTCTTATTCCAACTGCAAAGAGGACCTCCATCTCGATTTTTCAAATTAATTGTGTTGCTTCACCTAGATCAAACTCCAAACGTTCGTTAATGAGATTTTCCCTTCGCGTAGATGAATGAGAAGAACTGTCGCTTGTCAGAGATAGAGAGAGAGAGAGATAAATGGCCTCTAGTATCGTTAGCATTTTATAGTCTACATCTTCCAAATTTGCCGGTACGCGAGCGTCTGCTACTTCCTGCGATTATTACCAGTGAAATGTTAATTTAACTTTCTCTTCTCTCTCTCTAGTTAGATCATTTTATGTTAAAAGTGTAAGTTATTATTACTCTGTGGTTCTGCCATAAACATACTTTCGGAATGAGACTTTGCTTGTCCAATTTACGAAATGACAGCTTTATCATGGCAAAATACTTGGACAATCAAATGTATAAATTATGGCACAAAACTGTAATTATCTTTCACAACCGGTACCTAATTGTTATTACAAACATCCACACCCACATACCTACTCGTATATACTAAACTTGGTAGGTGGCAGAACATCAATTAGAGTTTCATAGTAATAAATTAACAGAACTAGGACCATGCCCTGGGCTACCAGAAGTCATTACTGATGTAACCAACAACTCATGAATCAACAATCATTCTATGGAGCAAACACTACAAAATCTAATAAACAATTTTAACTTTTCGCTTCCTGGGAAAGTAGTTTGATGGCATGTCACTTTGTGTTTCCTATTTATGAATCAGGCAAAATGCCACTCCTGCGAAACTTTTCCACATCCATAATCCACTGGAATTTGATCAATCATTTGCCTTTTCCGCTGACCAGTCACTATTGCCCTCCCCCGGCCCCACTTACATTACAAACATCACCCTAGATTGACTTTGAATTAATTTGAATTGGCGAATGTGTGCAAATATGTACATTTCTCAGTAGCTAAATGATTAATGCGTCACCAATTTGCTCCCCAATGTTTGCTGACATTTGCTGGCAAATATTATCACAACCCAAATGTGGCCTAGTCCTTGCTTCCTCCCATCCTCTTTGTAGGAAGTACGGCGACTAGGCTAAATTTTCGCTGATGAGTAATGGAGAAAAGTTTGTCACGTTTCAATCGGGGTCAGAATCAATTTTGGCTTCCATCCAACACACACAACTACATTCCATTCATGCCGCTCTACCCGTTTCGCTACATTCTGACAATGATCCAATATCCTTGGCATTGTTTGTTGTTGGCAACTTTCAGAAGCAAAAACCTGAAATGGAATTTAATGAAGGATATCCTTGCGGAACAAGTTTATTACAATGTGTTGTATCTGTTCCTTGCGTTGTCGCTTATTAAGTTCCCCAGCTCGGCAGAATTGAGTTACTAAGGAACTTCACTTTAATCTGAAATGAATAAAATATATTGTTTGTACGTACCCAGAAAAATCCAGATGCTCGCCCTGGAACGACGCTCGTATCTCGCATTTAAGGGGCGAATTGTTTGATTTATGCTCCACAAAAGACAGTATCAATTATATCAAATGTACTTGAGAACAAACGCCTTCGGGATAAATAAAATTCGGCTTCATCTTCATTCATCATCCTTGGCACAGGATCAAGATTTGTATGTATAACAGGAAAAATGGTAGCGACGGAAATAATTCACAAGTCACTGAACAACGACCATGTGAGGGAGGAGCACGAATGGCTTAAAGCAATCTTAAAGGTTTGCCTAATTCGCCGATGCTGTTCCGGGCACCAATCTTCTGAGCGAGTGCAGAAGCCCCAGTCGAATACAGCCCACCAAATTTCTGCGCATGAAGCAATTATGGTTCGCTGTATTTGAATAAATTAAGCCACTTCCTTATGCTTAATAGGTCTTCAGTAAATTACAATATCCAACATCCATATGCCGACTATGGCATGATTGTGTTGTTTGTTAACATAAATTAATTTCTGCGTAAAGCCAAAATCAGGACGCACGCGGGTGGACCACGATTTAGCATACCAGCTGAATATTTTGCCAAGGCGGTGTATCAGCCAGAGGGATGTTTAGAAAACATTCTAAACTGGGCGTCTGTAAATAGTGAAACTGACAACGGGCGGATTTCGTAATTTGAACAATTCTCCTCCACAATACAGATAAGAGCTTGCAATATTGATGTGTTAGAAAGCAATTTCTTCTTCTTCGGCCGGTACTTTTTAAGGTTTTGTGCAAAACAAAACTTATTAAAATCTGTCTGTCACACGTACTTTTGATATGAAATTTGGTGAGAAGGTAGGAACTATGATCCTCCATGCATGGGTACCCATATATGCAAAAGTGGGAGGGGTGTCAACAAATATGGTAGTGCAGAGAATCAAACGAAATGTTTTGACTAGTGCTTTCCACAGCTGCCCTCAGTTCTGATATTTGATGGAAAAGGAGAGACATTGAAAAAACTTACGATGTCCAAGCTTCCATAATATCCTCTATACCGATATCTGCTCAAATAACATTAATAATAGTGTACTGCTATTATTATTGAAGTAATTGACCGAACCCCCTTAAGTTCATCTTAGCATCATCAAATGCAATAGCTGGCTATTTCATAGAGCATAATCCTACCAAGTTTGATACAAACCGCACTATTGTTAATAAAGTACTTTTAATCCAATAACATTAGACATTAAATAATTACAAATATCGTTCTTCAATAACGCACGTTTCGCAAACTAGTGGTTTATAATTCTCTTTTCCATCATCATCATCAACGGCGCAACAACCGGTATCAGGTCCAGGCCTGCCTTAATAAGGAACTCCAAACATCCCGGTTTTGCGCCGAGGTCCACGAGCTGTCTGGCGTCCTGACCTATGCCATCGCTCCATCTCAGGCAGGGTCTGCCTCGTCTCCTTTTCCTACCATAGATATTGCCCTTATAGACTGGGGCTGGATAATCCTCATCCATACGGATTAAGTAACCCGCCCACCGTAACCTATTGAGCCGGGTTTCATCCACAACCTGACCTAGATTTCGTCGTTATGTAGTCTACGGAATCGTCTATCCTCATATAGGGGGCCAAAAATTCTTTGGAGAATTTTTTTCTCGAACGCGGCAAAGAGTTCGCAATTTTTTCATCTAAAGAACCCAGGTTTCCGAGGAATACGGTGAGACGTTCCGAGTGAAACAATTTTTGTAAGTTGAAATAGGCTCTGTTTTCTGTAAACAACCGTGCGCGGATTTCATCATCGTAGTTGTTATCGATTGTGATTTTCGAACCTATCAACGGTCTCAAACTTGTCTCCCATCTTTATTCTTCCCGCTTGACCAGTGCGACTTGGTCTATCGTGTGCTATCTTGCCTTCATTGATGTGCAGCCCAAGATCTCGCGCCAATCGCCGCCTGCTCGATCTGAATGAAGGCAGTTGGTACGTCTCAGATCGTCCTCCCCATGATGTCGATATCGTCAGCATAGGCAAGTAGTTGGGTGGACTTAAAGATGATCGTACCTCTTACATTAACCTCAGCATCACGGATCGCTTTCTCTAGGGCCAGGCTAAAGAGGATGCGTGATAAGGCATCCCCTTGTCTTAGACCGTTGTTGATGTTGAATGGTGTGATCCTGTTGCTTTTATATGGCCTCGCAGATTGGTCAGGGACCATTCAAATATCTAAATGCAGTACATGTGAAAACAAGTCGAGAAGCCGGAAGCTAGACGCTTCCACTCTTGTTCGCTTCTCAAGTGTGATATGTTTGAGCTACTGTAACTTTATTAGTAATAGTACGATTTTGATCAAGCTTGGGGACATCATGCCTGGTACTATGGTCTATATTAGTGCAACTGTAACTCTAGGATAAGCTTTTCCAGTCAATTTTTCCAAAAGTAATATACTATTATTAACTTAATTTGAGTAGATATCGGTATGGAGAATAATTTGAGACTTGGACACCGTACAGAGATTTTTTGGTTAAGTGATCATGTTCGGCCTCCACACTCCCCGTATTTTTAACGAATGCCAAAACTAAGACTGGCTTCGAAATGTATTTATCGACGTTTCATTTGATACCCAACATGACTATATCCTGTGGAGGGAAATAGCTTACTGCATATTTGGGCGTTCACAGTTCTCACCTTCTCACAAAATTTCGTGTCAATCAGTTTCTGAGAAAAGTGCGTGTGACAGACAAACAGACAGAAAAACAGACTGACATTGACCCGATTTTAAGAAGGTTATGTTTTACAATCAAAACATTAAAAGCGAACTGAAATCAGATATGAAGTGAGATGTTTTACACCGCTTTACTTTTCCAAAGCAGACTTCTTTTTGAACTTGGGTTGAAAAGAGACAAAAGAGGCATTGATAGGTACATAATAACTTAACTGTCCCTTACGACCTGGGAGCTGATTGCTGATAGGATCTTGACTGCAAGATTTGGGCCCAAAGTAAGGAGCAGCAAAATTGTGTTACACACGAACGGAGTTCCGATAATCTGGAGAAGGATGCTTTCTATTGTAATATGAGTGGTTACATTTTGATCCCTTCTGAAAGGGCGTAACTAAAGCGGTGCTGCCTTCAGCCATGAGAAGGGTAATCATACAGTGTCCGCCAGCATGAACGCAGGAGAACAGAGCGTCGGACACATAAATACAATAAGAGCGTCTCCACGAGAGAAAATTTTCTGCTCTGCACATGATGCAAACTTTAAGCAATTCGCCCGAGAATAACGGTCAGCACTAGACCATCATCGCATGGCATCGCCGGTAGGCTTTTCACCTACGACGACGAGCAGTTGAACAAATGAAAGGAGCATCTCAACACAGTTCTTAATGGTATGACTTATGGTTAAGTTCGGCCTTTTCTACTCCTCTAAACTAAAATCAAGTTATCCTTCCCATCAACATGCCCAAATAAAATAAATCCGCGGGCGTTGAGCGTCTGGTTGTCAAATTTTCTGTACGGCTCTGTAATTTATGGAGAGTTGCCACTTCTATCCATTCGTAAATGCGAGGGTTGATTCGGATAATTGTGAGGCAATGTGAGGAGTTTAGGTCCATGTCCCATTTGCCTTTTATCAATTTCCAAAAGGCTTTCGACCGGATGAACAGGCACGAGGACATTAAGCGCCCTGGCGGCCTCTTTAGATCTCCTTTGTTCACGACGTAAAGGTTACGTCGATGCGTAAAGTAATTTGATGGTGCGGCATCCCAGATATTTAAATCGTTCAGTTTCCGGCAGATCATCGCTCTTGAAAGTGATAATATCTGCTTCATTGGGTTTGGTTGTCGAAAATTCTGATTTGTCCAGATTCAGTCTCAGACTGTATTGCGTGCGGCACCAATTCCACCTTGTGACAAATCGCTCGAGATCAACTTTGCTATAAGACACTAGGAAAATATCGCCGGCTGAAACACAATGCGGCTCTAATATATATACTTCTCACACTTCGCTTTGGATCGCGGTTACTTGAATGCTTTCTCAAATACGCTTGTAAAGAATGCTTTCGAAAATTTTAAGGGTGTAGGACAGCTACCGGATCGGACGGTAATTTGAATATTCTGTTGGACTGCCTTTCTTTTTCCATGTTGCAACGCCAATTATTCAATCAGAGTGTTGGCTCCAAGGCCTGTGGGAACGGGGGTTGAGCAAATTTTTCCGTCGAAGGCAAGGTATTCCCGCCATTTGAAAGTCGCTGCTTGTCGGTCGGTAGACAAGTACCCTCGTTCTCTTTTAGGCTGACTCCAGTGTTTAGCCTATTATGAACATCATTGTAATGTATAGCTGGGCTAATAGCGATTGCCTTTTTTACTTTCCTTAGTGAAGGCATTTCTTCTCACCTGCTTTCATTTGGACATTGTCATTCCAACCCAAATGTTTTGTTTGATGAACCACTGAGCACGCTTCGTGATTGCAAGTGTAAAATACGGTTCTTCGTTGATTGTGTTTTGAGATTGATCTCACTCTAATCGGGCATTCGTAATGATTGGCAATCACGTAACTGAGATCACTTCTTCTCCTTTTTTTAATAAGCCATGTATCGACAAGTAGAAAGTCATGCGTGTCCCCAAAAGCGACACTAAGCTCGCCGAAACCCTTTTCTCACACAGCACCAGTCGCTCACTGCCTTTCCAACTACTGACTTTTAAGATCACCCATAAATGTGATGCAGTCATCACCGGACACGTTGCAGGTCATTGTGTCAAATAGTTGTCAAAAGGCATCTTTTTCGTGCGATCAGCTCGGTTGATAGCGAGTCTTATCAATCCGTCATTAAATCGCTCGACTTCAACAATTAAAGCTTTCAACCTCCAAATTCTTTCAGTCGAGACTGATTGACATGAAATTTGGAGTGGGGATAGAGGGTGGCATAAAAAACAAAAGCTGGGATCCAACACTGCGGCGAAGTGAATTCTTTAGTCGGGTTATTCAGGAAGGTAGAACACCTTCTGACTGGCAAGTAAATACCACAGTTCTAATACGGAAAAAGAAAGGTAATCCAACGGAATGTTCAAATTATCGTTCCATCCCGTTACTTTCCTACACCATGAAATCGTTCAGATAACCGTGAATCAAGCTGAATTTGTTAAGAACTGCGAACAACTGATGAAATACACGCTGCGCGGTTACTCATGGAGAAACTCTGTGAGACGCATCGCCTTTTTACATTGCATTCCTGCTTCTGGTGAAAGGTTTTGACCGTGTGCCACACGAATTCATCTGGTATGCTCTACAGCAAAACTCAGTGCACTGGGTTTAGTTGCTCTACCACAATCCGAAAAATTAATTTCGAAGTATGGCGGGTGAATCAAAACCACTTCGTGTTTCGTGAAGAGCTGAGAAGCGCCCTCCTCTTTGTTCTTGTTATGGACATCGTTACAAGGGCATCCACCGTCCAACGCCCTATACACTGCCTTATCCAGACGATGTTTTCCTAGCGTCTAATAGCAAAAAGGATTTCTAGCAAGTTGTCCAAAAATAGAATGATCACCTCATGCAACACGGTCTCAGATTCAATCTGAATAAAAATGAATTTTTGACAACGGATCCCCATGAAACAGGAACAATCACTGTCAATGGCAATGACCTGCCCAAAAGTGTGCGATTTAAATATCGCGGGTAATGCTATCAGCCAATGGAGAACTGCATTAAGAAATTGCTTCATGCGTTAACGCAACCTGGATGAAGTTGCGTTTACAAATGGTATTCTTTGTGATCGATATATCAACGAACATCTTACATCTAAAATTTACCGCAATGTCGTCCGTCCTAACGCTGTGTATGATTCTGAGACAACGAACGGCGTCTTGCGGTAACGGAGGGGAAAATGTTGCGTTGGACTAGTGGCGTGACACGTTTTGATCATATCCGGAATGAGGATCTCCGCGATCGATATGGGGTTGCACCGATCGTTAAAAAATTGCGAGAAAGGTTTCTTCGATTATATGATCACGTAATTCGCGCTAACGGGGATTCACCCGGTAAGATTGATCTGAATATCGACCAAAAGGCCGGCCAAAACAATGGTGACTTGATACGCTTGATGGGGATTTAAATGGCTGCATCCAGATCAGGCATTTGACAGAATCAAATGGAACCAAATGTTTTGTTGTAAGTACAATATGGACAGAGTTATGGCTCCTAAATAGTAAATTCAAGTGGACCAGTTATCACACGACTTAGAGTTGCTGCTACTAGTCTTGTTCATGGATCTTGGTCAAATGGCTCTTGAGTCGGAAGAGGAGCAAGCAGACTTGCCTTGAAAATAAACACAAACAAAAACATTAACATGCATTAACGGGAAAGCATCATTAACGGGGAATAATTTGTAGCACTAAACTTGATGTCACTCGACGGATTGCCATCTTTCAATTTTATTTTGCTGTTTGCTTCAAAATCCGGAAATGTAGCCATCTCATAGCCGACATCAAGTTGAGGTCCAATGTTTTTTCTGCGTTACTATCAGGAGGTAGTTCATCGCCATTGTTACTCAAAAGCTCTCAGCTTTTATCAAAAATAGGTAATGAAGAAGTTGGTTAAATCACCTTAAAATTAATTCAACACAGTGCAGAATTTTCATGCACTGAATAGTATGCATAGTTGTTTGGAAGCTCCGGGATATTTCGCTCGCCAACTTCCGACCGGTTGGTAGCCTCGAGAAAATTATCTTACATATCAAGAGAAGTAAAGAGTCAAGGGGTTGTGGAAACTCCAACAAAGTGGCGTGATCATGCAGTTCATAGAAGGATAAGAGAGCATATGTACTGACACTGAACGTTAGTAGCACAGAATATCACAAAATTCCTGTGTGGAGCGCAGTTTGACAGATGGCAATGGGGGATGTTCTTTTTACTATGCACATGAAAATGCTCTGCACGTTTCATGCAAATAGGAGAGGATACACTGTGTTAACGTTTGTCTCTAATTCGTAGATCTATTTTCTGAAGCGAAAAGTGGAGATAATATTCCAGCATTTATCCTTCTTATCTGGGACGCGATAATGATCAGACACCGTTAGTATTTCTGATGGCGTATCCTTTTTCTCATCCATATCTTCTGCGATATTTCTTGGTCTCCAAGGGCGATTGAGGCAGGGAGCTAAGGAAGTCTGTAAGTTAGAATACATGCAAACGGAAAGTTCTGATAGGGGCCACTCAGCGATGGGAGACGAGTTTGCTGTGTGTGTCATCTATAAGGATTTCCGAATGGGGAATAAACTCATACAAGCATTCGATGCCACGGAAACGTTGAAAACTTAGAGCGATTTATAACACCTGCTCAAGGATGCAACTGCGGGCACTAAAGTCTTTCGTTTTTATTCTTCGGCGAGCTAATTTACATACATGAAATATATTGCCTTCAGGACGGAACGTTGAATGCATGTTTTGCATCATGTCAAAGTGAGTTATGCATGAGGGCATTAGTACCTATGTAGGTCCTCGTAATTTGTGTTGCATTTGCGACTCGGTTGGATGTAAAATTTTATGCTTTCCGAGATTCGATTTGGGATCATAAAGTTTTTCGCTTACAATTCTTCGTGCAAGGAAAGTATTTCGTTTAGAGTTCGTTCATAAAATATTTATATATGTGTGTACCGTAAAAATGGGTATGCAGGCTTTCACAGTTCAGCACGAAATCGATTTTCAATTATGTGTATTTCTCTTTGATAACGCAGCAGTTTCCAGGCCGTGTATTTCAATGATTTGAAATATGATGGTCCACTTAGGGAACAAATAAGCGGATATGCTTGTATTTATCGAAATAATTTCGCGTGAGCTGAATTTTTTTACTTGGGGGAATGTCATGGAAGTCTAAAGCGCAGTGTCTTACTTTGGTACCAAGTCATATAGGAGTGTTGAGAAAACAAAGGAATTTATTTACTGTTCATTTTCTTCTCGAACTATTGATTCGGAGATAAAAGTGGACTAATTGGTTTCAGTCCACTGATAAAAGTCACATTCATGAACACTGGACCGATCAAATTTGATTTCAATTTCTTTCTACTTTTAAGGTTTTGCGTGAAAAAAAATTTTATTAAAATCCGTTTACTGTTTATCTATCTATCTGTCTGTCTGTTACACATGGTTTGTTCAGAAAGTCTACAAGCTCAAGCACCCAGTAAATGTCATATATATGACATAGAAAAATATAACCTTTTCCTTTATCGAATATACCCATGTGGGGTATCATATGAAGTAATACTTCCCGATTAATTTTGGCATCAGTTGTAAAGGAAGGGGATGTAATCCGCATGGCATTTCCACTTTAGAGCAGAGAACCCTACAGGGTATGCTATCATGCGAGTCGTAGATGCGGTTCCCTAAGTTGAGGCACAGTAGTAAGAGAGACTGTTACTACCTTATCCAACTCCTAAGTGGGCACGTTTTCAACCTTACCTGCACAAGATTAGGACTGCACTATTTCCTGTGATATGTCTTTTGCAATAGGGTTGGGGACGACACCTTGTTTTCTTGTGTAAGGTGGGATGGGATTTTCCACCAACTTTATTTAAGCGAGGGGGAGCTCTGTCCAGATAACATTACCGGGAAGATGCTAAGGAGCGCTGATAAGTAGAGCGATGTTGTGCATTACACTCGGGTTTTCCTTGTTGCAAAGGAAATAAAAGTTCTCCTTTGCTGTTGCTAATTGAAATTCCCTTTCAAGTAAGGTCAAGTCTACCCAAGGCGTGAGAGCTCAGGGGCTAGCCCGAAGTAGTGTGACAAACGATTACAGGCTAGTTTTCAGACGACGCGGAAGTATTTAGTCAGTGTAGTACCATTGCTGGTATCCAACACACCCCACCCGTGAAAAAGTATTTGACACCGGTGAGATATAGACGGAAGCTAAGTTCAGTGTAATGGGCATGTTTCTCTTGTGAGTGTAAACGTAATTTGGTAATTTAAGGTCTCCTTCGCTCTTAGCCTCTACATTTGAAGTATTAGTCAGTCCTTCTGTCGTTAGTCTATAAAAAGTAACCTGGATTTTTCTCGATTTTTTGAATCGACAGAATTTTGATAATACTGCAACGGTATGGGCAACCGGTAGACGCAATCTCCCACCCTAGGGGAGTCATATATTTATATAAGAATTAGATTTCAAAAGTAGAAATAGAAGAATAATATCTAACCTCAAGCTAAGTGATCTTTACTCAGATTTATTATTTGCTTCTGAAACTAACTACAGTAGTGACATCTAGTGGGTTATTGGTATGTTTAGCAGCCCTTTTATCCTTCTCATGCCTGGGGGTTTCTTTGGATTGACATGTTTTTTTCTCCTCTTGATAATCTGCATAATTTTGAAAGAAGTATATTTTTCTGTTGTGCGAGAAGTACCCCGGAAAATGCATTTGTTTGGGGTGGTTGGGAGAGAATATTGATTTTACAAGACTAGCAACTGCTGAAAACACTTCGGAAGTGAAAGGGCCAACAAAACTAAAGTACCTCACAAGATTCGAACCTCGATATTGTTTCAAAACCCTCTACAGTGTCCGCGGCTTTGCGGCATGTGCAACATTTCGTTCGGTTCTCAGTAACAATGAGGGGTTGAATTTGCTAATATGCACGTTTTAGCGCCCCTTAATTTCCCCCTCGGACAACGACTGGCACCAGTTATAAGATTTCCCGATTTCCACAGGCCGGATAGCTGAGTGGTTAGAACACAAGGCTGTCGTCTGCAAGGTCACGGTTCGCGCCGGTGAGCTAACAGGAGAGCAACATGCCGTAGATGCGGTCAAACAGGCCATAAAGCGAATCCCTGCGACGAAAAGGAGTGCAACCGCTCACGAGTTGCTAGCGCAGTTCGTTGCGGATACTGAAGCTGATCTAGTGGCCATTAGTAAATACTACCTAAACAAGAACCCAGCTTCATGGCATCCCGATACAGGTACAATCTGCCATTTGCCATCATGGTTCGGACAGCATCCACCTTTGGATTCTTGCCCAAGGGCAAGGGAACGCCTTTGTCTGGATTCGGCGCTTAGAGGTAACGTTTTCCAGTGCCTATGTAACACCGAATGAAACGATACCGAACTTTCGGCGCAGGCATGATGCTCTGGAGGACGCTACCTAAGTGAATCCAGGTAGGCGGTAACTTCAATGCCAGAGCACTATAATGGGTCATGCCTCGCCCAGAACCCAAATAGAAACGAATTTTAGAAAAGGCGCCCAGAACAGGATTTGTCGTTTTTAACACCCAATGTTCTGATATCCTGACTTTGACGGAAGCATTCCCGGCCTTCCGCATTGGAGTCATTGGTGTCGCTAGTGAACCGATGGCAAGTTCTGCAACACTTCATCACAAGCTACCGTCAATAGATTGCCTTCGGAGTGGTTGACACAAACTCTCGCTGTACGCCACCCTGGTGCTCTTTCTGTGCATCCAACATCGCGAAGGTAAACACCGAAAGGTTTGTCGCGCGGCCCTCCCTGCTCCAAGAAAGTAATCTCGCGCTGGAGGGCACTACTGGGGTTGGTGGCACTGTAGCTGACACTATCGTAAATTCAGGTATGAATCTGATGGCGATGGCATGCGGAGCCCAGGAGGGTATCAAGACGATTCAAGCCTCCCCGCCGTTTACACAACGGTTAAACGACCGGGAGGAGGCATGCACCATAATGACAGGGTACTGATCAGTCAGAAGGAGACCCCATAGGACAACAAATAGAAGCGAAGCTGGGGGACCGTTTGGGGCTCGGTTAGAAGCTGGTTACCCAAACAACGGTTCTGTTGAAACCCTGTTCACTTAAGCCCGAACAAATTTAACGCAATGTATGGGCAATATTCCCTGCGCGCCCTACATGGGATGATGACACCAGCACGCATGGTGCTGAGGATTGGCCTCTGTTATCTATAAAAGAGTTGGAAGAGATATTCCTCCCTATAAAAAACATAAAGGCGGCAGGACTCGATGGTATCCCAGCAGAGGTATACAAATTGCGCTTGCGTGAGAGAGAGTATTATCCCTTCTCGTTGGAAGGTGGCGAAGCTTACGCTGATCAGCAAGGGGGAAGGCGACCCTGAGTTGCCGTCACTTTGTATTCTTAACACAGCCGGAAAGAACTAAATTCGCTGAAGCGATACGTGCTGACTAAAAAGAGAATCGATTGGCGAGTCAATAATAAGTACCTTCGACTGACTCTTGACTCAAAGATGAACTATTTCGAGCGATCAAACAAGCAGCGAACAAGATTGTAAGTGGACGCTCTTGGCAGAAAGGTATATCGCAAGCGCCTAAAGCCATATACAAGCGCAAGGGAGAAGAGCCAGGGAGGTGGTTGCTCGTGAAGGACAGGAACCTGCACTAGATGAGTGGCAGCTCTCTTGGCGAAATGAGACTAGAAGCAGATGGACGCGGCTCATTAGCTGAAACTGAAGCATGGTGAGACTGGCTATTTCCTTACCCAGTTCCTAAGTGAGCATTGACGTATGCTTTGCAATGGAGTTGTATTTAAACACAGGGTGTCTTTCTCCAGATAATACTGTCGGGGATACTGAGGAGTGCTAAACAGGTGGAGCCGTGTTGCTCATTACTTTCGGGTTTTTCCTCGCTGCAAAGAAGATAGAGCCTCACCAGTGGAGGGGCCGGATTGCACGGGGCTCCTTGAACTCCCGTAATGTCACAAACATTTCCAGGCTAGCTCTCTGACGAGGTGGTTAGCTGGTAGTCCGACGGCGTACCGTTGCGAGAGTCCAACCCGGAAAATGCATTCACCTACCCTACCCCCAATGACGTTAAGAAGCAGTGATACTCCTTTCTCAACTTAGTTTGTATAGCGGAATACGAGAACATGACAACAGATCATTTCAAGAAATTACACTTTCTCTATCCGCCAATATACAAATTGTGTCTCCTTGCTGGCAAAAGTCGTGTAGCGTATCCCTTCTAACGATTCAAGTTCTCTAAACCCCTTTGAAATATATATTTGCTCTTTCACTTGAAGGTTGAAAAAGTTTTTAATAGCATACAATATCGCCTTTTTGATATTTACTGCAGACTTCATAGTAAGCATTGTTTTGATTTGTTTCTTAACCAAATCCTGTTAGGTGCGAAACATATAATTTTTTCTGAGCAAGTTACTGTAAGTTCAGGAGTGTCGTAAATTCAGACGAGCTTTCGTAAATCCCAGAGTATAGTATTCCTAGTACAAATATCAGTGCACTTGGGTCGATGATAAGTTAAGAGGCTTATCGGCAATAGGAATAGGCACCACCATCTTTTCCGATTTCAAAATTGTTTACACTAATGCTGTGCTTCAAACATCTCAAATTTACTCTAGTAGTGTTACGAGGTATCTCTTCACAGCCATAAAACCCCCTTGTCTTTTCAATTTGTTTCCTTTTCAATTTTCTTCACGCGAGGCTCCTTGCTTCCCGGAAAATTAACTTGAGGCAGAACTTCTGCAAAAATCGATTTTATCGCCATTCTCCAGGAAAATTACCTGTAGAAAATTTTTATTTCTCCCACAGGTATATGGATCCAGTTCCGGCCACACAAGGGAGTGCCGAATGGGGCCAGGATCCATATTGGCTACGTAGTCCTAGAACTAAATTATTTGCACAGCATCCGTTGCAAAAATCTTTTTAAAGGCCAGATTGGATAAAAAACTGAAGGAGAGCTAATACGAACAGAATATAAATTATGTCAGCCCGTGGGATAATCAGAAGTTATAGTTCTAGGCTCCGTCGCCAAGGTATTACTATCATCCCGAACCCACGCAAATTCAGTGGTGTACAATGGTTGGTTGGGATAATTTGTGGGGAAATGAAAGCCTGACCCACGTGCAATGCAGAATGAAGTCTTTATTCTTAGGTCTTGAATGGAACTAAAAAATCCTTAGAAACCTAACTCTTTAATCAACTATCAAATCAGCCTTTCCAATCAAAGGTGGCTGCTCTTTACCCAAATGTTCATCCGGGAAGCAGTTCGTGAATACAAAATGTTGACAATCACTTTTCATCCAGCTTTTCAACAGAAAGCTGTACCATGGACAAAATGCCTGTTATTTGAAACTTAAGTAATTGGGACGAGTCGGACCGTGAAAGAATGATAACTTTTGAAATCGGAGAAAACGGCCTTTAATCAAATTTGGATGAATCTTGGAGAATTTCTGGCTCATATTTATCTTCCGGCAATGGGCTCGATATGGATCGCTTTTTCTTAAGGAATACGGGCTATTTTTCCAAAGGTCAATTTAAAAAAAGCTAACTTTTCTGAACCTAATAATCGATTGTAATTGAATTAAAGACCGAATTATAAAAAATCTGACCGTTGCCCTTTGTTCATTTGATGGGGCAGTGGGACGAAAAACTAGGAGGAAGGTGTCGTACAGTGCGTTTCGGTTGAAATACTCTTTCGTGTCAATGCGGTCAATATGTCAGGGCGAAAACCATGACTTGTTTCAAGGGCTCCTTTAGACTTTAAAGGGCAATTTGTAGAGTGTTTTTAAAATCATAATTTTTGGAAAAAACATATTAATTTTGAAAGATAAAGAATAGAAAAAAATGAAAAATTTATCCGGTCGTTACAGCTGTACACAGGGTAACATTTGTTTGTTTGTTTTTGCTATTTCAATTGTCCTTTTTTGGGCTACAACGACGAAATTCATCATTTTGAAAAACCATTAACAAAATCGCGCTCCCTGTACTGACCAAATGCTGCTGAGCAGCTAGCCGATACCCTGTCCCAATATAAGGCTGATGTAAGAGCGTTGCAAGAGATGCGATGGAGAAGGACCGGTTTCCTGAAGAAGAGCAGCAACACCATCCAGTAAACTATGTGCTCGCAGTAGCTTTCTTAGTGAGCCAAAAAATGAAACCTGCTATTATCGACTTTGAAAATATAAGTGAAAGGCTTTAACTATGCAACAATCCCACTTTGTATTGAGCGCAGATTGCTGGCACTTTAGCTAACTTTGTATTGAGCGCAGATTGCTAGCTTTGAAATTGCCCAAAATAATGGATACGAAAACAACCATAAATACTTGATCAGAATTATTTATATATGTCGATACTCTCTATGCACAAACTAAAACTCCATTAATTGTAACGAAAGAGTTTAAATTAATTAGGGGGTTTCGGCAACTGATCCCGGAACTTCATTCACCGTCAATCCTCCACTCCCGTGGCGAGTTCTAAAACCAGTGGAGAGTTCCGCGCCATCTATTTGTCCACATTCGCAACATTCGAAATAAATGCTGCGGATCCTGCCGCGCCACTAATCTACTAATTGGAACGAAAGAGTTTAAATTATCAAAAACTGCACAAGACAACGGCATCCGTCCTGACCAGAACGTGCGTGCACGTGTCCAGTTCCTTGGGCGAACAGGCAGGTGTGGACGAGTGTCGGGTGGGTGGTGTGGCTTTTATGCGTCGGGGATTGTCTCTCAGCAGACGCACCAACCCCGACTCTGTGAGACCCGATCTCTTGTCGAAGACCGGATCACTTGGGAGTCTTGGGTTCTCCCCGTAGACCAGCTCCGCGGGGCTGGCAGCAAATTCCTCTCGGCAGGTTGTACGTAAGCCAAGTAGGACAAGAGGCAAGACTTGGGTCCAGGACGGATCGTCGCGTGTCATAATGGCGGCTTTCAGCGTCCGGTGCCAACGTTCTAGTATCCCATTGGATTGCGGGTGGTATGCCGTAGTCCGCTGGCGTTTAAACCCTAGGAGTTTGCCTAACTCCGAGAAAAGGGTGGACTCAAATTGCATTCCCTGGTCAGTGATGATCACTGCAGGGACGCCAAAGCGAGGTATCCACTCTCGACAGAGGGCTTCGGCACAAGATTGCGCCGTAATGTTCTTCAGAGGTATTGCCTCAGGCCACCGCGTAAACCTGTCGAAGATTGTGGGACAATACCTATAACCGTGCGAGTCTCGCAAAGGCCCTACTATGTCGAGGTGTATTGTGTGGAACCGCTTGGTAGTGCGAGGGAATGAGTGCACTTCTTTCCTTACATGCCTGGAGACTTTACACTTCTGGCATGAGATGCACTCTCTGGCCCAGGAATTGACATCCTTATTCATGGAGGGCCAGAAGTATTTCTCGGTGACTAACCGATTTGTTGTCTTGATGCCTGGATGCGCTAAGTCGTGAACTGCGTGGAACACTTCCTTGCGTAAGGTGGCCGGAATGTATGGCCGAGGTCCCTTTTCCGAGTCTGCGCAGCAGAGAGAAAGGTTTGAGCCGAAGATGAGCAACTCCCGAAATTTGTATTTGGGGCGGCACGATTTTATTTTGAATGTTTTATTTCGAATGTTGCGAATGCGAACAAATAGATGGCGCGGAACTTTCCACTTTGTAGAGCTCGCCACGGGAGTGGAGGACTAGCGAGGAAAGTGTGCCATGAGTTGGGGCAGAGAGAACCACAAGGCTATAAACTCTGCGTTTGCGAGGCAAGTTTAAAAATCTAAGCCTCATAAACATTCGTGACCGTACAGAGGTGAATGAAGAGTCGGAGAAGAATACCTTCTACGAGGCAGTTGAGCGGAAGCCTGTCCCAAGTATGATATCAAAATCATACTTGGGGATTTCGGCGCAAAACAGGGATGTCTGGAGTTCCTTATTAAGGCAGGCCTAGACATGATACCGGTTGTTGCGCCGTTGATGATGATAATTAACAAAATCAGTCTTGTAGTTCCTGGGAGTAATGAGGACGATTACAACAAACCCTTTCTTGTTATTACAAATAAAAAATCTAGCCCGTTTCTTCCACTAGGTATTTTTATTTTTTGCAAACATGCATATTTGGGCGACTACTTGCCGTCTTCCTCAGTGCTCCGGTTTGAATGGAGGGAGCTTCAAGCAAGGCGGCAGGAAGGTATTCTTTTGGAGTAAAAATAATGTAAAGCAAAGGTTGAAATTCGCCAGTAAACACATTCTACGCGCAAATTGGGAAAACGTGTTTTGGTTCATTGAAATGTTTGGATCAAAGGGAAACCCTTATTCTTGAAGGTAAAGCTAGAAGTACCGCTTAGAAACCGTAAAGCGTAGAGGCGAATGAATTTTGATTTGGGCTTGTCTTCCAGCTGCTTATGTTGGCTTATCATGCTTGGCGCGAAAGAGATTATATGCTGGAGATTATTATTATCTCCTTTTTATTTTGAGTAATTCTTGATCAATCAAAAGCAGCTGAAAATGATTTATACTTATTTTGTATTTAAAGCAAGAAAGCCTATGTAAATATGCTAGCATAGCAGTCCGTCCATACTCCTTTTCCGGCCTGAATTTCGTTTATTTAATTTTCGTCTATATTTGCATTTATTATTTTGTTGTATTTATTAAATTGGAGCTAATAATAAATATATGATTATAAAATGAACGAATGCTCAATAATGTGTACAACTTCCTTGCCCTTTTAATTTCGTTTAGTGCCAATGCACATGCATATATGAATATATACCTGGTGCACCATGTTTACCTTTATCTGAGTCGCAAACGCAGACCGTCGGTTGCGGAAAATGACATGGCGCACCGGCTCACCTATGAATATCGTAAGTTAGTCTTGTAAATAAGTAGACGTGGATATACAGTACGTTTTCGTCTTCCAGACCTATTTCTCTTTCCGGGATTAAAACTCCTTGAAAAATCCGTAATCCAGAGTAAAGGAATCGACGTGCCTATCGGAAGAATTACAGTAACGTAACACTGTATTTGAACGGCTCCTCTCCAAACATCCTCCCTGCTTTTCGAGGTAACCATGGCGTATTGCAATATGGCTCTGTTGCAAAGAATTTATCAACTTTCCATCCGTCTTGCCTATTACCATGTCACGAATTTGAAACGGAATCCAGCACGGTACAGGCATTGAACTCAAGTCCTGTTCACAGCCCGAATCATGTAACTAAACCGTGCGTGTTCTACAACAAAATTTATCAATTAATACCAATCCAATTAGGCAACAAATTTTCCACGAAGTTTCACTTGAGCTCGGCGTGGAGTTTTTAACAAATCGGATTGAACAGATCCATACCGAGTAGTTAGGGGAAGTTTAGTATTGCTGGCGTTGACAGGATTTTGACTGATCGAATCGAGCAGAAAAGTTGAGACAGAAGATTGACCGCATCAGGCAAGCCCTTCTTGGAAAGCCACCCCCAAAAGCGGACGGGTTGCGAGCATCACTGGAAAGTATAATCTCTCCTGTGGCATGTCAATAACTGAATTCCTCGAGAAGCTGAATCAGAAACTTGTGGTATGTTCCGCATATGATGCCAACGTCACAAAGCCACAAAACATCTTTTCTATGAGAAACAATCCTCTAGCCAATTACATCAAGCTACCATGATGGTAGATAGTAAATTACCTTCTTTGAACTTGAAAAGCATCGGTCTCATAGACTAGTACACAGTTAGTCAACCATTTGTTGGAGGCTTCGATGTATTGCCTACCAATTTAAAATTCTTTATATGCCTTCCGTGTATGGGCTTCCATTCCTACATGTCGATCTTCTGTTGGCCTGAAGTTACATTCGACATGGGACTCCTTTCTCTGCTTTTTCAGTCCAGTCAGTTCAGTCTTATTACCATGATGAGAACTTGATATAATCGGTAGAGAATTGCTCTTCATAGAAAAATTAGTGGAGAGAATTCGCTTGGTTATAGTGTAAAATTTTTAATGAAACACCTTCAATGATATGTAGTCAAAGGCGACTTTATAATCGATGTAAGCTATGAAAATGTTTAATTTTTTTGGATAGCCTGTTTTACAGCTAACCTTGTAGTTGGCGGGAAATCAAGTAACTGGTCAACACTTTGAAGGGCAAAAGGCACCCTGTTTATTGAAATAAGTTATCTACTTGGTGAAGACTGGCAAAGAAGTTAAAGCTTTGCAAGTCGTCTAACCGAAGTCGTGATCTTAGTCCAATCGGTGCTCTTGCAAAAGAACTTTATGCAAATGGAATTTCATTCTTCTTTATTCGTTCTTTAATCTAAAAGACGAATTTATAATGATAGGGCCAAATTCATCAATTCATCAGTTACTGCTTTTAACTGTGAGATGTGGGGTCGGTGGTCAACCAGTCTGTTTTATTTAAAATAGCAACAGAGGGGAGGGGTGAGAGAGTGCTTCAACGATGATCGTCAACATATACACCAAGCGATTTTGGGATGGCGGCAGAGCAATTTAATTTAGCGGAAAGCAGCCCAATTAAACGTGTTCTCTAGACCTAAGAATGCAATGTTGAGAAGGCTATGCTTCTCACAGTGTTTCTCTATTTGTAACCGTACAGCGTATATTGTGTCAGCAGTAACGGAATTCTAGACAAACGCTATTTGGTTAACGGTCATTTCAATAATATTACAAGTCAGGTTGATAAGGATGCGTTCACAATCTCGGCAGTTGCCGGATTTTATCTAATACTAGCCCTAAGTGTCAAGCATTTAGTCTCGCACGATCCTGTCTATTTAAACATAAATATAAAAAGACTCTGGTGATGACGACTGGTAGTGGGTTAGTGAAACAGTCCGTGGAGAACCCCCGCAACATCGAGTACGTATGCAAAATGGTGTATTTCTGCATGGTTCGAACCAAACTATGCGAGAGTTTAATGTTATTATTATGGGGGATAGCAAATCAATAATATATGCGAAGCGACCCGACTTGTCAACGTCAGGCTGTTTTGTGTGGTGTATGACCATCAGTTAGAACTTGCCGGTCTCAATACATGCTGTAAGCAGAACTATCGAGTACTACCTGCGGCTCATACTGATAAACCAGACATGCTCAAGTGACCAGCCCATGTTTGCATGCAAGGTTTCGAAGGGCTACCTAACATATAGAATTATGCCTCATCATGTTTTGCACTGGTGCCATAATAGTGCAGTTAGAAATGAGATGGTCCAAGGTCTCTTCTGCACTGGTCGTTCACAACTCATCCTTTCATTACGAGCGTTTTATAAGTTCGGGTGCCGACCACGCCTTCCTGAATGCCACACATAGATCCCGAAGAATACAGTGGATTTGCATTTTAATATTCCCAGTATAAAATGTAGGAAGATGAGAGAACCGTTTAATAGCCTATGTGCTAAGCAGTGCTCGGTTGTGAGTGTCCGCAAAATTTTCATCATTGTGTGCTCTGAACCCTTCTTCATAGTTCATTTATATAAGGTAAAATATCATCCGCAATGATGATATATTCACAGTAAGTAGTTGCGGGAAGGGATTCCTATCGGCATCGGGTGGACTTCTGTGTGTATACGGTGAAGAGATCGTAGATCGTACGATCAGCTTATATAATAATGAGTTTCATCAAGCGGTCATCAAAACGCTCGATTTCTGAATTGCTCCATCGAAACATTCAATGATGGCTATGCCGGCACCATATTGAATGCGTGGATAAAAAAAATTGGTTCATTCTTGCGCTTTAAGGTAATTTGAAACCCATCCCATCCGAACCAAGCCTACGACCAAGAAAATGGGGAACGCGGTCTGGACAAGCAAACCGACGTTACTATTTGGGGCAAACGCTAAAGAAAAAGAAGAAAATAATTTCTCAGTGGCTAGGAGAACGGAAGCATGCCAGAATTCATATATTAAAGACGATTGTCTTTCGTCGGACCCTTTGTTACCCATGTTTCTTTCGCGCATATAATGAAATATGACTTTGCCTTGATGGTTGATTAAACTTAACTGATTGATGGTTATTGCTCATACACGTTTATTTGAGTGGTTTTATTCAATTTGCAAACATAGCACCTGGTGAGCTATAGCTGTTCCATTTCGATTGGCCTAACTTTCCAATTCATGAGAGCGCAGTTTCAGTTCCTTATAGGAACTTGTATTACTTCACAATTCTTCAATATTCACATTCCAATGCTATTCTTTTGTATGCAATTTACTAAACATGCCATTTAAATCTATTTAAATTAAATTTAATTCAAGTAAAGATTTAACTCATACAGAGCTCGAAAACAATTGATAATATATTTCTGTCTGTATGTGTAAGAGACGGAGCCTCTGAATACTCTGACCCCCATGGTCCATTATACCCGATTCCTCCGTCTAACGGAATATCTCGGATATACCGAAGGATTTCCGTTATGGATGCAATGCTACAACTTGCAGTTGGAACACATCAGCCTCAAAAATCTGATGCCTGATGCGTCCATAGGCGGGGCACTGACATAGAAAATGCTCCGTGGATCCTGTTTCCTCATTACAGGATGAACTAATATCGTCTTGACTTCCTATTCTGAACATATGTCCAGTTAGTGAATTATGGCCAGTCAGAATGCCTAAAATGCGAGTCTTCCTGCTTTTCGACAGGATAAACTTTGCAGTATATTTGGTTCTGACAGGAGAAATTTCGTATGTTTCGTAGCATTAAGGCTCTTCCACCTGTCATTCGGGGAAGCCTGTTCCCAGTTTTTTTAAAACTAACATTAACCTGCTACTGACACTTCAATTACTAGCCCCAGTCGGGGTATGCGCGAAATCGAACTCTATTTTGCTAAAGCATCCAAAATTTTATTTCCCTCTACACCACAATGACCCAAAGTAGAGTCACGATATTGAATCTAGAAACAGAGTTCAATCAGTTCAAAGAACTGGTCAAGGCCTTCAACCGCTCGTCAATCATTCTGGTTGCCGCCGTTAGGATCGCATACACTTCAGAATGAAAAACCAATGATCTGTGCCCCACGTCCATTGTTTCTCCACAACAACAACGACAAAATCGACACCATACTACTATCTAAATTTAACTGGTTTTTCGATTCAAAAGGAAATGACAGCATAGCTAAAATATAGGTTGTCTACACTGGACACTATATCGAGTACTGAGGCGAGGACTGAGTATTCTTCCAAATCCAACTACAAAATTTGAACATTTCTGTCAGCATATTCTATCTTGTTTCTATTTTGATTAACTGACTGAGAATATTCAGAATACATTTTGGTCGTACACCTGACCTTCAACCTATTCCACAGTTAATTATTTAAATATTTATTTCACGATCCGGCCAGTTGTCTGTACAGAAAGCTTCCAGGAAACCTCGGGCATTTTTTCGTTTTCTTAATTACGCATCAATGATCAGAATGCAAACAAGTATCCAAGATTTTCATAACAGAATTTCTGTAAAGAAGCTACGTGGAAGTAATTTAATTGGATTTTGACATCTATTACAGAGAATACCCTTTTTATTATAATCATAGCTGGAAGCAATTTGCGTTCATTGAATTACCTTTCCAGACTCAAATGTTAAGGCATGCCAGTCTCGAAAACAAAACCCCCAGCTCCTTCGAATGAACTCTTCATGAGCTCAAGCACTTTCATCCCTATCTCTAATTACGGGGTACAGCCAGCAACAACTCGATACTTACGTAAACAGGCAAATTATTCATGAGCCACTCCCAACGACCGGGGAACCTTGCGTCTAAACTTCTGAAGACATCAGAAAGGCTCATCCATCAATTTTTATTGCGATGAAAGTATCCTCGTGTAACATGAATATTGAACGCGCTTAATAACCCTTCGGCTGCTATGCGTGCCTTATTGTGGAGTGGAAGAAAAATGATGTCATGTCAAGTAAATTTGAAAGTTTCCACGTCAATTGTCAATCGATGGCTCGATTACTATTGTTT
This sequence comes from Hermetia illucens, assembly GCF_905115235.1. Taxonomy (NCBI): domain Eukaryota; kingdom Metazoa; phylum Arthropoda; class Insecta; order Diptera; family Stratiomyidae; genus Hermetia; species Hermetia illucens. Next base: position 85,426,178 of record NC_051850.1, on the reverse strand, counting down.
CCAACTATTGATTACACAAATCCGAGTCGTGACATTGGGGCTTAGTTCAAGGAGGAAATGGATGTGGGATGAATGTTGGTAGATGCGCACCCAACCGTGAATCGAACAAATCAAGTACCATTGGCGGAACGATTTTACAGAGATCGATTTTGGTGGAGGCCTAAAAGTATTTGTTCGATGTTTAATGCATTTTGTTCTTTTCGCGGGAAGCTAACGAATTGACCCATTAAGTGGCTAAACTCAGTGAAGATTCCCATGTTTATTAGGAAACCCCGAAGGAATTCGACCCACTGAACTCCGTTAATGGGGAAGCGGTCTATGGACATCATAGCAGTGAATTAAATGTCAGGGGATGAGGTTCAGCTACAACTCCCGAATAAAATATGGGGCAGCACCAATTTTTTAAGGTCCTTCGAAGATTAATGAAGAAAAGTACATGCTCCCTCGAACAATAATGATATTATTTTTCGTTGAGTTAGTGAATGTCCTTTGAATCGTTGTTACGCCATTGCTATTTTTGGCCTTATGTCTAACTCTTCCTTGAATATCAAATTTTTTACTGCTTCTCAAATAATGTTCATTAAATCCACCACCTAAATTTCTCTACTTTCCACATTTTACAGACCAGCATATATATTATTGTTATTAAATTATTAATAATAATATTAACCGTTGGCGCAACATTCGATATTGGCTAAGGGTCTTGTCTAATAAGAGTGCTTCATTCAAGACCGTAACAGTACACTACAGTACACTGTGGTCAGCATTGCGCTATTAAATTATTCCTTGGCTATAAATGGACAATCGCATTATATGAGGAGGGAGGGAAATATGTGACGTGGCGTTTCTTCTCTTATTCCCTTCGCCTGCCTGTCTGTCAAACCCGATTTATTTGAAAACGACTTAATTTATTGTGCGGTAATTTGTTGAGAACGTATGGCCTGTTAATCTCTTTGCATATAATAAATGGCTTGGCTTTGTTTTGAGTTTAGGAGGGTACAATAATTCAAGAGAGAGTTGGGTGATCGCCAGAGACTAGCCCGGGTGACTAGAATCGACCTAGGTGTGGCAGATAAAAACAAATAACAACTTGACGGGGTGCGTGTAGTTGCACAATTTCGAACCCGAGTGCCGCTATCGAGAGGAAAGATCCATGGCAGATCACATCTTCAATCGATACTTCCCTTAACTCAGATGTGCATGAGGTGCACATCCTCTAACTGTAATATTTGGAGAATGTCCCACCATCCTCCAGGGAATTCTCCAATGTTTTTAGATAGGATCCCTGAAAATTTCCCTCAGCTACTGGATACTAATCAGCAAGGTGTGCTACAAATTGCACACTTATACTGCCCAAGAAATAGCACGCCTGGAAAAAGTAAGAAATATATTATGGAAAAATAACGAAAACGATAGAAGATAACGTAATATAGTGCATCCACTTTTTCATATTGTTCCTCTTCGGTACTAGAAAGTTGAGCCAGCAGCAAAAAATCTCGTTTATAACGACACCCCGTGATCGTACTGTTCGAAAGAAAAGTTTGATTCTTTTTCTCTTGGAAGAGATCTAACGTTAAAAAATTCCATAATCATTAGACAATCATGTGATAGTCATTAGACCATCAGATGTCTTCTGTTTCAACAAATAGCATTCTATGATATATCATGGCAGAACCTCCACCATACTACATATTTTCTCCTTCTGAATATCGAAATTTTGTTTTAAAGGTTTGGTAGTTTCTGAGATCCAGTCCTTGAAGTACTTGTTCCTTTTCGGACCCACGGACTCTTCTACTGTGCACCTATAGTTTAAACTAATATCTGATTCGAAGGCCTTTTCTTTGGTGCCCCACATGGCTGTATTCGGTGGAAAACAAATTTTCACCGCTCTTTTGTTTATATGGACAGCACGGGAAGCCTCTTCAGGGTGAGTTACGCACCTTTCAACACATCGTTGACAGAGGAGCAGTACTGCCTCAACCACTTGTTCGTACTTTCGTCGGTAAAGTTTATCTTTAACGTTTTACGGTATAGACCTACCAACTAAACGCGTAGTATAATCCTTTGCGATGATATAGTTCTTACAGGAGTTTCCTCCTAAGCTGCTCTCACTGTTCCCACTGCTTTGGCTGTAGTCGGATGATCGGATGATGACACAACCCGGAGGTTGTGTTTTGGCGTGTGCGTTCAGCCATAGTAGCGCAGATAACTTTTCGCCGCAAGAACAGTCAGTCTTACGAAAACTTCACCAAGATAATTCTAACTAGAAAGATATGGGGAAATGATGAAATCAAAGCCGATTTTAGCACGGTAGCCTTTACTGATGATAAAAAAATGGAGGGAGTACCAGAGAGCGAGTCTACTGAAGTTGCATAGCCTCTGCAAGTCATTCAGCTTTTCGACTTATGCCACCGCTTATTTATTACATTCTAAGCAGAGTTCTTAGGAATTTGAGAGGCGGATCGATTGCTAAAAATGTAGTCGGGGTCACACTTAGAAGCCAAAAAACTAATCCCACAGTGCCGGCTTCAGGCGAATGCTTTTATGGATCTCAGTGGTGAGTCAAGCTGGGTAGGATCGCAGAAAAGTAGGAGAAGAAGGGACATACCAAGAGGGGAACTCAGAATTTTGGGATTGATCAGTACATATTCTATCTACGATGTCAAAGTACAGTAAACTCACACGAAATAAAAAATAGAAATAGAAAACATTGACTTGCTATAGCTTTTCTAGCGGTACTATGATCTCAAATTTAAGCTTTGCTTTGTGCATACTATCGTTTACATTCAACCCAAATTTTGCACTTCCATGGTGAATTTTATGTACATCTGCTTCGTACTTTTTTCCTTCCTTTTGAAGACTAGACTTTAAATAGGGACACTAACATAATTTCCAAAGATTTTCGGCCGAGTCTTACCTTAAATTTTAGCACCATCTCCCATCCTTTCTGACTAGTGTCAAATATAAGATCTGACTTGGAAAATAGTCTTTAAAGCTGTTTATTAATACCGCATGTGGCCATATTCGGAAAAAAAAAATTGTTATTAGTCCTTTGCTTGTGACAAAATCGTACGTTTCATTATATGCGTTTGATTTCAGAGCCTACATATGTTTGTTCACTAAATTTAGTTTCAATAGCCTCTGACCAATGAACAGACAGTAAACCGATTTTAAGGGGGTCGTGTGAAGACTGTTTTTTTTTCGCTATTTTTAGAAATTTTTTGCGAAGAACTGGATAAAGATGCAAATATGATATTTTACCATATATTTAATAACATCTTGAGCATGTGTAGTAATTTTTCCAGCCCAATAGCGTAGTTCATTATTAAAATACAGAACAATCTATATACCCATCTCCCAAAAATGGTGTTTTTCTGCTGCCACGCTAGAGGGCGCTGTGGTCATTTTAACGAAAAGAGTTAAACGGCATTTTAACGTGCAGACTTAACTACAGTTCGCAAACTAGGATTATCAAAAAAATATTAAAAGATACATTTTTGGCGGCGTTTAATCTTGTTTTTGTCAATTTTGGTGTCTTCTTTAATAAATAAAAACAAGTCCGGAAACCGGAAGCTTGACGCTTCAGGTATAAAAGGTTTTGTGCTTCCCTATGTGAGGAGCATAACGTAGTTTTCCATTGGCTGATAGCATTGACCCGAGATATTGAAATCGCTCAGTTCTGGGCAGGTTACTGCCATTGCCAGAACTCAGCGATTTAAATATCTCGAGTCAATGCTATCAGCCAATAGAGAACTGCCTAATGAAATTGTTTCACGCATTAATACAACCTGGATGAAGTGGCATTCCCCAACTGGTGTTCTTTGTGATCGACGTATCAGCGCACGTTCCAAATCTAAAATTTACTGCAATGTCGTCCGTCTGCCGCTCTCTATAGTTCTGAGTGTTGGCCGACTATAAAGGACAATGAACGGCATCTTGCGGTAATGGGGACGAAGATGTTGCATTGCACTGGTGGCGTGACACGTTTTGATTACGTCTGAAGTGAGAATATCCCCCATCGATATGGGTTTGCATCGATTGTGGAAAAACTGCAAGAGAGGCGTTTTCGATGGTGTGGTCACGTAACTCACGCTAACGAGAATTCAACAGCTAGTAGTGGTCAGAACATCGAAAGCAATGGTAAGCAACCAAAAAGCCGGCCAAAACAATGGTGGCTTGATACGCTGGATGAGGATTTAAAGGTCTCGCGCTTACATCTTGATCAGGCATTTGATAAAATAAAATGACGAAAAAGATCACCACGAGCCGACCCCGGTTGTGAACTGAAGGCTGAAGAAAAAGAAAAAGATGTGAGGAGCGACGAGTGCACGACAGCTCCGTGTAATATAGTTAAAAATTCCATTACCCTCTATTTTCTAGAAAGCAATTTAAATAAATCTTTTGATGGAAAGCCCTGTGTTGATAATGGTCAACTTCATGCGCTTCACGCTCTCAGTTTAATATTACTAGCAAATGCCAACAATTTAACCAACATCAAATATAAAAAAGGGGCTAGGGAGAATTAGATTCTTCTTGAATGGAATTTTAATATTTCACTCGAATTTCAATTATTCTCGTTAATTATGACGTCAGCATCTTATTTGTATGGCTTAGGATGCTGTTAATTAGCACGAAATTGATAAGTTTGAACTGCTATAACATTCCCACTAATAGTTGGATTTTCATGAAACCTGGCATGCGTATGCACGAGCCTGTCCTCTATGTCGGTGCAAAATTTAGTACACTTAGGATGAACTTAAAGCGAGTTTTTTAGTCTATTTCTAAAAGTTGATAATATACTATTAGTAAATTTTTTGAGCAGATACCGGAATGGGACATCTCTCGAAGATTAGATTTCACATAAGTGTTTTACACAAAACCTTAAAAAGGGCTGCAGATAAATAGATTCTCCATAAATGTGACTTTAATATTCCAGGCGAATGTGAATTATTCCGGGTACTTATGACGTCAGCATCTGATTTGCATGGCTTTGGAAGCAGTAAACACGCACGAAATTGCTAAGTTTGAACTGCTATAACTTTGGCGTTAATTGCCTGATTTCTATGAAATTTAGCGCATATACACGAAATATTGTCCTCCGCTGGTACAGAATCCGGAAGTCCTAGGATGAATTTGAGGGGGGTTTTTCAGTAAATTTCTAAAAAGTAGTAATATACTGGTAGCAAGTTTATTTGAGCAGATATCGGAATGGGACATATTTTGAGGCCTAGGTTTCATCTAGGCGCACCACCCTGATTTTTTTCGGATTTTTGGGTTGAGTAGTTTCCGAAAATGAGTCCTGTCTCACTTCAAATGCGTACATTTTGACTCCTTACTCACGCACTTTGCAATTTATGCCTAATATCAGTTTCGGAAAGTACGAATCGAGACCTTTCATTTGATACCCAACACAACTATATCCGGTAAAAAAAATTTTTGAATCCCCCCTTTGCATGTATGGGGAGCCCCCCTTTAAACTCCACCTAAATTTATGCCACTCGCTGTATGCGTGGGATTTCATAGTTCCCATCTGCCCATCAAATTTCGTTTGGATCGGTTTAGCCGTTTTGGAGAAACATGCGTGTGACAAACAGACAGACATTGAATCGACTTTAATAAGGTTTTGTTTTACACAAAGAACTACTGAATGAATCGCAATTATCCTAGTTAACAACCGTAGAAATATGTTCTGAATAAGTCGTGAAAATTTGAAAGAATTTCGTTGTATAGATTTTGGACTACGGTGGCAGCCGATTTTCAATATGCAGTTTCGAGAAAAACGCATTTAAAAAGTAGAATGTCATTTTTATCCATAAAATCTTAACTGATCATTAAAGTGTTACACCTAGTCCATAAACCTTAGGTTTCTTGAAACACGCGAACAGCCTGGGCTTCAATTTTTGTTATTACAGTGAAGTCATTCGAACGTCATTTGGACCGATAAATAGGCGCTTTATTACGGCGATCGACATAAATTTGGCATCTGACTTATTACGTATTTAACACCATAATTTCCGAACTACCCTGAATATCAAAATCACTTTACCCAGATATTCTACACTATATCTAGATACAATTGATGCCCCCTTAATAAGATTTTGTTTGTGCAGAAAACCTTAAAAGCTGCAACTTTTTCCTGGGAGGAGTTCAAAACAATTGGAGAACCAGAAATTTGGCATTTCAAGCATGAAGCACATTATGGTTTTCTTGCAGAAGAAACTCTGAGCACAAGACCGTTGCTTACTTGTTCTTAAAACGCACTTTCAGATTGTTTCCATATTCCCGGTGGCATTTCGAAATAGCATTGTTTTTTTCGATTTTTGGTTTTATATGTTCTCAGGATAATTCTTAAAAGAACCGGCATTGGGACCTTTAAATTCCCACGCCACAGTCAATACCAACTGTAGAGTAAGTATTGAAAAGAGCTAATTGACACGTTGCTCAACACCAATAATATAAAGAGAAAACAAATCGGCCCCGTTCTCTTATGTATAGGCATCCTTCCTTTCGTAAACTTAACGAAAAATCATCGTACTTTGTATTTGATAGCACTTCATAAGTCCCTTATTTATTGGCATAATGTTTCTTTCTAAAGACTGGCTTACAAGCATACATATATACAACCAGTGAATCGGCATCAATCAAGTTTTGCTTTACACAAATGGCTGCTTAATTACTGTCTACAATTTGCTTCTGAACTAAAATACTTGTGATGAGCAATAAGATGTTGACTTATGCTCAACAAGTCGGAACAACCCGCGAAAATTGCCAAATATCCTAACTTCTTGTCCCGGCGTGTGGCTTGATGTCGACTGTCAATTGCCGCGGCAGTTTAATTAATCTCACTAATTTGTGCGTGGAACTCCAGGACAAACTATAACTTTCTCTACTGGAAATCAACCCTCTGCTACGCGGGAATGGAGTTCAATTACAGAAATGAGCCCTTTTAGCATATTGGCTAAACTAGATGGAAAAGTGGAAAGAGGTTAGTTTCGAAGGGTGATGACGCTTCATTGCAATCATCAGGGAAGAGTGTGAGCGTGCCAAATAGGAAGGAGTTCCTCTTGAATAAATGAAATGAAATTGAGAGTAGTAGATACCATTTTTAATACAGTAGAATTTCCGTAGATTTTGTACCACCAATTTGAACAGCAATTTGAAAAGGAATACATATGTACATATGTATGTTACATAGATGAACATAGAAAACACAAGTTGCATTATTAACTATAATACTTCTCCACGGGTATTATAATAAGAACTGTCCAGTTAGTTCTACACATTCTATTGGTAAATGTTTTCAATAATTACTTTTCTTCCACTTTTTTTGTAAGGAAAATACTGAAGTAATAACCAATGTTTCCAAAATACTGCGCTACTATCTAGAAGTGACTCCCTAAAAACGATATCTTCACAATAAAGAACTAAAGGGCTAAAGGGACCATGGCATCTTTCCTCATACGTCTCGACAATGCTGATGACATTTATTTGTTCTTTCAATAAGTCATGGACCTTAGGCAAATGGCTCCAGATTCGGAAAATGAGGCAAAATGGCCCCTACTGTTAGTCAAAAGCTCAAAGCCTTCGACAACATTTCTTTGCAACGTGTTACCGGGGCACGATGGATTGATCCAATTTCTAAAGGAGAACTTCGTCGGCCTACAGGTCAGTTACCCGTGGACGTGTTGATGATAAAGTGGAGGTGGCCGTGGTTAAGTCACACATTATAGAGGGGCAAGAGCTTCATTGCTGGCTATTCCATGCAATCGAATCCACTATCACAAGATGAACAGATCCGCCATGGTGGCAATATTTTCTTGTTGTATTTTTTAAGAACAGGAAATTTTGATGGCGGGTTCGAATGGTTTTTCTAGTTCCCCGAGGTATGACTCTAGCTGTCGTGCTTATATTGTCATTTCCCCCAATAGATGATGATCACTTGATCGAATTTCCTTCAGTTGATTTTCCCAGAGTCTTGAAAGGGTTGAACAACTAGACTAGAAGGTATTCAGCTAGGATTTGAGGAGGATCTCTGATTAGACACTTTCCTGTTGTCCACCATAAAAGTCTCATTGTCGGTTAGTAGAGTTATATTAAGGACCTTCACCTTACCGCCACAGTTCCATTTCTCGAACTCGAAAGAAATGCAAAGTTAGTATATTGCCCCTTTTACACAGATTCGGCAAGCCGGCTAGAATCATTTAGAGTGAAACATCGACAAAACCAGAGGCACCCCCAGCATCAAAATTGTTGGAACGCTAGGACAATCCTACTCTCAGGACCTATTTGCGGTCGTCATACAGTATCAGGTTAATGGTAAGAAGACGCAAGAACTAAGGGATCTGGTGACGAATACGAAGTCAAGTAGTGATGAACTCTTAATAGGCTGTGATGCAAACATTTAATATATTTATTCAGGGGAATAACAAATGTAATCCTAGAGGAGAAAAGTCTTTATTTATGTTGAGAGTAGATCTATGCTATGCTAATGCAGATTGCAATGCAAAGTAAGTATTGATCATTACTTCATAACAGAAGCAAGGAAAGGTGTGCTGCTATTGCCACTTTTATAAAGCATGTTGATCGACTAACCACTATGTGAACTTCGAATTTACGCTGATGATGTAGCTATGCTATCTGTTCAATAGCCCGAAATAGTGTGCACGGACTATGGAAAGTACTCTTCTCCTCATTCCGGTAACGTACTTTTGTTTTTTGGAAAGCCAAGTGGTAGCAGACGCAAATCTGGTGGCGGGTTATTTCTAACGGCCACCACAAGGAGCGCTTTCTTGACTTGGTAGCGGACTTCGCACAGACTACTGACTTCAAAATTTCAATTAACAACACCTTGCTAGGACGTGTAATGGAAAAGCACGATCTTGGCGACCGGAACGAAAATGGTGGGACATTCGTGAATTTCTGCAGCTTCCACCGCCTCGTCGTTGATATCACAATGTTCGATCCCACCAATCATATTGGCTCCTCTGCGATCAGCAATAGATTTGGTAATTGTCTCTTGCTTGTTAGGTAACAAGAGAGGCGGTAATATCGGCCTCGAAAAGAAATCTGATGGTCAAGTACAATACCCTACCATGGCAACCATATAAAGTGTTTCGTTTAGATCTATGATGGAGCAAGGGAAGTAAGAAACACAAAACATTGGTAGAGACTTAAAAACAGAAGAGGATTCTCGAGCAGGAGCCTGCCTTTTGGATGAAACGAGAATTGGATTTTTTCGTTGGGAGAATATGCAATGATCCTCAAGGCTGAAGTATATATGATGCTAAGGGGTACAACCTAGACGTTTTATGAGCGATTTGACGAGAGGTATATTGCAATTTGCGGCGATAGTCAAGTTCATTGCTTCAATCCTATTTCTAGATTCAATATAGTGAAGTTGCTCTGGGAATAGAGCAAAGTTAAGTCTTGAATGTTTTAGCGGAAAAACGTTCAATAGTCCTTGATGGTAACGGAACCAATAATTGTCAAAGCCAAACGAACATGCCGCTAAAGTTCTTCTGTTGATTTGTAAAATAATTTCCCCGTTTATAAAAGGAGGAGAGGTGGATAGCTTCAGTCTGAATGGCTGTATGCCACCGCTGCGTCTCAGGGAGTAGGTGAGAAAGGTGCAGGAACTTTACTGTCCTGCAGATTCCTCACTGAGAAAGCTATCACCACACCTGGCAGTTAAGCACAAAATGCAAATGCAAGCCTAAAAATGAGTAGAAGGAGAAATTTAAAGTTTGGTACGGATAACAGGCGGGAGTCGTCTGACTTCATGTCTGGGTGGGGCTTGCGAAATGCACAGCTAGTCGTGGGGCAGTTCGACCTCTGGGTGCCACGACGACCAGGAGCATTGCTCTGCCTACTGCATCACAATCTGTGGCGACCACTTCAGCAGCTCCGCGTAGGCAGCGGATGAAGTGGACTGAGGAATCATCATCTGCTCCTACTACGAAATACCGGCAGGGCTGGTACAACATCTTACCGGCCCTTGTTGCACCAGAGATTCGTCGAGCTTTTCCCGTAAGTTACGTACGTAACTGTGAGCGAATCGCAGACCAGCACTGCTATATTACTCTCAGCAACATAATCCCGGCCACTATCAGGGAGCGTGTTCGGCTTGAGTTCACTGCGGAAACTGGTGACCGAGAGTCGATGGGGGCAGAGGCGGCGGCATCAACTACACCACGCCGCACTGCAGGCAACAGTTTCAGTACTCGCCGAAGCACTCTTCTCCTCCGTCCAGCTGAGATTTCCACTGAGGTTCGGGGTGAATTCCAAGGAGCGTGTATGCACGCTCGAAAATGGAACCTTTGCATAAATCAGGTATTCCCGGGCTCTATGCATCCCAATAACTCCGAGAGTTCTATCTCAAATCAATGATGAGATTGCATTTCGGCTGTGTGCTGATATGTCACTTCTGCAACTACAATCACTGGTGTATTGTGGTATATTTACGACTGTCATATTCCACGGTCAGAAGATTGGCTTTCGAGTTATTGATTTGAGTGACCGAAGAAAACCACCATAGAAAATTCGCCTAGAATGTCGGCGAGATTCACTTAGGCAATATATTGCTAGACTGATTCAGATCATCCCTGGCATTGCCAGCAGATGGGTGAGAAATAAAGTGCAAAGGGTTTACAGAAATTGTGTAATCCCCAGTTAGACACCCGTAGTTGAAATTCTGGACACACTAAAGCAAAAACTTTCTGTCATATGCAGTCGTCCAGAATGGAGGAAGAGGAAATTCGACAAACCATAAACAGCTCGAAAAACTGGAAGGACCCTGATGTGGACCGGAAGAGGTTCTGGTATAAGAAATTTACCAGCGTACATAGTCGGTTGGTACATAGCTTAAATCGGGTCATTTGTCGGCCGAAGGAATTTCCACCCTTCCTCACTGCGGGAATTACCTACCTTGTCCCAATAAAGGATACGGTGCATTTCTGTCATTATCGACAATCAACTAGAGGCCAAAAAAACCTCTTTAGTTGCTATATCGATTATGCCAAGGGTTTCGGCAGCATACCGCACTCCTGACTAATTAATATCCTACATCCGTATCGCATTGATCGCAAACTAATAAAGTTTCTGACGATCGTCGTGAAAGGGTCTCATACCACTTTATCAGTGCCTTCATCTGAGGGAAAAGGCATCTTGCAAGGGGATTCGTTGAGTCCCCTTTGGTTTTGGATGGCACTGAACTCCCTTTCAAGGCTTCTGAATCATGCTAGAGGGCATGGATTTGCTATCAAATATGACCTACGTTCTAAGTGCGAGCTGACACACTTCATGTACTTAGATGACATCAAGTTGTGTGCTGGTACTGACGACCACCTTAGAAGTCTGTTGCGCATAATAGACATGTTCAATCGTGATATTCGGATGGAATTTGGATTAAACAAGTGTCGAATCCAAGCCATCCGCAAAGGTCATTACAAGTTGCATGCCGACCTCCACATCGAAGCTATGGCCGGGATAGACTTCCACAAGTACCTAGGAATTCTGCAGAGAACCCCCCCCCCCCCCCCTGCGGCGTGAGAAGCTGGTGCTGAACTCGCATCTCTCGGGAAAAATAAGATAAGCGTATTGTATGTATTTTCTGTCCCTTCACTGGCTTATGCATTTGGAATATTGCGTCATGACATCGGAAGTAGGGGCGTGATTGACATGGCGGCACAACATCATCGCCAATTCGACTCGCTGCGCGCTTATTTTTACAGCAAAGATCAGACGAGCCCCTTGCATGCGGCAGACTGTGGACTGACTCTTTTCTTTGGTAGCCATTTGTCGATTTGCTTTTCTCGAACAGATGGCTTTGTGCTGGGGAGCTTTTTGCAGAGACGGAGGAATTCATGTGTGCCATTGAGGACGGTGTAGTCGCCACCCGTGCTTATAAAAAGGTCACCATGAAAGAGCGGGTGGAGAACAATCAATGGAGAATATGTGTTTCATCGTTGGAGACGTTGTACCATCTCATTTCTGGCTGCACTGTTATGGCACCACCAGGCATAATGCTGTATGTATGCTGTATTGATAGTTCTGCTTACAGCATGTATAGGGACCGCAAAGTTCTAACTAATCGCCATATACCGCGCAACAAGCCTGACGTGCTGTTAGTTGACAAGACGGGTCGCTGATGATGCAATTCCCAATAATAGCAACATTGAATGGAAATACGTGGAAAAGAACGTGAACTATGAGCCACTGGGTCGGGAAATGCAGTTCCCATAATACTGTCAGCCACAGGTGTTTACCTAAATCCCTCACGGCTTCGCTTGATGTTCTGGGACTGTCACAGAGTCTGGTTCAAACCATGCAGAAGTACACCATTCTGCATACGTGTTCGATGTTGTGGGGGGTGCTCGACGGATTCTCCCACTAACCTACCACCGCCCACTTCGTGTTAGTATTAGGTAAAATCTGGCGTCTGCCGAGATTGTGACAACTCGGAATGTAAAATAATAATAAATAAATTGTACAACATAATACGTGACAATCCAGTACTGAGGAAGCAGAATCCACAGAATATTTTCTATATTAGTGCCTCGTCTATGGATGCATAAGACATCATATTTTTGGTGTTGATGTGTTCCACTAGCAGCGGGTAGCATTACATTCGCTATCGCAAACCCTGCAATGCATAAACGAACCCGGGATAATACGTAAGACGGGGCTTCAAGTACAATACACCACTAGGATCTGAGGTTCAGAGGCTATACCGCTCCTCTGCCCCTTACATACACACACATAAGTAAGCCACCCTACTGATATGTGATCAAAACTAAGCCCTTACTGGTTACTTCCAGTTTAAGGTTTTCAAAATTGCTAAGAGCCTCTCTCTGGAGAGAAACTCCAATGTGTTTAGCAAAATAAGGCTGTAACTGGGAACATTAAACTTTTTTTTTTTAATTTTAAAATTTTTCATGAAGTTTAAATTGAATATTGGAAGTCATCTACCCTCTCCATTCTGTCATATTTCACATCAACTATTCTTCTGCAATTGTGGAAATTGGAAAAAATGTCATTTGTCATATGTGAGTCGGTTTTTGGTAGTTGTTTTATCTACATTAAATGGTATAATAGGAAACTTTCCACTTCGAGCTGTCCATGTTCCGCTGTACATATCTCCATTGAAAAGGGTGTTTCTATTTTGACCAATCCGTATTCCTCTAATACACCTACTAAATGAGCAAGGAAAACCATTCTTTCTTCATTAAAAAATGTTATCTTAAAGAGTAACTAAACGATCTGGAAAAAATTTTTGAAGCAATATTCCCGACAATATGAATCAGTTTGCTCCCATCCTTTTCATGCGACAAAATATCACAAAGGTGTTCGCTTCAACGGGATACAACCACTATTTTTGCATATTTTTACCATTTTTCTATGCCGTTCTATTTTTGGAAGCAATGGGGCGCAAAAATAAAACTGTTCCGCATGGACAACATTCAATTAAAAGCAACTGCGAGACTTTGTTAATCGCCTTTATGAAAAGTTAGGCCTTAAGCCTTCTGTTCTATGATAAAACTGGCAGCACCAATCAGCGGATGAGAATAATTGCTCCGTCGGATATTAGATATTGGAGGATCGTGCAAGCTGCGCCCCATTAAAGCTAATTGACATCCTAATAATGTTTCGGGCGAACTTTCTTAATTGCATGGAATTGGTATTCAATTGATTACATCCAAATGCGGAACATATAGTAGGAAGCACTAGGGTATTCCGTTCGGATAGATACATATGACCCTCGAGCATGCCGGGGTTAATTAAATTTTCTCAAAGCTAGATAGAACTTTCAGTGGAGGGAAGCAAAGTTGAGAATTATGTGAACTATTCTGGTCTAGAGGGAAGAAAAAGTGAAATAGCTTCATGCTGGAACGAGCAGAAATTGGTGGGATAATTGAAAAGAAATTTATTTTATAAACTAATTTGCAATTTGAATTTAGGCGAGAAGTTTTGCATATGATGTAAGATGATAACACAATATCGACCGTATGGTGAGGCGGAAGAAAAACCCTAAGCCATATTGAAACAGGAACGGAAAGGAAATAGTTATTGTAGTTTGAATGGGCGCGACTACATGAGTGATCACGAGGGTTTGAATCGCAGTTGTCTCTTCTACCTATCATGAGTTCAGATCTTGCCGAAATCTTTGCTGTAGTTAGACTATAACTTGCCAGCATCGAACAATATAAGACTCCGCTTCTGCAAGGCCTGCTAAGGTTCAAATGACTGTCGACCAGAGCCCCACTATTATTTGGGGTAGAATGAGACGCTAATATCGCTGCAGTGTTCAACCAGGAGAACGCGAACCGGTGTGCGATAATCGGAGTTCATACTCGTCAAGCCCATAGTTATCCTTTTAGTCGCCTTTTACGACAGACACTTTCTACTTTGAGAGAATAAGAAAAAAAAAGAATTACCATAAATTTCGAATACCGTCCTGTAATTAGGGGGCAATTTCGATTATCCCGCAGAGGGCACATGAAATGCTTTCCTGTTTCGGAAAGGGTAGATGGCACATATTTTGACAGTTTTCTAGAGTATCTTCATTATTGCGGAATATTGAAATGCGATACAAAGCCTGACTGGACGCGAAACCATTAACAGAAGAAGAATTGTGATTACGCGCTGAGAACTCAAATAAACGTGGTGAGTAGTTTCAAGAGTGTTATAACTGAAAAATAGCGAGAAAGCTTGTGAAATACTACATAGTATAGACCATTACTAAAGGGAGTTTACTGTTAGGTTGGTCAAAGAAACTGAAGTCACACAAACGACTTGTATACCGCATGACGTAGCCTTTTCATTCCTTACCCCTGAGGGAAAAGTAAAAGGAGCATTTCGTTGCAATTATAAATTGTCTAACTTCCACTTATTCCTACTTTAAGCTGGGGCTGATCACATTCAAAATACCATATATTCTGCTGTCGCTAAAGCGGGTAGAGATTTTAGACCAGCTTGGGTTGGTTTTTGAATATGCGCATGCTCCTTGACAACGGTATAGAGGGTCCCTAGAATGATGGCTGCACATTCCAGGCCTAAGGGAAATGATATGGTGGGACTCTAGACACTACTCTTCCCCTCATATCAGATTTCTCTAACTTTCATCGTCGGTGGTACATTGTTCAAATACACTGCCTGCAACAAGTTCAGGGACTCTGCGCGTATCATGCCTAAATTTACCACACTCAGTTAAAAATGGGGGAAAATTTTTGTCACTAACTGACTGTAGAAGATTCGCAGCACCTAATTCCAAGACTTCTTAGGGATACAAAGAAGTTACTAATTTCAAATATATTCGTCACCGTAAAGCAATTATTGGCAAAGTTGCAAGTAATTCAGAAAATGCCCAACGTTTCGACGCAAATGCCTCCCTGTCACAACTACTACTTCCTTTATTAGCTAAGTGCTCGATAAAAAAATACAGTATTTCGGGAACCAACTATCCCCTTCTTCAGTTTCAGAAAACAGAAAACAGTAAAGTCGCCGTTAAATTTTCTTTAAACTTTGGCTAGCAAATCAAAAATGAGTAGTTCAGAAGTTCTTGTTTTAGCATTTCACTGCAACAGAGCAAAAAATGCAATGTTAGGTGCATGAGATAAATAGGAATAAAAAGTGCTTGTAAAATACAATCGTTTTTCTAGCATATCCATTTGTCTTCAGAAATTTTCGAAGAACTGCATCATCTGTTACAATCCAGCATTAAGAAGTGCACAATTAATTGGAGAAAACCAATAGAAATTGGGGAAAGAATATACTTGTTCCTATAAAGCGGAATTCACCGAATTCGCCTACATATAGACACATCTTCTTCTTCTTCTTCAGCCTTTGTCCCGTTCACAAGCGGGGTCGGCTCGTCGTGATCGGCTTCGCCATTTGGCTCTATCGAATGTCTGATCTGGGTGCAATCTCGAGGCTTTCAAATCCCCATCCAGCGTATCAAGCCACCGTTGCTTAGGTCTGCCTTTTGGTCGTTTACCATCGACTTCGATGTTCAGACCAATCTTTGCAAGTGAATTCTTGTTTGCACGAATTGCGTGACCATACCATCGAAGACGCCTCTCTCGCAACTTTTCCACGATCGGTGCAACCCCATAACGATCGCGGATATTCTCATTTCGGATGTGATCTAAACGTGTCACGCCATTAGTCCAACGTAGTATCTTCGTCTCCATTACCGCAAGACGCCGTTCATTGTCTTTTATGGTCGGCCAGCACTCAGAACCATAGAGAGCGACTGGACGGACGACATTGTGGTAAATTTTAAATTTGAGACGTTCGTTGGTACGTCGATCACAAAGGACACCTGTTGTGGAACGCCACTTCATCCAGGTTGCGTTAATGCGTGAAGCAATTTCATAACGCAGCTCTCCATTGGCTGATAGCGTTGACCCGAGGTATTTAAATCGCTCAGTTCTGGGCAGATCACTGCCGCTGACAGTGATTGTGCCTGTTTCATGGGGATCGGTCGTCAAAAATTCAGTTTTGTTTAAATTCAATCTGAGACCGTGTTGCATGAGGCGATCATTCCATTTTTGAACAAGTTGCTCGAGATCATTTTTGCTATCAGATGCTAGGAAAACATCATCTGCATAAAGCAGTGTGTAGGGCGCTGGACGTTGGATATCCCGTGTGACGGTGTCCATAACAAGGACAAAGAGGAGTGGTGAGAGGGCACTTCCTTGATGAACTCCAACAGAGACACGAAGCGGTTTTGATACACCCGCCATACTTCGAACTTTACTTTTCGGATCGTGGTAGAGCAATTGAACCCAGCGCACGAGTTCTTCTGGTACGAAGTGTTGTCGTAAAGCATACCAGATGAGTTCGTGTGATACACGGTCAAATGCTTTCTCTAGATCCAGAAAGGCAATGTAAAGAGGGCGATGCTTCTCACGGTGTCTCTCCATGAGTAACCGCGCAGCGTGTATTGCGTCAGTAGTTCCGCAGTTCTTGACAAATACGGCTTGATTCACGGTTATTTCAACGATTTCGCGAATACGGTTGTCAAGAATGCATTCAAAAATCTTCATGGTATGGGAAAGCAACCGGATCGGACGGTAATTTGAACATTGTGCTGGGCTACTTTTCTTTTTCCATATTGGAACAGTGATACTTTCTTGCCAGTCAGATGGTGTTCTTCCTTCCTGAATAACCCGGTTAAAGAATTCACTGAGCCACAATGTTGGGTCCCAGCTCTTCGCTTTCCAGAGCTCAGATGCGATGTCGTCAGGTCCTGTTGCTTTCCCCGATTTCATTTGTTTTATTGCCTCCTCGACTTCAGTTGCGCTGACTGGTGGAACTGCTCCAAATGTCGGCAATGATTGTGGAAGTGGAGGATGAGCAAATTCTTCAGTTGAAATCTGCTCGAAGTATTCTCGCCATCTATCCGTTATCACATTTTCTTTAGAATCACATTCACTAACGAAAATGCCGCGATACGTAAACGATTCTGGTATATTTGGTTAGACGACGGCGTTGATTGCAATGGGCCACTAAGTCTGACCGCTCAGGGGCTATGTCACTCCCCCATCCCATATGCATATACATACAGCTCATTGCCTACAATTTTGCTTCTACTTACCTTACAAAACCGAATTCATTTTCTGGAGCACTCGAGCAACTAATCGCAAGTGATAGTGTAGAGGAGCTGCCTGCTTAGCACGCAAAGTCAGTAACGCTTTCCTAGAGCAAGTGGCAGTCATAACATTTCAAGCAAATGAAGTGTGACACATTGCGCAGCTGCTTATGGCTTATCACATAAGATGAGTAAAACCATGCAGGAGAACCATCTAAGCACTATCGACACATCAACATACCAATACCTGAATCACAGAGTCACGGGCTCGGCCATTGGCAAAGTAGCTACCTCGTCACTACCCCGGGAATACGCACGGACATTCCGTGCCGTAAGACACTTGGTTTGCTTCTCCTGAACGCGCTATTGCTCTTAATGAAAAGTGGTTTTCGCTAAAATGGAATGGAAAGGTTTTCTTCCACAGCTTCCCATAGAGGAGTTTTCAAGCATCATTTACTCACTGATATCATTAAGATCCATTACTATGAATCTGACATTTATCTTTAACGAAGTTATGCAATTGGTTTCCGTTGGGGATATTGCAAACTATCAAAACTGCGCCATGTCTATTGTTCGGACAGATGCTGTCACGTGCTCGTAGTCATGTACTCGCAACCACGTGGGTGCACACCAATGCACAGTATCACGTACACGGCACTAACACCAGCCCCTTTGCCCGAAATTATGGTCGCGCAACTCCCATCGCATTCGAAGATGTGCAAGAATTTTCCATGAAATTTCAAAGAACGTGCTAAGTTTTGAATCTCCTGTATATAGTTTTCTTAGTTATTACTTAAATCTACTTTACAGTAAGGAATCAATTACTCGTTATTCTTGCCGGGCCCCTTCGTTGAGCTTCCTAACTCACCATTGGTGCAGCGAATAGAAATATGTAACTGTTAAGTAAGTGTGGGTTTGCAAACTCACGGGATTTATATTTATGTATTTTCACGTAGTAATAATTACTTAAATATGTATGTACATACATCACGTGAGATTTATGGTAAATTTATTGCATCGCAGTAGTAAATATTAAAAATTTCCGCCTATGCAGAATTTCGTAGCAGCAAACGAAATTCTCGAAGACCTCAGGACGTTCTCAATGTTAACATACGCACTTTGTAATATTTGCGTCATTTTCCGGATGGCAACTACTTTGAAATGCGGGAAGCAGGGATCAATAGCAACGATTTCGACACCGTATACCGTATGAGGAAATTGATTGGAAGTGATCATAAACCTTTAGCTGGTCTTACAAGAGATATTAACTGTAGGCTTTCAACCATCATGAGCAGCTGAAGAGGTGGAAAAAGCACTTCAGCATGTGTATAATCTTTGGTTCCTCGAATTCACTCATCCTTAATTGCAGCTCAAAGACTGCGGATAGTAGTTTCTTACACCAACTAAATTCATTTTTGGTACCCTCTATTTTTTCCCATTATTCGATGGTTTCGGATGGACATTATTTGTTTAAAGATCATTCCAAAGCCTTTAAATTGTAAATTGACTTACACATGACGCTAATCTAAACATTGCAGTGCTACAATTGGTAGTTCAATAAAATCACAAACATAATCCACTAAAGAAACCAATAAGCATATAAAGTTTAAGATTGTAGGCGCTAAGCCTGGAGAACTACCAAGGATTTTGCTGCTGATCCCTTACATATGTCATGTTTTCATCAAATAGACAACTACGTGGTGAACCAGCCTTTGCAAATTGCGTGGCATCTGGTGAAGTTGCACCACTTAGTGATGATATGGCAAGTCACTGTATCATGCGGATACGGACTGCTCCTCCGAAATGAAAACCATCAACATACTCAAACGGAATAAAGTCATTTTTATTGACTGTCTCTGTCTCCACAGATTTCCCATTTCTATTAGTTCATAAATGCTGGGAATATAATATCTTTCCCAGCGATTGAGAAATATTCCGAAGAAGAGCAACCGTTTTGAGCCTGATAGTCGGAGGGGATTTGCATACTTGCGGCCGTCCTAAAGCTATTAGGTAAAATCATCATGAAACACATCGTGGGACATTTTGGAATTTTGATGGACAGAGAGCAAGTTTCCGCTCTGAATCCTCGGTGGACCGAACATAAAGAACAGATTGAAGAATGAGGATTACTGCGTCAGCTGCTCTTCATCGATTTCAAGAAAACCTTCCACGGCGTGAAAAAGAGTGCTTTCTGCATAAAATGAACACGGAAACTAATAGCTATTATCAGGGCGATGTAGATTATCGCAAAAGTCATGTGCTGCATCGATTTAAAAATGAGATGAATTTGAAATCGAGGGCGGACTTCCGTCATTATCGGTGCTGTTCTTTATGCTCCTTGATCGGAGGAAGTAGAAGAGTTCAATGAACTACATCATCTTTCCTCAAATACCTCGACTATGCGGATGGCATCTGCTTGCTGCAAAAGGATACAAGCAAAGTTTAACTGTATTGGTTTTCGCACTCTCCTTTACGTTACGTTATTTCTGCGAATGGAGAAATCGCACTTGATGTCATTTGCTGCGTTAGGGGATTTGCCCGTGTATCCAGATGTAGTGTAAAATATTTGGGAAAAGTGATTTTTCGATATTCCAAGTCCAGGTCATTAGGAGGTACCTTAAATTAAGGAACCATGTTCAGAAACTACCCACTAGAAAAATCTGGACAAAATCATGAGGATCACTCTATATGGCATCAAGTCTCAGAAATACCTTCCATTCCGATATCTGTTAAAATAAAGTTACTGATAGTATATTAAAATATTTTTAAAATGTATGGCCCAGCCGCCTAAATTTATCTTAGACCTATGGTACAGCCTACTGGAAAGGTTGGTGTAAATCCTACCATAATTAACAAAGTTATATTAGGTCAAAGTTGTCTCTTTTGCATCAAATTGGTACCCCCTAGGAGATAAAATGTTAGTACCATATCGAATTGCATAACGGCCTTCTGGAAAGGTGACGATACTAAATCGGTCTTTGCTGCTTTGTTATGTTGATGAGAAGTCGAGAATGTAAGTATATAGAACACTCATTAAAGAAGGGCGGCAACCTCATTGCGGGTTATACCATGCAATGGAATCCCTTTCGCTGAACGGCCGATTGCATCGCCCAAGAATTACATCGCGTAGAACTGTGAAGAAAAGGTTGAGTTGAAAGAAATTGTCAGGATCTGGCAGCGGTGACGTATAATTGTTGTGCAATGCCCAACTTAGGGGTTTATGGCTCGCGGGTATTTTGAAATATATGTAAGAACGCTGCTATGGGAGCGAGATAAGGTGATAAGTTAAATAAACTCTTGTAGATTCTAACTTACTTTGCCTTTTTGAATAATACTAAGTCAATTAACTTACCTGAAAGTAGAAAAGAAATGAAATTTTAGTCCTATCAAACTAATTCCCGGATGAAGTAGTCAATTTAATTCGCTAATATGAAATCTTATAAATTTTGTTCCAAGAAAATAGCTTCAAATATTTGCAATCCTAGGGATATGATTTTTATGATTTTGAAATGTTCTAATGATTGTAGCGCAAAATACTTATATTACCACGGTTTTAAACTTACAGACTTAAGCAGACATGCAAAATTGCACTATTAAATTTTGTCTCTGATGAGATATACAACCAGATTGGGAACCCGAAGTTCGGCGCCTCAAGGGTTGATATATTATTTTTATGCGAGAATACATTTTTTATGTAAAAGTATTTCATGCCTCATTTTTGAACCAAACATTGCCGTAGAAGTATTTGCAGTATTCTTTTATATGTAGGATATATGGATTATAAGGAGGCAAACGCAAAGGTAAAATGTTTGCAAAAAAAGAAGAACAATAATAACTTCCAGGATACTGCTTGAATTTGTGTGCTTCCAGTAACCACGTTTCTCAAGTGATATGAACTACTGACTCCTTTAATTTTTATGCAATGAAGAAAAAAATTTGACTGCTGCTGCAGAACACAGGCTTCTCCTATCTACAACCAATTTCCAAACTGTTTGTTAAAAAAAGTGTTTATGCTCTGTGCGAAATTGCGCACTGGGAAGAAAAGAAGATGAGTTTTACAATAGTTGCCATGAAGCCATTTGATTTCAGAGTAGTAATTTATCAATTAATTTACTATTAATTAAAAATATTCAGGATGTTGCGGCCACATCTAGGCCTCGACATGCTTCCCATTCCAATATCTCCCCAGATAAATTTGATAACTTTTACTGGAATAGATGTTCACAATTATTGCCCACAATCTAGAAGAAGCTGGGAAATATACATATTTGAGTGAATCTCGGCGTCGGTTTGGAGGTTTCTGACAAAACTGCATGTGACAGACAGACAAACTAACAAACAACGTAGCAGGAATCGATTTGAGTCTAAAGAGTTTGCACAACGAATATAGAAAGGCGAGGAAAGAACTGCAATCAGCCATTTCGAAAAATAAAATGGACATGTTCGGATGGCTCAAGTCGTTAGAGTGCTGCCTCAGCGCGAATTAGTAATAATAATCGTAACGGTACACTACAATAGTTCACTGTAGAAGGCAATGCGCTCGCTCGCTGAAAATCATAATCTTGTACAGTAAGAGTTCTGACCTTATGGTGAGACGCTTCGAGCGGAACAGCTTTTGTATGCTGAAATAGGTTCTGTCGACTGCCAACAACTGTGTGCAGATTTCGTCGTCGTTAGCTTTTATCGGTTGTGATTTTTGACCCTAGATAAGAGAAATTATCAACGGTTTCAAAGTTGTGGTCTCCTATCTTTATTCTTTCCTTTTGATCAGTGCGATTTGATGTTGCTGGTCAACGATCTTTATTGTTATAAAACTGAACAGTTCAAGAGGTCGGTTAGAAAGCCGTCGGCGGCCCATGGGAAGGTGCGTACAAGGAAATCATTGCATCGATCAAGGGTAAACACTTATCGCCGATAACTAACTCTGATTTTCTGTCGGATATTATCAGTATTCTATTCAGACAAGTTCTGAGTGAATCGAACGTACCCATTATTCAGACAGATGTCGACATAATCACAGAAGAAATGTTGGAGGCTACGAAGAAAATTGTTGAAAATAAAGTCCCAGACTTAGACAGTATTCCGAATAAATTTCCGGTAATGGCAGTCATTACCTTCCCAACAGGTTCGTCAAAATATTTAGGAGCTTATGTTAATCCCGAAGCCAACTGAGCTTTTGGGCAATCCTTCGTTTTATCGACATCGATAAACTTTTCGAATGGGTCATATACTATATATTAGGCTTTTACCGACTCAGATAGGTGGTTCCGATTCTCAAAGGCAAAATCTACTCTCAATGCGATCAGTATGATGAGAGAAAGGAGGAGGAAAAAGCAATGGAGGCCAATAAATCTTGCACGGTAGTTACTCTCATTGTGACAAATGCCTGCAATACTGCAACATGGAATAAAATAATTATGGCTTTCGCCAAATTAGACACTCCAGATAGCTGGTGCGTATAGTCAAAAAATATCTCTGAGTGGCTGTTGTATTACGATTCGGACGACGGACCCAAGACGTATCGAACAGCCTATAGGTTTCCACAAGGAACAGTTTTTGGTCCTCTCCTGAGGATAATAATGTATGACGGAATTTCGAGGTTGGAACTCCCCAAAGAAGTGACTGTTAATAACTTTGTAGACGACATCGTAGTGACTATCATGACACTAGATATTAAGGAGAAGAAGCTCCTAATAAACGGGGCAACTTTTGAAGTCCGAACTTGGCTAGAAGATACTGATTTGCCGCTCACATATCATAGAACCGAGGTAGTTCTGATTACCAAATGAAAGAAACAAGCGTTGAGAAAGATCAGCATCGGCGAACACAACATACATTCGCAACCATCACTTAACTACCTAGTAGTCATTATTGACTAAAAACTAAACTTCAAGCCACGCCTTAGAAGCTTAACAATGAGGCGTTGTTATGTGGAGTGTTGTCGGCTATATCTTGCTTTATGTAGGTCGCGTCTAGGCTTCGACATTAAAGCAAGAAACCATTAGGAAAAAATTGCATCTCCAAACCGATTGGGTGTATTGCGAACGTTGTGTGCTTATCGTACAACATCAGCAAAGCAGCGTGTGAGATAGCAAGCATGGTCCCCATCGACATCGCGCAGAATTACCCAGATTTCGCACGACATAACCCAATTCCTAAGCGGGTACGGAGGGAATAGTTCATACTTCGGGCATGACTACTCCAAATATTGCCCGACATGCGAGATGATTCCGGATGGTGCGAAGCGTATTGTTTTTAGCGGCCAGAGATTCGAGCAGGGCCGGAATGGAAATTGACGCCAGGCCGAAATGGAAATTGACGCTAGGCTAGGACGCTGTTGTCACAAGAGAAGATCGTGAACCACATGCTAGTCTCTTCAAAAAAAAAGCTGTCAGAATCACAGTCGGACAATGAACCGATTTTATTAAGTTTGCTTTTTGCAAAACCCTTGAAAATAAATCCAGCTAAACTTTTCAACTTATGGTTATTGGCCTGTTCAAAAGCTACAAATCATTTCTCTCTGTTCGTCACTTCCACTTTATCAAAAACGGCTACATCTATTGAAAACTGTGAATACCTTCGCATACGTTGAGTGTAACGTGGAGTCAGGGAAATTATCGTACATAGTCTTATGGGCTGTTAAATGATAGGTCTCGTTTAGTACTTCCCAAAGCTGGGAATAGCTTTGACAGTTGATGGAAGAGAGGGAAGGCATTCTGAGAAACTAATCACCCGGAGAACCTGAAAAAATGATTAAGCTGCACTAAATGGTATCTAGGTCTCACAATACCCTCCATGCCGATATCTGTTTACTTTACAATACCAAATTTGTTGGATATTGCTCTATTACTAACAAAGCTATAATAGGTTAAATTTGTTTGTTGTTTGTTGTTGTTGTATAAATTCTAAAACTTTGAATGTCAGTACATACCAAAGTATCTGGAATAATATATGCATATGTATTACGAGCTAGTTACAAATGGGGTAAATTGACAGACAAATGTTCTTATATAGGCAATATACATCCATCTTCCCGTTTTCCGCCTTGTTTTATAGATGGAGGTGGATATCTTAAAAAGAAAAAAAAACTCAACTTCTCCGCCCATATCCTCGCAGGACTATCGAGAAATATTACTCGATGTGGAGAGCTTTGGTCTACACCATCATTAAATTAGGCGTCCGTCACGCATTCGCAGCTTGATCTATTTTCTGGAGCTTTTGATGTATCGCGGTAATTGTTATGCTTGTTCCGGTTTGCTTCCGACTTCGGTATCACCTTCACGGGATTATGGAGCCCGACAACTACTTTGAGGGCGTCGTTCAATCTTCTTCTTTCATTCGCGAATCTCGGACAATGGAACATAACATGCTCCGGGTCCTCGGGCGTAGTGGGGGATTTGAAACAATTGTAGCACGTTTCCAATCCGAAACGATAAAAATATGTACTTCCTGGAACTGTATCCCGTAAGGAACTACATTAGGTGGTAATTCGATTCTCTGTGTCTAAGTTCAATTCATTTCCGAATATATGGGATCAGTCTACGGATTTAGCGACGTGATTTAGCGTTGTTGCCACCTCCTATACATATATTTCCTAGTGGCTTTTCGGTAAATTTGATTCTCAAGCCACCTTGTGATTGCCAACTCGGCGTTTCAGAGCATTGTTTTCTTGCTATTGGCAATAAGAACCGCTTTGTCGGAAACAAATCCTTACAAAATCGATTATAAGCGCACAAAATTAGTAATATAGCAAGGAGCATTATTTTGGAAAGTTTGATGGAAATCCTTGTACTATTAACGAAGTTACTTTAGGTCAAAATTACTCCCTTCGTGTCAAATATTGCCCCTAAGAGACAAAATTTCAGTATCAAATTGAATTGAATATCGGCATATACACTATAAACTACGTATAAATGGAACTATCGAGCACCCAAATATTCTAGCATAGGCAATTCACAAAACTTTTTGTACCCGGAGTACCGAGTTTCTGTGACTAGATCCACTCAGGATAATTTTCCTAAAATGTTCAGAAATTGCTATTTTCAATGTTACAAAACTTTGGAAAAAATAGTAAAAGACTGAAAATACGACTGGGAAGGGTGTGTAGCTTTGGAAGACGACGTTAGCAATTATTCACCCCCGATATTCCCCACGACGACGGCCAAGACTTTAGGCGAAACCTCATTCTCAGCGTTATTTATGATACAAAACATGTATGTCTATATGAATGTATCCCTCCAGAAATTGAATGGCCCCATTTCGTAATTTATGTTGGAGGAATAGATGCTACATTGGGAAGAACTTAAAAATAGAGCCTTTGCAGAAAGGAGAGGTCAACAGTACTTCAGGACTAATTAGATTGAACGTCATTGAAATTGTCATTGGCAATAACTTGCCAAATATTAAAACTAGGACGTCAAAAAATTGAGTAATTTAGAAAAGACCCTGACAGTAATCTAATAAGGGCAAAGAACCTACCAGCCTGATGCACACCCAAAATTGTGAGTCCTTTCTGATAAAATTGTGAAAAAGGCTATTGAAGTGTAACCACCCACATTTTGAATTCGAAGCTATTAAGTATATTAAAGTAACATAAGGCGATCAAAATGGTCCCCAACTGAAAAACAAACACGAACAAGCAAAAGCTATTCATTTACTTGGCTTATCTGTAAATTTATTTGCTTTCAAATTCGACAAGACGAATTTCCAAAAGGCGAACACCCAACCCGCCTCCTTATGTATAATACGGTATTCAGGAGGTGTTTACAGATATTTATGTATAATTTATGCACATATTTCCAGACCTTAGGAGGAACCACGCAAGGAAATTATAATTGAAACGGTATCACGCATTTTTACAACTTGTGCGTGATTTTCAAAAAGCATATATCAAAGTTCTCAAATCATTCGCCACGACAGGAATAAATATCCACGTACCTTGGAGGCGGCCGCCTCTTTCGTATGCATGGAAATACTGCGATATGCATCATCAGAAGTAATTCGATGATACCTTTGTACGTTACGATGCTCAAGAGGGTTTCCAATTAAATTTTATAGAACTTTTTATGTTCCGATATAAGGACTTCCATCTGGGGGCGTCGCAAAAAGTGTCAGTGAATACACTTATATCGATTTTCTAGATGGCTTTTGACTGCGTTTTCTCTCCCACTTGCGCGAATTATAAAAACACTTGGAGGAAACGTGATGTATGCGGTAATAGGGTCAGAAAAATATTACCAACAGCTATAAAAGCTACGCCTTGAATTTGTGCTGCCTTTCAACAATATTGTATTTTGCAGTCGTTGCGATTAGATGAAGCATCTCACTCAGCGCTGGGCTACTTACTTCAGAGTGACAATGGTTTTCCAAAGGAATGGACAATCAAGGCCTCCTACACAAAGCACTCGGAATTGTTTTCATAACGTCAATACGAAACATTGACTACGTGTGCTTTGACAAGTTTGCCTGCACTAAAGTATGCTCATCATATGAGTATACGTTGAGCGCATTGTGTGGCATTATTTGACTTTCTAAACTTCGATCCACATCTACAATTTGCCAATTCACCTTTGATGTACGGGAACATTGGCGTTCCGCATTCTTGCGCTGCTGAAAATCTCACTGGGACGTTAACAGTTTACATAGTGAAAAGGACAATTATCTCTTGGTTGCCATGCTTAGTTTATTCACCGCTATTGGCGGTTGGTAGAAATGTAAGAAACGGTTGTTTCTTGTAGGTTTAGCACCTGCACGCAATGATAATTATGGACAACTTTTGTGGGTGTCTTGCAAATACCCAAGTGATTTCAGGTAAATACCTTTTATAGGTAAATCGTCATCAAAATCAATCAAAAAGTGTTTTAAAACAAGGTTTTATCTAAAATAGCGCGTACTACGAACGTTTTTGAATCAAAAATCTTTTCATAAATTCAATCAGTAACCTTTTTCTTACTCAAGTAATAGGGTCTTTACAAAATATCCCAGCTGACACTTACCAACCAAGGGAGCAGAGCTGTATTTCACGTTTGGAATCTGCCAAAAGTCACCGTGCAGATCAGTCCACACTGACGTGCAAAAGTAAAGATGTCCCCGTGGACTACGGCGATATGTTAATGATCATCATCATCAACTGGGCAAAAATTTGTATCCGGTCTAGGTCTGCCCTAATAAGACACTCCAGACATTCCGATTTTGCGCCGGGAAAATAAAGTCCCAGGCCTTCAGACCATAATGTATGTATGTATGTATGTATGTCACCTCTTTAAAGTAAATTGGTTTACACATGACCGAGTCGATCACTGCGATAGTTTAGCTGCAGCAAAAGAATGTTGCAGACCGGGCAAAAGAAGCAATTTAAAAGAACGCGTACACGGTTGAGACTTACCGTGAACTCATTTGAGGGCAGAAGCGACTTAACAGACAGAAAAAGGAGGCCTAGCAAAACCAATAGGTCTCCAAAATCGAGAAGTACAGTACAGTATATAAATATATATACATATTTATTGTGCAACGATCATGGCTCGAATCACCCGTGGCGAATGCAAATTAGCTCCTTTATGCGACATATTTGAAAAATTCATGGAAAATTGTCGAAAGGCGAAACTGACGCTTCAGGTGTGAAAGGTTTTGTTTATTTTTTTAATAAGATTCTTTCGGTGCAGAACCGTTCCACTTGGTCATAGTCCGAAATGATTACTCACTTAGTGGTTTCAGTGTTTTGACTTGCGGCAAATTACGTGACCGTACCATCCTCTCGTAGTTCGTCCACGATCGGTGCAGCTCCATGACGATCATTTCGGATGTGATCAAAATGTGTCATACCACTAGTCCAACGCAACATCTTAACGTCTAGGATTTTCAGCAAACTTTATAGTATCAGGATATATATCATAAACTATGTTACTTCATGTGTTTAAGTTGGACCTAAGGGGCAAATCATATTAGAAGACTTATTTCCACGTATGTTTTGGGATTTTTAAGGTTTTGTGTAAAACAAAACCTTATTATAATCGATTCACAGTGTGTTTGACTGCCACAGGCATTTTGGTCCAAAACGGCTAAACCAATCCAAACGAAATTTGGTGAACAGACGGCAACTATGAAATTCCACGCATACAGCGAGTGACATATTCCATACATGCAAAGGAGGGATGTAAAATCTTTTTTCAATCAATGTAGTCATGCAGGGTATCAGATGAAAGGTCTCGAGTACTACTGCGAAGCTAATATTAGTTTTGACGTAGGTTTCAAAATGCGCGAGTAAAGAAAATCATGTCTGTCTGTAAGTCCGATTAAGTCGAAACGGCTAAATCAATTGTGAAATTTGGTAAGAAGGTAGGTTTTACATAAAGCGGGCGCCATTTTGCGTTGAGTTGAGGGGGCTCTCCATACATGTGAAATAGGGGTGTACATTTTTTTTGGCACTAAATATGGCCATGTGGGGTATCACATGAAAAGGCTTGATTAGTACTTTCCAAAAATAATCTTGCTTCTGATATTGGATGAAACATAGAAGAGTCAGGGCTCAAAATATGTGCCCCAAAAATTAAAGCAGGTCTCGTTCTCAGAACCTATCCAACCAAAAAATCTGAAAAAAACACAGTCGGGAATCTCTATGCAAAGTTCGCCTCAGATTCCAATTCCTGCACGAATAAAGTTAATAATAATTTAGAAATTTGTCCCACCAAACCCCCTTAAGTTCGCTCTTGAGGTACAAAATTTTAAGGCACAATTTGGCTAAGTTTGAAGAAAATCCAATTATTATTAACAAAGTTATAAAGGGTGAAACTTCGCCATTATTTGCTAATTTGGTGCACTCTACAACGTGTATGACGTCATCATCCCATACTAATTCGTCAATACCACAAGAAGGTGAGCTCACATGAATGGAGGGTCAGAAAGAAATATTATATTTTAAGTTTTTGGTTCATTTGTATATTAATGTAAATTATTCGAGACAGATATATGTGCGAACGTAGGTACATATTCGTGCTAATGAAGTTTGCAGGTAGTTAATCCAGATTCCAGTTCAAATAAGTGATCAATTTCTACAACTTATAACAAAATTAAGACCTGCTTTGAAAAGTATTAATCGAAACCGCCCTTCCTCCCTATGGAGACCTCCTTTTAAGCCCAACATAGAAGGATATTACTTACTGCATCTGTGGGGGTCCGCAGCTCTGACATTCCACCAAATTTCCCATTAATAGGTTCACTGATTTCAGAGAAAAGTGCGCGTGGCCGATAGCGTAAAACAAGACAGAAAGTGCAGAAGGGGATTAGATATCCAAAAAACTCGGTAAGGAATGGACGATTGCAAGTGGGGTGGTGGAATTTAGAATTGAAGACAATTTGCTTGGAAGCCAAGAAACGCAGTCAACGCAACCGGAACTTTATTTTGAAGAACCAATATAGTGAGGCGAGGGAACAACTAGAGGCAGCCATTTCGAAAATTGGGCACTTCAAGATGGTATAAAAGGAAGCGTCATTGATGCGTGAACGTTCACCCTCCAATCACCCTCATTTGCTGGGAGATATCCATTAGTATTCTTTCCTACAAGTTCCAAGTGAATTGAACATCCTACTATTCATTTGGATTCCGATCAAATTCCGAGGTAACCGCAGAAGAAGTTCTGGAAACCGCGAGGAAGTTTGCAGAAATTAAATGTCAAAGTTACACGGCATCCTGAATAAAGCACTATTAGTGACCGTCAACTGTTCCAAACATTTACGGCCTGCTTCAAAGAAAGGATTATACCCGTAAATTGCAAGCTAAAGTATCTGGCCGATCCTTCATCACATAGGATTCTACTGCCTATTAAACGGCATCGGAGAACTTTTCGAACAGGTCATCTTTAATAGGCTTATGCTAGTTACAAAAGAAGTGGGTGGTCTTCAAATGGGCAATTTAGATTTTAAAAGGCGGGATTTGCTGTCAACACGGTCAATACGGTAACGAAACTTTGTTCTCAATGTGAGGAAAGCCTTTGATTCTGTGAGACGTAGTAAAATATTTGTCGTTGTAGCCAAATTAGGAACTCTCAAATATCTTATAGAATTCCCCCTGTTATGCTATGATTCATATAATGGGTTCAAGACGCATCCGGCAACCTGTAGCGTTCTACGAGGATGAACCTCCGGTCTACCCTATTAATAATTTATGACAAAATTTAGAATCTACGACTCTTCAAAGGGGTGACGGTTTTTGTGTTTTCTGATAACATCGGAGTCACTGTCGGCACTGGCGGAAGATCTACTTAATATCGAGATCTTTACAATCTAGGCAATTCGGGGCTTGTCGCTTGTTGGGTATAAAACCGACGTAGGAGGGAAAGAACCATCGATAACGATTCGGATTGGAAAAAAGCAAAAATATATTCGCAAGCACCGATCAAACACCTAGGAGTTTTAATTAACTAAAAACTAAAATCCAAGTCTCATCTTGGAAGTTTAGCAATAACACAAGAGTGTTAGCTCGATCTACATTTATGCAGCTCCGGTCTGCGCATCGGCATTCGAGGACTGGCAGAAAGATGGGCCGATTAACCTCATGGACGCTGGATCTATAGAATTATCGTAGATCTCTCAAAGTAGAGTAACCGACGCCAAGGTGTGACGGTAAATACAACCTTACATAATCACTGAGCAAACACGGATGAACAGCATATTATTTTTTGTAGCCGCAGATTGTCCTCGCGCAGGTGCAGGTGGAAGTTTTCACAGCAGTTGCCACCCCTGGACCAAAGGTACCCTCTGAAACAACTTGGCAATGGGAAAAGGCGATCCAAAATATGCCGAGGAAGGACGAACTTCGCGGGAAGGTAATAAATTACAACATGAACGGCGGTTCGTTACTGCTCCTGCCCCACGCCGTAATATCAAAATGACAGTAAATTAATTGGGCAAAAGTATCACATTATCGTATGGTTGGAGCAAACGGTACGTATTGTACCTTCCAAGGATAAAACAATTTTGGTAACCAGAAGGTGCACACTCAGGTTTGAAAGGTTTTGTGTATTCTTTACGTAAAAGCATTTTAGTGGACTTTTGTCCTATTTGTACCTAGCATATGATTTATATGCATATATTAGGTCAAAGTATTCACTTCACCGTTACGCTGACATTCAAAGTCTTCAAATTTGCATTGGCCTACTGTAAGTAACAGTACGATTTCCACCAAACATTTTAGGATTATGCCTTATGCCAAATCTTATATCACTGCAATTCTATGAATCCAGGACGAATGTAAGGGCGGTTTCCCACTTAATTAGTGAAAATTATATTAATATACCATTGTAAGCTTTATTTGAACAGATATCGGTATGTAGGGTATTTCTGAGTCTAGGTAGCATAGATTTGTCGATTAGGTAGTGAACAACACTCCTTTTTTGAATTCAGAAAGGTTCTCATGTTGGCTCTGCCTGGGATCAGATGCTCATCCCTACACCCATGGGCATGGGCTCATCCCTACACCCATGGGCATTTGCAAAAACCAAGGAATTGTGTATTATAACCAGCACAAGAAGGGCCTTGTTCGGGGTTAACTTTGACTGACACATTTTATGATGGATTTTTTCAAAAATAACATTAATGCCGATCCTTCAGTCAAGCTTTTTCAGCAGGATCCTTTCCTCATTGCTACTTTATCTTTGCAGAGCTTATTTGGGTGATTTTTAAATAAGTATTCGGTTTAATAACGAAAGCAATCTTTCAGCGTACGAAGTAACTCTCAGCATATGAAGTAGAGAAGGGACCTGGTTTCCGCTTTATATTCTCCCATACGGAGAAGGCTGGCAGTTTAGTTTCTCCGCCTTTCTATGAGCTCAATTCCGATGTACATCTCTACTGGCGATAATATCATTTGATGATTCTCAACACATACATAATGTTGGGTTTGCTTATGATATTTTGGCAAATATCAGCGTACATCGAGCAAAGGTTGCGTCAAACCAATAGTACGCTTTTAGTGATATTTTCCAAGAGCACATAGTCCTAATTGAGAACTCAGATAATTGAGAATATATTAATTTGAAGCCGAGAATGAGAGTGGGTTAATAATCGTGTTGCTAACCGTGTTACCTATTATTAAAAACAGGTAGGATATGTTCCGTTAATAAATAAGGTTCATTTCGAATCTTATCAATATATGATAATTGTTAGAAGCTCTCTCTTGAGTTATCAATTGAAAGATCAAGCAGAATACTTGGTATATAATTTACCACTGGAACAGTCACCGGTTACCATGTGAGTTGAAAATATTCTGCCCCCCCATTATCCCTTTTTGTCATAATAGTTGCAAAGAAGTACGTCAATATATTCTCATGACTCCTGTTGTTTATATGAATGACGAGAGATTTATGCTTCAATTCTTCATAACTGTTCACCATAAAGATATTATATTATTAATAATAATTGTTGGTATAACAATCCAATTGAATCAGGGCCTTGAAGTGTATTAGCGCACTTCATTCAAGATCGTAACCGAACAGTACAGGATTACATTACCCTGTAGGGGGCAATGTGGTCAGCATTGAGCTCGCCCGAGATTATTATCCTGCTTTGACTCAGGTACTCATTCACAGTCAGGTCGACTACAAATTTCACTGCTACCAGTGATGAACCGCGACCTTCCGTACGACAACTTTGCGCTCTAACCACTCAGCTATCCGGACACATTATATTGTATTAAAGTTTCTATTAAAAGCTATGAATGTTACGTACGGTCACAACCTGACTTCTAATGGATTTAGGCTTTCGAGATATTACTGTGTCGATTACATTGCATAGTTGCACATCATACTATCAATAAAAAGATTATATCAGGCCAAAGTTGTTAAAGTGGAAGTCATATATCCCAAAACTGCTACAAAGGAAATTACAAAGTCCTCCTTCTTAAAGGACTATTTGCTTCTACGAAATTCACTTATCCGAAGATTCAGTGAGTGGCTGTACAATGCTTTCTAACGATGGTTGTGCAGCAATTTCAGAATAATTAAACAATCATAAAGATATCTTTGGGCAACACGCAAGCAGTTTGTGCAAAATGGGAAATGCCTTAGAAATAATAACGTACCGAAACTCTGTTTTATACTTCTAAATGCTAATTAATGGCAAACACTTTTATGTTGCTTTCCCTCAGAATTCACACTGATTAGCATTTTCTTCATGGTTAGTATTAAAGTCGTAACATAGCAAGAGTTCCCTGCTTCATGCAGCCCGAGCTTAAGTATCTTAATGAAACTCAGCGTCTGGTAATCCTAATTAACTTGAACTACTCCTGGTGCTAGAATTCAAGCGGTGGAGTTCAACAAAACATCCTTTAACTCTCCAACTAAATGCTGAAGAATAGAATTTGCATAATATATGACCTTTTGTGCTGCATGATAAGTTGAGTGCTAGGACCGAAGAGCTGCTGGTGGCCGACAATAGACACAATCGCTTCAAGGACTTCTGAGAAGGACAATATTCATTGTGGAC
Source organism: Hermetia illucens (assembly GCF_905115235.1). Classification (NCBI taxonomy): domain Eukaryota; kingdom Metazoa; phylum Arthropoda; class Insecta; order Diptera; family Stratiomyidae; genus Hermetia; species Hermetia illucens. The sequence goes on along the minus strand of NC_051850.1, from coordinate 85,392,112 downwards.
TGAAATTGGTTGATATGGATAGTGTGTGGGAAATGAAGCGGTCAAAATATCGTATAGGGAAATGTAGATATTAAAGGGTTGGCTTGTGGAACGTAAAAAGAGATAATTTTTCGTAGGTACCGTGAACAGTAGTGAAGAAAAGTCGAATAAATAATTATACTAAAAGAGTACCTGAAATAATTTGGTTCAGTATGCTATCAAAAACCTTAGTATAAGTTGAAAAAGTCCTTGAATCAGGAGAAGTTCCATGTATAGAATCATAATAATTTTAAAGGTATGGCAGTTTTCTAGTTTTGATGCTCTGTGGGGTCGGAAGTGGCTTTTCTTGAAAATGTACTTTTCGCTTTCTCAGAACCAACAATACGTAATAGAATTTGACCAGGTACAGATAATAAAGATACACATTTCTTCCCAATGGTATTAGAATATTAGCTGGTACGTTATACTAAAGTACAATAAGAAAATTTACAAAAGTGACTGACGGTTTCCTTCAGGTAGAGGTAGCTCATCAGACAACCAGACTTTTTAATATCTACATTCTCAAACAAAAATATGCAAGAAGAAAGTTTGAAAGAAACTGACCGCCTCATGTCAATAAGGATCATACAATAATTACGTGGCAAAAGTATTTAGGTGATTTTTAAAATTTTTTTAATATTTTTCAATTTTATTAAATATTTCTACATCTACAAAAGGAATATTTAGATCGCTTAGCAAGCTGGTGTTGTTGATGAACCAAGATACATTTGCCATTTTACGAATGATTTTCGGTTACGTTTACTGTTTTTAGTGCAACCTATAATTGGATCGATTTAACTAATCGCTTGTGTGACTTTTGATTAAACTTGGTTTTCCAGCTTCGAAGTCCCTCTTTCAAGTAAGACGTCGATTCAGACAGAAGGCATAGTAAACATCCTCAAATTATAGTATATTGAACGCACTTACCGAAAGTGGGGCGAAGGCACGTTTCACGATATAAGGTAAACGCAACCCGACAGCTTTTGTTGAATTCTCCACATCCGTAGCCAAGCGGTAGTGGTAGTGGGCAAGTCACTCATCAACAAATGGTGGAAACTCCATTATGAGTTACAACATGTAATGGAACCCAGGATATGCGGCAAGTAGGTTGCCCTAGCACCAAGTGGCGTAGAACAGTAGGAGAGGAGCGCAAGGTTGGAAAAAATGTGAAGGCCATTGAAACACATTGCCATTGAAACTCCGTACTCCACATTGGGGTTTACAGCTACCATATATGTATACATGTTCGCCATTGCCCTTGCTTTTCACATAAAAATCCAAAACGTGAGAACAGCAGCGGAAACCTGGTTTAGTAGATTAGGATTAACATTACAGAAACTGAGCTTCACTTTTCACAATATTGGTTGTAAAAAACGTGAGTCTTTTTTCCAGCTTTTCGCCGCAAAACGCTCAGATCTCACGGTTTTTGAATAAAATAAGCGTAATGAATAGCATTTTTAAAGTTTTGTGATAAACAAAACTATAAGTAGATTTATTATCTGTCTGTCTGTCATTTTTATTTGACCAGGAGGTGGAAAGGTTCACAAGCTACTAATGACTCCTTCCATCTTGAAATGTTCCACATGAGTCTGTGGATCCAGCGACGTATTTCTAACTCGTTTCGCCTCCTACTACTTTGCGGTTGTTTCGCTCTGTGCGAACTGCAAGTGATAGGCAGAAGATTTTCCAACGGCATACATTTCATCATGTAGACGTAATCCTTCTCTCCCCAGAATATTAACTGGGGTCATCCCCGCTATCACACAGGCCGTTGTGCCGTGTTCGGAGTACAGTTAGATGTTCGCTTTCTTTTACGGCCAGCTTCCCCACACAGTCACTTAAAATGTGGGCTTATATTATACTTTTCATTAAAGCCACATGCAATTTTCTCGCGCTACCATTTATTGAGTGTACAACTTGATTTGGTTCCCTTTCAAAAGGTGGCTCTTAAAATTGTTTCAGATGATTGACAGTGACAGCTGACTTTTAGTGTAGCCTGAAGTGTGAACATCAACCAAATATTATTTCAAAACCTTTGCAAGTTTATTTTTCATTGCGTTGAAAATGTCGAGCCTCGTTCGAAGTCAGTATCATTCATGGCAAGTGTTGATTGTCCATTTCAGTTGCAAGAAAAGCACAACTAAAGCGCATCAAATGGTTGTGGAAGTTCACGACAAATCCGCTCTATCGGATAAATCTTGCAGAGAATGGTTTCGACGACTTAAACGTTAAGTTTAGTGTTGAAAACGAGAAATGTTTGGGTCAACCAAAATTTGTGTTAAACGTAAAAATAACTATTTCGGAACGACCTGGAGCTGCGATGCTTCCATGTGAATCGTACCCGTTGCATTTTCCTCAGCATCGTGGATCACTTTTTCCAGGGTCAGATGAAAGCCTGAAACTCGTATTCAGACGAAATATCATTCCATAACTTACGTGAAAGCACCAAGCGTACTGTAGATTATCCAATAGCGCAGGAAATGGTTATTGGAAGTACCTGGTTTGCGCGGAAAGTGGGTTATAAACATACATGGGTCTCTTCTCTCTCAACCACTTTCAACCAAATTAACGACGTGTTCATTGAACGTTGTCACCTCTCAAAGCCAGCGGGATCAAAGGCAGAACAATTAGGGGGGCTAATATTGACGCGGATTACTATCTCATTGGCATGGTGCTCCAGACTCGAATCACAACTCTACCTAGAATCCCCTTTGACAATCAGATATGAGTAAATACTGAAGCTATCCAAAATAAATCCCTCCGTAACGCATATAAAGGTGAAATGGATGCCGCAATTACCTCAGTTAACAGAGGCCATGGAGGTCCAGCTTCAGCAAATAATCTTCATAACCGCCTGGAGAATGTTAATTTTGACACGGTCACAAACATATTTGGCTCCAGCCGCAAAAAGTCGGAACAGCTGGTTCGGTAATGAACGTAAGTTAGCAACGGAAGGAAAGAATCCTGCATACCGGGCAATGCTGCTGGAAAAGTAAAACCAGGAGAGCTAACAAGTTAACAAGAATTATAGGGAGCAACTGCACCAGGCAGGTAGTTTTACCAAAATGTTGGCGAGATGAAGCCTTATACACATCGAAGCTTATCCTGTCGAAACAAGCATAGAAATCTGATTTATTACTTTCTTAAAATGCTCAACAACCGGAATACCGTTTAGTTGGAGGTCCCGCTTACTGAAGGCAACGGACAAATTTTGTCGTCACGAAGCATACAATAAACAGTCCGTTCAATTCATTGGCTAAAAAATCATGAGGCACCAGGAGCCGATAGAATTATGGGTATAATGAGGCAACCAACTATACCACCATATCTATACCATATGTTGAAGGTGTGGGACAGCTAGTTAATGTCTGGCGATTAGCATTTCCTATTCTATACATAACAAATCGGTGCTTCTTGTATTGAATACCGCTAATTTAATGCGGAAAAATATTTATTTGAATTGGGGCTAAGCCGAAATTTCATTCGCATATACCTATACATACATATTACTGTCTCGAGTAATTGATATTGATATATAAATGATTAAAAAACTTAAGCGAAATGTTGTTGTTGTGTGGTATTGAAGAATCAATATGTTACGATGACGTCATACACGTGTTAGAATGCACGAAATTAACATAAAATGTAAAAGTTTCACCTTCAATAACTTTGTTAATAATAATTGGATTTCCTTGACGTTATGATAAGGTATTCTTCGCTACCTTGCAGGGGCAGAGAGTCCCGTACGCCCAGTACATCATTGCATTGGCCCATGCCATAGGGACTTAACTCCTGCAAATCGGCGACAGATTTTATCTCTGCGGCAAGCGATTGAAAAACTGTTGGAATACGGCAGTCTTTTCATACTGGGGAAGCACGAAATTTGCTTGGAATACGTGATTTGTGTCTCCTTTTCCATGTTGATTGGCGCCATTTTGCATTGGGTACGAAGGGAGCTCCACATACGTATCGTTGGGGGGGGGGGGGGGGAACATGCCCCTGTGGAGCATCGAGTGAAAGGCGTTGAGTAGTACTTTCCGAAATTGATCTGATTTCTGATATGGGGTGCAATGTTCGACAGATAGGACCCCAACTGTGTGCCCAAAAGTGAAACAAATCCGTTCACAGAGAATATTCAACCGAAAAATCTCAAAAAAAATCACAGTGATGTAACTATATGAAAAGTAGGCCACACAATACATTCCGTTAGGATGTCTGCACAAATAAAGTTGATAATAGTACATTAGTAAGTTTTAGAAATCTACCGGAAAACTCCCCTTAAGTTCATCCCAGAAGTACAAAATTTCACATAGGCGATAATATTAGATACAATTCTGGAAATTTTGAAGGTAATACAACTATTATTAACAAAGTTTTAGAGGGACAATTTTTCACACTTCGGGTAAATTTATGGCACTCTAAGAAGTGTATGACGTTATCATCACATAAAGTTGAACTTATATGAACGGCGGGGTCCATGGGGACGTTTTAGTTTTCCTTTTTTAACTTTTTTTAGTTATTTGCATATCAAGGTCAATTACTCGAAGTAGACATGTGTGTGTAAATCTATGAGCTTATAAAGCTTGCGGGTCGTAATCAATATAATAGACATGTGTGTACCTTATTGCCAGCGGTTTCCAATTTACGTACATGACATATAAGTATATATATATATGCTTTTGTGCACTGGAAATGAATGAAGATGCGTTAGATCAATTTAAAAGTGCACATATATATGTATGCACCGTCATGCGAGTACGTTACTGAACACAGTATTTATGACTTTGTATTCTTAGCTATGTGTGAATGGAAAATCGTGCATAGAGACTCTCTCACATAAGATGGTAACAACACTTTTATACCCGAAGCATTTGGTATCCTGAATTGTTTACTCCTCCTTTCGGTTGAACAGGTTACAATGGGTGTGGATGATCCAGCCCGGAAAGTGTATGGTAGAAAAGGAAGACATAGCAGACCCTTCCTGAGACGGAGCGATGGCGTAAGGCAGGTCGGAAGACAACTTTTAGGGAAATAATTAGTGGACACCGGCGCTTAACCGGGATGTTTTGATTTCTTACTCAGGTAGGCCTACGCCGAATACCGGATGCTGCGCCGTTGGTGATGATGATGAAACGTAATACATACAATATAAATCATGGTCCTATACGTATCAATATATCAGTCCCACATTAAAGTGAGCTTCAATAAACGGAAGCCTGCATTTGAAAGCCGTATTTTTACATTTTAGCTTTTAACGTTATGTGTATATCAGTATCAGTTATCCGAGGCATGCATAGGTACTTGTGTATGCTAATGAAGCTGGCGCATTGTGTCCAATTTAGATGGACTCATAGTATATCTCCATCAGTGTAGCCATAATGCACAGATATTCATATTCTTAAATATATGCCTATATGTACATATAGTGTATAGTATGTGAAAATAGGCAACGGTTGTTTGTTTAGGATGCGCATATTATCTATGCCTTTGATATGTAAATATAGCTTGGAGTTTGGAAATATATGAATATATATTTTCAACTTTTAGCTATATAAGGATGGAAAAACGTCCATAGAAAGTTTCCAGTATTCTAAATTTATTAGGAATCAAGGGTAGAATGGTGAATCAGGAACGTTTTTCACAATTACTGCTCGGTAGGTAAACGTGGCGAGTTGAAAAAACGTGACCAGTCTAGCATCAACATTGGCAACTGTTATAACTTAATTAAAATAAATACATGGAGCGAATGCTTTTTAATATCGTCGTTCAAATTAGGTAAGTATTATTCCTTTGAAGAGATAACTTTCTAATTTTCGGAGACACGTTGGTTGATTTCTTGAAGACATTCCAGGAATGCAAATTCAGGCTAATCATTAAATGAATGGTAAATGATTGTGCATTACTTTTGTCTGCCGTTAAATTCGAGTCAACAACTGGGTCTTGCCGCCAACACAATTTCTCTGATGCTTTCAAACAACGAGACTAAATATAAACCAAAGAAGGGGGTCTATCAATCAGTTTTCCACATAGCAAATTCTGTCCTCAAGCACCAAACTCAGACTCAACAATACAGTAGCATATAGTGTGGTATTCATATTGTATTAGGTACTGTCTAAAATTAGTGCAAACTCCCGCTTCTCATTCGCATTGCAGTAGGTTTAGCGCTTACTTACATTGAAAAATATCAATAAGGGATTATGGATGTTTTATGTTCCATAAACGAGTTAACAGAAGATATAGCAAGTCGGAAAACCGAAAGCTGGACCCTTCAGGTATGACAGGTTTCGTGTATTTCTTATATAAAGACATTTGAGTATTCAGTTGCCCCCATTAGTCCGTAGCACGTAATATATGCATATATTATGTGAGAGTATTCACTTTCGGGTGATATCGACTTTGTTAGACTTGAATTTGTAAAGAAACGACAAATTTCACCAATTATAACTTTGCTCGTAATATTGTGATTTCCACCAAACTCGATACGATCATGCTTTATATTATAGCCTACATAACTGCAATTTCGTGATAATAGGATGAACTTAAGGGGGGTTTTGCAGCTAATTACTAAAAATTATAGTAATATATTTTTATTAACTTTATTTGAAGGGGCTATCGGTATGGAAAGTATTTCGGAGCGTAGGTACCATACAGTGGTAGCCTCTTGCTTTTTTCAGATTTTCAGACCTTTCATTTGATATCCCACAGACTATATTTGGTGAAAAAAATGTATAACCACTTCGGTCACGTTGCTCCCAGGGCAGAAGTCAAGCAGCGTCTGATGAGTTGAATGTGCCCTGGACGCAACCGCAAGTTTGTTTTACACAAAACCTTAAAAAGCAATTAGATTTTCAATAGATTCGGAAATTTTACTTTGCGTCACTGTCGAAAGTGTCATGTAGTTCCTATCCATCTTATAAACTATCAGACACCGTTGCGCCAAATTTTGATTAACTGTATATGATTTAGCATAGACAGAATCAAGAAATTACTTATATATCTACTATTAAATGTTCAGTCAAAAAAAAATCTCTAATAAGTTCACTTCAGTTGATATGTACGTCACCAAAAGCTTTCCCAAGTGTATTAAATTTCATTTTCAATCAGGAAGAGTAGAGAAGCCATTTATCTTTCTGTAAGGCATATATCACAGCACTAATCTTGATCGACACAAAAATCCCATACTTAATTTCATTACACGCCCTTTTGTCTCCATAATTGACATCAGTAAGTTGGCTCATGCCACGGAAGCATTGATTGAAATATGAATCAGATATTCAGAAGAATATGAATGAAGCGGAAAATTATATATTCATTCATTTTGTGAGGAATAAAAGTCACCCGTATGTTAACGTGTCTATAGAATTTTCACAAAGGACAAAATCCTCCGAATCCTTTTCTTTCCTCTTGGCAATATTAACATATGTATACGTGATGATGATTCGCTCCGTACCTAGAAAGCCCCTGTGGATCAACAAGGGATGGTACAAGCGAAAATACTTATCTTTCACAATGGGTTTTAATGGATTTCATCACAAATGAAAATTTATTCTTTTGAAAGACTGAGAAATAAGCCTAAGCTGGAATGGAAAGCGAAATTTAAATTACTAATACATACACACTTCCCCCCACGTGAATCCACTTTAAAGTTCCCGATCCTGTTGGACCGTGCTACTAGGGCAATTTTCTCCATGTTCGTTTCCTAGTAAAAATACATCCCAGTAATAATACATAACCCTGTTTTCTCCATTTTTTTCATAGATCGCTAACTTTCTAACTATCCCAGAATATGCTACAAAAATTTCAAGGAGAAATTCGTGCTCTTTTCGATTTTATGAGCGTAGAATCGAGCGCTTGTCGGGTATAAGGTCAGGTTCGAACACCCTGAAGATAATCGCTTTCTGCCCTTACGTAATCTTGTAGCCCTACGTAAATAGCGTATTTAAATCTACTTGGTATCAGTCTTGACGTAGCTTTTTACGTGCGGACTATATATGTATATGTTGCAACTGCATTTTACTTATAATTACGGGTGAGAAATTCGAAAGTCGTCGAAACACTTTTCTCAAAATGACCTTTTCATATTTGTAGGAATTCTAACTTAAAAAGTAATGAACCGTTCATTGTGAAATTTGAAAAATTTATGATTTTCATTCATTCCACATGCATTGAGGTTCAAATCCTTAGAAAATAAGTTAGTAATGCAAATTGTAACCTTATCAGATATCAGATGAAAATTTGAATCATTACACGTCATGCAATTGGAGAACTCTAGTTACGACCTGCAGAAGACTAATGCGGCGTAACTTGCAGCATTTTAAAATAAAAGCATATTTAATGGATCGGAAATCTGTTGAAAATCGGAAAATTTTGGGAAAATTGTTAGGATCCGTGGTTTAGCTATAGGAGCGGTATTGCATTCTTTCTTTCCAGGGCCAATCTTACCAAATAATGCATTGAATAATGGGTAATATTCTCTTTATACTCACATTTTTTCAACCCCTTCAGTTTTTACAATTATACTTCTTTATTTCAAAATTCCAATTCCTTCTCTCATTCAAGTACAATACTTTACATTTCAACTAATTAAATTTTCCTTTCTTTTAAACCACCCAGCCACTGGCCTCTTTCCCTTAAAATTCGTAGTTCAATTTCACTTAAATCATTTAAAATTCAGTTTTTAATAAAGTTGCTCGTACTGCATATTATTGGGTGTAGGCAGACGATTGTTCGCACACTTCACCAACCGTGTATGTTGAGCCGTGAGTTTTTAAGTTGAAAGCCATTGACAAGGAACGAAATTAGCGGGACTGGGACCGACTGATCGATGGACAGCTGATAAGCTAGATCAGCGGTCGTCATTTGATAAGGGAATCTGGTGAGAGAAAGTGCGTGAGTTGTGTGGAAATTTGTAATTTTGTAAAAACAAATCAAAAGAAGGGAATTTTTCGATATCCGAGCGGTCAATGCAGAAAACAGATTGGATCCAAAGTTGTAGGAAATCACCGACGGCGATGAATACGGCATGGATTTAGTACGTAGCGGACCATTCGGTTATATATTATTTGCCAGGTAATTTCGCATTGTGTTTGCTTTACTATGCCTAGGACAAACCACCCTCATCTCCATCCAGGCCCAGAACAACCACAAGTGGTGCAGGCTGGGCATTGATTGTAGACGAAATGCCAATGGCGGAGTGGCTTGCGAGGAGCAGTTTAATCCTGCTAACCCCACGCAACTGTGTTGCTGCCGGGACTGTTTCGCGTCCGCCAAGACCCTGAACTACCCACTTTATCCTAGCAATTACTGAAAATTTTGTTTTTTTGATGTGTTTCGTGCTGAATTCCTATTTTGATGGAATTTTTTAAAGAAGCGAATAAACCAGAAAGATAATGAAATATTGAAGTATCGTCCGAGACTGTAATCACGCCGATTCAGATTGAAATATAGTCAGAATCAAATATAGTCATGTGGTATCAAACTCGTCTCGGTTAGTACTTTTCGAAGCGGTCTTAGTTTTGACATTTGTTGGAAGGGGGGGTGCGGGGGGTCGAAAGTGATCGTTTCTTTACCGGACCCATTCTCAGAACCTACCAAACCGAAAAAATCTGAAAGAAGGTCTTAAGTTTCTCCTACAATCACGAAATTTTGCAATAGAGCATGATCCTAAATTTGGTGAAATTTACTATTACTATATTACTAACAAAATTATAATAGGTCGCTTCTGTGCAAATTGAAGATTTTGAATGTCAATATCACTTGAAAGTAGATATTCTCATATAAGATATGCATATATTACGTGCTACATACTAAAGGGATAAATGCACACTCATATTATACCTAACACGATGCCTAGGGCATACAGTAGGGCTTCAAAAGAAACATTATTATGCCTCTCATTCTTTCAGGATGAAAAACACAGTCGACGGGCGTCTCTAGCTTCTCCCGTGGGGAAGGACTCCGACTGGATTATAGGAGAGGCGTTAGCTTTTGAGCAAAAGTTATAACAATAAAATGCCATTATAGTACGATGTAGATTCATAACTTGCATTATACTACTATCGTTATCATAAGATAAAGCTCGCAGCAATAACAGCAAAAGTTTTGCTACTCGAAGCAGATTTAGGACCAATTGACCATACGATTGCATTAAAACTGAATAAATTCGCTCAAGCTTCGCGTTGCTAGCTCATCTTTGCATAACCAATTTACAACGAGGTTTTATTGCCTTAGAATAGATTAAATTTTATTATGTGGCTCAAATAGATTTTTTTATTAAAATTGGTTCAATATCTGTCTGTGCGCCTGCCCGTCGGTCTATCTGTCTGTCTGTCTGTCTGTCATACCCGATTTACCCGGAAACCGCTCAACCGTTTGTTACGAAATTTGGTGAGAACATGTGGTCTGTGTGGCACTTTACATGCAACGAGTGGCGCTAGTTTGTGTTGAATTTTAAGGGGGGCCCATACATGCGAAAGGAGGGCGTCAATTTTTCTTTTCACAGGACATGGTCATGTGGGGTATCAAATGAAAGTGCTCAATTAGTACTTTGGAACTGATCTTGTTTTGGATTCAAAATCTGTGCCCTAAAAAGTGAAACAGATCTCGTTCTCAGAATCTACAAAACCGAATAATCTGAAAACAATCACAGTGATGTAACTATATGAAATCTACCGGAAAGTCCGTCTTAAGTTCATCCCAGGAGTCAGCATAGACGATAATATACGACATAATTCTGAAGGCAAACCGACTATTATTGACAAAATTATTGGAGGTCAAAGTTTCACATTTCAGGTAAATTTATTTCACCCTTAAACGTCTTTAATGTTGTCATCATATCTAGTGAACTTATATGAGCGGTGGGGTCATGGAAACGTTTTAGTTTTCCTTTTTTGCCTTATTTTTATTATTCGCATTCAGTGTTAATTTCTCGAGGTAGACTTGTGTTTGTATATGCTAATAAAGCTTGCGGGTAGTAAACAATATAACCGACATGTGTGTTCTGTTTACCAGTGATTTTTAATTTACATACCTATCATATGTGTATATATATACTTTTGTGCACGGAGTAAAGTAGAAATACGTGAACATGAGTCACCTATACATGTATGCATCGTCATGCGGTAATAGACAATGTTTATTTATTCAGGGTGAACACAATATATATGTCGTTGATTTGTCTGTACATATGTGTATCTTGGGGTTTGGTAAAATATGACGACGAGATAATATTTTGTATTCTTAGCTATGTACGAATGGAAAATCGTGCAGAGAGAGTTTCACACATAAGATGGACACAAAACCTTTATACCTGAAGCACCCGGCTTCTGGTATCCTGACTTGTTTTATGTCTTCAATTGAGTTGCTGCTTCTACGATTAGTTCCACTCATTTTTATAATATATTACAATATGACACGCTGACAAAATCAATTTAAATGCGACGAAAACAAGTTACTCACGACAAAACCAATTTTGTGTTTCCAAAGGGATTTTTTGACATTCTAGGACATTCTTCTTCTAGGATAAATATTCAAGTGCTTGACTATCTAGCGACCCGAACAGTAATAAACACTGCTAATCCATAGCATATTATTAGCCAAGAAACAAACGTTAAGGAAATTCCCTCCTAATTATTTATTTTTTTTACCCATCCCATATTTCGCAGTTCCGGAAACATGGGTTTGCAACCATCATCCATAAAAACATAGCAGAATGTACGGAAACCGAATGAAAAGCCCTAATTGGATTAATATTACGTAAAATTACGGTTGACGAAGCTTTCAGATCCTGGAAAGTAACTAGTAAAAGACTCCTTCAGTAGACCAACAACTTCAGACTGAATGTGCTCACAGCAAAAAATACGAGAGTTGTCTGCTAGATAAATAACTCTGATAAACGACCGACAAACATCTTGTTAAAATCAACCAACCATGTATCGCATGTCGGCGGCTGGAAAAACAAACGATCCTGATACTACAAATAATCCCAAATCGGCTCACAGAGAAGGGGTCTGGACAAGGCGTCCAATTAGTCGCATTGAAGGTCAAGCTACCGAAAACTGAGCAATTTAAGTATCGCGGGTCAATGTTATTAGCCAATGGAGAACTGTGCTATCAAATTGGTCCATGCATTATCGCAACCTGGATGAGGTATCAACGAATATCTCAAATCTAAAATTTAATGCAATGTTGTCGTTTCCCCTTTGGCCACTGTGGATTTGGGTGTTGGAGACTATAAAAGACAATGGGTGGCGTCTTGCGTCAAAGGAGTTGAAGATGTTACGTTGAACTAGTGGCGTAACATGCTATTGTTGAACCCGAAATCAGGGTATGAGGATGAGGATTGTCAAAAAAAAACTGTGAGAGAAACATCTTCGATGGCCATGTATTCTCTGCTAACGAGCATCCACTTGCCAAGATTGGTCTAAACATCAAAGTCGAAGAGCAACGACCAAAAGGCTAGCCGAAACAACGGTGGCTTGATATGTTGGATGTTGATTTGAAAGTCCCGGGACTGTATCCCGATCAGGCTTTTGACAGAGCAAAATGGCATAATTGATCAAGACAAGTTAACCCCGCATCTCGACAAAGCCTAAAGAAGAAAAAGAAGAGGATGAGGAGTCGGTTCCATGGTTTATGGAAAAGCCATGCCGTCGGCCATAAGAGCTCCAGTACATTTATTTTCTGGATGGTCCTCGTATATGAGCCTCCTGTATTTCAGGGTGTTTATGTTATTAAGGTGGTTATAAGAATTTAGTGGTTTATTGCTTATACTGATGGCAAATGTTATATTTAAAGGATGAACTTAAGGGGAGTATTGTAAAATTTCTGAAGCATAGTAATATACCATTATTGACTTTATTGCATCATATATCGATAGGGGACGTAGTTTCAGGGATAGATTCCATATGGATGCGTCATCAAGAATGATCTCTGATTGTCTGTTTCACCGTTTACTTTTTAAGGTACATATTTTGATTGCTCGCTCCTCCATGTTTCGTGATGTCAGAAATAAGACCATTTCCGGAAGATGCTAAGCGAAGTCTTTCATTAGACCATATTCTGAGAAAAGAAAATTGCCTTATTTATCTATCTTGTCTAACGTATCGTAAGATCGCTTGCTCCTTCTGGTTAGTCGTCAGGGTAAAAGAGTGGATAATATAATTAAACTCTCGAGTGCCTTAGTGTCTATTGAGAAGTGCTTCCAGCCACATATAAATTTATTGCACTCGCTATGCATGGTATTCCACTAATCTCATGTTCTCATTGGAGTAGGTGTGGACCTTTAATACGGTCTATGGTTGAAAGTTACAACTTTGTGCTGATGAGCGTGTTCCAAATTGCTGAGAATAACTTGTTTGATATCGGTCAGTTTTCAGTAAATCTATTTGTCTAATTTCTTTTCTTTTCTCCTCAAAACTAGGTATAAGTATGGTAGATGTGTATCTTTTTCAATCTCCACGGCGAATTCAATATTGAGATTGAGTTTATTCAGAAGTTCAAGTCTCACTTACGAATGGAGAGGGTAGTTCCCCATTGGGGCTCCTTTTAGCTGTCTATATTATAATATAAATCTTGGGAAGCTCTTTCATTTTATGAAGTATTGTGTTTAAAACTTTCAGTCTGTTGGTTTTCGATTGTTCGGCACTCCTTAATAACTCTGTCTGTCTTGAGTAAGGTATATTCACGGGTTTGCCTTTCATCCAGTTCTCGTAGTCTTCTTCGCCCAAAATAGCTAATGGATTCGTCCGCTTTAATGTAGTACATGAGCTTCTTTCTAAGTTCCATGATTATTTTCGTCTCCAGCGTGTCATTGATGTTCCTGGCTTTGCCTTGATTGTGTCCTGATGAGTGTTTTTTGTTCTAGAACGATTGGTGATGTCGGGGATTATGGACTAATTCCCGCCTTTATGTCGGCCGGTATTTTAGTCTATTATTTAGTACTTTCTATTATTGTTCGTCAGGGGATTGCGAGAAGTGAAGTCGTCGATTTGATGAACATAAGTTCCTGGTAATGTCCTCGGCTTCTGCTTGACTTCTTTTCAAGAAATTTACTCTTCCTTTCACGTTCGTATCTTTTTGCTATTTGCACTTTGGTGAGAAGAAACGGGAATGTATTGTGAAGGTTAGATACTTCCAGGGATTTTTCATTTGGCTGAAGACTAGGCTATCGTACGGAAGGTCGCAGTTCAAATCTTACCGGTGTAAGATATAGATATGTATCGTAATTTGATGTCGGATACAAGTCGACTCAGCTGTGAATAAGTACCTGAGTCAAATCAAAGTAATAATCTTGGACTCTGGCCCCATTGCTTCCCATAGGGTACTGTAATCCTGTAGTGTACCGTTACGGTCTTGAGTGAAGTGCTCTAACACACTTCAAGTCCATAATCCAATTGGATTGTTGCGCCAACGATCATTATTAATTATAATATTGGCTTGACGGTTTCGATCGCAGGGCAAAGACGATCTCTTCAGACGCTGTCTCAGCGCCTCTACCTTGCCAAGCAGCGTGACCAAAAGCGGCATCGAATGAGTAGTCCGCGCACTGAATAGCAGAAGTAAGTTGCTTCCCAAATATGTGCAGCCCGCCATCAAGTAGATGGTGGGCTCAGGACCACTCATCCCAAACAGATCATTATTATTATTAGAGACTAAAGTAGGATGATGGACTGGGCCCTCTTTTATTTAATGTACTATTAGGGCTCGTTATACGGAAGCTGCAGTAGATATCGAAGAAACGCTGTTTTAGAGGTCCAAATAAAAAGCGGATGATGTTAACATCGCGACTGCGAATTTTCTGGTCAAGCAGCGAACAAAGTTGGATAAGGAATCAATGAAAACAAAACAAAAACAATGACGCAAACCAGAAAAACTGAACAAAAACTTACAATCGGTGAATATAATATAGAAATTGATGAGGAATGGAAAAAAAAGTTCAACACAAATTCAGCTTGGAAAGAAAGCCTGAGAATTTTGAAGACCAGTTGCACACAAAGCGGAACGAAGATCCGCATCCGCAAATCAATTGGAAACTGTCCCTTATGGGATGCAAACTATAGACGCCCCCGCAAGCATCTGAGTAAGAGATTAATGCCTTTGAATAGAAAGTTCAGAGGAGAATTATCGAAGCAAATTGTAATGAAGAAGTAGCTGTACGAAATATTTGACCAGCCAAAAGTTTCCACGATCATCAAGAGAAAAAATTTACGAAAAGCTGGCCACGTCCATAGCATGACCAATACTGGAATACTTAGAAAGGCATTCGAGGTAAAGCCTGAAATGCATAGTCCAGTAAGAATACCAAGGAGATGCTGGGCGGATATTCTAAGCGAAGATAGCACATCACTGCTCGAATTCAGAAATTGAAGGACGTGATCAAAGGATCGTGACTTTTGGAGGTAATGGATTCTGGAGACCAAGGTCAGAAGCGGGCTGTAGTGCCTCAACGTTGACAAAGAAATGAAATACATTCAACATTTTAAAGGATCTTCGAAATCTTTTTAAATTTTGTTGTTTTGTTTTTTGTTACTAGAGTAGCTGCATACTAGTACATACTCGCCACGTTTTAGTCTTGAACTTACATTGCGAACCAAATGAAAGTACTGAAAGATTTGCTTTCCTTTCATTTTCAAGGTTTTGTGTAAACACAAAACCTTATTAAAATCGGTTTACTGTCTGTCTGTCTGTCCGTCAGTCTGTCTGTCTGTCTCTCTGTCTGTCTGCATGTCCGTCACACGAAATTTTCTCGGAAACAGTTATAGCCATTGACACCAAATTTGGTAGAAAGGTGGGAACTATGAACACTCACGCATATAGTGAGTTACATCCTTTTACGTCGAATTTAAAGGGGGGTCCCCATACATGCAAAACGGAGGTGTAAATTTTTTTTTCATCAAATATAGTCGTGCGGGGTATCAAATTAAAGGTCTCCGTTAGTACTTTTTGAAGCCGGTCTTAGTTTTGACTTTTGTTGAAAAGGTGGGAAGTGCGGGGGTTGAAAGTGGTCATTTTTTTAACGAACCCATTCTCAGAAACTACCAAACCGAAATATCAGAAAGAAAACAGAGGGCTGCCACTATATGGTACCTAGGCTCCGAAATACCCTCCACAGCAATACCTGTTCAAATAAAGTTAATAATAGAACATTACTATAATTTTTAGTAATTGACAGGAAAACCCCCCTTAAGTTCACCCTAGAATCACAAAATTGCAACAATATAGGCTACAGTAGAAAGCATGATTCTGCCAAATTTGATGAAAATCGCACTATTACTAACAAAGTTATATTAGGTCAAAACTGTCGCTCGTCTGCAAATTCAAGACTGTGAATGTCAATATCACTTGAAATATATATGCATATTTTACGTGCCACATGCTAATGGGACAAATGCACACTCAAATCTCTTTAAAAAAGAAATACACAAAACCTCTCATACCTGAAGCGTCTAGCTTCCGGTTTCCCGACTTCTTAAATTAATTATTTCGTAGCAATTATACCCGGCTTTTAAAATACAATTAGGAGTGAGTGGCTCTTAAAGATGATGGATAGCTGTCAAGACTTGAGGGTGGAATACTGATCTTAAGAAGTTTTTAATGATGGAATTAGCACTTTCGCTAGCAACGGGCTCTAAGGCGCTCGAATGGAGAAGAATATTATGTGCAGCAAACCTATCTCAACCATTATGCACGAGTTATGGTAACGTGGTCGTTACCGGTGAAAAAAAATAAAGAAAAATACAACTTAATTTGAACTAAACCGATTTATTCGAGCATAGCTTTCGCTGGCTGATTGATTATAACAAGTTGCTGTACTTATATTCGATCTACTATTTATATTAAAATTATGCTTATGCAATAGCACGTGTTAAGCTAGGTAATACAAAGTGCAAATTCTGGAAAATGTGTAGTAAGCAATTGTTAAGTTCAATGAAATAACATTAATTGTATTTATGCAAGTAAGTAGTTTGAATTTAGGATGAATGTGCCGACGATGGCTAAACGTTAGGGTAATGATCCCGTAACTCCTCCCCCCTTAGTGTGGAGCATGGGCCAAAGAAACTGGATCTTTGCAGGTTCGTTGGTCGGAGCTATGACAGGTAGGGTATGTAGGCCTGAGTTTTTGATAGTTCGTCTAGAAAAGGCATAATATATTATAAAAACGACGAGGATAATGCCTGTGGTTGCAGAGAGAGGTAGGTGCAGATCCATTAGTTCGAAGTCGGTTATCGAGTCCTTCTCTAGGCGCAAATTCGTGAACTGGTAGTCTCCTAGACGTTTGAGTTGAAGGTGATTATTAGTGGGCGATGTAAAGTTTATGTTGTTAAATGCAGCTGGATGTATGCTGATCTCGTCCCAGAAGGTTTGTATTTTGGAGCTGTATGTAATGCTGTTGATCGAAATCTCGCAGTCCTTGAAGTGGATTAGGAGGGTTCCCTTCGCTTTAAAGTCGTTAGGTCCACAGGTAGTATTAACCATCGTTTCCGGAATACTGATCAGCAACAAGTGATTTGGCTCTGGTTCGAAAATCTCGATGTCGTTTTCGCGATCGTAGATGTGACATTCGGCAGGCTTGTGATTCAGGATGCTTGCTACGCATTTTGAATGAGAGACTTTTTCCAAATTAGTGGTTTCGAGGCAATAAAATGTCCCCTCGATATTCTGACATTTATTATCAAGTTCTTGGATATGTTCATGCCCAAGGATGGCATAGGGTTTTGTTAATATTGTTCGGGTTTTGTTAATAGGTAGGGGTATAAGGTGAAATAAGAAGTATGATTCTTTTGAGAGGACCGGGATTCTTATGTTGAAGATAATATTTGAGTTATTTGAGTAGGCTTGAAGACTTAATAATTCGTATATGTGTTCATCGGATGTAATATTAATGTTTTGTTCTTCAAATAGGCGATATAATTCCGTTAGTTCTTGAGGATTCAGTATCATTTTGGATATAATGTTAAATTTTGCTAGAATGATTGCTTCTGAAATCCCGTTTAAGTGGTTATCAAGTACGTCAATGTTAATATTAATTTGATTCATATACTGCGAATATTTTATGTTTCTATTATCATTTCGAATTTGGTTTTTGGAAATTTCATTAATATGTTTCAAATAGTCAGTTATTGTTTTTTGTTGTTGATTTATATGTGCTGTAATGTTACCGAATCGTTCAATCATTTGCCCGTTTAGTTGGCTTTGTTGAGTTAATTTAGTTTCGAGTTGTCTTTCATTATCAAAGATTTTATTTATTTCGTTATTTATTCTTATCGCGTCGTTTGCATCCAAGTTCCCCGTAATACCTTTTATGATAGTACCTAGTCCGTCTATTAGTCCTCTTTTAGTCCGTTTGTGAGGCATCATTGCATCCAGTTTAGTTTTAACTTCGTCAACCTTCCTTTTTAATATTTCTACCATTCCTGTATATTCTGTAGTATTGTCGAAAATTGCTAGAGAGTCATGTATATTGTCAATATTTTCCTTGTATTTATCGAGTTGTACGATGTGTATCAAGTCTTTGTAGGATGTTATCAAACGTGCATTTCCCAAGTTTATTGGAAGTAGTCCATTCCTATGTGTCAGGTCTAGCAGGTTCATCGTCTGGCTGGTTACCATGGTCAGTAGGAAGAGTTCCCTGAAATTTTCGTTTTCTTTTAATTTTGGACTTATGTAATTTTTGGTTTTTGTCTGTAATAACTGTAACAAGATTATTCTTCTTAATTTTGTGTTTAGTAAATCTTCGATTCAATTTGTTTCGTCTACACTCTCTTCTAAACACTACCGATCCTTCATTGTAATTTTCTGGGTTTTCTCTATTTTTATTTAGTTTTGTTAATCGTCTATTGGTTTGATCAAGTAGTAAACGTTCTATTTCGGGATAGAGTTGTGTTTGAAATTGTCTAAGTTTTTCTAGATATTCATGATTACTAGTGTACTTCGCGTCTTTGTCAAACTTGTAGGTTCTGCCGTAGAATAATTCAAAGGGAGTGTATTTCGTAGCTGAATGGATAGCGTTGTTGTAAGTGATGATTACTTCATTAAGTATGTCTTCTGGGTCCTTGTCTCGGTGTTTGTCGTGTATTATTCTGTAAGTTTCAGTGATAGTCGAGTTAAGTCTTTCTACAGGTCCGTTGCTGCTTGTCTGCTGGTAGGAAACTAAGTAATGATTTAACGTATATTGTTTACAGAAGTCTTTGAAGATAGAAGATGTAAATTCGGTTCCTTGATCGGTTACGATTGTGACTAGATTTCTAGGAATCCCGTGTAGACTGATGAAATGTTTGAGGGATTTAATAATATTTAGGCTGTTTCGGGTTTCGAGAGTGTAGGCTGCCGCGAATTTTGAGAACTTATCAATGATGGTTAGTATGTAGCGTTTGTCAATTGTGTATATGTCCATATGGAGTACGTCTAAAGGTTTTTTTGGAGGATCTGGGGTTTGGTGCTTCGGTTTTTGAGGATTTCTGTCATATTTAAGTGTTTGGCATTTTTCGCAATTGTTGATTATTTGTGTGATTTTGTTCTTCATAAAAGGAAAGTAATATTCTCTCTTGAGATGAGCAAGAGCCTCATTTATTCCTCGATGATTACTTTTTAGATGGTATTCAGTAATTAAAGCATCTTGTGCATCGTTCTCACTTATTTCTTTTAGGATTTCCATGCATCTTACGACCTTAAAGTTTTTGGATTGAGAAAAATAGTTTGAATGAGTTTCCTGTATTATTCTGAAAATTTCTTCGGTGGTATATATTGCAGTTAGTCTATTGGGAGGAATAAATTTTTTGAAGATGTCGATAAGGTTTGTTTCCGTATATTCTTGCATTCGGATGATACGTCGCTGTTTATTTCTGAATGGCATTTCGAGAATCGTTTGGGGTCTATTGTTAGTTTTTTCAAGTACCAATTGAAGAGAGAATTCGTTTAAAGGGCGTTCAGAAATAGGGATTCCTGTATTAAGGTTTTCTTCTGCGGAATGCACAGTGGAACCCATAGTACTTTGTGCGGATGTACCTGGAGTATCATTAACATAAACTTCAGTTAAGTTTTTATTGTTCGTCTCTTTATTGATTTTTATTCGACTTAAGGCGTCTGCGTTACTGTTCTGGATACCCTTTTTATAATGCAATTTATAATCGTACTCTTCTAGCTTGAGCCTCCAACGTATCAGTCTAGAATTTGGATCTTTTAGATTCATCATCCAGATAAGGGGTTTGTGATCTGTCACTATTGTAAACTTCCTACCGAAGAGGTATGGGCGAAAGTACTTAGTGGCCCACACAATTGCCAAGAGCTCCTTTTCGATTGTCGAATAGTTGATCTCGGTATCAGTCAAGGTCCTACTAGCATAGCAGATTGGTTTATCACTGCCGATTGGCCCTTGTGATAATACACCACCAATTGCAAAGTTGCTCGCATCTGTTGTGAGCACAAAGGGTTTTTTGAAGTCCGGATGTTGAAGAATGGGATCGTTGGTGAGAATATCTTTACAAGATTTAAAAGTTCTCAAATAGCGATCGTTTAGATCAATACGTCGTCCCTTCTTTAGACATTCTGTGAGTGGTTTGGTCAATTTTGCAAAATCCCGAATAAATTTACGGTAATAGCCGAGTAACCCAAGAAATGATTTGATTTCTTTCGGGGTTCTCGGAATGGGAAAGTCGGTGATAGCCTGGATTTTGCTAGGATCTGGTTTAATACCTTCTGTTGTGACCAAGTGGCCAAGAAAGGCTATTTCCTTTTTGAGAAACTCGGACTTATCGAGTTGAACCTTAAGGTTTGCTTGACGAAGTTTCTGGAATACCTTTCGAAGATTTTCTACGTGTTCCTGCAAGGAGGTAGAGAATATAATGATGTCATCTAGGTACACTAGACAGATTGTTCCTTGCAATTCCTTTAAAACGTTATCCATGACTCGTTGAAAAGTTGAAGGGGCATTTTTCAGCCCAAATGGCATGCGTGCATACTCGTAATGGCCACCTTCGACCGTGAAGGCCGTTTTAGAAACGTCGCGTGGATCCATCTCGATCTGATGGAACCCACTAGCGAGATCCAATGTCGAAAAGTACATAGACTTCCCTAGTTTGTCCAAAATGTCATTAATGTTCGGGAGTGGGTACCTGTCCCCTATTGTTTTCTCATTTAATTTCCTGTAGTCTATAACCAATCGCCATTTTTGCTTACCACTCGCATCTGGTTTTTTTGGAACTATCCAGACAGGGGAGCTCCATGGTGAGTAGCTGGGTCTAATTATGCCCTGGTTAAGCATATCGGAGATTTGATTACGCACTTCAGGTTTGTGTATGAAAGGATATCTATAGGATTTTGTATAAATGGGTAGTTCATCGGTAGTTCTGATGCGATGTTTCACTTGGTTAGTGAAAGTCAAGTCTTGTCCTTCTCGGAGGAAGATATCGTCAAATTCTCTACAAACTTTGAACAAGCCTTTCTGTTCTTCGGTATTTAAATGTGACACTCGAAGAAGGTTAATAATATCCTCATGTAGAGCCAGTGGTGACTGATCCCTGTCACAGCAGATGTTTAGGTTATTTATTTCTTCGTATCGGTTTGAGAGTTTTTCCGCCATAAGGGGATGTTCAATTAAAAGGATTTGTTCTTTTTGTGAATGGTTAGAAACCTCAATTGGTGCGTACCAATTAACCGCGCTGTAAATTCCTTCCGAGATTACTAGGTTAGGGGAGATTTTAGTTGATTTAATATAAATATCTCCATTTTGTATGTCAACAGGAAGTTTTACGATTACTTTTGTTTCGGGTGAAATTACGTATTTGTTAGACATGAAGTTCGGTTTGAAGTTCAAGGGGAGTACGGCATTGTTAGTCGTTATCACCTGGTTGCCTAGGTCTACTTTAGCTCCGAGGTTACTCAAAATGTCTATCCCAAGTAGCCCATCAAAATAACCGTGAAATTTGAATATTAAGAAACGCGAGTTACCGGGTTGGTTGAATTCAGTAAAATTTGGTAAGATAACTTCTTCTTTGACTTCGTGTTTAGAAAGAACAGTGCTAATCGAAATAGGTTTAATTGATTTTATATCACTCGGATTGATATATTCGGGGTTGATGAATGATGAAGATGCTCCTGTGTCGATTAAAAATTTTAATGGACGTCCAAAAGGGGAGGAAATGCTAACATAGGGTAGTAGGTTACCGTGTGTGTTAATATCTAGGTATCCGATTGGGTTGAGGAGGCATTCGTAGGAAAATTTTCCTCATCAATATTGTTTTCTTCGGAATTATTCTGGTTGCAGTTTTCGTAGGGATTAAGAAAATAAACGTCTTCATCATCATAGTAATATTGGGAATAATATTGTTCGAGATTATAGGGTACGCTAGTTGGGTTACCTTCCTCACTATTAATGTTTAAGAGGGATTCCTTTTGGGTTTTGGAGTGTGAGTTAGACTCCTGTTCCCCGACATTGAACAATTCTTTAGATGTAAAATTAGCTGGTCCGGTTGACCGGAAGAAATTACTTCCTGGTTCTCTTTGCTGTGGATGGTTTCTTCGAATTGTACCTGAGCCTATTTCCATTGGTTCAGGTTTTGAAACAGGTCCATTACTTGGTCTATTAGGTATAGAAGCTCTTTGTTGGAAATGAGGATAGTTATTCTGAAATGGAGCTTGTCGTTGGAATTGCTGAGGATACTGCGGAGGTCTAAACTGTTGTTGCCTGACAAAAGGATTTTGAGGTTGTTGATACATGCCAAATGGTTTTTGTTGAGGTAAAAAGTTAGGTCTGTATTGTTGATTAAACGGAGGATTCGAGAACCCTTGTGGGGGTATTAAAGGAAACAAAAGTTTAGGTTTAAACACATCCTTATTTTGTTGGGGAAACATGATGGGTTTCAGCGGGTTAACTGACCTTGGGTTTAATAGACTCCGGTTCGAATCTGACTTAGTATAAAGTATATTCTGCTCTTGTATGCAGCATGCGTAGGCTTCTGCTAGAGTTGTGGGTTTCATAGCCCGAACGGTGGACCCAAGTGGTTCTTTCAATCCCGATAAAAATGTGTTTAAGCACATCTCTGCGAAAAGAGATTTTTTTGCAGAGATCACATTGAGGTCACTTTCATGAATACACACATGATTATTCATACTACTAAGTATTTCGATAATTTCACTGTAAAATTTTTGCACCGAATCATTATTTTGTTTTAACACATGCAAGTCCCTTATTAAGGAGGTCTCATTCCTTTTGTCGGCGTAGTGAAGGGTTAGGTTGGTTTTAATGAGATTCCAATCTAGTGGTGTCCCATACATATTGAGGACTTCGTTCGCTTCTCCAACAATTTTGTTGCGAATGGCCCTCAATAATAACTTGCCATATGGCGTTCCATTTGTAACATCGATAAGGGAAAGTATTTCGTCGACGTTGCCAAGGAAATCAAACAGTAATCGCGGGTTACCCTCGAATCTTGGGAGATCCTTGATTGCGTCCGGTACCCGTAATGAATTGAAAATATCTATGGTTGTAACCTGAGGTTGCGAACTTGTACCTGGGTTAGCCATTATACTATATTCTATTTTGTTTTCTTCTTCACTTTCACTAACTAATATAGACAAACTTCGTGATCTGAATAAATTGGTTAATTTCGAGATTGAGCCAACGATTGATTGATTTGGAACACTAAGAATATTTTCACTCGCGGGAGATTTTATATGACCACTATCGGATTTATATTTTCTTAATTTAGTAGGAGAGTTATTACGTCTAAATAGCCTAGGAAGCGTGTTATAGGGTTTTGAGGATGGGGATTTCGATTTGGATGGGAGAGGCATATGACCAAGAACTTACTTGAGTATAATGATCAGTAGGACTCTCATAATCCTTGCTTTGTTTGCTCGAGTAGCGATATGCTTTCGCTGAGCCTGCTCTGCGCAACAATTATCCTTTGTCACTTGCACTTGCACAAATTAGCACACTGAACCGTAAGCGATCAACCGTCGCGAACCGATAATCCTTCGGAATTCTGCGTTTCTGCGTACTAGGAATCCTAAATCGTACCGTCCTCCGCCCTTACTTTTGCGACTGCGCCAGTTATGGTAACGTGGTCGTTACCGGTGAAAAAAAATAAAGAAAAATACAACTTAATTTGAACTAAACCGATTTATTCGAGCATAGCTTTCGCTGGCTGATTGATTATAACAAGTTGCTGTACTTATATTCGATCTACTATTTATATTAAAATTATGCTTATGCAATAGCACGTGTTAAGCTAGGTAATACAAAGTGCAAATTCTGGAAAATGTGTAGTAAGCAATTGTTAAGTTCAATGAAATAACATTAATTGTATTTATGCAAGTAAGTAGTTTGAATTTAGGATGAATGTGCCGACGATGGCTAAACGTTAGGGTAATGATCCCGTAACTCACGCGACCGCTTTCTTGTTTAACTGTCTGTTGCTGTACCGCGTCAATCATGCTTTCTGACGTTGAATATGTCTACAATCATCTAGCTAACAGCGGAGATGGGTATTAGAGTGTTTTCAAAAGTCCTTGATGACAAAAGTGCAATTCCGTGCGAAATTATGTTTAAATTTACATACAAATGATTGGAGAAATATGAAACTGTACCGACCGTATATAGATCCCGGACATCAGGAATCCATTGACCATTAATTAACTATCGTCAAAGTCAATATCATCATCTATATGGCATTAAATTAGGCTACATGATTTATTGACATTGACTTGAATTGACAGTTGAATTATTACCTACACAGTATTCATTGCAATTTTCCTTCACAGTCCACAACGCATACCCATAATCCCCAACAATTGATCAGGTTTTTTTAATAGATATGTTGAAAGAAAAATGAGGTTCGAAATTCATCTTACAGTTCAGTTCAGATCTTGGTTTCTGAAAGTACTTCAAAGTTGTCTTATTTTTTTTGGAAAATGTTGGCCAAAATATTTAAGAAGTTGCCTCAATGCACATATCTAGGATTATGTACACTAAATAACAAACAGTCAACATATTTTGCATGCATTCAACAAACATTAGCTTCAAAGTCGTCGTTTTAACACCTTTAACGCCTTTTCCTAACTTATGATGTTAATAAAAGGGTTTACAAAAAGAGAGATCATCAGAGATCGATAGGAAAGGACATGTCATTGCGTGTGCAATAAACTCAAATTGTCTTTGTTCGATTAGAAGTGCAAATCAAAACAAACTTAGGCAATCAGGAAAAACAACTGATTTTTCGATTCCAAATTAAAAAAAAATCGTGTAAAAAATTTTGCGCGGGAAATTGTTATTGCGGAAAATTAAGGGAACAATTGAACACAACTGAAAAAAAACCATGAAAACCGTACTTGCGATCAGTGAAAACGAAATTCAGAAAACTATACACTTTAGACTACAATTCAACATCAGCAAAATCTAGGGACAATATGAAGAAACCTCGGTGTAGCTTAGGGGGGAGCGTGTACTAGTCAGTCGTCAGGTCTCGAGTTCAATCTCTCTCAAATGCAAAGTCTTGTTAACACACTTTATTAGCTTCTCTACATCGCGAACTTCATTAAACACGACTAACCTCGCGTGTTCACCAACTCAAAAAAAGCGTTTATTTAGTAGCCGGCAACAATTGCATATTCAAACTCTGAGAGACACGTTTTAAAAAGAAATCTCTGACCATGAGCAAACTAGGTACGAGAATGTTTTAAATATACAGAGCAGGAGTTCGAAAGGTGGATGCTTCAGCTATGAAACGTTTTGTTGATTGTTTATTCAGTTAATTTGGCCTACTGTGAATTTGTTAATAATATTAGGATTTCCATCAAACTTTCCAATATGATGCTCTCTATTAAAGTTTAACTTACGGATGAATTTAGGGGGTTTGCTGTAAATTGTCAAAATATAATAATGTACTATTATTAACTTTATTTGCGCAGGTATCGCAATGGATAGTATTTTGACCTAGATACTGGGTACGCTGACCACTAATATCTGTTTCGGAAAGTGCAAATGCAGGCCTTTCCGTACGTATAGTGATGGCATTCACTGCAAGCAAGAGCACTCATAGTTCCCACCTTTTCACTACATTTTGCATCGATAGGAGTAACCGTTACTGAGGAAATGTGTGTGACAAACAGCCATGCAAACAGACGCTAAACCGATTTTAATAAAGTCTTGCTTGCAACAAAACCACAAAATAACACAAAAACTCCACCGTTACTTCGGCCGGCCTGTCGACCGCTTACCCTCAACTTCAGGTGTTCAGAATAATCTTTGGCAAGTGAATTCTTGATAGGGCGAATTATGTGACCATAGTATCGAAAACGCCATTATTGCAATTTTTTCACGATCAATACAACCCCATATCTATTGCGAGTATTTTTATTTTGGGTGCTATCAAGGCATATTACGCCACTAGTCCAACGCGACATCTTCGTCTACGGTAATGAAGATGAAGTCTTTTGTAGTCGGCCAACACTCAGAACTATAGACGGCGGCAGAGCAGACGACACTCCGATAATTTGTTTGAAACGTTCGTGGATACATCGATGAGAAAGAAAACCGGTTGCAGAGCGCCATTTCATCCAGATTACATTAATGGGTGAAGCAATTGCATAACGCACTTCTCCATTGGCTGATAACATTGACCCAAGATATTCTAATCGTTCAGTTCTGGGCGGGTCGCTTCCAGTAAAAGTGATTGTGCCTGTTTCATGGGGATCGATCGAAAAAAGTCAGTTTTATGCAGATACAATCCGAGGCCGTGTTACATGAGGCCATCATTCGATTTTTGGACAACTAAAGATATTGCATGAAAGCATTCCCATATATCCGAGGCGAAAAGCTCCAGCGAATCTCTTGATAATTTCAAAATATTAATTGGAAAAAGCACTTACAACGTAGTTCCACACATCAAAGGCTTGATCCATAAGACAAAGAAATATACAGCAAAAGCCACTACAAAAAATTAATAGCCAGCTTTCGCAAAGAAGGTAAGAAATACTGCACATACCAATTGAAAAGCTCAAGAGGCATTACAGTAGTGTTAAAGGGACCGAGCCAGAGGTGGATTTGTCAGGAATTAATAAAGCTTTGAAAGGTGGCAAATTGATTTAAAATGCGGTAGAGTTCCCCAGCGGTTCTATGGAGCTCGAACCTGATGGAATAAAATTTAAGAAGGGCGAAACGCATCCCCTCATTTTCTGCTTTATTGAAGAATCGTCGTTGAAGAGCCGCTTAAAAGATGTGGCCCAATGCAGTGCCAGAATTCTCAAGAATTTGGTCACACAAAAGTATACTTCAATCTACGCAGTGTTTGTGTCATTAATCATCATCATCGGCATCAAATAAGGAGGCTGTTAATGCTAAAAACTGTTTCAATTGTGGTTGACTACACACGCCCAACTTCAGAAGTTGCCAAGTCTATGCGGAAGTTAAGTAAAATTCTCAATCGGAATTTTAAGGCAGAGCTCGGCAAAAATATAAGCGCGCCATCCAGCAATCTGAAAGGTTTCCGCTTACACTGACTCAGTTTATGGTCGCGATGCAAGAAATGATGCGTAATCAGACCCCATATTTTACAAACAGCAAATACACCCGCTCGAAGTATACCATAGGAATCCAAACGCCGCCAGTCAGCATAAGCTGGAAATATCACACTTCCTGTTTGGCAATCAACATAATTCTGCTATCCGAAATGCATCTCTCTCACAAAAACAATTTTCAAATTGCTGGATATTGTTTCTATGACACTAAACTTCCTGATGGTGCCGGAATAATTATCAGATCTCGTATTAAGCATTATCTTCTAGAAGTTTACTGCAAAGACTAGTTACAAGTAAATCCAATTCAATCTCATATGTGAGCCATTATTCCGGTAATAGTGTCTCGAATGTTGGCCCAAACTTGTTCTTGACGTAATCCCAAAAAGAATAATCGATCGGTATCAAATCGTATGATCACGGCAGCCAATCAATGTTCGGGACTATTGGAGAAGCTGGATCCTTCGAGTATAAAGGTTTTGTGTTCATCTTCTGTATGGAAACCTCTTTGCATAGTTTTCAATTCGTACATAGCTTAAAATGTCAAATAAACAAACGTTGCCCATTAAATTGATCTAAAGCATCTTCACTTATTTCCACTTTACCCCGTGCACAAAAGCATATGAACGTAAAGTAAATTCCACTGGTACCAACATATACACATGTCTATTCTATTGGATCCTACCCTGAAACTAGGTCTATCTCGAGTAATTGATACTGAATAATTAATTTGTAATTATAATGTATCAAATTTATCAAGAAATTATTAAATATATATAACTATTATTTATTAAATACATTATAATCATATTGCGTGATCACATCCTTCTTTCGCATGTATACGGAACCCCCTCCAAACTGAACACAAAAGGACGCCACTGTTATGTGTAAAGGGATTTAGAAACCACACCTTTTCACCAAATTTCGTGACAATCAGTTCAGCCGTTTTCGCGTAAATTAGGTGCAACAGACAGACAGACAATGAATCGAATTTACACAAAACCCTGAAAACAGATTCGCCTAAGATTTGCGATACGCGTAATTAAAAGTAACATGACACAAGGAGTAAGTCCAAACGGGGTGACGCTATGATCCACATACCCCATTTGCGACTATTGTTGCGTTTAATTTTTTTTGTCACTTTGTTAAATCCAGTGGTTACGTAACACATCAACTCACTCATATAACTTTACGCCATTCTCCGCTATGTTTCTTGGGTTACGTTACGTTAAGTCATGCGCATTGCAAATATGTTATCTCCAGGCAGTAGAATATAAGGCGGTGCGAGAATATTGGAAACGGACATTGCCATCTTTACAGTGGGACAAAACTTATTTTCATGCAACATGCATCAGGCTGCTAGTCTAGGGGCTATCAAAATTTAAAGATAACAAGAAGCGGTTTGAGGATTTCTTCTGCACCTTGGGGGAACAATTTCCTCTAATTGAAAAACACACCCACTGGGGATCGGAAATCGTATCGAGACAACATTCTGAATCTCCATTAGTCAGTCTTCCCATTGTACAATTCACACCTAACAAGAAGTGCAGTGACTGAATTCTCAAACGTACCTCGCCAAATTGAATTTCGATTCAAAACGTGCATCCTAAATAAACTACAAACAAATACTGGACTAAAACAAATATTGAGAAGATGCCTCGCACGGTACTGAGCCCCACATACAACTATTGAAAGAGATATTTTGTCGCTTCCGGGTATCGAGTTTGCCCGAAACTAAATCGGTCGAAAACTTTACCTTATGATTTCACGGTAGGATCCACATGAACGGTTCTGCCTATGCAAAACCATGCACTTCCCAACTAATTTACATGAAATTACGTTGTGTTTAGCGAGAAGAAAGGCATATGACACATTATATTTTCATTCATTTTCAACCAATTCCATCACTAATGAAAACATTAATGTATTGGAACCACTGCAACCAACTTAAATATCCAAACGAGGGAGAGGAGGAGGGAGTAGTCCAAGCTTTCAGGAAGTAACGAGTAGGGCCACAAGGAGTAAAAAAAGCTCATTATGGGTAAAGAATGGTTTGATCGAGTAACTTTAGTTCGGTTTCCGGCTTTACGAAGAATACGAGTCATCATCATCATCAACGGCGCAACAACCGGTATCCGGTCTAGGCCTGCTTTAATAAGGAACTCCAGACATCCCGCCAAGGTCCACCAATTCGATATCCCTAAAAACTGTCTGGCGTCTTGCCCTACGCCATCGCTCCATCTTAGGCAGGGACTGTCTCGTCTTCTTTTTCTACCATAGATATTGCCCTTCTAGACTTTCCGGGTGGGATCATCCTCATCCGTACGGATTAAGCGACCCGCCCACTGCAATCTATTGAGCCGGATTTTATCCACAACCGGACGGTCATGATATCGCTCATAGATTTCGTCATTGTGTAGGATACGGAATCATCCATCCTCATGTAGGCGACCAAAAATTCTTCGGAGGATTCTTCTCTCGAACGCGGCCAAGAGTTTGCAATTTTTCTTGCTAAGAATCAAAGCTTCCGAGGAATACATCAGGACTGGCAAGATAATTGTCTTGCACAGTAAGAGCTTTGACCCTATGGTGAGACGTTTCGAGCGGAACCATTTTTCTAAGCTGAAATAGGCTCTGTTAGTTGACAACAACCGTGCGCGGATTTCATCATCGTAGCTGTTATCGGTTGTGATTTTCGACCCTAGATAAGAGAAATAATTAACGGTCTCAAAGTTGTATTCCCCATCCTTATTCTTCCTGTTTGACCAGTGCGGTTTGATGTTGTTGGTTGGTTGGTCTTTGGTGCTGACGTTGCCACCATATATTTTGTTTTGCCTTCATTGATGTGCAGCCCAAGATCTCGCGCCGCCTGCTCGATCTGGATGAAGGCAGTTTGTACGTCTCGGGTGGTTCTTCCCATGATGCCGATATCGTCAGCATAGGGCAGTAGTTGTGTGGACTTATAGAGGATCGTACCTCTTGCATTTACCTCAGCATCGCGGACCACTTTCTCGAAGGCCAGGTTGAAGAGGACGCATGATAGCGCATCCCCTTGTCGTAGACCGTTATTGATGTCGAGAGGTCTTGAGAGTGAGCCTGCTGCTTCTATCTGACCTCGCACATTGGTCAGGGCCAGCCTAGTCAGTCTTATTAATTTCGTCGGGATACTGAATTCTCTCATGGCTGTGTACAGTTTTACCCTTGCTATGCTATCATAGGCGGCTTTAGAGTCGATGAATAGATGGTGCAACTGTTGTCGATATTCCAACAGTTTTTCCATCGCCTGCCGCAGAGAGAAAATCTGATCTGTTGCTGATTTGCCTGGAGTGAAGCCTCTTTGGTATGGGCCAATGATGTTCTGGGCGTATGGGGCTATCCGACCTAGCAAGATAGCGGAGAATATCTTATAGATGGTACTCAGCAACGTGACACCTTTATAATTGCTGCACTGTGCGATATCTCCCTTTTTATGTATGTGACAGATAATGCCTCGTTGCCAATGTGGTGTAGCTGGTCGCCTCCATATTTAACCAATTCGGCTGTAATTCCATCGGCTCCTGGCGACTTATGGTTGTTTAGCCGATGAATTGCACGAACTGCTTCCCCTAAACTTGGTGGTGGCAGTATTTGTCCGCCGTCTTCAGTTGGCAGGATGAGCATCGAGGTGTATAAGACTTCATCCTGCTGATTTGTTGGTAAAACTTCCGCGCCTGGTGCGGTTGTTCCCTGTACTTTTCTAGTTCACAGACTTGTTGGTTCTCCCAGGCTTCCTTTTTCCGTCTGTGAAGTCGCTTCTCCGCTCGTCGGAGTTCGCGATAAGTCTCTGCAGATGCGCGCGTTTTTTGAGAATTCAACATTACTCGGTATGTGGCATTCTTCCGTTCCGTTGCTAGCTTAAATTCATCGTCAAACCAGCCGTTCTGACTCCTTTTGCGGCTGGGGCCGAGTATGTTTGTGGCTGTATCCATGATAACGTTCTTCAGGTGGTTGTGAAGATCATTTCTTGATGCTTCATCTCCAGATCCTCTGTTGACTGCGGTTATTACGGCATCCATTTCCCTCTTTTAGGTGTCGCGGAGGGCTGTGTTATGGATGGCTTTTGTGTTAACTCTCACCTGATTGTCAGAGGGGACTGTAGGTGGTGTTGTTATTCGAGCTCGGTGAACCATGCCAACGAGATAGTGATCCGAGTCTATATTGGCCCCCCTATATGTTCAGACATTCATCAAGGCTGTGAGGTGGCGCCGTTGGATCAACACGTGGTCAATTTAGTTGAAAGTGGTCCCGTCTGGAGAGGTCCACGTATGTTTGTGGACCGCTTTCCGCACAAACCAGGTACTTCCAACAACCATTTCGTGTGACCCTGCTAATTGGATAATCCGCAGTCCGTTATCATTTGTATTTTCGTGTAAGCTATGGGAGCCAACGTACCGCCTGAATACGGGTTTGATATCATATCTGGAACAGGCTTCGAGGGTTCGTTCTACTGCCTCGTAGAAGGTATCCTTCTCCGACTCTCCAGTCTCCTCTGTAAGGGCGTGAACGTTAATGAGGCTTATATTTCTAAACTTGCCTCGCAAGCGCAGAGTGCATAGCCGTTCGCTTATGTTTTCAAAGCCGATAACAGCAGGTTTCATTTTTTGGCTGACTAAGAAACCTACTCCGAGCACATGGTTTACTGGATGGCCACTATAATATATGGTGTAGTGGCTCTTCTCCAGGAAACCGGTCTCTGTCCAAAGCATCTCCTGTAACGCTGTTACATCAGGCCTATATTGGGACAGGGTTTCGGTTAGCTGCTTATCAGCTTGATCTCTGTACAGGGAGCGCACGTTCCATGGGAAAATGCGCAAATCGTTATTCCGTTGTCGTTGCCGGGTTCGTCGTTGTATAATCCGTCCAGTCCGAGGCTCCTGTTGTGGCTTCGTAACAAGCTGTTTTCCGTGTAGGGTAGTCAGCACCACCCAACCTGAAGGACCAGTCGGCACAATTTGTCCCGTTTTTAGGCGCGAATACGAATACGAATGAAACCGAATAAGTCGATCACTATCACACACTCGGAGGTGAGCCAGGATATTGAGGATAATAATGATAATCGTTGGCGCAACAATCCGTATTGGGTCAGTTACTTGAAGTGTGTTAGAGCACTTCATTCAAGACCGTAACGGTACACTACAGTACACTGTTTGAGCCAATATGGTCAGCATTGCCTTTGACTCTGATTTGACTCAGGTACTCATTCGCAGCGTAGTCGACTGGTATCCGACGTCAAACCACGATACAAATCCCACTGCCACCAGTGGGCTTTGAACCGCGACCTTCCGTGTGACAGCCTTGTGCTCTAATAAGAGATAATATACACACATAGGACCAACTAAGCGATACACCTCAGATACTAAAGAGAAGCAGGATATCCCAAGAATAACAAAAACCATACATAAGGTCAGCAGTAACAAAACACATCGCCAAACACGGAAACATTGATTACTCAATGAGATCAACCAGACCAGAAAAATAGATGCACACGAGAATTACCACATCGCAAAATATTTCATGAAAAATGAATTAACAACTGATACTCTAGATACCGATTTTCTCAATCCAAATCTGCAGCCGAAAAAGTTGACGAATCCGAGCTAAATGGACCCACCTCCCTATCAAACGGGCCAAAGGCTCAAGAAAGACAAGACAAAGGCAGCAACTGGCAAGAAGCAAGGTTTGCCCTTTAAAAAAAGGTATTTCTCGTCTTCCGACAATATCGAAAATTTTCCTCTGTTGAAAATTATATTGTGCTCGACTTTCATCCGTTGCCTTCATCATTCATCCATCATTTGTCAAGAACTATGGAACTACTGACGCAATACATGTTGCGCGGATGGAGAGAACACAGAGGAACTCATGCACTGGATTGAATTGCTTTCCCGCGTTTCGAAGAGTATGGTTCGAAGTAAGACGGATATAACGAAACCGCTTCATGTCTCCGCCGCTCTCATTCGTGCTACGGGCACTCTCACAAGGGATATCTGACGTCCAAGGCTCTATAGACTACTCTACGCATCTCGGGCGAGCGTAATGTTGACCACATTGCCTCCTACAGTGTGCTGTAGTTTACAGTTTCGATCTTGAATGAAGTGCTTTAGCACACTTCAAGGCCCTGATCCAAATGGATTGTGGCGCCAACGAATATTATTATAATATTTCCATTATTAAGCCCATCATTTTTACATGCCATTTGAAGGCTAACATAATGAGGCAACTGTTGCAACTTTGCAGGTTTGTAAATTTAAATTAATGTTACAACAATGCATATTGAAATTTAGATAAAAATCAATTTTAAAGTTTCTTTAAAATTTAAACTGTTATGTGACGATGACGACCTTTGCAATTAAAAAAATATCCATTTATAAGAAATTTTATGTAATTTCCAAAAATGGTATCAAACCTGGGATTAACTGATTGAAGGAATCCGAAATTGTGATTTGTTTTGGGAAGGTTTTCGATACTAATCTCGAAAAACGCTATAACTGCGCAACGGTAAAAGATAAAGTGCTCATTCCCCCATGGACCAGTTTCCCTCAAACAAGTGGTACTAATCACCATTAAAATTTGTACCATCATAAAGGGGTTACCCTGGATATTAACTTTAGCCTTTATTACTCTATTTTTTGTTTTTGTTTCCTAACGATTCTGTCTTTTTCTTATTCGTCTAATCGAGTGATTTCAAGCAGTTGATCCGTCCTTGTAAGGTTTCGTGTGAATTCCTTTAGCAAGTTGCGCCATTTTGTGTTGAGTCTGAGGAGGACTCCCTACACATGCCAGAGGAGGGGTGCAACATTTTTTTTGAAAGTATATGGCCATGCGGGGTATCAAATAAAAGGATTCCATTAGTACTTTTCGAAACTGGTCCCATATGTGACATCGCGTGAAACGTAGGGAAATGAGGACTCAAAAGTGAAACAAGTCTCGTTCACAGAACCTATCCAATCTGAAAAAAATCATAGTAGAGAAAACGAAAGGGGTCAATCAGTGCACTGTAGGATAGACTGATGCGGAACATAGCTCCCTCCTCTGGGGCGGTGCGTGGCTTTTCAGGGACCAAGCCTCTCGTCTACCAAGATCGTTAGTGAGTGGTGATAGCCACACCCTGTACGAGGTGACCCTACTATTAACAAAACCTTATGGATCTAGACTGGGGACTCGAAAAACACCTCTCCCAATCCAGGGTGTTATGCGAACAGTGCCCATTAGATAGTTTGCAGTCGGAGGTAACTGACTGTATTCGAGCGGAGCCTCACTGATATCTGGTCACCTCAGTCAGTAAGTTAGACCTTACCGTGCTACGGGGGGTTATCGCACGGCGAACCTCCTAATCCCCATACTCGTGGGAATCAAATGAGTACAAGGAGCAAAGAAAAAAAAACGAAAATCAACAAAGCGGAGCCCGGTACCACACAAAAACTGGTTAATTAGGCGGAGGCACATTTCCGAAATATTGAGAGCCAGGTGATTACACCCAAGGTTCACATTGGTATACTGCGTGGACAACAATCAACGAACTCCACTGCTCAAAAAGCAGGGACGAGCAAAAGCACGTCTGAGATAAATATATCAGACGTCAGGAAGGGGACAGGTCTCAGTGGCGCAGGTGTTAAATGGTGCCTGCACTATCCGAAGGAAGGCCTGAAACCAGAAGAGGCCCTTAAGAAGGCTGAAAACAGACCTAAGTCATCTCTTTCGGAGCGGAGAAAGCGGGGAGCAGCAGAGATCAGCCCGCATGAAGGGAATAATAATAATAATCGTTGGCGCAACAGTCTATATTGGATCAAGACTTTGAAGTGTATTAGAGCACTTCATTCAAGACCGTAACGGTACACTATAGTACACTGTAGGAGGCAATGTGGTCAGCTCGCCCGAGATTATTACCCTGATTTGACTCAGGTACTTATTCACAGCTGAGTCGACTGGTATCCGACGTCAAATCACGATACAAATTTCACTGCTACCAGTGAAATTTGAACCACGACCTTTCGTACAACAACCTTGTGCTCTAACCACTCAGCTATCCGGGTGAAGGCAGGACTTGGAAGCCTACCATTAGCTATGCTAGTGCGG
Source organism: Hermetia illucens (assembly GCF_905115235.1). NCBI lineage: Eukaryota > Metazoa > Arthropoda > Insecta > Diptera > Stratiomyidae > Hermetia > Hermetia illucens. Next base: position 85,356,472 of record NC_051850.1, on the reverse strand, counting down.
TCAAGAGCATTCGACTGGTCATACTGTCAAAAATGTTTCCCGAGCAAATACTCACTGAGGAGCACCATTGAAGACCTTGTCGTCAGGCAGATGTGCAAGTGATGGACTTCAAAAATGGTGTTCACCGGGATACGCTTTCGACCAGGCCTTATACTGGTGGACTGCGCGACGGAAGACACTGCAGAGTGGGCTAGAATCATAGTTCCTAGATTTCCGGGTTGGGAAGGGGTGGAATTGTCAGCATGTGCTGGGAATGATACATATACCAGGAGCCCACATGGTGACAGTTTTTCTGCCAAAAGCCGCGACAATAGAAACGGAAGACCTTATGGCCCTCCAAATCGCCGAGAATGAAGATCTCCATTCCCATCTTCACTCCATCTTCAGAAGCAATGTAGTGGGCAAGGAAAGGACTGGATCAACCAAGGAAGTAGACCTGCTACCCAGTGAAAAACAGAAGCTGAACTACCTAGACCTAGGACTCCTAGGGCTCAGGGTGGACAGCGATGGGCAGGAAAGCGCCATGTCGGAGGAGGAGGGCGATGCTCCGTCAGTTGAGAGAAGCTCCAAATAATAACCAAGCCAATGGCCAGCACTAAGATAGCCCAGATAAACCTCGACCATGCGAAAGGTGCATCTGCGATAATTGCCAGGGCAAGTTCTAAGGAAAATATTGGAATAGTGCTGGTTCAGGAGCCCTGGGTGTACCGGGGGCCGATTCGCGGTCTGCAAGGAGGAAGCATGCAGATAATTTTGGAAAAACCAAGAGCTTGCATATTTCTTAAACGTAATTTAAATTACATATGTCTTTCAGAGTTCTTAACCGGGGACTTTGTGGCTATCCAAGACTCATTGGAAACCGGGAAGAGCACTCGAGAGGCAGTCGTGGCATTGGGATACTTCTCAGGAGAGGAAATTCGGGCTCCACCGGAACAAGTCGCAAAACTGGTAAAGTATGGTGAGAAGAGGGAGTTAACATTTCTCCTCGGCTGGGATGCCAACCGCCACCACAAAATCTGGGTAAGCAGCGACACTAATCGAAGAAATGAATTTATTTAGCAGTAAGTTAGAATTTATTCTTAGCAATAAGTTAGAGATATATAACTTAGGGAGCACTCCAACATTTGTGACCAGCACTAGCCATAACTCTCGGAAATACTCTAATGAATGGAATCGTCAGGAATTTGAAGGTGTCGGATGAACCCTCAATGCCTGACCGCAGGATAATCAGATTGGACATGGAGGGTAACTCCGAAATATAAAGAATAATAAGGAATCCCTCGAGAACGGAGAACAACATTGCCCACCATCAAGCGAACGGTGACATCAGTAGCGAACTGAAACTAGAAACAGTGGTGGAAAATCTCAACAGAGTCATCATTGATGCATATGAGGCGAGCTACCCGACTAAGACAGTTAAACCATGAAGGGTGGTGAAACATGAACCTGGCCAGAATGAGAACAGAAGCGCGAAAACTCTTCAACCGGACAAAACAAACCGGGGACTGGCAGAGGTACAAGAATGCACTGACTGCGTATAGCAACGCGATCAGGGAAGCAAAAGGGAACAGCTTCAGGGAATTCTGCGAAGGGATAGAACAGATCACAGAAGCAACCGGGCTTAGCCAAAGACGGGGGAATATCCTCCGTCTGTTTGAAGAAGGAAGATGGGACATTTACCGAGAATGAGGAGGACAGGGTACAACTCATTTCCCGGGGTCCTACTACACGGTGGCAGGCGACAACATTTTACCTGACAACCCAACAATGAATAAAAGGAGAAGAAAGAAGAACTGGAAACTAGCAAAAGAAGTATGCTCAGGAGCTAGGCTAAGGTGGACAGTGGAAACTTTTAAACCACTGAAATCTCCCGGGGTAGATAGCATTTTCCCAGCACTAATCCAGAGAGGCCTAGGAATTATCTTAGAGTCTCTTCTGAAGGTGGTAAGAGGGAGCATTGCACTGGGATACATACTAAGGGCATGGAGACGGGCAAAAGTGATCTTTATTACGGAAGCGGGTAAAAAGGATCCTTTTCACCCTAAATCTTTCAGACCAATTTGCCTAACATCGTTCGTACTCAAAACGGTGGAGAAGGTCATAGACTAACGTTCTAAAGCATAATCCCATACATCAATGTCAAAACGCTCACCAGGCGGGACGGTCAACTGAAACTGCTCTGTATCAGCTAACAGAGGTACTACGGGACGCCATAGAAACAAAAGAAATTGCGCTGTGCGCGTTTTTGGATATCGAAGGAGCATTCGACAACATATCGCACACAGAGATACAAGATGCCTTGAGCCGCAAAGGAGTGGGAAACACCCGGGCATTCCGAATCGACAAAATGTTAGAAAGCAGGCAAATAGAAGTACATGAACACTACTTAAGGCTGTACACAGGGTGGGGTACAACTGCCGGTGATATGGAATACGGTAGTGGACGAACTTCTGGACGTGCTAATAAATACTGAAATACAAGTGCAGGGTTACGCGAACGACATTGTTTTAATCTGTAGGGGTAAATATGAAAATACCCTATGTGATAGAATCCAAACTGGACTAAGGGTTACTAGTGCCTGGTGCAGGGAGGTGGGACTGCGGATCAACTCAGCCAATACCACCATAGTAGCATTCACTTGGAGGCGTAAGCTTGATCACCTGAGAGCCATAAGATATGGAGGCGAAACAGGAAACAGAGGTCAAATATTTGGGAATTACGCTAGACACAAAAATTAGTCTGGAAGACTCATTTCGGAAACACTTGTCGGAAAGCCACGAGGGTTCTGATGACTTGTAGATCCACAGCAGGAGAAAATGGCGTTGTAACCCGAAGATACTACTTTGGATATATACCGCAACAGTAAGGCCAATGATTACCTATGGAGCGGTAATCTGGGCAGAGAGAACCGAATTCAGCACACAAGCCAGGGAATTACATAAGCTCCAAAGACTACTTGCGTGTGTATTAGTAGGGCAATGAGGACATGCCCAACGGCATCCCTGGAGGTCCTTCTGGGATTAACGCCTCTCCATCTGCACATACAGATACAGCCAAGGAGGGCAATATTCAGGATGGCCGGTAGTATGAGTGAGGCAAGGGGCTGCCTAAACTGAAGGAAGATTGATATTCTTTCTAGGCGGTATCCCGAATTACTGATACCAAGGGATAACATGACAACGAGTTTTCACTTCGATAAGAAGTTTGAAACACGTTGGAATAACAAGGCAAACTGGGAGAGCGTAGGTGCGTCATACGGCTTAAACCAGTAACTGATTACTTGGTATACTGACGGCAGCCTTGTGCTCTAACGACTCAAATATCCGGACACAGTTAATAATAGTATATTACTATAATTTTTAGTAAATGGCTGCAAAACTCGCCTTAGTTTCATTCTAGCACCACGATGCTCACTACAGGGTATAATATAAAGCATAACCCTAGCGAGTTAGGTAGAAATTGCACTTTTACTAATGAAATTATAATAGGTCAAAATTGTCGCTTCTTTGCAAATTCGTAACTTTGAATGTAAACATTCTCACATAATGTGTGCTACGTACTAATGGAACAAACGCACAATCAAAGCGTCCAGGTTTCGATTTCCCAATTTGTTTTTTATTTCATTTTCAGGTTTAGCTCGCGTTGTTGTTTATTCCGTTGGGCGCGCTGGAAACCCCGTGTTTGCCTTGTTTTTCAGGATCCAGTGCGTGAGCTTTAGTGTAATGCAGATAATCGGAGTGTTCGAGGAACCCAAACCTAGGATTGCAGTACGCTGCTAAATTCATTTTTGCAAAATGTGCTAGGCTCGTGCTTACAAATGATGAACGGTATCAGAGTGGAGCGAGCTGATCGGGAGAAGCGATTACTCAGAAACCTCCGCATCCTTAAAACTACGAAAGCGTCTTTGGTATAATCACATACGAAGACTAGTCAGCTTAAGGTTACTCAAAAATGCATATACACTTGTATAAAAGGAATTTTTCTATCAGCGTATGTATGTCGTCTGCTAATATGAAGTTCATAGCCTTCACATAGGAACAAATAATTTTGATATCATCTTTTAAAGGATATCACTGTTGTGTAAAAGACAATTAAGTTTCTTTATTAAGATTGTTCAAGCGATTTCACCGGATTTTCTCCAGCAGCCGCATCTTTGGAGCTAGCCCCATGAAACCCAGTCTGCCTGCGCATTTAACCTCTTCCGTCCTTACATCACATGCTATGCAAATGGCCTGTTTGGACATCACGAGATTCTTTTCCGCCTTTGCATCAGCATGTTACATACCAAATGGTATATTTGGCCTCGACATGACTTTCTTCCGTGTCAGCAGTTCGCAGCGCAACAGCAGGTGTCGATTTGTCGCCGACAACCAAATTTACAATAATAAACAAGTGTTATTGTGTTGTGTACAAGAACACTTTCAAAGCAATGTGTAAACACGGAAGGGTCAAACATAGGTGATTTTAAGAATAACGTTACTTTTAATTTTGAGTTGTGAACAAGCCTCTGAACAGAGCTAAAGGGTTCTATCCGAGAACACTTTACGCGCGGGAATTACTTTAAATCGCTTTTGAGATTAATTAAGTAAAAATTATTAATAAGAGAGAAATAGAATATTGTGATTAGAAAATAAAGGTATGTTGAAGTGGAGTCGCGAGTGTTCTCATTTACTTAAGCCAAGCAAATCAAGTAAGTATTATTTCTAACCCCTTTAGTGTTTTCTGTTTCAGTGGTGTTAGATTACCCCATCGTTCCGAAGTTAGGTTTCGGCAACCCGGAACGAGAGCAACCACGGTCCTCTAGTTAAACATCCAGGAGCTAGTGCGCGAGCTTGGTCAACGCCAAGCAGGGTAGTTCACTGGAAGAGGCCGTTTAGGAGAATGCTGAAACAGCTGGTCCGTCGAGCCGGATAACGATCCAAAGTAAGTTTTTAAATAAAATTACTATTATAAAAATAATTTCCCTTGTGAAAAAATATATATAAAGTGCGGGAAATTATAGTGATTGTGTTTCGTTTACACAACATAAAACACTACTTGAACGTCAACGTTGGTGTGCATTGTTTTTTGTGTTGTTGATCCGTGGGCGCGTTCAAACCCAAGGCAAAGTCCTTTTAGTGTTGCGCCTCCCACGTTTCTCTAACGACACTCTATCAACGTTGGTGTGATTTTTTGTAGTGTTGTTGATCCGTGGGCGCGTTCAGACCCAAGGCAAAGTCCTTATAGTGTTGCGCCTCCCACGTTTCTCGAACGACACTCTAACATCGGTGGTGTGAATTTTTGTGGTGTTGTTGATCCGTGGGCGCGTTCAAACCCAAGGCAAAGTCCTTATAGTGTTGCGCCTCCCACGTTTCTCTAACGACACTCTATCATCGTTGGTGTGAATTTTTGTGGTGTTGTTGGTCCGTGGGCGCGTTCAAACCCAAGGCAAAGTCCTTATAGTGTTGCGCCTCCCACGTTTCTCTAACGACACTCTATCATCGTTGGTGTGAATTTTTGTGGTGTTGTTGGTCCGTGGGCGCGTTCAGACCCAAGGCAAAGTCCTTACAGTGTTGCGCCTCCCACGTTTCTCTAACGACACTCTATCATCGTTGGTGTGAATTTTTGTGGTGTTGTTGGTCCGTGGGCGCGTTCAAACCCAAGGCAAAGTCCTTATAGTGTTGCGCCTCCCACGTTTCTCTAACGACACTCTATCATCGTTGGTGTGAATTTTTATTATTGTTGTTGTTACGTGGGCGCGTTCAGACCAAAGGAAAGTCCTTATAGTGTTGCGCCTCCCACGTATTCTGTGTGTCGTTCATATACACTGTCCGTACCAAACGGAAATATTTAATTCAATTAAGTGACAACCAGTAAATAGAACCAAAAATGGAGATCCAGGAGATCATTGAAGCTCAGCAAAAGCGGGTTTTGAAAGTTGAAGAGGTTCGCGAGACGCTATGCAAACTGCGGCAGGAAAAGCGAACTAAGGAACGCTTCGAAACCGCGTGGAGTGAGGTCCGGCAGATCTATTTAGAGTTCATTGCAGAACATAAACGGCTTCTATTATTGAATCCCTCGGCAGATTTAATATATTTTCGGGAGAATAAGCTGGGACTCATGCAATCAGTTTATTTGAAAACAAAGGAGTTCGTTGAGAGAGTTCATCCCTCTCTTATTCCTGAGGAGAGACAAACAGAGGTCGACCCGTTAACTTTGGGGTCAGTTAGGGAGCAAGTCCCTAAACTCCCGCCAGTGACTCAAAACTATATAGATCCCGGTGAAGGAAGTTCGAATAGGGGGGCCGTCCCAAGACAAGTTGAAACAGAGTTATTAGAACGAGACTTGGGCATAGACGTCAACGACAGACTCCAAGGTGAAGCGACAGCTAGGGATCTGCCCAGGAGTTCAAGCAGGTGTGAAGTTGCATTTGGAGGGGCATGGGGGGCCTGTGATAAGGATAGACAAAATTATCCAACGTGGAGAGACGAACCGCGTACATCTAATCTTGGGCCCTTCCCCACCCATCTACGACCGGACTATTTATTAGATCCTAGTCAGCCCCACCCAGAATATTTGCGGACTCCTGGACCAAACCGCTCAGAATTCTTCTTGGATCCCAGCCAGACCCGGCCAAACCATTTTGGTCCTTCGAGCCATTTTTCCCCTTGGAACTCAGGATATCGTTTTAGACCCGCCCCACCCATCCCAGATATTCCAATATTCAGTGGGGACATCAGTCAATACGAACCATTCAAAAGCCTCTTTAACTCTGTATACGATGGTTCTGAAATCGGTTTTGCGGAGCGCTTAATGATGCTTCAGAGCAAGTTAAGAGGCGATGCAAAACGTGTAATCGACCATTTAGGGATATACGGAGAAAATTACCAACAAGCATGGGTTCTTCTTGACCGAAGGTACAGTAATCGTCGGGCCTTAATAGAAAAGGAAATTCAGGCGTTAGTTGACTTACCTCAGATAAACCAAAGGGAGGCTAAAACGCTGGGAAGAGCATTGGATACCATGCGTTCCGCAGTTCAGAACCTACGGAAAGCAGGATTCAATGCAGATGAAGGTATTCCATTCATTCCGTTCGTCCTGACGAGGAAAATGGATATGACAACTCGGAGGGAGTTCGACTTAACGTTACGAGATCCAAAAATGCCTGTTTCGATAAACTACATCGACCAATTTCTAGAAAATAGATATGTGGTCATGTCCCCCGGTTGGGATGGTCTAAGTGGGATATCCAAGGCGGAGGATCTTGGGAATAAGAGAAAAACCCAGAAGGAGATAGCCTTGGTCTCCAAGTCGGATGGTGAAAAGAGAAACTGGATTAAATGCTTCTTATGTATGGGGAAGCACTTCACAGCCCAGTGTCCTCAATTCATTGAAAGTACCGACAAGGAGAAACTGCTCCGCCGTTATCATGTTTGCATTTACTGTCTCTCCCACAAATATATCAGGGGGGAAGCGTGCAATAAACGCAAGAATCTCCAATGCGAAATATGCAAAGGGCAACATCTTACTGCCATGCATCCGTGCAAAGGGGATAACCCGTCTTCTGCTGTTCATCATGCCAAAAATTCGACAGCATTGCCATGGTCCGGAACCGTTCTTCCAACAGCTGTCGTTAAGCTAGAGGCAAGAGAAGGACATGCCGTTCCAGTTCGGTGTTTGATCGATCAAGGCAGTCAAAGCAGCTATATAACCGAAGATCTAGTAGAGAAACTTCGGTTAAAAAAGAAAAAGACCAACATCGAAATTTCAGGAGTAGGTGGTGTGTCAGCAGGGAAAGTGTCAGCGGTTGTGTGTCTCACCCTTAAATTGGACGATGGTTCCGAGGTCAGCACTAAAGCGTTAGTAGTCAGACGGGTAACTAAAGGTTCCCTTCCACAAGTACCGCCGCAAATAAAGGCATTGTTTCAAGGGAAGAAGTTGGCGGATCCCGTAACGGAACATGCATCTCACGTTCCAGTTTTATTAGGGTCTAGTATCCTTCCACAACTTTTCATGAATGGAGTAGAAACCGTAGATAATTTCCTGCTCCAGAACACGAAATTGGGATGGATTGTGTCTGGTCCGGCGGAATCCTCTGTATCGAAGTTCACCTCAACACATGTCACAATCAAGGAATGGGAACAGGACTTAAGGGCTTTTTGGGATATGCCCCTAAGTAGAGATGAATCTAGTCGCATAGATGACGAAATTTGTGAGGACCTATTCGTAAAGGGTCATTACCGAGAGAACGATGGCCGATACGTGGTACCGACCCCGTGGCGACAAGATAATATTAAACTAGGAAACTCGTACCACAAGGCTGTGCAGCACTATCTCGGTCAGGAGAAAAGGTGGTTGAAAAACAAAGACCACAAGCTCAAATCGGATGAGTTTATGGAGGAATATTTTAATTTGGACCACATGGCTGAAGTTCCAAAGGATCATCAATCTGACACTAGCGGCGAAGTATATGATATCCCGTATTTAAGCGTGGTTCGCCAAGAGGCCACGTCGACGAAATTGCGGAATGTCTTCAATGCTTCCAGTCCGACATCAAATGGTGTGAGCCTTAACGAGATGATCCATCCCGGTCCAAAGTTGCAAAACCATATTTTCGACATTGTCACTAGAATACGCAGGTTTGCGTATGTATACTCTAGTGACATTACTAAGATGTATCGGCAGATACTTTTAAGACCGGAGGATCAGATCAAGCTTAGGATTCTCTGGCGGGCAAAGCCTGAGGAACCGATAAGAGAGTTTTACTTGAAAACGGTGACCTACGGGTTAGACTGTGCACCCTGGCAAGCAATTCGAACGCTTCACCAGGTGGCAGACGACAATGCTCCTGATGAGGAGATCAACTGGATCATCAAGAACGCGTTCTATATGGATGATCTGTTATACGGGGCGTCCAGTATAAAAGAAACTCAAGAGGTCATCCGGAAAATCACAGAAACTCTAGGGAAAGGCAAACTTCCGCTAACGGAGTGGGCAGTCGTCAGGTATCAACAAAAACTACTCTTCGGGAGGCAAATTTTCAGAATTCAGAAGGGACTGAATATCGAGAAAAACCATTGGCTGTCCACGCTAAACCCTTTTGTCGATCAGGTATCTGGGGTTCTCCGAGTGGGAGGAAGATTAGAGCAGGCGCTCATCCCGTTTGAGCAGAAACACCCTATAATTCTCGGGAAGTGTCACCTAGCTGACCTCATAATTCAGCATGTTCATAAGTTTCACCAACATTGTGGAACAGGACTCACAATGGCTATCATCCGAGAAAGATATTACATTCCAGCGTTGCAGCAGAGAGAGAAGAAGTGGATTAGGGGATGCGTTAGGTGCGTTCGAATGCGAGGAGCCACTATAATCCCGAAAATGGCAGACCTTCCTCCCGAGCGAATCAGGTCATCCGCTGTTTTTGAAAATGTGGGAACCGATCTGTGCGGACCATTTCAAATAAAAGCATCAAATTTACGGACCACAAAATCTATGAAGGTCTACATAGTGGTCTTCGTATGTATGTCTACTAAAGCGATATATTTAGAGCTCTGTACGGATCTTACCACAAATGCATTTTTGGCTGCGTTTCAAAGGTTCGTAAGCCGGCGAGGCCAGCCGAAAATGGTTCGCTCCGACAACGGCACAAACTTAGTAGGGGCTTCCAAAGTTCTCAGGGAAGCCTGGGGAAAAATGACCAGTGAATGCGAGGAGAGGTTGGCTCAGCGTCAGATCGTATGGCATCATAACCCCCCAAGAGCCAGCCACTACGGAGGGCTGTTTGAGGCAGCAGTGGGGAGTCTAAAACGCTACATAAAGCGGATGCCTTCAATTTCCAACCTGACATATGAAAATTTTCAAACTGCCGTCTGCACATGGGAAACAATATTAAACAGCCGACCATTGTATCCGCTGGCTGATAATAGTCATGACCTACAGGTACTAACTCCTGCACATTTCATCATTCAAAGAAGCCTATTGTCACCTCCGGCTGGGGAAGGTCTAAATGAAAGTCTCCCAGCAACCAAAAAATGGCTTCAGATCCAGGAACTGCAGAAGCATTTCTGGGTCAAATTCGAGACTGACTATTTGGGGTATCTACAGAAGCGGTATAAATGGAAGGCCCCCGGTAGGCAACTGAGGCCAGGTGAACTTGTTCTAATCAAAGAAAGTGGTCACAGGCCATTAGATTGGAAGACCGGGCGAGTGTTAGAAGTTTTTCCAGATCTACAGGGCACCATCCGTCAAGTAAAATTAAAAACTGCTGGTAGGGACAATATACATCGTGCTGTGCATCAGCTCGTTCCCCTTCTTCCAGAAGAGGAAGCTGAGCCCTCTCAAGCGCAGGAAGCAGATGATAATGCGTTAGAACCGGACAAGGCTCCACCTAACATTCCCTCCCGAACGCGAAGCGGAAAAGGATGGAAGCCGTGGTCTCTAGCGCAAGTGGCTACTCTGCTGTGTATATGCCTAATGCCCGCCACAGTGGTGTCCTGGGCAGTGGACCCGGTCTTGGAAACCAGAATTTTGGAATTGGGATTAGTGCAGGTAAAGGCATTTTACCTAAAATATACTATTGCAACCTCAGTAAACCTCACGCGTGATCTCGACACAATGTCGCAACAGTTGGAAAAGTTCCATAGGATATGTGAGCGGCAGATGGTGGAGGAAGTCCAAGAACATTGCAACGAGCTGAAACTTGCAAGCGAACTCCAAGTCGCTGATGTTAATCGACAGTTGACCGCTTCCTATAAGGTCAACCGAGTTAGGCGGGTCTTTGGTATAGTCCCCATTATATCAAGTAGTTTATTGAAAACAGGGGGTAAGTATATCCCAGGTCTCTTAGCGGCGGGGACAGTAGCTTACCTTAGTTACCGAGACATAGCTATTCGCGAGGAAGTGAAAGCTCTTAGACATCAACAGACAAAAATCGCAGCGTTAACGTTAAACATCGCGGACCTAGAGTACCATCAGGTGGAGAACCAGATAAATCAGCTAATGGAGCAGCAGGGGAAAGAAATGTTAAGGCAGGAGCTGTCGGAGTTCTCCCTAGGAATTAAAACATTAATTAGCGAAATCGTTGCCAAACATGAGCAATTACGAAACATTCGACCTACCAAGGAACTGGCGGCTTTTATAAGTCAGGTTAATACGGAGGTCCCTGTGGTAGTCCTGCCGAAACAAGATGAGCCAGAAAGAGTGTTCGAGGTTAATCCAGTGTCTGCATGGCTTCAGAATGATCTCGTTACGATCGAATATACAATTCCTCTTGCGTATAAAGAGGAATTTAGACAGGTAGCAGTTATCACCCCTCCAGATTCTAAAAATAACACTTGGGACTTGGGGACAACGATACCATTCCGCATCCTATTCGTTGGGCCCAATGCGGACAAGTTTTTCTTCGAGGAAGAGTCTACAGAGATTCTCCCTCGTCTATATGAGACAAAATTGTTACGCTCTGGACCATCATGTATTAAGGAAATTATACGGGGAGCCCAACAATTAAAGGATTGGTGTTCGACCACGCGGTGGAGCAATGAGACCTACATCGGTCGCATTAGCCCCCATGTTGGAGTGATATTCAAAGGGCAAGTTGATAAAATACCAATCACGTGTAATGACACTCAGTTAGAAATTCGGTTTCCTGTTTCTCTAGTAGAGCTCGACTATTGTACCATGGGCGAGGTCCCCTTCCAGATAAAAGAGATTCCACGAGCCATCACAGTAAACTGGACAAAGGTGTATGAAACAGTCACTCCTCGGTTTAATCTTCCATCAACCGAGATCAGTCTCGTCCGGGACAACAAGCACCTTATAGCCACATTAAAGAGAGAACTCGATGGAGTAATTAATGACGATAATGTGTTCAAACAATACATTCCCCACGGTTGTACTTTGGCAGGGTTATTAGTAGGGGCCGTTATCGTAGGAATTTGGGTACGGTTAGCCAGAAAGAAGCGAAAGGGGGATGACGATCACTCTACCTTTATAAGCCATCTAGCAACAGCGGATCGGCAGCACGGGAGATGGGGTCAAGAATCGACAAACCCTATAGGTATCATGTCACCCGCAAATTCCTCAGTCTAGAATTCCTGTGTATACATTCCCATGTAAAAAAAAAACAAACCCGTAGTTGGATCCGAAACTGTAATATAAATAAATGAAATTAAATAATAATCACTAATCCTACGTAAAATTCTTGTGTATGAATGGATTGTAAATAAGTGACTAATACAAATTAACAACAGACCGGCGGCAAAAAAGTCACGGTCAAGAACAGTAGCATGGTGTCAAGGTATCAGATTTATTTTGATTGTTTTTGTTTTTTGTTATGTTGGGTGACGGTCGCTTGATATGTGTTGTTGTTGGTAGCATGAGTGCAAGCAAAAATGAATGCAGACGCGTGCAAAAGTGATTCAATGTCTGGGGCAGCTGGCGCTCTGTTTTCAAATGTGCAAAGTCAATGCCTGATGGATCACATTTCTTTACCGTGGTACGTCATCGTGAAACTGAGCTGATGAGGTATTCCCTAGGCATTGAATCGCTTTCGAGTAATTTTGATTACTACGCGTGTAGTTTAATTACTACCAATAGGTAGCACACTTAAGTGCACAATGAAAAAAAAAAACGAAATATAAGTAATCTGAGAACAATTAACTGAGAGTAAAAATATTGCAGAAATAGTAAGCAAAAAACGAAATGTGGTGATCTTGTGAAGTATGAGTATTTTCTAAATCAACACTAGAATTAACTATAAACACAAAATGCATATGAACATAATGATAACTACATCATATACAAGCAAAATAGCATCCAATTAAACGATTCAAGTTTTCCAGGCGTTTATAAAAAACGACCAAGTATTTATATTTGTGTAATTATTACATTCTTCATTTTCATCCTCTTGTAACAAAGTCCTAGGGTTAAATAGCCTTTTTTATTATAATTTTTAAAGAGCAGATTCGATTATAAAAGAATAATGCACACAATGAAGAAAATAAGAACGATACATTTAAGAACAAACAAAATTGTGGACCCTTCCGCAAAAAGAAAATTAGGCATAAGCTTTGATATGTATAATACTAACAAGACAATCGACTTCATCGGAAAAAAAAACAACACATCAACACCATCAAGACAATTCTGCATCAATCGGAGATCTACCAGGGGACTGGCTATTGATGGAAGGGGTTATTAAGGCGCTACGCACTACTTAGGGGTTTCCAATTTGGGCGCCATCATTTCGATCGTTAGAGGTAGAAGGATGGCCTTACACTCTTAGAATGCAAGCTGGCAACGAGTGACACCAATACAAGAGTTTCTATATCCAGAAACTAGGGACCGTTTGCCAAGAGATAACAGTCCAGGTCCAGGCAATTGGACTTTCTTTGCGCGGGAGGATGTTCAAGCGATTTCACCGGATTTTCTCCAGCAGCCGCATCTTTGGAGCTAGCCCCATGAAACCCAGTCTGCCTGCGCATTTAACCTCTTCCGTCCTTACATCACATGCTATGCAAATGGCCTGTTTGGACATCACGAGATTCTTTTCCGCCTTTGCATCAGCATGTTACATACCAAATGGTATATTTGGCCTCGACATGACTTTCTTCCGTGTCAGCAGTTCGCAGCGCAACAGCAGGTGTCGATTTGTCGCCGACAACCAAATTTACAATAATAAACAAGTGTTATTGTGTTGTGTACAAGAACACTTTCAAAGCAATGTGTAAACACGGAAGGGTCAAACATAGGTGATTTTAAGAATAACGTTACTTTTAATTTTGAGTTGTGAACAAGCCTCTGAACAGAGCTAAAGGGTTCTATCCGAGAACACTTTACGCGCGGGAATTACTTTAAATCGCTTTTGAGATTAATTAAGTAAAAATTATTAATAAGAGAGAAATAGAATATTGTGATTAGAAAATAAAGGTATGTTGAAGTGGAGTCGCGAGTGTTCTCATTTACTTAAGCCAAGCAAATCAAGTAAGTATTATTTCTAACCCCTTTAGTGTTTTCTGTTTCAGTGGTGTTTGATTACCCCATCGTTCCGAAGTTAGGTTTCGGCAACCCGGAACGAGAGCAACCACGGTCCTCTAGTTAAACATCCAGGAGCTAATGCGCGAGCTTGGCCAACGCCAAGCAGGGTAGTTCACTGGAAGAGGCCGTTTAGGAGAATGCTGAAACAAAGATTTTTTCCAGGGATTGTACATACTAAACTTAGCTGTTTGGTTTTTATACGGACAAAACATGGTGGAAAGTAATGAAGGTTTAGGAGCTTGTACTCTTTTCTAAGTTGAACCGATGTTTATCCCTTCACAGGTGCGTTTGAAATAGTTTTCTGGCATGTTTTTTTGTATTTTAAAAAGTTCTCGTATTTAACAAAGTTCAATACACAATTTCAAACAAGTCGGGAAGGTTTACACAAAACCTTAAAAAGTACTCCTATTATAAATCCGGGATATTAGAAATTATACCGATTTCCGTCCGTAACTATTTTCTTTCTGCACAAAACTGGTTCTTTTCACAATGACTGCCAACTGTCTTTTTTTTACTTACTATTATTATTTTTTTTTTATCTGACGTTTGTCGTCACCTACTCTGTTCTCCACTCTTGTAGCGAGGTCTGAACTGAGTGGAGCGCCGGTGACGTCATCTGTCCGCTGGTATTCGCAGCATTCGAAATTTGCGCCACAGAGGGAACTTTTTGTTTTTTGGCAAAAAATAAATATTTGCCCCCATTGCAATAAATTAATTTCATTTGAGGCATCTTGGCTTTGGCACGTGGCTTTAATTCAAGTTAAGGCACACACCGCCGGTGCTGATTAGAAGATTTTCCGACAATGCCTTATTCAAGGTTAATTTAATTACTTCCTTCATTTACTCCCTACCTGAATGTATCTGTTCGAAGGACACACAAACGGCTACAACTTCGCTCATAATTCTCAGGAAAAAAATAGCTGCCAGCTTTCAGCAAACCACATGAGACTTCTTAATGCACAAATAACATCAACAAGACTGTAGCCATATTTTCGGTTTAATATAGCCAATATTTCGTTCCGTGCGCCACTCGAAACGAATAACCCTCCATTCGCCTGGCCCAAACCTTTTACCTCTGCAGACAAATAACTCCTATTGTAGAAATTGCCAAGGCACTTTCACGTCTCATTACCGCCCGGAGGGCAATTAGGCAAAGTTTCTTAATGATAAGCTTGAGGTACGAAATACCTTCTTGCAGGAATTTCATAAAGATGGAAAACGACTGTTACATGGGGAATGTTACAGTGCGACTTGCTTAATTATTTTTGAAGGGCACCGCTTGCAAGGATAGCGTAAAATGCCTTAAATACTGTCGAGAACCACATGATGGCCGAGATTAACTCAAGGGTTGAATTAAGGTTACTTGGTTAGTGATGTTGGCTGTCGACGGCTTGCAAATTTGTGTTGAAGATTACATCGAATCTGGTTATGGGGTTAAACCAGAAGAACAGAGAAAAAACCGAATTCGTTTATTTCATTTTTTTTTAGAGTGGTGGGTGGTGGTGGGCTTCCGGTAAGTGATTAGAACTAATTACAGTGATATTTCCTGCGTTTGCATGTTGTTGGGTTTCAATAGAAAGAAAAGGGAAATGAAATCAAGGTTTTTGGGCTATAATAGACTAAAAGGCCACATTGTGTGTGTGTTAATATGAGGAAATTCCACTTGAACTATTTGAGGATTATATATCCCAGCGCAAGATAAGTCAAAAAGTTTAGAACAAAGCAAGAAGTCAGGAAAGCCAAGATCCTCGGAAACATGTTCCGTAATTTCAGAACAAAGGTTCACCACGTATTCCAAGTTCGTGGAATGAACAAACGAAATCTCCTTGAAGTGCATTTTCAAAAGATGCAATTTTTCCATTAAAAGAGAATCTTAAATAAATATATTAAATATAGCGCAGGAAAGGAAAAGTCGAAAGGTTAAGGAATCATCTGATTAAACGAACTGTACCATAGATAAAAAGATATCATCAGGCAAGGATAAAGGCAAAGTGAAGCGATATCATGGGAGTCTGGAGGTGGTACGAATCGGTTGTCGGAAACTAGATATTGGCTGCAGTTGAAGAAGAATCAAAATTATGCAGCGCTACCCGCCAACGGAGATATATCGTTTTCACGCAAGAAAGTATGTATATTGAATGACTTCAAAAAAATAAAAAAATAGTTTTTCTTTTGGCCCTAATATGGTGGCGATAGGAACCATCGAAAAGGTCACTTCTGATTAAAGTATATAGTATCTAAATTTACGGTTTAGAACGGCTTTATTACGCTTCTACCACAAAAAGGAACCTTTAACGATGTTAGTGCACGCATCGTTAGTTCTTCTTCATATAAAATTTTTCTGAAACAATTATTCGAAACGATGTAAATTTTCAGTTGATCTTAAAACACTTGCACGAAATGCATTCGAATAACGCACCCTTCGAGTCAACTATGACGATACCTGTTGGAATGGAGCATTTATCCCATTTGTCCGTAGCTATTCACTTTAGTGTCATACTGGCATTCAGAGTCTTAGATTTTAGGATTGAATAACTTCTGAGAATGTATCCATACTGATTGAAACATTTCATTTGATACCCAGCATAACAATATTCGGTAGGAAAAAATTAAACCAGCTTCTGTGCACAAACCCCTGAAACTCCGCGTAAAAGAGTGTTATTCACTGCATGCATGGGTGTGCACAGTTCCCCCTTCCCACTAAATTTCGGCGGGAGTAACTGTTTCTGAGAAAGTCCGTTTCTCGAACAGACCGACAAGCAGAGGTAGGGAACCCGTGAGGAGTTGTCAGATCCTTCTTCAGGTATGACCCCAGGTAATGGGGATATTGATGTGCTGATATGTATTTATATAATTCCTTTTCAGACGGTGCATGAGCAAGTGTTTATTTATCTCTGGTGCGCAGACCAAAACAGGTACAAGAACGGTAACCAGAACATAAAACTAAAATAGAAGGAGGAAGTTTACGGTGTAGGGACTTTCAACATCAGTACTGGCTGCTTTCGAAGTAAGCAAGCAGTCCCTCCCCTTGTCGATATCCCTCGAGCGCGGTGCCTCGATGAGTGATTTATAGTTGAAGAAGGAGGTTTTCAAGCGAAGTATCAATAACGAAGGAAAAAAATGATGGAGATCGCTGGCGGTCTCAGGCGATTTCGAGACCCATCACATACCTATCAGGACGTATCTAAGTCAAAAAAATTGACGTATTCAGGGAAACCTTCTCAATTCATTGATTTTCACCAAAGAAATCCAAAGATAGTAAAAAAAAACACAGCAAAGCACATCAGATACTAAAAGTGACAGCTTGAATCAAATGGTTGACTGTCTTACTTTGTCAAATACATGCACGGCAGATAGTAGACTATCAAAAACAGATGAGAGGTAGTAGATTCCTCTACAAAAAGTCGCGGGAGGGGGAAAAGTTCCAAAGAAAAATCGCCACCAGCCACCCCAACAGTGTCACAAACAGGTAGTCGGGAGCGGAAAAATGATGGTAATAAAAAATGTACTTAATGGTATTTTTATATGAGCTTACTTAGATTTAAGCATCTAAACACGTATGAGACAGTACAATGACAAGGACAAAATATTCACTCCCACGTAATACAGATAATACAAGGAAGCCAAAGAAAACGAACTCCAAGTGCAAAAACATGTATTGGCGCAGCGAGAAAAATTAACCGATTCTAATTAAAAGGGTACTGAATCACATAGGGAGAAATTTCGTTTCTAGCTTCCCACAATGCCTTCCTTGACGTGGCATATATGGACCTGGTGTTCGAGGAAATGCGACAGATGTTGAACCAGGTTAGGTTTACCGATTGACGAAGCATATAGAGTCGTTGATCATTATAAAATTATCATTCTCTTCCCAAGATGTCCCAAGATTGTCCTCCTGGAAACAAAGGATTATTCTATGTTTAAGGTAGAGTTTTCCAATAAACTATAGTACAAGACATTAGAGTATATTTCCGCTTCATGTTCTAGTCAACAAATGCCAATCACTTCACTTCGGTCGCGTGAAAGCTCCTAGTCAACTAATTCATGTATTGTACATGATATATATCGCGAATTTTAAGTTCCATATTGGCTTACCGACAAAGCCCAAACATATATTTAGTTTCACCAGACCGTAGAACTGAATACCAAAAGTTTAAAATTTGCATAGTATGCTGTTTTCTCTGCCAATTTCGGATATACACGGTTTGCTTCCTACGAAGCTTCGTTACTCAACAATACTCTGCGTATGCCCTAAAAGTGAATCTGCAATGTCGTAATTCACATAAACAGCTGCTCAAAAGCGCCACGACATTGGAAGATGAAAAATATCGCGCTTTTGACGTCGCGTCGTTTTCGAACTGCCAGCTCCTGCAGTGAGTCGTCGCAGTTTATGTTCAATTAAGTGTATTATTTTTTACCCTTTATAATATGGTGGACTCTATTCACCGAAAACATACTTTGTTTTTGCGATTTTACGAGAATTATGGCCAATGTATTTCACCTAACAACGAGCAATGTGACATTCTCAATTCAACTTTACGGTCATTTTGTCATTCGGCGAAACGTGATATTACCAAATATTAACTTCACGATTTCTCTTGAAAAGTACTACTAAAAAGTGCTGAAAAGTAAGAAAAAGTACTGATGAGCTTCAAAAGGTACTAAATTTAATACTTTAGGTACTAAAAAGTCAACACTCTCACAAGCGACGCAAGTGGCACCTAACGATAGTGTCATTGACCTGCTACCAAACAAATAAGTGTTATGAAAAGATGGGGATCCTTTAGGAAATCAACAAGAATCCTGTACCACTCAATGCGAGCGTTGGTAAGTGAATCAGCGAAATCTGAAGGTAACGAAAATTGTGGATGGACCGAGACAAAATAAAGCAATGATGTGAATTCACGCAGGGGCAATCTTATCTTCAGTAAGGGCAATATGTTGTACGCGGAAATATCAAAATAAATATAATATGAAAAGTCTAGGCAGAAATGCTAGCAAGATTGAAAAGATCCAGGAGAGCGACTATATAACTGAGCTGAAAAAAGCCAGTCTGATCAAAATTATGTAACTTTGGTAACCAAGTTAAGAACTTACTACGAATGAATGTCATAATGTGGGCCTAAAACAATCTCGACGAAATGAAACCCAGAGGAGAAATCCGCATTAAGTTGAAAGAATAGCTTAAATTGGAGGAACTGGGAAAAGAAGACATTGTGAATTTAAGAAAAGGTTATGGTAATACGCAAGTGGCCATAATGAAACTGCTAATGGAGACAACGCGTTGGGTGGAAAAATTGAAGTAGGTTGAGTTGTCTGTTATTTTTTAGTACCAAAGGTAACAAATTTAGTTCCTTTTGAAGTTCATTAGTACCTCAGTACCTTCCCTCATTTATCAGTACTTTTATAGTTGAATAGGTACTATTCAGTGTTTTCCACCAGAAACCGAAACAAAGTTAATGGTATGCAATATCACTTTGCGTGACTTTTCGAAAAGTTGAACTAGTAACATTAAATCAGTGTGGTGTCGCTCAGGAGCTGCCACATATGAATCTGAGATGAAAATTGTCATAAAAAGGAAAGGGGACCTGACTTCTGTCAACACTGCGCTGGTACGTGGCATGTTCTGAATCGTTAACGAGAACTAGAGAAAGGTGGAAACTGTGAACGCTCACGTATACAGTGAGTTACATCCTTCTACGTATAATTTAAGGGGGCCCATATATGAAAAAGAGGGATGTAAATTTTTTTTCATCAAATGTGGTCATGTTGTATCAAATGAAAGGTCTCGGTTAATACTTTCCAAAGCCGGCCTTAGTTTTGACATATATTGGAAAGGTGAGCAGTGTGGAGGGTTCAAAATGATCATTTCTTCACGTATCCATTCTCAGAAAGTACCCAATCGAAAAAATCAGGTACCCAAACTCCGAAATATCCTTCATTTCCATAATAATATAGTACTATAATTTTTAGTAATTGACTGCAAAACTGCCTTAAGTTCATCCTAGAATCACGAAGTTTTGCAGCAATGTAGCCCCTAACATAGAGCATGGTTGGAGTTAGGGAGTTTGGAGGAAATCGCACTACTACTACAGTTATAATACTAAAAAGTTATAATAGGTCAAAGATGTAGCTTTCGTGCAAATTCAAAACAATGTCAGTATCAAGCGAAAGTGGATATTCTCACAAAATTCTGTGTTTTGCCTTCAAAATCCTGCAATTCACCTACATGATGTCATGGAAAAAGAGGGTGAAGGTGATCCCGGCGCAGCTTGATGGACAGAAGAGAGAGGAAAGCTATGCTAAAAATAAATGAATGGCAGAAAGCAGAGAGAAAACAAGTCGGAATACCGGAAGCTCGTGCTTCGGGTATAAAGGTTTTGTGTTCATCTTATCTAAGAAATTTCAACGCATATTTTTCTACCCGTATACAGCTACAAAATTACGAGACATACGTACATATTACAGCCGTAGATGTTACGCTCACCCTAAACAAACAAACTGCCTATTTTCGAATACTGTACACATATAGGCACGTATATAAATTGATCGTACCCATATTTCCGATTTACTTCTTATATCTATCTGAATTAGGCTCTACCCGCAAAGTTCATTAGCACGCATATACTATATACCCACATACACACATGTCTCGTTGGAATAATTGATATTCATATACAAATGATTAAAGAACTAAAAGAAAATAATTCTTTTCCACCCAATTCATACGAACTTACTTCGTGTGGTATTGACGAACTGATATGTGATGATGACGTCATCAGGTTGTAGAGTGCACGACATTCACAAAAAATTGTAAAGTTTTACCCCCTATAACTTTGTTAATAATAGTTGGATTTTCTTCAAACTTGACCAAATTGTGCATTATGTTCTTCATAATACGTATGTCAAATTTTGTACTTCTGGGATGAACATGAGGGGGGTGCCGAGTAAATTTCTAAAATGTGGAAACATACTATTATTAACTTTATTTGTGCAGATATCGGAACCGGATATATTTTGAGGCCTAGATTTCGTAGAGATGCACTACTGAGATTTTTTTTTCAGATTTTTCGGTTGGATAGGTTCTGAGAACGAGACCTGTTACACTTTTTGGGGTCATATTTCGAGCCCTGACTCCCCTATATTTGACCCAATATCAAATATTGCACCAGTTTCAAAAAGTACTAATTGAGGCCTTTCATTTGATACCCCACATGGCCACATTTTATGAAAAAAAATTTCGCACCCTCCTTTCACATGTATGGGGAGCCCCCCCTTAATCTTAACCCAAAATGGCGTCAGTTGCTACATGTAAAGGGAACGGCAGATCACATACTACTACCAATTTTTGTGACAATCGGTGCAGCCGTTTCCGAATAAATCGGCTGTGACAGACAGACAGACAGACAGACAGACAGACAGACGGACAGACAGACAGACAGACAGAGCGCGTACGTTGATAATAACGAACGTGAATTGAAAGCGTTGTGAGAATTAAATAGCATAGGAAGTGAAAAAAACAAAGATTGTTTTAGTTGATTTGGCGGAAAAATTGCCGGATGGTGTATGGTGCGCGAGTGCTTGGAGATGAAGTGAAATCTAGAGCCACTTCTTATTTAAACCACGAACAAAAATAGCAAGTGTTTCTTCTTTTTCTTTGTTGTTTCCTCGCTGAACCGGTCACTTGGTTGCCGTTTTTTTTTCCAATACATTAACGACTGTTAGTTGAAAACATTGAACAAGTTGCACAGGAACAGATTTCAGAACATTGAGAACAGCTGGGTGGCAGCGCGGTTGCTCGTGGGCAGGCAGCCCCTGGTTCGATTACGCTCGTAAGCCTTTTTTTTTCTATTTATCTCTATTTAAACAAAGAAAAAAATTACAAACAAAAAATCGTAAACTGGACTCCTGAATCGGTCTTTGGTTCGTTGGTGGTTGGAAAAAAGCGAAATAGCAACGGGAGCAACTCTTTCCCTTTATTCGGCTCTCTCGCTGAGTGCTGAATTGAATTTTTTTTTCTAGTCGACTTCATAGAGTTTAATTAGAAAGTGAAATAATTACGTGGTCTACACTACGCAGAGCTCGTGTTTTCAAGTAGTGCGCAGCCTAGAGGAAGCACGTTTGGCCCCTGCTTCTCAGGATCGAGATTCAATCCCGGGCTGCAGCGCGGGACGATCCTTTTTTTCTTGAAACATTAAGCATTAATAAACAAACCCCAGTTTAGAACCATTTGCGGGTGGATAGCCCTCAGTTCGATCTGCAACCAAAGCAAGAGCGTGTAGGAATCAACAGACAAATTTGTTTGTAAATTATTTCACTGCAAACAGTGGAGGAAGCCGAGAATTTCGGGGGGCTTCCCACTAGCAAAACGGCTAGTGGGGAGTCGCCTTTGATGGTTTTAAGCCTTAATGATCCTTTTAGGCGGAGCGGTAAATTAGTGCGATCACCTCCAGCGAAATCGAGTGAGAAACAGATGTCGGATCAAAGGAGCAGCAGCGGTGGAGTCAATTCTTTAAATGAGGCTGATGCGTTCACATAGCTGGGAGCAATGATCCAAAATCTGATGGAGTACGTTGGTCAGCGAAATAACGTCCATCACGCTATCAAAGACCAAGTGCGTTCTATTAGGGCGACGTACTTTAAGGCTAAAGAGGATGTAAAAGCACGCGAAGAAGGTATACTGCCGAACAGCCAACAGAAAGTGATGGTTACTGTAGCAACACAAACTATGGTGAAAACATCTCTTCCCAAGAGACTTTTTGACAAAGAAGGTGTCCAAGGTGAAAGAGACATCTCAGCAATGCGCAATAAGCGACAAAGAGACCCCAACGAAGAGGTACAATCACCCCAACGGACAGCGAAACGCAAAAAGGAGAAACCAATTCCGGCGCAACCTACGAAGACAGGAGACGGAAGCTTATCGGCCCACCCGGAAAAGGCCACTAACCGCGCCGAAGAATCTACCTGGACTAAAGTAGAAGGTAAGAAACGGTTGCAAAGGAGAGCCAGGCCAGACGCGCTGATCATAACAAAAACTAGCGAGCTGACGTACGCGGAGATTTTGCGTAAAGTAAAAGCAGATACCTCCCTGACTGAACTAAGTGGTAATGTTACGCGTATCAGACGTACGCAGAAAGGTGATCTGTTGCTGGAGCTTAAAGCGGGTGAAGATGTAGGCGAAAACCTACGAAAAAAAATCGAAGTGGCACTAGGTGAGGCTGCAGCAATCAAAATGAGCAGAGATTCAGTGGTGATAGAATGTAAAGACTTGAATGAAATCGCCACGAAGTCGGAGATCTGTGAAGCCTTGCAATCTCAATTAGGAATACAGTCAGTGAGCGAGGCCAACGTGCTACGACTTAGGAAGGCGTACGGGGATACACAGATAGCGTCGATAAGTCTTCCTGTCGAAGCAGCAAAAAAGGCTATAGCAGCAGGTAAAGTTCGTATTGGATGGGTGGTTTGCCGGATACGAGAGCAAAGTCAGGTGCATAAATGTTTTAAGTGCTGGCAGTTCGGCCACATTGCGAAAGCCTGTACCAGCTCACAAGACAGATCTAGTCTGTGTCGTAAGTGCGGAGAGCAAGGCCATTTTGCGAAGGATTGCAACGGAAAGCCCAAATGCGTATAGCGACAGCGCCCACATTGCAGGAAGCAGTAATTGCCCAGTATTCAGAAAGGCGTTCATAAATAAGCACAAATGAAGTTTATGCAACTAAATCTGAACCACTGTCGAGCGGCCCAAGACCTGCTCTCCCAGAGCGTGTTTGAAAATAATGTCGACGTAGCTATTGTATGCGAACAATATGAAAATCTTCATAGCGGAGTATGGGTAGCTGACAAAAACAGCAAAGCCGCGATATGGAGCTGCGGAAGTCGTGCTATAGAAGATGTAAAAAAACATCCAGAGAACGGATTTACACGTGGCAAAATTGGAGGTATATACATCTATAGTTGTTACGCAGCCCCGAGCCTCACGCTGGAGGAATTCACTTTGTTGCTTGAGAAACTATCTTTTGATGCCAGGCGCTATAATCCCAAAATAATTGCCGGTGATTTCAACTCATGGGCAGAAGAATGGGGAAGCAGAAAAACAAATGCAAGGGGGCAAATACTGCTAGAGGCATTCTCGCGTCTAAATGTCGTACTTGCGAACTCTGGGGGAGCCAACACATACCGGAGGGGAGAATTACAATCGGTAGTAGACCTCACTTTCGTCAGTGACACCCTTATCAAAGACTTGCAGTGGCATGTTAGCGAAGAGTACACACACAGCGATCATCAGGCTATTGTCTTCCAAACCTCGCGTAGGAATTACATGAAGCCACAAAAAAGAATAACGATGAGCTGGGTAACTAACAAATTCGATGAAGAAATGTTCAAGGAGGTACTTCTAGATGACACATTAGTATCGGGAAGCGCACAAGAAAAAGCTTTACAGACCGCGGAAAAATTGCAGCGGGCATGCGATGCCTCTATGCCACGGCGTAGCGCTTTCCGAAGACGAAATCCCAATTTCTGGTGGAATTCAGAAATTGAGGAATGTCGGAAAAACTGCCTCAGAGCTAGGAGATGCTCCCAGCGCAGAAGAAATCAACCTGAATTCGTTGAGCTGCACATGCAATACAAGAACGCGAGGAAAAAATTGCAAGTAGCTATCACGAAGAGCAAATCCGAACATTTCAAGCGGATGTGTACCGAAGCTGATTCTGATCCATGGGGTGGCGCCTACAGGTCTGTAATGTCATCACTGAAAGGCAAGCGCTCCCCACCGATTACCTGTCCAAAATTACTACAAAACATAGTGGACACTCTCTTCCCAGAGGACGTGAACTACATAAATCTGCCTAAAGTGCATGTAAACCCCGACGAAATCCCTGAAGTGGTAGAAGGGGAAATTTTTGATGCAGCAAGTAAATTCGCTGAAAATAAGACCCCAGGGCCAGATGGAATCCCGAATATCGCCCTGAAAGTGGCAGCCAGGTCGGCACCAGGTATGTTTGCTAAAGTTTTTACGGGATGCCTCAGAGAAGGAGAATTCCCCGAGCAATGGAAGCTGCAAAAGTTGATACTTATTCCGAAGCCAGGTAAACCATTGGGAGACCCCTCCTCATATCGACCGATATGTTTGGTCAATACCATTGGTAAACTATTTGAACGAGTATTATACAACAGACTGCTCGCTGTTGCGGAAAAGGAAGGAGGCCTATCCGACAAGCAATTCGGGTTTCGTAACGGGAGATCAACCATCGATGCAATCAGCATGGTGACTGGCCTGGCTCGCGCTGCAATACAAGATGACAAATGCTGCGCAGTGGTGACCCTCGATGTAAAAAATGCTTTCAACACTGCAAAGTGGACGAAAATCGTAGAGGCTCTAACCAAACTAAAGGTTCCAAAGTACATTGTACGCATCGTTGTTGCATTTCTTCTTGGAAGAAGATTATATTGCGACTCGGACGATGGAGAGAAATTATTCCCAATGACGTGCGGCGTACCACAGGGGTCTGTCTTAGGTCCCTTACTGTGGTTAATTATGTACAACGGAGTGCTGACGCTACGCCTTCCTAACGGCGTGACAACTATTGGTTTTGCGGACGATATCGGGGTAACAATAGTGGCAAAACGCTTAGACGAAATCGAAATCTATGCAAATGAAGTCCGGTTGAAAAAGTCCGGTCTATCACTTGCTGAACATAAAACGGAACTAGTGCTAATCAGCAAAAGGAGGAAAGACACGACCGTAAAAATTAAAGTTGGTGGAAAAAAAATTTACTCCCAAGAGTCGCTTAAATATTTGGGAGTAATGATTGACAAAAGACTCAACTTTAAAAAACACATTGAGTGCGCTGCAACTAAAGCATCTTCCATCGCTGTAACGATCTCGAGGATACTACCGAACATTGGTGGACCAAGACAAAGTCGACGTCGTCTTATTTCAAGGGTAGTTAGTTCCGTGCTACTCTACGCAGCTCCAGTTTGGGCAACCGTTCTGGAAAACAAATCAAACTGCGGAAAACTAGGAATGGCGTATCGACTAAGTGCACTTCGGGTATGCAGTGCTTATCGAACGACATCAGGAGAAGCAGCATATGTACTGGCAGGGACAATCCCCATAGACATCTTGGCGGATGAAGGTCGGCGTCTCTACGACAATATGTATGCAATCGGTGAGTCTATTGTACTTCGACGGCAACTAGCACGGCGAGAATCCATCGCAAAATGGCAAAAGAGGTGGAACGAGGCACAAACTGGCCGTTGGACCTACCGTATCATTCCACACATTCGAATATGGATGGAAAGGAATCACGGGGAACTAAGCTACGAGCTAACACAGTTTTTAAGTGGACATGGAGGTTATCGGGCTTATCTTTATCGATTTGGACACGACGAGTCACCATGGTGCCCAAGATGTGGTAACGTCGCTGAGAATGCGGAGCATGTTGTGTTTGAGTGCCCAAGGTTCACAGCACAGCGAACTAGGCTGGAGGCGATCGCAGACAGGCGCTTAACACATGGAAATATAGTGGAGTTTATGTTGGAATCAACGGAGGCTTGGAATCAAGTGGTAATTGAGCTGAAAATGATTCATGAACAGCTAAGGCAAGAAGAACTGCGAAGAAAGCAAGAAAGGGAGCGAACAATAATGCGCCGCAGTTAAGAACTGATCCAGCCCCATGATGCAATGCTTATAGCAGTCCCGTGGGGAGAGTGGAAGAGGAAGGAGGTGGTTTTAGTGAGTAGAAGTCTCACATAACTGTTTGGCAGGAGCCAGCAGTAGGTTTTGAACCTTTCCACCTTCCAACGATGAAAAAAAAAAAAAAAAAAAAAAAAAAGACAGACAGACAGACAGACGGACAGACAGACAGACAGACAGACAGACAGACGGACAGACAGACGGACAGACAGACATCGAATCGATTCTAATAAGGTTTTGTTTCACACAAAACCTTAAAAAACGCCAATCAGACAAAGTACTGCACTAAACTATAATACTACCATTTCGAACCAGTCAAGAGATTTGTGTATTTGAGCAAAACCGTCACAAACACACAACGAAATTAACGAAATCAATCAATTTGCTTAAAACATTTTGCCGCATACTGGCAGGCAACGTTGAGCGTATGGACATCAGAAGAACTCCCAGGCGCCTGTTCAAAGGCAAAGTGGAAGATGAACGAAATAGTCGGAAGGACTCAGTAGACGAAACAAGTTGCAAATTGGAGAACGCGTTGGTTCCACCAAAAATCGGCCTGATATACGACGTTGACGAATTAAAAGGAAGAACTTTACTACGGAGTAAAACATTCAATTTCACCCTCTTCATTTAGCAATTGCAAGACAGGACCTACACATCTAAAAACGTTGATCATCAAGCTTATATTATGCTATGCTAGTTAAAGGTTGTCCTTAACTAAGACGGTCCGGGAATGGTAAAGATTAATGAAAGGAGGGCTTACGCGGAATATTGGGGGTAGTTTGCATTGGAGATTGATGGATCATCAGGGAAACTAACAAATCTATTATGAGTGGCTTATCTCACCACGCTTATATGTTGGTATACCCAAAAAGATATTCAACGGTAAGGCCAGTTAGAACACCGGAATGGAGTACTACTGGGGGTATGGGATTAGAAAACCTGGTCAGTAAACGTAAACACAGCCAAATGTAGAGGGAAATGAAGTCTCGAAAGCTGCTATACTTTTGCCAAAACGAAATTTAAGTGGCGTGTTTTTTTGAAAGAATCGACATCTACAAAAGTGGTCATGAGTGATGCTTACCTTAAGTTGCTTTTTATTCATAAACAGTAAAGTCGTAATACGTTTTAGCGCAGAGGTTTAACGGGTGATTCGTTTGGATTTATTTCAACTATCAAACTATCATGCCATTTTATTTAGTATTTGCCGCAGCAACCTGGGTTTTTAAGTTTGCGACATCTTTTCAACAAATGGGCCATGAATCAGCTGAAAAAAATCCGGTGTTACTTCACAAAATTATTTTCAGTGATTAGGCGAATTTCAGGTTCAATGGTTACGCCAACAAAAAGAAGTGATAATGGGCAACTTAAGGAGTTTTAAGAGGTACCACTGCAAAAACATGAAACTGCCGTTTGGTGTGGTTTGTGGACAGTTCCAACATGCAGAAGGCAAATGTCAATAATGACCACTATTGTATATCAAAACAATCAAACAATCAAAAATAAATAAACGAATAAATAAATAAATGAAATCCTTAACGCCCACGGATAAGCCAGTTTCGACAGTTCCTTGGGTTATTCGTATTAGACTGTGCCCTCCAAATGCATCAGGATGGACAATTTCAAAGTCATTTGCGAACAAAGTTTAAACGAGTAAATGCTTTGGATAGTTCATTGTAAAAATTTTCTTGCATCTAGTTTGCTGGGCTGAGCATAGAATAACGAGGTAAGTGATATATATACACTGAAAAGAAAGAGACGCATTAGCAAATTGACAGTGACCAATTTTCTAGCTAAAATCGATCGAATCGAAGTGAGTTTGGCACCAAACGGTTGTGAATAGAAGTTTTTACATTGTCGCCTTTGGATTTTATTGTCAGCGTACTCACAATTTTTCGATAAAATACGAGAATGTTCAGCTCCTTTTTACGCCATTGTTCCATACCATATCATGATTGCTATTCGAACAACACCTAGATTTGCATTACGCACATCATACTACTGCATACTATTAAAAAAACAACAACAACGAAGCTTATTTGAAAATAAATGGTTATGAAAATTTCCCTGCCATTTCATTTCCATTTCATTTTGTGTAGCGCCATTATCAGTTCGCTATTGTTGAAGTCGAGTGAAATGCTTGCTCACATCAACGTCCTGTGCGCAATCCATAAAGTGAAAGCACATAAATCATAACAAAAGTAATTTGAATAGGTGGTTCTCGTTTGAATGTAACCAATTTTTGTCTGGTTCGACGCTAAAACCACCCCAACCCCCAACAATCCTCGCCAGAAATTATCACTGAAGTAAAAATGAAGGCTTGGCATATGTTCCCCTGAATTGGACATGTATGGACATGTATGCTTTTACAGACGTGTTCCGAAAGGGGGCGGGTGAATGCATGATTGATAACTTGCTCATACGCAGAGCCGAAAATGCATTCTCTTCCACAAACTGTCGGCATTGTGGCTGTGATAAAGGGTAATAATAATGCTCAAAAATACAGCACCCGTTAAGCGATTTCGGATATACAGGGTGCGGCAGCATAACTTCCTTTTTTAAAACGCGCGCCACTCAGTTAGTTGATGTCATAGCGGAGCGTAAAGTTTTGTCCCGACACGGTTCAGTCGCCATCATGCGTTGGAATAGTGAGGAGCGTGCTTTTGCCGTTCAGGTTTACTTTTTAAGCGGATGTTCGGTTATTGCAACACAGCGTGAATTTTGGAATCGCTTTAATTTAGCCCCGTTGGCTCACGTCCCAGACCGCAAATCAATTGTTACATGGGTCACTACATTCAGACAAACTGCAAGTGCGACAAAAGGAAGAACTGAAGTCCCTCGGCCCATTAGATCACATGAGGACATTGAAGCAGTGAGAGCGTCAATGTTGCGATCGCCACGGCGTTCTGCGCGCAAACACGCATCCGCCCTTGGACTATCCGATCGTTCTGTGAGAAGAATTCTTCGTGATGATCTTCCCTATAAGATAGCGATAGTGCAGGAACTTTCAGAACGTGACTTCAATTCTCGGATGAACGCGTGTGAGCTTCTTCTTGATGTCGTTCCCGAGGGTGCTATTGTTTTTTTTAAGCGATGAAGCCCATTTTCATTTGTGTGGGTCGGTTAACAAACAAAACATGCGCTACTGGCCTGACACCAACCCTCGAGAATTGCATCAAAAGCCTTTGCATTCACCCAAAGTCACAGTGTGGTGTGCAATTTCCTCAGCTGGAATTATTGGCCCCCGGTTTTTTGAGGAAAATGAGGTTACAGTGACAGTGAATTCGGACCGGTATGTAAACATGCTACAGAATTTTCCCACGGCTAGAAAATTTAGATTTGGGGGACACTTGGTTCCAACAAGACGGTGCAACAGCACACATTTCAAGAGCATCGATGGCTGTTTTGAAGGAACACTTTCCACAGCGCCTTATCTCAATTAGAGGCGATTTGGAATGGCCGGCACGCTCTCCCGATCTGTCCCCTTGTGATTTTTTTCTATGGGGTTTTTTGAAATCCCGTGTTTATGTGAACTGTCCGAGAACCCTACAAGATTTGAAGACCAATATCCAAGAAGAAATTGCCAACATAACACCTGCTATGCTAGCAAGAGTCATGACAAACGCCAGAAATCGGTTTACGCAATGTATGGACAATGGGGGACGTCACCTAACAGATTTGATCTTCAAAACAATGTAAATAAAAACTTTAGACATGTACCTACATTATAAAAAATAAATAAATATTTTCCGATGCATACAATAGTTTTTATTGAGTTTTGAAAAAAGGAAGTTATGCTGCCGCACCCTGTAACTTCCTTTTGGGAAATTCTTGAAGCAAAGTGTAATATTCCTGAATATTTATGGTAATATAGCAACATTCAAGAATTGGTAATGTCTTTAGCATAATTCCTAAAGGGATAACTAGTTTGGGAAATGCACTATACGCTAATAGGGTGATCATTTTTTTCTTACGCTTTATCTGGTTCATTTCATCATGTCATAAGTTCCGCTGTGGTACCATTTTACGAAACAGACTGCTCCAGGCTTGAATCGTCTCAAAGTTCTTGTATGTCGCATGAAGCATCGCTTTGCACATTGTCAATAAGTATGTAGAGTATCTTTCAGCGAGAGTGATTCATTATTTTGTATTGAGTAACTAATGACTCGTGGGGCGGAACAATGGGCACCATCAATTTCATTTCAATAAAAGACGTCTCCGCCCGGAACTCTGGCAGGAAACGTGGCGCCGGATATGGCAAAACCACAAACTGTCATTTGAAAAAACTCCCTCATTTCAGCTTGAATTCTACGATGTCGCTTAGCCGAAATTCGTGCCGCTCCTTTGCGTATTGTGCTTTCCTTATGAACCATCAGGGAGCAATGATACTATGTGTGTAGCTATCAACCGTATGTAAGGAAATTTAAGTAACATCGCCGCCTTCACGACGAAATAAATTATCCAGTGGCATTTTCTTTGAATTTTCCCAATTTGTACAGAAATGGTTTTTTATTCAGTCATGTGTCTTGATATTTTGATTACGACTTCCTTGCGATATACTATCTTTTCGTTGACGCGCTGAAAGCATTCAGCAGATCAAAAAGTAATAAGGTTCATTTTGCAAATACTCCAGGGAATGGTTTTTCCGAAAGGACTAAGATATACGTACTCACATGTAATATTTTCTGGTGAAGGCATGGATGGAGAGGTCCATCTGCAGACATTATACAGTGGCATTTGCAAAAAATCCTATTAAAATCGATCCATCCTCAGTTGCCTAACCATCTGTCACACGCATTTCACTGGAAAACGATTGAACTCCATGAAATTCTATAAGAGAATAATAATTCTGGGAAGCGACGCATGGGAAATGGATTCGCCGTACTTCAAGGGGAGGTTTTGTTACATAACAAAGACGGTGTAATTTACTTTACGAAATTCTGTTTCATGAGTTGTGAATTGTATTTTGATATCCTTGCAAATAAAGTTTACTTTCTCGAATTCTTAGAAAGAAATCGCATTTTATTTTGTAGGAATATTGTTCTGGCGCATGTTAAAAAATTAGAAAACAATATTATTTATATAATTATAATTTTTCTTCCCCATTTCCACCTTGAGAATTCCTTTCTAACTCCTTCCTAACTATCATGAATAATATATATATATATATAGCAAAATCATATACACCCCGAACTACAACCTTGCTTTGACCGTCGCTCATCGAAATGATTTTATTCAAATAGTCAATACCCAAAACTGTTCGTGCTTGGAACTCCCACGGTCAAGCATGACTTTATCCGACAGCCAATGCATGTTTTGAAGTGTATTGCAAATCCCGATATCATGGTCGCGAACAGGTAGAGCGGCCGCCCTACGACTGTCAAGGTGATAATATCCTTGGACATCTTCTTCAATGGAATCAGCCAGACCCCATGCTTCAACTCTAGACTCTTGTTTAGAGGGTAGGCATTTTTCACGGGATTTACCTTACGTGCATCAGAGCAAATATGCGCTTTGACAAGTTTCACCACAAAAATGGCTGGCGAAGACCAGGATTTCTGTGACTCTTGGATGATGGTTGTGCATTATCGCCGCCAATACTGACACAGGTGGAGAGTCGAGGACTTCGGTTTCTTCATCTGGCAACTTCAGTTCTTTTGACATAGCAGGGGTGGTATAAAATCTGGGTTGATTAAAGTCAAATTTGAACAGATAGAATGACTGAATGACCGTACGCCGAGAGATAAATTTCTGAAAGGGTGCAAGGATTAGAACTACCTGATTACTTGGAATAATTCCACCTGCGAATTTTTCTGGATCAGAGCATCATTGACACTAGGGCTTCAATACATTTGGAAGCCCTTAAATAAGAAAAAAATAGTATAGTTATAAACACTTGCTAATGATGACCTACTAACTTGTAATTCAAAAAGTAGGGTGTAGGTACAAGCAAGCCACGATGTGAAAGTTACACTGGATTCTTCTTCATTGGATATTGCAGCAAATATCACTTTAAAAGTGTGTAGAGGCCTCTTAGTCTTTTTGGGCTCGGCATCGGATCTGAATCGGAAGTCGATGTCAGATCGCTCGGAGGGCACCCCGGAGATCCAGCTAGTTGACTCTCCAATGAGATTTGTGGAATTCCCAGAACCAGGCAAAAATGTGTTCGATGAACACAATATGTTCGCGCTGAAAGTAATCTTGCATGATGTGGTCGGTACGAGTTTTCACCGATATAAGAATCTACTAATTCATGAAGATCTTTCTGCTTCGGTGAATATTTAATTTCATGATTTTTTTTATTTTGACTAGGCTCGCCTGTGCCACTGCGAAAGACACTCGTAAAGTACAAGTGTGCTGCGTCTCTTATAGAGCTACCCGGATCATTGCGCCGCATAGAGACAACAAGCGTTGGCGGAGAAACAGTGGGCACTTTCAAAGGTCATATGACAGTCATCCATACCGAAAAGGGATTAAACATTCTAATTTTATGAGGAGCGGAAACAAGAGAAGTTATTCCTCTTAAATTCTATTACTACTACCAGCGCAATCCTCGGTTTCTTTTCGCTAATTAAATGATAGCGTGGTTCCGTCCAATACGCCTCCAAGAAACGGCCGCACTTAATTCGCCACAACGCATCACTTCTGGTGTGTCGTGGTGGTCGTTTATGTCAATCTGACAGTTCTCTTGACAGTAGAATACATGAACTCAGCGCTATATTGTTCTGAAACAAGTCGGAATACCAAAAGGTCGCGCTTCGGGTATAAAGATTTTGTATTCATCTTATGTGAGAAACTTCTACACACATTTTTCCATTCGTATATAGCTACAAATCCAACACATTGCTTCACATTTTTCCCAACTACAAGACATACTTACATATTACAGACATAGACCCTATCCTCAACAAACAAGCTGCCAAATTTCGAATACTGCACATATATATGCACGTTTATAAATTGATCGTACTCTTATTTCGGATTTACTTCGTGCGCCCAAGGATACATATGTACATATATAGTGCGTATATTAAAAACGGCTCTGGTCAATAAGGCGGATTTACGCTGAATATAATTCGTAGGCATGTCGTGTTCTACGAATTATATAAAGGAGCATTCAACATCTGCGAGCCGCTACGGTCACGCTGCTCCCAGGGCAGAGGTGAGGCAGCGTCTGACGTAAAGCCGTCGTCGCTTGACTTTTTTTAAAAAGTTTGGGTGCAAGCCCTAAGCGAGGGGTCCGTGGACCAGGAAAGAGGGAGTAAGTTGCTCCCCATTTGGTCCGGTCCTGCATTAAGTTGATGCGGACTGAATGTGACGGCAATACCGCCAGTCAACATTGACGAGCTGCTGGAGATCTACGCTAGGATAGGAGATAACAAAGTTCCGGGCCTGGATAGCGTTCTGAATAGGGCCCTTGAGCTTGCTGTGAAATCCAGACCGGACATATTTGAGGAGCTGTTCGAAGCGTGCATGTCCAATGCGACAATGCAGGTGTGGCCCTGGCAAGGATGATGCCGAACGTGGGAGAACCACGACATGCTGCCAGGTTGCTTATAGCTAGGGTAGTGATTTCGATCCTGTTCTATGCACGTCCAGTTTGGGGAAAGGCATTGCAGGTGACATTTAACGCTAACAAACTGAGTTCAGTCCACAGGAGAATAGCCCTAAGAGTGTGCTCGACATTTACGACCTAAGGGCTAAGCCCTAAGAGTGTGCTCGACATTTAGGACTGCTTCAAGGGATGCAGCATTCATCACCTCTGGAATGATTCCCATTAACATCTTGCCGAAAATATACAATATAAAGTCTATGTCTCCTTTAACGCAGACGAAAAATGGCGAAAGGAAGAGATCTCGAAATAAATGGCAATGCTCGGAAAGGGTCGGTTGGTACACAGGATCATCCCTGGCACGGTGATATTAATTATAATCTTACCCAGTTTCTCACGGGGCGTGGAGGATGTCGCCAGTACCTATTCAGATTTAAACTAGATACCTCACCCGATTGTCCAAACTGCAATGGAGTCCCAGAGGACCCAGAGCATGTATTCTTCCATTGTCTAAGGCTTTTGGAGGAAAGGAAGAACCTAGAGGAGACTCTAGAAGAGGTACTCGTACCAGACAGACGGATAGACGGACAGACAGACATCGAATCGATTCTAATAAGATTTTGTTTCATACAAAATCTTAAAAAAAGACGAAATCATATGAGCGGAGAGCAGAGGGAGAGAGCGCGCATTTCATGTTACAATTAATTGAGTTCGCTAGAAGTATTTGAATATTCCATAACAGTTTAGTCCGCAGTGACATTTCGAATTAAAAAGCTAACCATCAAATGGAACGTGAATCATCATTTTATACATTTTATGCCGCTACCGATAAAAGCTAGTTGAGGCGAGGAAAGTTAAGCAGCTTTCCAGTAAAAAAGGAAGTAGAATTATTGTATTATTATATTTTAGTTGCAGATATGCTTAAGAAATTCAATTCAGTAGGGTAAAAGTGATCACTTTAACTCCACACTCCGTTGGAACTCCTGAGAGTGAGTAATGTACACAGAAAAAGTCACACTCCAACCCCAAAATAGTGATTCGCGATACGTTTAGAAGTGGCAGCGCTTTAACCGACGAAAAATGTAAGGAGTCACGCGATGAAATATCAGAAAGCAGAGAGTGGAGTGAGGAGGGAATAAAGAGAATGGAATATAGTAAAAACAACATGAGCTAACTGCCTCGGTATTCCGTCAAAATTTGGTCTCACTTATCATCCGGTAAGTTAAAGTGTAAGTGCAGTCCCTACGGAAAGATTAAGGACATTTAAATTGTCAGCGGGACACTTCAGTAGGATTGCACTGAGAAATTGGTGAATCGACTTGGCCACTTTTCCTTCGATTTTCAGATAATCCTACTTCTGAGGTTAATCACAACCACTGGCCACTTTGACTACCACAAAAATCTACGTACATCACAAGTCAAATGTTAAAAAGTACAGACATATAGTTAAAAACTGTTCAAAGAACGGAAAGATCCAAACTTAATTACGGCGTAATAATCTGAGATTCATGCAAAGGAAATAAACAACCTGTATAAATACTTTACGGATTGGCTACTATCTCTAAAGAAGGTGATATGTCAAGGTCCAATTTCTCCGGAAAATAAAATCGATATCGGAGCTGAGATGACCGTAGGGGGAAAAAATGTCAGTCGAATAATATGCTTTCTACGCTGGAATAGAGATAGATGGAGGTTAAAAGCTTCTTATTCAGTGTACATAGAGAAACTCTAGAACTATCGGCTTGAATATCAATCTAAACATATAGGCTGTCAAGGGAACAAATGCGTGTATATAAGGCAGGGCATGACTTAGCTTCGCAAACCACCTATGAAAATAGGCGTGGAATTTATCTGGGAACCTTCTTGCCCCGTATCCGGGGTTGAAAATGTACTGGCAACGTTAGTCACCCAGGAAATGACGAAGGTCCCGAATAACAAAAGTGTCCGTCATTTTCATTTACTTATTTGATAGGCAAGGAACAAGAGACATCCTATTGTAACGCTTAGACCTTAGAATGGAGCAGCTAAATTACAAACCTCTAGACCGTACTCTGGTCGACACTTCAGCGGAACGGTTGCGTTACTTGACTGCTTCCAACGGAAAGGCTTGGACGCAATCGCTGAACTCACTTATGTGAGTACCATATTTTCAAGAAGTATAGTCCAAAATCCAAAACGGTTTTCTTTAAAAATTGGCGAAGGCGATAAGTAGTCGCACAAATATTGATGCGTGATGCGCTCAAGAGCAAATACTGTGCGAAATCTCGGGAGACTCAGCGTAGTATTTAGTACTTATTATTTCGCTGGTAACGAAAACAGAAGATGCCAATTCCTCAGTCACCATGATGGGGAACTGAAGAGGTGACAAATCACGATTCTCAACTATATAATATTGGGTAAAGTTGCCTCCCTGGAAACCATGAACGATAGTGCGTAGTTGTGTTTGTCGCGGTATACTCCATCCAGGAGTAACAATCGACGATATATTTTTCGAAAAATTCTCATAACGCTTACTAAATGCTGTCTTATTTTCTGTAGTATTCAAAGAGAAATATAAACAAATGTTTATATCTTTCTTTAAAACGTACATTATATGTTCGCTCCTTTATGGAGGAAAGCACGTCCGCACAGCCGTCAACAATGGTGCGTAGGCGTGGTTGACTTGCTATGGCCCAATCAGGATTAGTGGATGTTGCAAAACATTTTCATTATAAAGAAAAAAAACATTGTTCTATGTTAGGAATCATATTTCACCCCTGGAGCATTAATTTAGAAATGAAAACTTACTAACATGCTGTACAGAAACTGAGCCCTTCCCACTATGGAGTCGTCTCTGTCTTGGAATGTGGCAGTCACATTGTGAAAATAACGACCTACAATATAAATTGCAACAAGTCAAGGGACGAATTCCTATAAAATCAATTTTTCAAAGTTAACAAGCAAAAACAAAATTTTTAAGGCCAATCACATCGTCCTTTCATCCGGTAACGTAAATCCATATAGCCTATCTCTATTACGAAAGTGTCATGGAGTGACATGGGTCGGAGTATCATATCCTCCAGGAAAAGAAAAATATTCATGGAAATGTGAAAACAAGATTGTAGAAATGCCAATAGGTTGTGAGTTACTGGGCCGAATTGGCGAGAAGTGAAAGCACAGGGCATTGAAAACTTTGTCTGTATCCTACTTTCTTTAATAAATTGGCTAAATTTAAGAAGCAAAGTTTATCCGAAACAAAACATTGCCTTAGTGGAAGTGTGGCTCAAATGACCTAGAAAGAAACGCTAGCAAGTAATTACTTTCGCAAATACAGAACTAAGGTTCGAGTGTTTCGGTCCGGAATTATTTCCTAAATTCTTGTATGTTCCACATAACACACATAGTTAATTGGGAATTTACACAATTACCATTTACTCGCTGATTAATTTTCCCCACATACCAGCTCAATCATGTGAAAAGCAATAACTCCACACAGGTGTTGAACACGGAAAGTAGCAGACAACAACCCTTATTAATGGAAATCTGCAGGCTTGAAATAAATCCAAGCCGATTTTCGAAATTATCTAAATCGAGCGTCATAATCTAAATTTGATAAATGTCGGAAAGCATCAGTCGAATTTTAGGGTATTATTCGATGTGTTTCCTGTTGGCTGTTTCTCGGAAATTGGATTTGATCTCTTCCAATAGAAAGGAAAAATTATGTTATTATTTTGAAGGTTATTATAGAGCTAGATTAATTTTGAATATCAGTCGTTACTCCAAATGGAGTTTGCATTCTATTATATTGCAAATACTTCACATTACAAGCTTTACACATACTTTCCACAAACAATTTAATTGAATAATAAGTTAATAAAGTCTGCGGCATTCACACATGGAATTTGGTGTAATTAAACACCGTATCATAGCGATGCCAAGCTATGGCCAAGGTAGACTTTTTTAAATATTGAGTCAGGAAATGTACTTGTTAGCACTGATGAAGGGAACAAGTGGTTCCCGAAATATCGGTATTTGCAAGAATAAATATTCGCACCACCGAAAAAGAAACAACAAGTTTTATTATTTCAGGAAATGTAGTTCGATTTGGTGATTAAAAAAATAGTTTCCATCTGAAGCTAGTACTGAAGCCGGATCAGTCGTGTTGAAAGGGAGGAATTTATCCGCACAAAGACAAGAACGTGCGATATTTCTTAGACTGTGGTGTAAATCTTGTTGATTAAAAGGTGGAAGAGGCAGTGAATAGGTCACATTTTAAGAGAGGGCAGCAGCTCCATTTTTATAATATTTTTGCCTTTTTTAAGGTTTTGTGTGAAACAAAACCTTATTAGAATGGTGACGGTGTCTTTTTTTTTTTTTTTTTTTTTTTTTTTTTATGGATGGAGGTGGAAATCTTAGAAAGACACTGCCGCGCCAGGTTGCAGCAGCGTGTGGGATTCTCACCCACTAAAACCACCCCCACTTTCTCCTTTTTCCTTCCCCGCGGGACCGCCGCAAAGCATTACTTCGCGGGGTGGACTGTGCTTTACGCGACCACGCCTTCCGTTCTTCGCGTCCTCCTTGCGCGCTCCGCTCTTGCCAGTTCTTCTTGTATTCGTTTGATGGCGGTGTTCACCGCACACCAGTTTTCCTCCGATTTCAACATTTCCCCGACGATGTTCTGCGGGCTTAGAGTGGTTTTCAGGGAGTCTTCCAGACTCCTCCTTTCTGAGAGAAATCGTGGACAGTGGAACATAACATGCTCCGGGTCCTCAGGTGTGCAACCACATTCAGGACACAAGGGAGAATCATCCAGCCTGAATTGGTGCAGGTACTTCCTGTGACCGCCATGTCCTGACAGGAATTGCGTCAGATGGTAGTTAATCTCACCGTGTCGTCGCTGGATCCACTCTTCAATACGGGGAATCAAAGTGTGGGTCCAGCGACCCCTCTGCGAGTCATCCCACCGTTTCTGCCACTTTTCCAGCGACTCTCGCCTTGCCGCCTTTCGGCGTTCTGCATCCTTTTCAAGAGGATTCATTTTCCTTGTCTCGTACAGGCAGCGTGTCTCA
Organism: Hermetia illucens; assembly: GCF_905115235.1. NCBI lineage: Eukaryota > Metazoa > Arthropoda > Insecta > Diptera > Stratiomyidae > Hermetia > Hermetia illucens. The sequence continues at coordinate 85,317,162 of NC_051850.1, read as the reverse complement.
CTTGCCAGAATGTCTATCGGGATCATTCCCGCAATAACACACGCTGCCTCGCCTGATATTGTTCTGGAGGCGCTGCACACCCTTAGCGCCACTAAGCGGTAAGTCATATTTACTCTCCTACGATTACTCTCAGACGCTAATGCTTCCTCCCAAACTGGTGCCGCGTATAATAGTGTGGAGCGAACCACTCCGGCCACAAGTAATCTGCGACTATACCTTGGACCTCCAATGTTAGGCATCATCCGCGCTAATGATACGCTGGTATTTGCCGCTTTCTCACAGGCATAGTCCAGGTGTCCCCTGAAATTGATCTTAGCGTCAATCATCACCCCCAGGTATTTGATAACCGGCTTCGAAGTGATGACGTGACGACCAACGCGAATATTAATCGTATTCCTCTTCCTACGATTGGTAATCAAGACCGCCTCCGTCTTTTGTTCCGCAAGGTCAAGCTGAACCATCTCCAGCCACGCTTTTATGGCGCTAATGGTTTCGTTAGCGTACATTTCGACGTCTTCAGGTTCTTTCGCGACGACAACCACAGCTAGATCATCTGCGAAACCGATTATCGTGGCCTCCTTTGGCACGGGAAGGACAAGGACCCCATTGTACATGACGTTCCACAGGAGAGGACCCAACACTGAGCCCTGTGGTACTCCTGCGGTGACGGTGTACTGCTTGGATCCCTCATCCGTGTCGTACCAAAGTGTCCTCTCCGAAAGGTAACTGTTGAGGAGCTTAGTCAAGTAACTAGGGACACCCGTGTTAGCCAGTGAACTTTTTATCCACTCCCAGCTTGCGGAATTGAACGCATTTTTGATGTCCAATGTCACTACGGCACAGCATTTTTTAGACGACATCGCGTCTCGAGCCAGCTTCAAAACAACGTCTACGGCGTCGATCGTTGAGTGGGCTTGACGAAATCCAAATTGTCGCTCCGATAGTCCATCCTTGTATTCGATGATAGGGAGCAGTCTGTTGTAGATGACCCTTTCGAGCATCTTTCCTGCCGTGTCGATAAGGCAAATCGGTCGGTATGATGAAGGGTGTCCTGGTTGTTTATTCGGCTTCGGGAGCAAAACTAGTTTTTGCCTCTTCCACCGATCGGGGAAAATTCCTTCTATCATGCATGTCTCAAACACGCTGATAAACCAGTCGGGTCTGGTCTTAACAGCGAGTTTAAGGGCTCTATTGGGAACAGCATCCAGACCGGGTGCTTTGTTATCACCAATTCTCCGGCAAATTTGCATAAGTTCCTCCTCAGTTACCGCAGGTATGGTGTAGACGTCGAGTGCTCGCTTGTGTTGTTTGCGCTCCCCTTTATCCGGGGGGAAGAGCGCCGTCACGATATCGAGCAGAAGATGCGGACAGGTCAATTGTGGTGTTCGTCCTCTCATCTTCTTCATAACTATCCTGTACGCTGTTCCCCAGGGGCTTTGGTCTGCCTCTGTGCAAAGCTCCTTGAAGCATTCTCGCTTGCTGGTCCGTATAGCCTGCTTAAGCCTACCTCGAAGGTTCACATATGCTAGCCGTTTCTCGTCGAAGTCTGGTCTTGCTCTAGATCGTTGGCAGATCCTTCTAGCACGAAAACATGCATTCCGTAGCACCGCGATCTCTTCATTCCACCAATAGTTTGAGCGCCTTTTTGCGAGAACTCGTCGCCTCGGCATAGCAGCGTCGCATGCTCTTGTTATGCGTCCCATCATTTGCTCTACCTTTTCCGTAGCCGCACCACCGGGACATTGGCCTCCCAATAGCATCTCTATGAATGCATCCTCCTCAAGCCCCTTCACGGACCAGCCCCGGTTTCCAGCCTCACGGGAACACGCATCGACGCATGGCCCATATTCGATCTGGAGGAAAATCGCCTGGTGGGCGCTGTGAGTATAATGCTCACTGACAAACCATGTCATTCTCCTCGCCAATGTGGTACTCACATATGTCAGATCGACTATTGAGCCCGACCCTGTCCCACGAAAAGTGGAAGCGTTTCCCGTGTTGGCAAGCACCAAATCTAGCTCCGCGAAAGCCTCGAGCAGGATACGGCCCCTGGTGTTCGTAGTGCGACTGCCCCAATCCACGGCCCACGCGTTGAAATCACCAGCTATGATCTTGGGGTTTCGACTTCTTGCATCCGAGACTAGCATACCTAGCATTCCTTCGAATTCTGTTATCGTCGCGCTTGGTGGAGCATAGCAACTATAAATATAGATACCAGCTATTTTTGCCCTGACGAATCCAACTTCTGGAAACTCCATCACTTCTTGAATGGCCTGATTTCCACACGCCCATATTGCCGCCTTGCCAGTTTCATCTGCAGTCCAGGCCCCGCTCTTATTGTTGCGATAGGGCTCGCTGATTATGGCAGCTTCGATTCCCTTCTCATAGATGGTCTGGGAGAGAAGGTCTTGCGCTGCCTCGCAGTGGTTGAGGTTGATTTGTATCAACCTCATTTTTTGACTGCATTCAAGGCTCGCCTAAACACTGGGCATCTGCTGCTGCCTGCAACGTGCCGACAGTCGACGCCCTTTTTTTCCTTGCAGAGCATGCATTCAGGCTCAGCCTTGCATTCCCTGAACATATGGCCTTCTCCCCCACATTTTCTGCAACATTTTGACTTGTCACAGTCACCGGTGCATTTCGCCGCTATGTGGCCGAATTCCAGGCATCTAAAGCAGCGCTTAAGGGATACCTGCTCCCTGAGTCGGCAAACGACCCAACCTATTTTTACTTTCCCAGCCGCCAGCAGTTTGAACGCTGCTTCAGTTGGTAAGCTTATAGTTGCCGTTTGCGTGCCTCCGTATGCCTTCCTCAGTCCCCTGATTGCGGAATCTTGCAAGCCAAGTGGTCCGAACTGCTTTTCTAGGGCGTCACGGATATCCTCCTTGGTCGTGATTTCGTCAATGTCCTTGCATTCGATGACAAGCTCCTGCTTTCTGGCCCGTACTTGAGCTTCTTCTCCTAAGGACTTCTCCACCTTGCCGAGGAAATTTTCTACCGTTTTGCCCGGAGACTTCTTCAGCTCCAGCATCAAGTCTCCTTTCTGGGAGCGTCTGATTCGGCTGACGTTTTCTCCAAGGTCCATCAGCTCAGGATCGGATTTGACCTTCCTAAGGATATCGGCGTAAGTCATATCCCCTTTTTTGGAGATGATGATTAATTCGGGCCGTAATCTTCTTTTCTGCGTCGTGTTTTTCCTTCCACCAACCTTGGTCCATGCTTCCTTGGTCCCTTTTTGAGGCTTTGCCTCCCTTGGGTCAATTGGAGCCGGCGCCGCAGTTTCCACGATGTTGGTAACTTTGTTTCCCTTGCCTTTTGCCGGTGAGAGGCCTTTTTGCCTTTTCGCGTCCTGTGAGCATCCGAAAGAATCGTTCGCGCACTCTCTACTCCTTTTTTCAAGTTTACCGCCCTTTGGATGTTGAGGGGGTGTCACTTGTGTTGCCTGGGTGACGCTTGATTTCTTCGAGGCGTTTTTTTCTTCCTTGGCACCATTGTATAGTACCCGAATGGTACGCACCATGTTTTTGATGGCCTGGTGCACGTTGTGTTTGTCCTTAATAAATTCAGACAACTCTACTATTTTACCTCCGAGTAGGGCAAACGATGATTCTTCCGGACTCTGACATAGCTCCTCCGCTTGGTTTTCACGTTGGGCGCTTACGTACTTATTAGCCTTCCGAATGCTTCCCAGATTTCCTTCCTTCATCAAGGTTGATTTCGGAGGAGATCGCGCTATCGTCGAGCTTCTCTTAAATGGATCAACCACTAAGTCCTGCGACATATTTCGACCAGGTATAGTTACCCCGCTGTGGGCTAATACCTGACCAGTTTGTGCTCCATCTTTTCTTGGGTTTTGAACAGGCGTTCTCGGGAGTGATGTACTCCTTTTAAATGCCTCTTTCTCCAGGCTACTTGTAGTATTTGATGCAACGGTGGCCAAGTAATCCACCACCGAGGCACTGCAGTCGAGGGATATCGACGGCCGGGAGCCTGCTTGCCCACTCCCAAAAGCCGCCGGTACTGGGTTTCCGAAGCCCTGCACCGTAACTTTATTCTCCTTCTCTTCCTCCATGTTTGGTTTTATTTCTGGGTATCCTTCCCATAGCCAATTTTTATCCACGGGCGGGCGTTTACTTCCCACCTACCCGGCCCGCGCATAAGCATGCCCATACACGCACACCTCCAAATGCGTATATGTGCATATTCCTACGCATCCGCCGAGCATTCCCTTATCCGCACGAAGGGACGCGCCTGATGGGAGATTTGGCAACTCCGCACAGGATGGTGACGGTGTCTGTCTGTCCGTCTGTCCGTCTGTCTGTCTGTCTGTCTGTCTGTCTGTCTGTCTGTCTGTCTGTCTGTCTGTCACACCCGATTTATTCGGAAACGGCTAGACCGATTGTCACGAAAATTGGTGAGAGTATGTAATCTGGTGATCCCTTTACATGCAGTAAGTGGCGCCATCTTGCGTTAAGTTTAAGGGGGGCTCTCCGTACATGTGAATGGAGGGTGCAAATTTTTTTTTGACAGAATATAGCCAAGTAGGGTATCAAATGAAAGGTCTTAATTAGTACTTTTCGAATCTGGTTCAATATTTGATATTAGATGAAACATAGGGGAGTAAGGGTTGAAAATATGACCCACAAAAAGTGTAACAGGTCTCGTTCTCAGAACCTATCCAACCGAAAAATCTGGAAAAAATCACAGTGGTGCATCTCTACGAAATCTAGGCCTCAAAATATATCCGGTTCCGATATCTGCACAAATAAAGTTAATAATAGTATATTTCCACATTTTAGAAATTTACCCGGCACCCCCCCCCCTTATGTTCATCCCAGAAATACAAAATTTGGCATGAGTGTAACGAAGAATATAATGCACAGTTTGGTCAAGTTTGAAGAAAATCCAACTATTATTAACAAAGTTATTGGGGGTGAAACTTTACAATTTTTTGTGAATTTCGTGGACTCTACAACCCGCATGACGTCATCATCACATATCAATTCGTCAATACCACAACGAAATGAATTCTTATGAATTGGGTGGCAGACAATTATTTTGTTTTAGTTTTTTAGTTATTTGTCAACCAGACATGTGTATATGTAGGTATATAATATATGCGTGCTAATGAACTTTGCGGCTAGTGCCTAATTCAGATAGATATAAGACGTAAATCGGAAATATGGGTACGATAAATTTAGATACGTGCATATATGTGTACAGCAGGTAATAGGCAGTTTGTTTGTTTAGGGTGAGTGTGATATCTATGGCTCTAATATGTACGTATGTCTCGTAGTTTGGAAAAATATGAAGGATTATGTTGGATTTGTAGCTATATACGGACAGAGAAATGTGCGTCTCTTACATAAGATGAACACAAAACCTTTATACCCGAAGCGCGAGCTTCCGGTATTCCGACTTGTTATCACCTACCCCTGCTCCACGGCTATTGCTGGCACATCATTGAATATACTGATCATGAGTCATTGAAAAGTAAATCAGAAAGAGCTCAGAAGTTCAGGTACGGCTTTGTTACGTTTAAACATAGTGTATATTCATTGAGTATGTAAGAGTATTTTCAGCAATAGTAAGCTTTCAACCAAACTTTCCATTATCGTATTCTGCATTATAACTCTTACGATTGTATTTGCATCTGGTGCTGGAATTCAGTTTGAGCAGGCACTGGAATTGGAAGCACAGCGATATCCGCAGGGAGTCGTCGCAATTATACTTTTTTAAGTGTTTTTGGATATTCTTGTGAATTTGGTCCTGATTTAACCATACAATTTTTATCCTCACTCCGCTCCTTTAAAAATAAAATCAAAACCACCGACCTATTTCGAAAAGTACTAATTAATACCTATCATTTTATATTCCACATGGCTATATAAGGAAGAAAAAATGTCCACGAAGTTTTGAAAAGGACAATAAGAGTAGATTATAAAGATGACCTATTTTTCATCAAGAAGGAAATCTATATCAGAGGCGCCGAGTTCAAGGTGAAGAACGCATGTATGTATAAATTAAATTTCAACTCAAATTTCCGTTAAATTGAACATCATGAACATCTTGGGCAACCTGTGCATTTAATAAACTTGAAGCTTTTTATGGGGAAAGTATCGACAAATATCACCCACGGAGAAGCCTTTCCAGTAGCTTCTGGATAAAACGCGCAAACATACCTTCATTTGAAATTCTACCAATGACTTCTGAAGATAGCAAATGAAAACACGAAATAACATTTCTGAATATATTCACAGGATTAATCCAATTTTTTTCACACATAAATCCTTTCATCAATGAAATACTAGCACCTCAGTTTATGTTGCTGACTGCAGGGGTTCATTAGTGCATTTTTGAAATGCCAATTCGAAGTTAAGTGAACATCGAGAGATAGTTAATTGGTTTAATGGTGTTGCGGATATATCCGAAAAATATGTAAAAATAATAATAAAATAAAATTGTTCTTGCAGAATCAGTGTAGCATTAATATCCAAATTGAATTAATTTAATATTTTGTGGAAGGTCGAACTAGTTTCATAATACCCCAATAGCTGAAATATGGTTGAAACGATTAACCCAATTTTGAGAGTTGAAGATTTATCAGTATGCTGACACGATGTAACGAATAAAGTTCAAAATAATATTACAATATGTATGCGACGTCCCTAAAGAGGTGCGGTGGGGGGGAGGGGAGTTTGGTGTCAAAATGTAGCAATAATTAATATAATTCCCCTGCGTTTATATATCAGCTGTTATTTGATGAAATGCTTCGAACTGATTAGTTTTTATCCCAAAACCAGTTAAGAGCATCCGGATAGCTGAGTGGTTAGATCGCAAAGCTGTTGTACGGAATGTCGCGGTTCAAATCTCACTGGTGGCTTGGAATTGGAATTTGTATCATGATTTGACGTCGGACACCAGTCGACTCAGCTGTGAATGAGTTCCTGAATCAAATCAGGGTAATAATCTCGGGCGAGCGCAATGCTGACCAGTGACCGTTACGGTCTTGAATGAAGTGCTCTAACACACTTCAAGGCCCTGATCCAACATGGATTGTTGCGCCAACGATTATTATTAGTTAAGAGTCTTTCATATATATATATATCGGTGTGAAATTGTATTTACTGCCACAATTCTTGAATGACAAATGGAATTTATCTGAAAGATTACTGATTACCGCTCGCATTTTGATATTGAGTCAAAAGATCCAGATACTGTGTGAAAATTTTGATCATAATCATTTTATGAATAACCAGTTTTATCATGCTCTCATTAAGGAAGAAGCTATATCTAACATCCTTGATGTACACTCACAGTAAAAATCTTTGGCGCAACACTCCATATTGGACCAGGACCTTCAAGTGTGTTAGAGCACTTGACTCAAGACCCTAACGATACAGTACACTGTAGGAGGCAATGTGGTCAGCATTGCGCTCGTCCGAGATGACTTAGGTACTCACAGCTGAGTCGAATGGTATCGGACGCCAAACCACGATACAAACCCCACTGCCACCAGTGAGATTTGAACCGCGACCTTCCGTACGACAGCCTTGTGCTCTAATTACTCACTCATCCGGACACTAGAGCAATATGGCTCATATTATTGCTTATTGAAGCTGGTAGTGTTCATTTTTGTGCGTGCCTTGCTTTTGTGTCATCCACCGGAAAATCTTGCAACACGTGTCCAGTCTGTTCGGACAGGTTACGACGCCAATGTGTTTGGAAGAACTTTAACAGTTATACGTTAAAAATACTAATTTTCGTTTGGTCGTTTGACCAATAACGAAAGTGTGTTTCTGGCAAATAGGCTAAGTACCTGCCATCCCTCGTCTTGGTGTCATCGTGGGTGATATCAGGAAATCCGGTTAGCCTGCCGCGGCTCCGGAGGACAAACAAAAACCAACAACAACTATTGAAAAGTTCTCGAACGAAGAATTGGCATAGAAATATCTTCGCGCAAAATTAGTGAATAGTTTGATAAAGATTTCTGGCGAGATCGATGAGAAAACCGCACAATAATAATAATCAGTTACTAAATATCGATCTGGATTACATAATGACAGTGGATCTAAATACTATGGTAATGCACAAATGATGCCATAGTGGCCCATGCGGATGATATAGATAAATTGATACGATGGGAAGAGAGTGCGAAGATGACCTTGGCGAAAGTTGCGAAGTAACAAAGGAAATTGAGCTAGAAATAACCGAAACGAAAATCAAAATTTTGTCAAAACCAGAGGAAAAACGCCAATCAGGCAAACCATGACATTAAATGATTACAACTCCGAACTAGGCTGGCGGGTAAAAAATCAATACTTTGATAGTGGAGTTCTCTGAATAATTCAGTGAGGATGGGTGGCGGATGACGAGTCAGATAAAAAAGAAAGCTGAATCTTTTATACGAAGAAATAGAAAGTGTTCCCATATTAAGATTAGAAAGTTCCAGTTGGCGGCCACGCAGAGCCTAAGGACAATAAAATTATCAGACGCCCACTCAAAGACAAGTTGTAAAGAGAAAGACAACTAAGAAAATCCGGAGACAGATGGAAACAATGAACAATGCAAATTTCACAGTTCATTACAATATGACAAATTCCATCCTGACGTTCGCATGCTTCTTCTGTTGGTTGAGGATAACTATTGGTCACATTAGGAATTTGCTAGTATGAAGCAGAGCAGAGCTTATGGAGATAATGGACGGCATAATTAGCACTGACGAATCAGCAATGAGATGATAATCAGAGGAATGTTGGCAAGACTGCAGACCGAAATTAGCCCAGCCTCTAGGATATTTGACGATCGTATTCCATTCGCAGGAAAAATTGTCCGTCACAAAACTAATTGGGTTATACCATTCAAAAATTTTTCAAAGGTAAGCAAGTTCACTTCACTAAGTGAAGACATTTTGTCATTCCAGTTGATATGGATTCCTGATTTTTTACGATTCCAGCCGTTGTCAAAACCCTCCTTAGGTTGCAGATATTCACAGGGCCAAAATGAATAATTGGAGTTCCTGACGACAGGGAAAATCTTTACTGAGGAACTCAAGACCGCAAGAGCATTTTGCGTATTTTTACTATTCCGCAAGTAGAGGGAAAAACTATAGTAAGGCATCCATGCGGGGCTGGAACTTAAACTGTCTTCTCAAGAAAATTGCGGTGACTACTCCAAACTTTAACGAATTGAACTGCATTTTGCTTTAATATTCGCAAAAATCTATGACCGACGACGTAGGGAAGGCCTTCTGAATGGATAAGTTTCGATCATTAGTATCATATGTTCATTCACTTGGGCAAAATTGGCCCTTAGATAAAGTATACTTTAATTTATAAATTAAAACCCATTAAAAAAGTTCCTAAAGAATCAATAATTAGTTAAGTAGGAATGGGGAGTATAGTGAAAGGTATACAACAATTTTTTGTTAGTAAAAGTCGCAGTTCAGTAAGACAAATCCTTTTGTAATCAAATTAAGAATAATTGGGAATATTTGGGAAGGCGATAACAGTTTCGATCATGATTTTCTGATTTTGCAAGAGGAAACCGCCGTTTACGTAAGAATTGCGAATGTGTAAACAGCAAAATTAGTAAAATTAAAAAGTGTACAAGTGTAGAAGCTTTAAAAAGCGCTGTTCCCTACAGCAGGAATAGACAGAATTACAGACGAACATTAAGGGGTGAATAGATTTGCTAACTGGTCGCATAACTGATGGAAATTCTCTGAAAAGCACCAAAATGGAAGATTGCAAATTCAGAAATGTCAGGATAAAATAAGGAAACGACAGAAGATGATTACTCAAGAGGAAGTATATAGAATAGAGTGCAGAATATACTTGAAGCACGGAGAAACAATGCAGAAAACAGTTGGTCAAGAATGCAAATTCCATTTGTAGGATAGAAGTGGATTCGGTTCCGTTATCCTTTGTCCTCTTCGGTCAACAGATCGCCTCTCCTAGACCGGGTAGGTATAGCAATGGTTGTACATTAATCAGTATAAAACTTTAAAAAAATAGACATCATGTGTAGTGATCCAACGAGTTGTAAAGCCATGTTCAATACCTTTGTCTTTTCCCTGTTCTTTAGCATATGCCCCGCTTAGTAATAGGGTTGGCTCGTTTTCATCTCTTTCGTTACTTTTTATAGTTGTATGACTGGTCTGGGTGGAGTCAAGAAGTAACCGTCTACCCGCTATCTCCATCTTAGAAATGACTCCTGTAATTCTAATCTAATCAAAACGAAATCGCAACTCCGTAAGTACTGAAAGCCGTTAGGAGAATTCATGATAATTTGCAGTGAAAAAACAAAAATGGGTAAAAGATTCATATATAGCGCTAATTGTAGATACATAGATTTGGTATAGATAGACCCACATATATGACTGATTTTCTTGTATGTATAGCAATTTCAGTTCAAATGCGAACACAACATTAGCTTCTCTACAATTGGAGTGGCATTTCAGAGAAGTAAAAAATTAGCACTTAAGGTAAATAAATCGAAGTTTGTGAAAATAATTTTCACTCTAGGAAAAGAAGATTGTCGTCAAGTGAAAATTAGTGGCATTGCAAAGAGAATTTTGTCTCGCAGGAAATCCCGGAAACTGGAACAAATTGAGCTACTGAACCTAGAGAAGGTCCATGCATATATGACAAATTAAAAACTTTGATTTTTTCTGATGTATTAGATTTGTTTCTCTAATGGAAGTAGTAATTAAATTTGCAAACTGATAACTACCAACAATACTGTGAAATTATATATGTTATTTCATCATCATCATCAACGGCGCAACAACCGGTATCCGGTCTAGGCCTGCCTTAATAAGGAGCTCTAGACAGCCCGGTTTTGCACCGAGGTCCACCAATTCGATATCCCTAAAAGCTATCTGGCATCCTGACCTACGCCATCGCTCCATCTTAAGCAGGGTCTGTCTCGTCTTCTTTTTCTACCATAGATATTGCCCTTATAGACTTTCCGGGTGGGATCATCCTTATCCATACGGATTAAGTGACCCGTCCACTGTAACCTATTGAGCCGGATTTTATCCACAACCGGACAGTCATGGTATCGCTCATAGATTTCGTCATTGTGTAGGCTACGGAAAATGTTATTTACTATTATTAAAATCTGGCAGCTATTGTAAGCCCTCTAGGTTTGGCTGAGAGAAAAATCAATCGAAGAATATTTTGAATATTTTATTATTATTCTGTTAAGGGAAAGTCGCACCGCGTCCTTGAAGAACTGCACTTGTTGATCATAGTATCTCAAGCAGGCCTGTAACCGGTAGGAACTTTAGTATGTTCCCCACTTCCAGAAGTTTCAGCTTTGCATCTGGTATTAAGTGTTCTCCCAGATGTATCAACCTACTTTGCACAAGTGCCGGACACTGTCCCAGGACGTGCATAGAGGTTTCGTCCTCCTCCTCACAGAACCTGCAGGCAGTGTCCGTAGATATCTCTAGCTTCCCTAGGTGATAGTTCAGCCGACAATGACCAGCGAGAATTCCCACTATGATTCGGAGGTTCTTTTTGGTGAGGTTCAAGCAATCCTTTGTGCGCATGGGTTCGTATCCCCCAATAAGCACCCTGGACTGCTCCATCCCTGGTAGGCCCGCCCAATATAGTTCCCTCACCCGTTTCTCTTCGTTTCTTAGATTCATAGCCATGAAACCGTTTCCGATTCCACAGAAGGGTTCTGGCCCGTGTAAAGGCATCCGTGCTCCCTTCTTGGCTAGTTCATCCGCTGCCTCATTGCCTTCCAACCCAGCATGGTATGGAACCCAAAGTATCCAGACCTTGTTGGACGAGTCGAGTGTATTCAGTCTCTCAAGGCATTCCCATACCAGTTTAGAGTTCACCTGGTTGGACCTAAGTGCCTTGATCGCTGCTTGGCTATCGGTGAGAATAGCTATGTTCTGCCCTCTGTAGTTCCTTTGCAGATTAAAGGAGGCACACTTGTCTATGGCGTAAATTTCCGCCTGGAATATGCTAGTGTACCTGCCTATTGGCTCAAAGTACATTTTCCTTGGACCAATGACACCGGCACCCGCTCCCTCTGCTGTGAGGGATCCGTCAGTGTACCAAGTAATCAGTTGCTGGTTTAAGCCGTATGTCGCAGCCACGCTCTCCCAATTTGTCTTGTTACTCCAACGTGTTTCAAACTTCTTATCGAAGTGAAACCTCGTTGTCATGTTGTCCCTCGGTATCAGTAATTCGGGATACCGCCTAGAGAAGATATCACTCTTCCTTCGATTTAGGCAGCTCCCTGCCTCACGCATACTACCGGCCATCCTGAATATTGATCTCCTTGCCTGCATCAGTATGTGCAGATGGAGAGGGGTTGATTCCAGAAGGACCTCCAGGGATGCCGTTGGGCATGTCCTCATTGCCCCACTGATACACACGCAAGCCAGCCTTTGGATTTGAATATTTTAATAATAATAATAATAATAATCGTTGGGACAACAATCCATATTGGATCAGGGCCTTGAAGTGTGTTAGAGTACTTCATTCAAGACCGTTACGGTACACTACAGAACACTGTAGGAGGCAATGTGGTCAGCATTACGCTCGCCCGAGATTATTACCCTGATTTGACTCAGGTACTCATTCACAGCTGAGTGGACTGGTATCCGACGTCAAATCACGATAAAAATCCCACTGTCGCCAGCGAGATTTGAGCCGCGACCTTCCGTACGACAGCCTTGTGGTCTAATCACTCAGCTATCCGGACAACTTTGATATTTTGATTTGACCAAATACAGAGACTTAATTTAGGTGAAGGAAATGAAACCGAACACCGAAAAAGGATCAAATGCAGAAAACTACACACATAGCTACAATATTCCAAAGTTTGGGAAAGAATAGAGGAAGAATTTTACGCGTTCAGCTAAACTATAGTTTTATTTCATGTATGTACCTGTACAAGATTTCGAGGGCATTTTCTTTTTTGAGATGTGAGGTAAAGGGAAGAAGGCAAGGAGGCCACTTTCCGGAAAGATAGAGCTTCAGGATTTACCATTTGGCCATATAGAAGACTTCTACCTGTCTTCATATTTTTATCAAAACTATGAGCAAATTGCTTTCTCCCTGCGCCAAATAGTATTCCTTGTTATAAAGGCATGAACTGAAGTAAATGAAGTATAATAGTATGTCATCATTTTAATACTATTTTGAATATGCAAAATTTAATCAGGGAGATGCTGCACGAGAGAAGCAACGGCTACAGTATTTCAGAAAATCATTCCACTGCCAAACTATGGAAAGACGTAAAACTACGTCGGTTGAATCTGTTCACCCCGTCATCTCGTGCTAGTCCATAGATATGTAAGTCAAGTAGACGTTTTGAAGCTTATCTCCCAGAGAATAGGATTGTCAACCCATATGTCAATAAGAACTAAGGATTTCCGTGCAAGTGCTACAACTAAGCGCATTCTTTCCTAATTATTCAATTTAGAGCATAGTTCGTTCCGTGGGCAAAATGGTTGTTGATTCTATGTAATACTTGCCATCTACGTATATATATGTCTGTAGTCTGTACATACATACGTTGTGCTTCCTTCGTATGAAAGATTCTTCAAATTTATACGTTCAGAGGAAGTATCTTCCTCAACCTTGAAAACATTTGTTCAGAAAGTTCAAATAACCATGCTACAAGGCAAACACCAACCGTGAAGAAATTCCAGGATTCGAATGAGGTTGCACTATCTTTTGTGTGGGTTGATTACTTGTAAAGGTCACCAACAGTTGAACACTTCATTGATGTTTGCGAGTAATTTTTACTACACAATGCGTAGTTTTCCATTTCCATTGTTTACTTTGCTCACTGGTCTGCCTCTACTTTCGAAGTCTTTCATTTTGTATACTGAAAAGTACATATTTGGAGAGTACTCCGGTAACCAAAGTAACATCACTAACTTTTGAGTGGATTTACTTCTTACAGCTAGGCATGTTTTTCTTTTCAAAGAAGACGAAAGGCACCTCAATTTTAGGGAAAAGTTTCTTCTCTGCGAATCGTAAATTCAATTCTATTCCCTTTAGAGGCAATTACATGGCTTGGAGTGTACTTAGCTATCTTGTCTGTATGGATGTGTGCACATTCACACCCTGGTCTTGTTTACAAACAAAATACATATCCAATTCAATTTCGCATTCGTTTCCAGGACGCTTTTGTTAGTTTGAATTGTTTTGGGAAAGTATCAGTCGTATCTGTTTATCAAACCATAGTAGCCAGAAGCAATTTGTTTGAAAGATTAAGAATTCATTTATTTCGAAAATGGGATGCGTCCTAGAGTTCGGCGAGTAGAAGTTTCAAAATATTGAGGCTAAATTAGCTTAGCCAGACATTTGCATGGCAACGCGCGTGTAATCAGTTTTGATTTACATGTGTGTAATTTTGAAATATTTCATTCTACACAAAGCAAGAGAAAAGAAATAATTAAAAACCCCAAAAAGTCAGCAGGGAACTGTGGTTATAGCTTAATATAAATTTGGCACGGCACGGACATAACGGCCATGTTATCACGCGGTAGCATGCTTTGCAACAATAATCCCCTAATGCGTCTTATATGGACATCTCTGCGAATGACATGCATATTACGTTTAGGCCATTCTGATATCAGAATGAATCGGAGCTTAAAATAAACTATAATTTCATATCCTGGAGAAGTCCTCTTTCGACTAAGTTCGTTATCACAGCCATGCTTTCCTCTCATACACATTTGAATTCGGGAATATTACTGGGTACGTGCTTATTGACAAAATCATTGAAATATGGCGCATAGGTCGTAAGTCTGAGTACGTTGAAAGACGTATGGGTTGACTTTTATAAGAAATTTTTGTATCTCATACACCAAAGCAGACCTCGTACTTCTACTGGGATTAAAATGATGACCAATGTTTCGACCTTGCCACAATGTATCCAGTTCAAATATATTTTTCACCAACTTTTCCCATTTGTGGCAAATCCTCTTGGCCTCTTTAAGAGAATTTGAAAGTATAATTTCGGGGACGGATCCAATGTAGGGTTAAATATTGATGCTCGTTTTAGATACCATTTAGTAGTGAAAGCGGCATAAAGACAGTGGAATGTTCTGAAAATTCTAATGGGATTCTATATTTGACATGACACCCTAATAAAACCTGACAGTTTGAGTTTCCAATTCGGAGACATTGCCCGTATTTTATAGGTAACCTCCATGCTTGAAGACAGCAATAGGTTAGACATATTTTACGACGGTCATAAATATTGACCTCCAGATGATTGGTTCATAAAGATAAAAGTGGCAGGCCCGATAGACCATTTGATGTTAAAACTCGTAACTTTGACCAGAATAAATTCTGTGAAAATTTGACTGAACAGAGGCAACAAAATTGGTTTAATAATAACGATTTAGCTACTGCCGAGTATAAAAATGTCTTAAATGAGTGAAAAAAGTAGCACACTTGGAATTTCAATTTGTTCCTGAAATTTTAAGGCTTCAATTTGAATTTCTTGATTTGTCGGCACGACGAAAATATAGCAATTACTTAGTATTGATTCTACTTCAAACGAGTCGGAATACCGGAAACTGGGCGTTTTAAGTTTTGTGTTTATGTTATGTGATGAACTTTCTAGAAGTGAATTTTCTCTTTGTTCCAACCAGACGTTTGCTCCCCATTCATTGAAATGAAGACCACGCATCTCTCCATAAATTTATTAAAGTTTTACAGTTACGACGGCTTTTATATTTTTCTGAAGGTAATTCGCAAATATTATTTTGAACTAACCATCTTAGTTTTCAGATTAGTGCGATCGCCATTAGTAGATGGCGGGCGTAGAACCATTGGAATTCAACGAAATTACGCGGAATTCAACAATTTGACTTTACATAAATTTGCTAGTAATAGCTGGATTGCCTTCAAACTCTCCCTTATACTGGCCCCGTACTTTTAGCATAAACTTAAGGGGGGTTTAATGTATATTTCTAACATACATTGGCTGATATCGTAATAGAATGTATTTTGGGGTCTAGATTTTGTAGAGATGCATTGCTGTGATTTTTTCCAGATTTTTCAGATGGATAGGCTCACTCTCCTGTGTTTCACCCAATATAGGGAAGAAGTACTAAGAACTAATGGGGCCTTTTCGTTTGATATCCTCCATGATCATATTCTGTAAAAAAAAATGTTTTCCCCTTTTTCGCATATAAGGTGAGTCCCCCTTACCACAACACAAAACGGTGCCACTCGTGAATGTAGCGATTCATAGACCACATATCCTGATCAAATTTCGTGACGATAGCTTGATCCGTTTCGGAGTAAATCTCGTGTGACAGACAGGCCGACGAACAGATGGACAGACAGACAGGCAGATATTGAACCGATGTTAGTAAGATTTTGTTTCACGAAAAGCCTTTAAAATGAACACCAATGAAGGGGATGAACATACGAACTTAATTAAAGGCTTATGCACCTTCAATGCATGTATGTGTGGAGCTTAAATGAAAAATCCCATGAATCGTTTTTCAATCTCATCAGACAATACCATTTAAAGTTTTTAATATGATCATATTAATTTCACAAAATTGGAAGCGCGTAGAAGTGTGTCTCTTTCCCGAAAAATTCACAACTCTACCTCGCAACTCTTCAGAAAGTCGCAAATTCTATTTGTCAGAGCAGATTTAAATAAGTCGTTGACGATTCGAAGGACATTTGAGTCAAACGGACAAGCAGAGTGAATAAATATCCCCAAACACGTGTATTTCTTCGATGTTTACCGCATAATAGGGAAGCATATTTCACCACATTTGTTTGCCATTTTTGTTGGTGCCTGAAGAAATTTTTGCTACTGACATATCCAGATAACACAAAAATTGATAACTTTCCTTCGGTAGATGCTTAATATTTTCGGATAAAAATTCAGGCAGTACAAATGGCTAGAGCTTTTTCCCGCGGAGTTAACCAACTAACAGATAGCCTGTGATCAAAGCTGATGGATGGGAGCATCAAGGAGGTGATTCCTCCTCCCCCAGCCATAGATTTTTTTTTCTAAAAAAACAAATATTGACAAGGTTAATTTTTGGACAAAATAAGAAACCGGGTTTACTACAGGCTGCATGCATGAATACTTCGCGATAGCCTTCAAAATGGCGGTGGGTGATCAGCTAAGATAAACAGTTATAGTATGTATGCTACGCTCCTTAAATTCTTAATTGAAAAAGTTTAAGGATGTATTTCCCCAGGCTGCTCTCCTGAATAGTTGTGACACTAACGTTGATTACCACTGCGGCGGTGCATGATATATATTGATATTTTAATGAGAATTTCCTCCCGGCCACCACCAGTCACTTTCAATTATATAAGAAGCCTGTAGGAGACCCGCGAACTCGAAACTGACAGCAGCATTAAGCTTACCAACTGTTCAATTAGTAGAAGCGGAGTGGGGAAGTTTTGGACTGCCGAATCTCAAGTTTGCCGTCGTACTAAATGATTATCCGGAGATCTCTGGCATGTGAGAGCCATATCAAAAAATCCCTCGGGCGTTATTTCCATGAAAATATATAGGAGATAATAGTGATAACATCAATAATCAGCGAAGAGCTTCTAGAAATTTGCAGTCGGATATTGGAAGCTGAACTTAGGGACAGATACGTTTGTTAAGTTTTCCGGAGCTTTCTTGCACTATGGGATTTAATAGAAGCTTATACTAGCACTCATGCAAACTAACCTACAGGCGAGCCATGCTTTTAGAGTCCCATACATCCTTTAGGTCGTAAAACCAGCAGTTCCTCTTTTGGACCTTACGAACTAATAATGATTCCTCTGGATAGTTGACAACCTGCAAGCTCGCGAAGGAGAGCACGCATCAATATTCATTATCATAAATCTCTGTAAGAGATGATTTCATCAGCTATGGAATTCACACAGAAAGGATGTGGGAATACCGAAACTGCTTAACTATTGCTTATTCTACTTTCTACTTCTACATTCTAGAAACCTTATGTGGTAATACCGCCAGAGAGCATTGTGTTGATAATACTAAGCGCATCTATGCTAACGTATAGAGTGCTGCGTGCTGAAGCAACCGTTAATCACTATGTCGCATAGTGATTAACAGTTGCAGTGAAAACCTTCCAACAAAGAAGTGTGCTGTCGCCATCTTCATGGATTTGATTGAAAGTTATTGACTTTGGTACAGGCTTTTAGTAAAACTAAACAAAACCAGAATGGTGTTATTCACAAGGATTATTGCGCAACCGGCAATCTTATCGTGAAGGTCTTCCGACAAATGCTGCAGGTTCACTGAATGACATGCGCATATGTGCCTCTGTGTTATTCATACTCCGGACTGTAGGAGGTCCTTTTGCTGAAGTGGATAGGACCGCATCAACATCTGAAAATTAAAATTTTAAATACCGTTTCGAATTAAGTGCCAGGTCAAACACGCGTGGGGACCAGAAAAACTAGGGACGTTAGTGCCGCAATTGAGAGGCAGGATCCTCGATATTAGTCAATATCTCACGTGCGTCGGATGTTGAGGCTCGCAACTTTGGAAGAGTCATCATGATTTTTTAAGCTGATGTACTCCAGTTACAGAGGATGTTGGTGTTATTCACCAACGGAAACCCAGCAGTACATAATCGAATCTGGAATATTTCATTAGACGATGGCGCTAGGTACAGTGAACCACTAGGGTCGAGTACCAAGTGGTTGAGTTTGTGTCCCACTATACGCACACACACACGCCGGCCAATGGGTACAGTATCTAACAAACAATGGAGAATTTGACAACAAATTGCCAACTTGTCTTTCGTAAAAACCGTTTCGCGAAATTTCAAATTTATAAACTTCACAAAAATGGAAGGATATCTTGGGCTGAATGAAAATCAACGAGAATGGTAGCGATGGATATTGATAGCACAATAGGTTCACCTTTGGATTTTCAAATCATATAGAGAAAATCACCCTTTCCAATTTATTAGACCGACTTTTCTGAGCCATCCCATTGCAGGATAACCTGCTGCAGCTTTTGCTGACGTTTATATTTTTCGCTAATCTTTTGACCCCTCTCTCATTATTTCAATTCGTAGCTATCTCCGTTGAAATATTATGAGTTTTCGCAGGAGTACGAAAGTTGATATGACCAAAACTCAAGGAATGAACGAAGCAGGAGAACCGCGCAGACTGTTATGTTAATTTTCTTGGATAAACAGTTGATTGGCGGGCATCTTAATTTCTTGTTGAACAAAGAACTAGACAACAAAGGCACAATTTTTTATTTGGGATATGACGGATATTATGTCCACATTTACTTGATGTTGGACCGGACCAGATGGAAAGCAACTTATTCTTCTGTTGTTGGTTCACCGACCCTCCGTTTCGGGCGTGCCACCCAAGTATTCAAAAAGCAGGAAGAAAGATGACTAACGGTTTCGTTCAGGGCAGAGGTCACTCATCATACGCTGCCTCACCACAGCCCTGGGAGCAGCGCGTTCGAAAGTGCCAACAGATGGAAATCGCTCCTTTTTATATAGTCGCAAACACGACAAGGGTGTAAATTATATCCAGGATAAAAAATGAATTTCTTGTGTTAATGAAGCTTTAATTTTTGGCGGAAAAAAACGTAGTTGAAGCCAAGAATTGGCTTGGTAAACATTATTCGGACTTTGCGTCAGCAAAATCAACCATTGAGGAGTGGTTTGTGAAGTTTAATTGAGCACGGAGGACGATGCACGCAGTGGACGCCCCAATGAGGCGCAAAGTGATCGAGATAGCCGAGGCTCTAAAAATATCAAAGGAACGTGTGCATGAATGTTTGGATATGCGAAAACTATATTCGAAGTGGGTGTCGCGCGAGCTCACAATTGACCAAAAACAATAACGAGTTGACGATTCTGAATAGCGTTTGAAGCTCTTCCTCCATAAAAAACCTGAATTTATGTGTCGATGTGTGACAATGGACGAAACATTGCTCCATTATTTCCCACCACGTTTTGATCGCATACGAAATTACGATATCCGCGATCGATATGGGGTTGCACCGATCGTGGAAAAACTGCGAGAGAAGCGTCTTCGATGGCATAGTCACCTAACTCTCGCTAACGACTATTCACTTGCCAAGATTGGTTTGAAGATCGAAGCCGATTGTAGGCAACCAAAAGGCCGGCCGAAACAACGGTGGCTTGATATGCTGGATGGGGATTTAAAAGCCTCGCGATTACATTTAGATCAGGCATTTGATAGAATCAAATGGCGAAACTGATCATGACGAGCCGATCCCGCTTGTGAGCGGGACAAAGGATGAAGATTATTTCACACCACAATCAAAGCGCTCATCATCTGAGTGGACTGCACGTATTGAACCAGCTCCAAAGAGGGCAAAAACGCAACATTCGGATGGCAAAAATGGTATTGGATGGTAAAATATTCAACGACTATTTTGAGAATGGAAAAACCATCAACAGGAAATAATCCCTATAAAAACCGACTCCGTCTACGGAAAGTTGAAACATGTGTCAGAAATGATCTATGACATAATGAAGATATAATTCTCACGTTGTAATGCTCTTTTGGTTTATGGCAACTATATATTGCAAATTAAATTACAATTAATATTAGCATTTTCAATGTGTCCGGATAGCTCAGTGGTTAGAGCACTGGGTTGTCATACGGAAGGCCGCGGTTCAAATCTCGCAGTTGGCAGTGGGATTTGTATCGTAACTTGACGTCGGATACCAGTCGATTCAGCTGTGAATGAGTACCTGAGTCAAATCAGGGTAATAATCTTGGTCGAGCGCAATGCTGACCACATTGCTTCCTACAGTGTTCTGTAGTGTACCGTTATGGTCTTGAATGAAGTGCTCTAACACACTTCAAGGCTTTTTTCCAATATGGATTGTTGCGCCAATGATTATTATTTCCGAGTTATCACAATCTAGGCAGATGCCGGATTTTACCTAATATTAGTACTAAGTGCCAAGTATTTAGGCTCGGACGATCCTATCTACTTGAAAACTAAAGGGGCGCTGGTGGTGGTGGCCGGTGGTAGGTCAGTGGGAGAATCCGTCGAGTACTCCCCGCAACATCGAGCACGTGTGCAGAATGGTGTACTTCTGCATGGTTTGAACCAGACTGTGCGAAAGTCCCAGGACATCATATTATTATTATTATTTTCAATTTGTAGATAGTTGCAAATATGTCACTTGAAGATGTTCTTGTGTGGTCGAAATACGTTAAAACAAGCTGGTACATAGGGAAGAATTTGATTTTCTGCTTCGTGTAAAGCACCTTGAAATCAGCTTACTTTAGTTTAACCACCTAAACAAGTCTGGTAATAATATATTGCTGTTCGTTATACAGGGTCAAAGTTTCTTCTTCCTTTTTTCGATGAAGTAACAACTTATCTTACGCATTTTAAAGTTTTCATGTAAACCAAACACTTTTTAAACTCGGCACACTCTATTTTGTCTTTATCACATGCACTTCCCTCTGGAGCCGTTCCATGTATTGACTCAAAATTTGATGGGAATGCACAAACTGTGAAGGTCCATGCATTCATTGAAAAAGATTATTTCATATTAAATTAAAGGGGGCCTGTATATGAAAAACAGACTGTGATTTTTCACACCATAGTCAGAGTGGCCGCCCGGGTGAGTGCTAAGAAAAAAATCACTATAATAACCGTTGGCGCAACAATCCAAGCGGTTCGGGACCTCGAAGGATGTTAGAGCAGTTCATTTAATACCGTAACGGTACACTACAGGATGATAGTACCTTAAAGGAGGCAATGTGATCAGCAGCTTGTTCGAGATTATTACCATGATTTGATTCAGGTACTCATACACAGCTAAGTTGAGTGGTATCGTCAAATCACGATACAAATTCCACGGCCACCAGTGAGATTTGAACCACGACCTTCCGCTCAGCTATCTGAATACTGAAAACACTATGCTGCTCCTATATGACATCTAGTCTGCTCCTCTATATTTGGCCAAATAAAGTTAGTAACAGTATAGTATAAACAGCAGCTAAACCAGCCAGTATCGGCTGTGTGGGGCGGAATTTCGCAAGCAGGTGTTTTCGGCCCTTATTTCTTTGATGGCAATGTCAATGCTCACAGCTTCCTGGAGATGCTGCAAGATTACTTCCTCCCATGAATACAGCAGCTTCCCAATTTTGATGATCTGTATTTCCAATAAGACGGTGCGTCCCCGCATTATACAGTCATGGTCCGTGGTTACCTAGATGACGTATTGTATCGGTCGGCGTGGGGCTATTGAATGGCTTCTCCATTCCCTGTGCTGATTGGTACTCTATCTCCTACCCTTACAGAATTATAGCTTTTTTCATGAATAATGTCAATAAACTTGACCTTCCGAAAAAAATCGCAATTTCCCTCCTTCTCAATCATTTAATCCCCATCCCCACTTTCAGAAATTGCATAAAATTAAGGCCATCATCCCTACGAAGATATAACTGTTTTAGTTTTAAAGAATTTCCAAAATCGATCTTTATCTTAATCTAATTATGTGTTGTTGTAACTGTACTTACAAACCTGAAAAGTTGCCTCATTATGTTTGCTTTCAAATGACATGTAAAAACAGAATCTCAGGAGATAGAAAGATTAAAACGGCAGCGCTTGGCGGTACATATGAGATACGGTTCCTTATAGCCCTCGCAGTGAGTAGCAGAAAGGAATGATGGTTAGGATTTCGAAGAAAGGCATCCATGTATTATTTTTACAATGTAGAGACTTAAGATTACCGATCGATTCCGAAGAGGCTTTTTCTACAATGTCAACAGGCCATCAAGCAAAACTTTAACTACCTTTATATGTTTCACTCTCTCGTCGCAAAACTAAAATTCTTAATACCAACATAAAGTTTAGGTCGGGCTAATGTTCTATCTGTGCTTCTAAATAGACCAGTAGTATGCCAGCCAGCAGTGGAAAGTAACCACCATTGTTACTCAAATGTTTTAAATTTTTCTCAATCCATGTTTTCAAATCATGCATTTCGCCAGTATACAAGCCGGGCCCCTCTGGTCACACATTTAGAAAGATCGGTAATTCCATTGGGGACTATACCATGCAATAGACACCACTATTTCAAAATGATCTACGAGCTGCGTTGTTGGTCGCGAATAATTTTCTAGATTGTCCTGTTCCTTCCAGCATAATACAGTGTCTGACAAGCGGCAACATCTATTAGCAGTAATGTGATGTTTTGGTATTCTCATCTCGCGACATGCCGCATCATGAAAGAGCTTGCAAAATTCAGGTTGCAATTGCTAACTAAAAAAAACTGCGTAATGTATCACCAACTTTGAAGATTTTGGAAAATCCAATTTTATCCAATGGATGTGTTGGGCAAATAAAATCCAAATAGTTCTGGTTGGAAATTTATACCAATCGTGACCAGGTTTTCAGCTCGATATATCAACACCTTCTCTTTATTTACACTGGACGGATATGAGTGTTTGTATCAGCGGTGGTATCGGTCCCAATGCCCACCGATTCATGGAAGTACTACACGCAGTTTTGTCATTATATTTATGTATACTAAAATTAAAATCAGGGTGCGACTAGCTACGAAAATCTTCTATCTAATAACTAGAAACTTTGGCAAACAGGAGTCATTGGTAGTTCCTGGTTTACATCAATCGTAATGCAATAACTGGAAAGGAAATTACCATACCAAATATCAAGCTCACGAGATGAACAGGTAGAAATTATCGGAGTAAACTTCTTCGTTGATTATTTCAATATTGACTGAGAAGTAGACTGAGTTTCTGAAATCGCGCTTCCCATTTTCAAAGCTCTTGTCCACAACTATGGCATCATTATATAAGAAATGGCTGATGTGTCCTTATAAATAACAAACAATAGAAAGCGTAGAAGTTTCGGTTTTATTTATTTATCAGATTTCACAGAATATTTGCCTTCTGCAACATAGTCTCCCCCTTTCACTTTTTTACCCTCCATAGCAGTATAGGGCCAAGGACGAAAGTGTGGACTGCTATCCGATATAGCAAAACAAGTCAGCAGCTGGACGCTTCAGGTATGCGTATTTCTTTTATAACGACATTAGGGTGGACATTTGTCCCATTTGTACCTAGCATGTAATACATACATATATTATGTGAGAATATCCATTTTCGCGTGATACTGACGGCCAAAGTCTTGAATTTGCACACAAGCGACAAATTCGACCTATTATAACTTTGTTATAATAGTGCAATTTCCATAAAACTTGGTAGGATCATGTTCTATGTTATAGCATACATACAAATTATAGCTATTTGCTATTATGGCGGGTAGACTGACAAACAGATTTTAATAGGGTCTGATTTGTCCGATAGAAAGCTGATATAATTGCCTTGGAGTAATTGAATTGGGCAGGGACTGGTTGTTTCGGAGAAAAGTAATTATATCTTACATTACAGTCGCTATCCAGTAAACCAAGTGCTCAGAATAGTTTTTTTATTCAGTCTAAAAATGAATCGGCTATCATCTGCTTCGAAAATCTACACAAACAGCTATGTAGTATCCGGTTACGGGGCAAATCTCCAACCACTGCTTCATAGCCCCTACAGAGGTGACTGCAGAATTATAGAAGGAAATCTTCTAGAAGGAAGACTCGAAGCCTGCCTCGGGTGTGGCATCGAATTCTTACTTGGGAAATCCGTATTCAGGTCAAACGTCGGTTCTTATAGCTTGTATAATTATATTAAGGGTAACAGACTGCGGATCATCCTACTAGCAGTGCCGGATGAAGCGATCATTGTAGATATCGGGCTGCGCGACAAAAAGATTGACGGTTTGTTAATTAAACATCGCCTCCTGTCACTCTTGATGAATGTCAAAGCACATAAGGAAACAATATAAACTTGGATGATCGGCTCGCTGGCATGGTGCACTAAGCCTAAGTAGGGTCTCTGAAAATCATGCGATAATAAATTAACGAAATGAAGCCCTTTACATTTGAAAGCAATAACCATAGCAGAGTTAAGCTGCTAATAACCGGAATCTAGTCAGATGGAGCAAAAAACCTGGGAAGTGCCTGCTGAACCAACACCAACAGCTCTACTACGAACCCTATCTCCACTTCCACGTGGTAACTGATGGGAGCCCTTCCTTAACGAAAAACTGCAGATGGAGAAGGATGAAAACAAATCTCCCGCGCCTGAAAGCGGGACAAATTGTACCAACTGGTCCTTCAGGTTGCGCGTTGGGTAGGGCTGACAACTCTACACGGAAAACAACTTGTCACGAAGCCACAACAGGAACCTCGGACTGGACGGATTATACAACGACGAACCCGGCAACGACAACGGAATAACGATTTGCGCATTTTCTCATGGAACGTACGCTCCCTGTACACAGATGGAGCTGATAAGCAGCTAACCGATTCCCTGCCCCAATAAAGGGCTGATGTAACAGCGTTACAGGAGATGCGTTGGACAGGGACCGGTTTCCTGGAGAAGAGCCACTACACCATATATTATAGTGGCCATCCAGTAAACCATGTGCTAGGAGTAGGTTTCTTAGTCAGCCAAAAAATGAAACTTGCTGTTATCGGCGCTGAAAACATAAGCGAACGGCTATGCACTATGCGCTTGCGAGGCAAGTTTAGAAATATAAGCCTCATTAACATTCACGCCCCTACAGAGGAGACTGCAGAGTCGGAGAAGGATACCTTCTACGAGGCAGTAGAACGAACCCTCGAAGCCTGTCACAGATATGATATCAAAATCATACCTGGGGATTTTAACAGCCAAGTAGGGAAGGAGCCCGTATTCAGGCGATAGTTGGCTTCCATAGCTTACACGAAAATACAAATGATAACGGACTGCGGATTATTCAATTAGCAGGGTCACACGAAATGGTTTTTGGAAGTACCTGGTTTGCGCGGAAAGCGGTTCACAAACTTCCGTGGGCCTCTCCAGACGGGACCACTTTCAACCAAATTGATCACGTGTTGATCGAACGCCGCCACCTCTCACTCTTGGTGAATGTCAGAACTTATAGGGGGGCCAATAGAGACTCGGATCACTATCTCGTTGGCACGGGGCTCCAAGCTCGAATAACAACACCACCTAGAATCCCCTCTGACAATCATGTGGGAGCTAACACTAAAGCCATCCATAACACAGCCCTCCGCGACACCTATAAGAGGGAAATGGATGCCGCAATAAACGCACTCTACAGAGATCGTGGAGATGAGCATCAACAAATGATCTTGACAATCACCTGAAGAACATTATCATGGATTCGGCCACAAACATACTTGGCCCCAGCCGCAAAAGGACGCAAAAGGAGTTGGAACGGCTGGTTTGACGATGAATGTAAGCTAGAAACGGCACGGAAGAATGCCGCATACCGAGTAATGTTGCATTCTCAAAGAACGCGGGCACGCGCAGAGACTTATCACAAACTCCGTCGAGCGGAGAAGCGACTTCACAGACGGAAAAAAGTAGCTTGGGAGAATCAACAAGTCTGTGAACTAGAAAAGTACAGAGAGCAACCGCACCAGGCGCGCAAGTTTTACCAACAAGTCAGCAGGATGAAGCCTTATACACCTCGATGCTCATCCTGCCGAGACAAAGAGGGAAATCTGATTTCCGACAGAATCGGCATATTAGAGCGATGGGTTGAGTACTTTGATGAGCTACCGAACAACCAGAACATCGGCGAGTTGGAGGTCCGCCAACTGAAGACGACGGACAAATACTGCCACCACCAAGTATAGGAGAAACAGTCCGTGCAATTCATCGGCTTAAAAATCATAAGTCGCCAGCAGCCGATGGAATTACAGCCGAATTAATTGAATATGGAGGTGAGCAGTTACACCAAGTGGTTCATCAACTTGTGCTCAAGGTATGGGACAGCGAATCAATGCCTGACGTTTGGCAACGAGGCATTATTGGTCTCATACATAAAAAGGGAGATATCACACAATGCAGCAATTATAGAGGTACCACGTTGCTGAGTACCATCTATAAGATATTCTCTGCTATCTTGCTAGGCCGGATAGCCCCATACGCCCAGAACATCACTGGCCCATACCAAAGAATCTTCACTCCAGGCAAATCAGCAACAGATCAGATTTTCTCTCTGTAGCAAGCGATGGAAAGCTGTTGGAATATGAACACCAGTTGCACCATCTACTCATCGACTTTAAAGTCGCCTATGATAGCATAGCATAGCCGTGTACAGACACGGCCACAGGAGAATTCGGCATTCCGACGGAATCAATAAGACTGACTAGGCTGAACCTGACCAATGTGCGAGGCCAGCAGGATCACTATCAACACCATTCGACATGAACAACGGTCTACGACAAGGGGATGCCCTATCATGCGTCCTCTTTAACCTGGCCCTCGAGAAAGTGATCCGTGATGCTGATGTAAATGCCAGACGTACGATCCTCTTTAAGTCCACCCAACTACTGGCCTATGCTGACGATATCGGCATCATGGGGAGAACCACCCGAGACGTACAAACTGCCCTGATCCATATCAAGCAGGCGGTGCGAGATCTTGCACGCGCACGGTTGTTGTCAGCCAACAGAGCCTATTTCAGCTTGCAAAAATTATTCCGCTCGAAACGTCTCACCATAGGGTCAAAGCTCTTACTGTACAAGACTATGATCTTGCCAGTCCTCATGTATTCCTCGGAAACTTGGGTTCTTAGCAAGAAAAATTGCGAACTCTTGGCCGCGTTCGAGAGAAGAATCCTCCGAAGAATTTTTGGTCCCCTACATGAGGATGGACGATGGACAATGACGAAATCTATGAGCGATACCATGACAATGGTTGTGGATAAAATCCGGCTCAATAGGTTACGGTGGGCGAGCGACTAAATCCGTATGGATGGGTATGATCCCACCCGGAAAGTCTATAAGGGCAATATCTGTGGTAGAAAAAGAAGACGAGGCAGACCCTGCCTAAGATGGAGCGATGTTGTAGGCCAGGATGCCAGACAGCTTTTAGGGATATCGAATTGGTGCACCTCGGCGCAAAAACCGGGATGTCTGGAGTTCCTTATTAAGGCAGGCTTAGACCGGGTACCGGTTATTGCGCCGTTGATGATGATGATGATGATCAATGGATGAAGTCAGATAATAAAATGCATTCATTTGAACCTGATATGTGGTGCTTAGTCTCTTCGCATAAACACAGTCTGCGTCGGATGTTACCTATGCAGACGATATTGATATAATGGGAAGAACAACCCGAGATGAACAAATTTCCCTCATCTTTATTGAGCGGGAGTTGCAAGATTTCGGGCCGCAAATTAATACAGGGAAAATCAGCACAAAAACAAAACATCCAATAGTACTGGCCAAGTGAAAATAAAGAACATAGGAGTCTGAATTTTTTGAAACCATTGGGAAGTTCTTTTTAGGTTTAGGTTGGAAAATAAAACCGAATAGTGATGATCACGATGAACGTTTGCATCAGCTTACAAAAACGGTTTCATTCCAAATGTCTCACCACAAGATCACAAATTCTGCTGTACAAACAATGAGCTTGTCCATATGTTTCCCTCGTAAACTTCGTGAGTTCTTAACTTTATTTTGGTACTCTACAGAGCAGTGGAGGATTCCATAGCATAGGCACTGAAAAAATCTATGAGCGATGTCACGACCTTCGAAGCAGAGTATCTGCACCAAAAATGAAGATGGTCGAGCCCGGCAAATCTGTAGGAGCAATATTTATGGTAGAAAAAGAAGACGTTACTGACCAGAATGCTAGCAGTCTACTAGCGATATAAATTTTGGAATTCTTTACTAAGACCTTTCTAGATCAGATATAGGTAGTTGCGTTGTAGACCATCGCAAATATAATTTAAAAAAAAAAAATTAAAACATGACTAATTTCCGTGTGCAATCATAGGAGCAAATCAAAGTAGGCCTGACATTTTATTTGCAAACTACCTTTTATGGTTCGCCAAAATTGTTTATACATTTCAACATACATATGCGTATACATTGCATGCAATGCAATCATGTGTCGAAAAATGTCCATTTTCCAGCAGCAGAGCAAAACCGAAAGCCCTGCAGCTCTCTAGAGGATACATTGTTTTACCATTGACTAAAACTTACCGTCGTCACTAGAGGGGGGTTTTCCTGTTTCGCTGAACAGAATCTCATAACTGCTGGCAAGGGCAATGGAATCCGTGCTATGTGATCTTTCCGTGACTGGACGGTCACCATCTACACTTTCATCAGCTCGACTCCGATATCCTCCCATTGTTGCTACAACAACTAACAGGGTCAACGTCTGGATGGTCAACTTCAGAGTTACAGTTGCCTGTAACATGGTTTTTCGATTACGTCACGGACACACTGAAAATGGCAACAGCTTGGTGGTAACGAATATAATAACAATTGCCGGACATCTCACATTATACGTTCGCATCCACTTTCATTCGAAGTGTACACTTGATGAGCACTAGGACATGGTATTAGCACACAGGAAACACAATACATTTGGTAGGAAACACTTGCTACAATTTTATTACTTCCAGGAATCAAAGGGCGAGCACTGAGCCCACAGGAGGGAAACACTTCAGGATCCACACTCTGCACTAGTAAACAATTTCAATTAATTATCCATAATGCTTATATTACTTGAAATTCTCTTTAAATTGACCGGGACAAAGTAAATGAACCCAAGTACACAACTATGGTGCCCTACGTTTTAGGGTTGAATGAAGTGTCTATCTGGATACGCTTATCAGCCGTTGACTACGGGTTTCGGCACATTTGTTTAAAACATCACACGGTTACGTTGATAATTGCACTCCAACTGATTTTGAGAGGTTAAAGTGGCGACCGAAGAATGAAATAACACAGGCTCTAAGGGGGTTGGCCGCATATTAATTTGTATTCCCTTGCGGATAACTGAAAATCTGACGGCATTGCGAGCCAATAGGCGACGCACAGCAGACTAAACAGTATAAACTGTGCAACAATCGCGCTCAAAATATGTTTCCTAACTCACTTTTTCCTGCTTGTATTCCACAAAGCTAATCCAACATTACATTGATCTCTACTTTCCATTATACTAGGTTACGATTATTAACCGCTTTTATTCCCACTGCACCCACATGCGGCGTTCAATCTATTAGAGCATAACCTACCCCACTCATAAAATCAGCCTCGCCGTGGTGTCATAAAATCTTCCTATTGCCCTAAAAATCAACCCGAAACGATGCAACGGAACCGCAAAATTGGCGTAAAAATTTACGTAACATACGACAACCGTACATACTTTGCGGCTAACACAGGACGAGGACGAGGTCAGTTTCTGTCAAAAAGCGGCGTCATGAGAATAACCGTTTACCCGAACATGACGAAATCAGATCAAACACTGGATGGATGTTTCATCTGTCTCCGAGGTTTCTGTCAATCGCCAGCGACCTCCCCGGTTTATGGGGGCGTAGGGATTGTGGTGACCATGCGCCTTGATTCGTTGGGGAGAGTGTCTGTTCGCTCTCTTAAGGACAACGTAGCTGGAGGGAAAAGGTCCTTTTCATAAACCTAAAGCAGTACTAGATTTTTCGTCAAGTTATAGGTGCTGCCCTTCCTGGTGAATATGACAATTACTACAGCAAAATTACCCAAAGCTCAATCCTGCATTGCTTAGATGATACCAAAGAATAAGCGAATCATTTTGAATTTACAAATATCAAAGTATCAAGTATCAAATGATGCTTGATCATCCACATTCACATATATTCAACAAAGAATTTTAATTTTAAAAAATTCATCTGGTCAACGAAAGCGACATTTATATCTAAATAACAAAATTAGGAACATTGTCATAAAGTTGGTTTTAAGTTGTTTGGTGTCCAAATTAGTTTGTCAGTTGAAAAGATAAGTACACTTTGAAATTGAAAGAATTCCACAAGAAGATTTGTAATCTAAAGCACCGAATTGAGAACATTTAAGTCATGAATACAATCACTTATTTGTTGTTCAAGTGTTTGATTGTTCAATACTTCAACTTATCCAGGTAACCATAAACCAGTGAAGAAGTCATCAGGAGCAGATCAACTTTCTGCTGCTCTTAACGCAAAAGTTGCGAAAATAGAATATCGACTTTAGGATTACTTTTAAATTAGTTTTAATGAAAATTTATCACATTTTAGAAAACAATTTTTGCACAGAAAAATTTTAAAATTTACAATCTTTGTTGAATTTCAGTAGAATTTCAAATCAATGAATTTTAAATTTTTTCATGTTCACTTCATTAACTTGTCCGAAAAACTCGGATGCATTTGAGAAATGAGTCCAACGCCTGCCGCTTCTGACTTAACTTTATGCTACTATGTAAGTGAATACACAAAGAACTTCTTCGATCTTGCTATGTATTGAAGAAAAGAATTGGAAATTTGATGATACTGAGAGAAGTCTAAAATAAAATATACCCGCTTCAAAATTTACCAGAAACATTACAAATAGTTGCATAAAGAAACTTCTTATATAGAGATAAATGCAACCTATATATAAGTTAAAATGTTAAGTTAGTTTGTATATGCTCAAAAAAATCGATAAGTTCTGCACCTAGAAATTTGACTCCGGATCTAAGGCTAACAGCATGTGAGCATCTCTTACGATACAGAAATGAAATAGTGAACCGCGTAAATCTGTGTAGCACTCGCCCTTTGTAGAGTTGTATTTGTGTAAGCCCGATATCTGTCCGATTAGAAAGACAACTTGAGACAATAAATTTTCAATTTCAATTCAGGTTTTGTGTGACAAAAAACATTATTAGAACCGATGTGATGTCTGTGTGTCCTTTTTTTTAAGGAGGTGGAAATCCTAAAAGGCTCTGTCCTAGGGACGCCACGGTGTGGGATTTTTACCCACTAAAACCGCCTTCGACTCCCCCCTACCCCGTTGAACCACCTTTGGGTATTACATCACGGGGCGGAGTTAGCTTACCTTAGCTAGATCTCCTTCAATTCTTCTGCTTTTCGCAGTTTATCTGGGATTACTGCGATTATAGAATTCATCGCATACTAGTCCTCCTGGCAAGTATCATTATCGGGGAAAAAATTTCCGGTGATAACACTTCACCTAGAGTTTCCTCTAAGTTCCACCTCTCTTCCACGAACCTAGGACACTGGAAGAATACGCGCGCTAGGTCCCCTGGGACCCCTTCGTGGTTTGGACAATTAGGCGAGGTGCCCAATTTAAACCTGTACAGCTATTGACGTTATCCTCCATGGCCGGTGAGAAACTGGGTGAGATTATAATTGATCTCCCCATGCTTTCTCTCCAGCCAATACTCGACGGAAGGAGCAAACTGTAAGTCTAACGTCTGACTGGTCCCATTGCTGTAATTATTTGCTTATGGATCTCTACCTCTCGGCCTTTTCCACCTACGATAAGGGACAGATGGACCTGATGTTATAAATTTCCATGTCCATGTCGGTTGCCAAGATGTCAATTGGGATCATTCCTGAGATGACGAACGCTGCATCATCTGAGATCGTCCTGAAGGCGTAACACACCCTTAAGGCTGTTCTTCTGTAAACCGTACTCAGTTTATGTGCATTGCCTAAAACATACAGCGCTTTTTTCCAAACTGTGATTGTATACAACATGATAGAACTCACCACCGTGGCTATGAGCAGCCCGCAAGTATGCCGCGGCCGTCCTACGTTCGGCATCATCCTTGCCAGAACCAGTGCCAGTGGATGCTCTTTTACAAGTATGCTCTATGTGCTGCTTAAAACTGAGTTTTTCGTCTATCATCGCCCCCAAGTATTTGATAGCCAGCTTCGAAGTGATGATGCGATTCCCCATTCTAATGCAGACGTAATTTCTCTTGCGGCGCTTAGTGATGAGGACCGCTTCCGTCTTTTCCTCCGCGAGTATCAATCCAGCACACTTTAGCCAAGTCTTAACAACACTAATTGCTTCGCTTGAGTATAACTCAGCATCCTCGAGATGCTTTGCGACCACAACCAGTGTGTAATGATAAGAGTGGAAATAGGAGATCAGGTCGATCATCCTGAGTGGCCGATAACGACCTAGAGGGCAGAGCTATCCCAAAAATCTAAAAGAATTGGCTAAATTGACCGTGAAGGTCCACCCACAAAGATTGGAGCTCTATCAAAGTGCTCGGTCGACACGTTCTTGCACGCCTCTGTGCTAGCCAGGCTCGGGAATGTGGGGGGGTCCTTTGAGCGCTTTGATCCCTCACGCTTCATTACTAAAAACCAACGTGTCAATTCCGATGCGTGGATCCGCAACGGATTCTAACTCGACACTAATTAGGATTTCGCGACGGCCTATCGAATGAAAACCAGAACGCGAACTAAATTGGAAAATAGAAAAGAGAAAAAAAAACGGCTCGACCGCGCGCGTGGAACCGTAAGTCTCCGGACCCGAGTGCCGCGATCAAGGAGGGGAAGATCCACGACGGATCACCGTCTCAATTGCTGTCTCTTCCGCCTCAGATCTTGTATGAGGCGCGGCCTCTGAGGTTCCCACCCTTCCTCGACATCCTCAGGCCAGTTATTCACTTTAAGGATGTCCCTTTATAGAAATTCCGCGGGAGTAAGGAGGAACGAAAGGGAGGAAGTCCTCAAACTACGGTAGGATTATTCAATCACCATTGTTCTTGTTCAAGCATTCATTAATTATTACAAAAATTATTACAAAAAAAAATGAAAATAAAAATAAACAAAATGTAAAATTTAAAGAAAAAATGAAAATAAAATCATAGAAAAAAAAAGAAAATAGAAAAGAAAATAAAAAAAACAATGACTTACCCAGATGTCACTCCGAGCTCGGATTGATGCTTCTAGTACTTATTTCCTTTTTACAATTCAATATATTAATAATAAAAAAAAAATATATAGTCCTTAGAAAAAAACTAACGTTAATTCACTTTCTCTCTATAATTTCGTACTTCACGTTTTATGTGTTTGTTTTGTTTATACGTAGCGCGGGAATTCCGACACTTTACTTCTGTAGCTAAATATTAACTTCATTCATTTGATATTTCATTTATCTGTCTTTTCAATTGTTTTTCTCCTTTTTGCTTTAAATCACTGTGCATTTGTCATTTGTTAACGATTGAACGATTTGTCAACGATTTGAACTTATTCTCGGAATCTTCGTTTAAAATACACTTGCGTTAGGGCTTAGCAAGATGTGGTGTTAGTTTTCTTGGTCGAATTCTTTTATTTTGCTCGCGAAAATCTTCACACCTCCGGATTAATGATCCCTTTTTGTTCTCGAAGACTTTCTCTCCTCTTCCTTTATTTCTCCTTCTATAAAAATTGAATTCTGTTCCTCCTCCTCGATTCCAAACAACAACAGCTCCTTCTTTCCTCCTGTCCTACCACAAAGACCCAGCACCACTCTCCCGTTCTTTGTTCGTGCACCGCTTCTATTCCCGCTACATAGCCTTTCTCACTCGCTAGGCAACGTTGCGGCAACATGCGCATGCGCCTGCGGATGCGGCAAATCATTCGCCTTTTGTCAAGATAAATTCGCTCGAATGCATTCAATAATGTGCAATCTGCGGCGAACATTAAGGCAATTGCACACTATTAAATGCATTGTTTCAGCAAATTAATTAAGAAAGAGGCGAATGAGATTCCGCTCCCGTCGCGCAGCGGCGGTCACTACAAGTGCTATATCATCGGCGTAACCCACCACCGGGCTTCCTCCGGAACCGGAAGGTTAAGTACATCATCCATCATATTCACCGAACTTTTCGCCAACCGACTACCACTTTTTTAAGCATTTGGATCATTTTTTGGCGGAAAAAACATTTTAGGAATTAAGAGGCCATCAAAATTGCCTTCGACTAGTTTATCAACACCCGGAGTTCTGCGAAATTGGCTTGCTAGCTCTTGTATCTCGTTGGCAAAAGTGTTTTGAATCCACTGGCACCCATTTTCATTAATTAAATAAATTTTTGTAAGCTTTACAGTCGTTTCAAATTTTAGTACCAAATCGGCCATTTCAAGTGCAACAACATACATTAGCAGGCTTGCTTTCACGTATCTTTTTGGAATTTTTTGAAGTGGGGAGAATTTTTTGAAATTCAATCAAATCTGAACTTTATATTAGTCATATTTCGGACTGCTTTGCAGAATTTGTTTGAATAATTTAAGAAGTTAGTCCGATAAAGTTAGTAACTAGACTTCTGCAACTGCGGGACGTGGACTCCTATCTGAAATCAAGAAGGTTTTAAGAATATGAACCTCAATGAAGGCGAAAATAATCAAATTTAAAAATGTTGTTGCTGTTCAAAAAAATATGTCGATTTTCACCATTTTTACCTTAATAAAATAGATTCATTGTCTGCCTGTCTGTCACATGCACTTTT
This sequence comes from Hermetia illucens, assembly GCF_905115235.1. NCBI lineage: Eukaryota > Metazoa > Arthropoda > Insecta > Diptera > Stratiomyidae > Hermetia > Hermetia illucens. Next base: position 85,281,823 of record NC_051850.1, on the reverse strand, counting down.
ATCAGAAACGGCTATACCAATTGACACAAAATTTATCGAAAAGGTGGAAAGTGTGAACGCCCAGACATGCACTGAGTTACATATCTCTGCGTTGAGATTAAGGTGGGTCCCCATACATGCAAAAGGGGGGTATATTTTTTTTTCACCGAATATAGTCATGTTGGGTATCAAATGAAAGGTCTCGATTATTCATTATTCATTTTTCGATACCAGTCTTAGTTTTGACATTCTTCAGAAAAGCAGGGAGTGCGGGGGTCGAAAATGATGATTTCTTTAACGGACCCATCCACAGAAAATACCCAACCGAAAAATCTAAAAAAAATCATGAAGCTGCCTCTATACAGCGTCCAGGCCTCAAAATACCCTCTATATCGATATCTGCTCTAATCAAGTTAATATCTGCACGAATCCAATAGAAAATGGAATGCTCAGTCATATTTCTCCATGTCAACTCCATTCTATAAGGTGTAACACGAAGATATGTTGTATAAATTGCATAGGGACTTCCCGGAAGAATTCGTTGAGATCCTAAAATCTTATGTATTCCAACGCCTATCCAGAGTAAAATACGAGGGAACGTACTGTGAATTAGCAAAATGGCAACTCGCATACCGCCGGTCAATCTTTTGGGCCAAGCACGGTTTCTTTCCTATGTGTGTGTGTGTGTATGGTGGGGGAGAAGCTACAGCTTCTGAGCACTCAGGCCGTGTTGGCCCATTGTAATCGCCTCCCCCGTCTTACGGAATATTCCGGATTCGTTAACGTATCGCAGGATTTCCGTTAGTGGATGTGATGCTACCCGTCGCAATTGGAGAACATCAGCACCAAAGATCTGATGCCTGATGCGTCCATAGGCGGGACATTCACATAGGAAATGCTCCGTGGATTCGGCTTCCTCATTACAGGAGGGACACGTATCATCTTCGGTAATTCCTATTCTGAACATATGCCCAGCTAGTGAATTATGGCCTGTCAGAATGCTCACAATACAGCTGCAAGTCCTCTTGCTTTTCGACAGGATAAACTTTGCTGTAAGTATGTTCGGTTCTGGCAGGAAAAATTTGGTGTGTCGAGCAGCATTTAGGCTCTGCCACCTGTCATTATGGGAAACTTGTTCCCAGTTTTTGAAAACAGATTTAGCCAATGCTACTGATACTCCAATTGCTAGCTCCGGTCCCGGCATAGGGGAGATTGACCCCTCTTTCGCTAAAGTGTCCGAGATTTCATTTCCCTCTATGCCACAGTGACCAGGTACCCAGAGTAGTTCCACCGTATTGAATCTAGACATAGAGTTCAAACGGTTTCTGCATTCCTGAACGATTTTCGAGGTGATCAAAGGACTACACAATGCCCTCAGTGTAGCTTGACTGTCACTGCAGATTGCGATACGCCTGCCCTTCAACCGCTCGTCAGTCACCCAGTTTGCCACCCTTAGGATCGCATAAACTTCAGCTTGAAAAACCGTTGCATATTGTCCTAAAAGAAAAGCCAACTTCTCGTTTTTATTCGGGAGGTAGACTCCGGCTCCAGAACCCAACCATATACTAATGATATACCTTGCTGTGATGAAGCCAAAATTTGCGGATAACACTGGTATCCTTACCACGGGCAAAAATATAGAGGAACCCAGAACAAACCTACAAATAGTTATTGACCGCATTTCAGAATGGACCAAGAAACTCAAAAAAAAAATTAAACGGATCCAAATCATTAACTTCATAAACAACAAGAGAATTCAGCTGAAGTCATCATCAACGGACAACGGAATAAGATTAAATATTTAGGTATGACACTCGGTGCTAAGTTTAGCTGGTGCTAAGACACATCTTGAGATGTGATAAGTTACATGCCAGATACAGACAGATGTACTAGCTGTTACAGAGGAATTTTCAGCTCACCGTCATCAATAACTTGCTAATTTACATTGAGGAACAGCTAGTTGGCCACCAACTCTTCTCATAATAAAAGCGAAATGTAAATTTGCAACGAAAGCTACTGGATGGTTTAACTGGGTCAAAATCCCACAATCTGAAACCTCCTCTGAAACCTGGAGTGAGGCTTTTAAAGATTTCTACTTCTTAAAAAAATTCCCATCCATGCAACCACAATGTGGACAGCAAAGCGTGGCATGACGGATTATATTTTATAAATTAGGATTTGAAATTCGTTAGAGTTTTTGTGTGATATGAGGCTGGGACGGCATTAAGGAATTTGAAAGCAGGATAACGAGTATCTTCGTTATAAATAATGCTAGGTAGGTACGAAAGGCAAAACGCTGTATACAAGCAAATAGATCGTCAGTTCATTACAGGACAAAAGCGAAACAGATTAACCCGTTGTGAAACCGGGGATAGTACAATTTTGGAAAAATTCTGAAGCATTCATCGTAGGAACTAAAGGATAATGTAGTAATATCTTTTTAATTTTTGAGATGCTTAGGCATCCATCAGCGTGCTTAACCTTATATTTTTCGAAATCACATGTAAAATGTAATGGACTTGCTACTTAAGCGAAGGTATTTTTCGTACTTACTAGTATGTGCTTACCTAATCTAATTTCATATGTACTTTAATCTAAAGCCTCAAAATGGAGTCTTCTTAATCAAAACTGTAGTATTTATCATCTGTTAAATTCACTAGAAGCTTCCAAAAGTCATAAAACGGGAGAATTAATCCCAACGCAGCATTGGGTTTTCCATCTTTTCATCTTATCACGAAGCTGATACCACCATTATTTATTTACTAAGTTAGGTAATCTAAGAAGTCTGTATGATGTTATTCTGTTCATAATTTTGCTATGCAGAGGCGAGTTATATCAAAACTGTTTTACCAGAGTCCATTAAACAGCTATTCAGTTTGTTATCATAAACATTCCATCCGATCATAATTACAGCTCGAACTCATTAACAACGTTAACTACGTAGTGATGGCTGAAGCACTGGATGGGTTAGGCAATGCAGCCTTTGAAATTAGGAGCTACCAGCTAAAATGTTCATTTGGGAGCCGAAGGCAAAGCGGTGAGCAGGTAATAAAACCTTTAAAGTGGTCTGCACACCTAAGTCTTCTTCGTTTGGTCTCATAAGATGGCTGTAAAACCTTTGGTAAGAAAACTGTAAGCATGAAGATGAGGGGAGTCGACCAAGTTGTTTTCGCCTCAATTAGGTCGAAATTACCTTCCATGAAATATGTAAAGTATAAATTTTATCAAAACACAATGTTCAAACTAAAATAGTAGAGCTACCATCAAATACGAGTACCAGACAATTTGTTGGAAGCCACTTGCACAATATTCTCGGATCCAAATCCTCTAATTATCAACGTTTTATTCATTCTCTCCTTCAGAAATCCAAAATATTGTTCCTCATTGAATTATGTATATATAGTACTGTGTGTGGGCAATAAAACGCCCTTCTTCTGCGTAATAGAGGGACTTTGAAAAGTTCGATAGGAAACGAAGTAGGAAACAATCAATGAAAGGAAGAAGACACTTTTTAATTCAAATTCAGTCGAAAACAGTCATGACACTGTGAACTTGGCCGCTGAATCAATTTAAGCTATTCAAAAGTTTAGATCAAAGTTCCTTAGAGCATCCGTTCTACGGTGTGGAAAGTATGTTGCGTAGATGTTAAACTTCTTCAAACAAGAACTTCCTGCCATCATAAGGAAGTCAATAATTGGTCATCTAACCCTAACAATAGAATACAGAATGAATTGAATCTTATTTCTTACGCATCATGGTTGGAATTGTAGTCAAGTGAATAAAAAACCTACGCCGAACATTTATTAAGTTTTACTAACGACAATGGGGAGACTCAGGCCCTGAATTCCATCACCATTTGCTCTCACATAAAATACTGAAAACAGAAATTAATTTTTGGACATTTCCTCTGAAATAATTTTGGTGTGTACTGCAGCTCCATTTGTTGATATAGTTAGTAATGTTGATGCATTTAGTGAGCCTATTAATTTTAGCGTGACAGATACTCAATGTTCTGGGTTGCAGTAAATTTACACAAAAGATGCTATTTCCACCTACTAGAACTTTGTCAGTAATACTAGGATTTTCACCAATATACTATTATTATTATATTTCGTAACCTATATAACGACAAAATTTATGAGTAATACCACGACCATCTGATTGTGGATACAAACCGGCTTAATAAGTTGCGGCAGGCGAGTCACTTAATCCGTATGGGTGAGGACGGAAAGCCCCGAAAGTCTGTAAGGGCAATATTTGTGGTGAAAAAGAAGATGTGGTAGACCCTGCCTAGATGGAGCGATGGAGTCCGCCAGGACGCCAGATAGATTTTAGGGATATCAAATTGGTGAACCTCAGCCCGAAACTGGGATGTCTGGAGTTCCCTACTAAGGCAGTCCTAGATCAGATGTCGGTTCCTGCGACTTTATTTAAACAGGCATGGACAGTATTTTGAAGCCTGGACACAATGTAGAGACAGCTTCATGATTTCTTTTCATTTTTTTCAGTTGGGTCGTCATTCATAGTTCGTACTATTCCACCAAATTAAGTAATTGGGAAAAAAATGTTTATCCCGCTCCTTTCGGGGTTAAATGGGTTCAGATACACAAGGTAAAGTTCCTAATCGCCTTTAACTAGGCAAAGGCCAGTGATGATCCTTGCCCATGTCTGTATTAAGTCAACTTACACTTTCCAGTGTAAAGCAAGGTAACCATGAGCGTACACTCTAATACAAAGACCGCTCAATCTTGCAAGAGGCATAAATTGCACCTACGAATATACAATGGAACGAAATAATGGAAGATATATCCCAGGTGGCAGACCAGTTCTACTGGAAAATCCACCCTCTCAGCAGGTCGGTCCTATGGATCCCGGGGAGGGCAATTGAGAATGAAATTTCCTCCGCCGGTTGATATTAGTGGAACCAATAAGCACCAGAAAGTTAAAAGCCTCCTATCGGCAGCCACGATAAAGGGGTACTCAATAAATGCTCTAACAACAATGGTTGGGAAATACATATTTTAAACGCAGATGGCTATTGAGCATGCTTGAAAAAACTTTATATGGAAAAAATCCAATGGTATACGTATGAAGATAAAAACAACTGGCCTCTCAAAGTTTTGGCAAAGGGACTGCACCCAAAGCGTCAAAATGGTTTTGTGATATCTGTTGTTTGCTATCTGATTAAGCCATGTAACTCGGTCAAAAAACAGTGGATTTGAAAAAAGAGGAAAGAGCAGTCGGACTGAGGATAAACACCGACAAAACCAAGATTCTCCGTCTGACTGGCCATCACACTCTCCCAATCTGCCTTGATAGGCAGAACATGGAAGGCGTTGATCAATTTATATATTTAAGAACCATTGTTTCTGCTGATAGTAGCACCAAACTTAATGTCTCCGGCGAGATCAGCCTGTGCTGCTTTGACTGTTCTGTGTCGATGTTCTTTCTATATTGTAAGTTGAGAGTAGTTCATGGATAGTGGCCGTCACTATTAGTTAAAAGGTCGAAGCCTTCATCAACATTCGTCTGCGTACTGTTATCGGAGTACGCAGACAAGTTTGAACGGAAAACTTCTTCCCTTGGATGTGAGAAAGCATATGTACCAGCGGATTGATCATACATTACGCACGGGTGACTACGTCGTGCAGCGGAATCCACTATCCCATAATGGGCGACAAGGGGGTTGTCCCACAAACACATGACGCAAAACAGTGGAGAAGGAGTACAAGCATGTCGAGGATTCTTGAGGGGAGGGAGGACATGGTTGAGACGCTATTTCTCATTATGGGGTGAGTGGAGACCATTAAGTATCGTAATGGGAAGGTTTCACGCAATTCTCATCGAAATTATTGGATGATTAAGCGAAAAATCAATACTATTTAATCAATTGCCCATAAAAGGCAAAAACGACCGAATTATTTGATTGTCTATCCAAGATATCAAAAGGATCTGGAACAACAGATAACTAATCTGACAGTAAGAAATAGAATAATATGGACCAGAAACCAGCTAAACTGAAATATTAACAACGTTCTCTCAGCAGAGTCTCCGGAGGAATCAGAGAGAACTGATCAAACGACAAAAAACCCAGCAACTAAAGATAGATAGCAAAATTAGAACTTTAGAAACACTTCCAGTTAATTTGAAGTTATTACTCTAGCCTTCAGCGAGCAAAAGGTCTTGAAAGCGAAGTGAGCTTTAGTATCGTGGGCAGTATTTAGTTGCGAAAAGTGTAGAAGTTTGAAGAAGGGTTTGGAGTGGCCTTTGTCAAGTGTATGTCCTTGTGCAAAAAACCAAGAGCACTCTAAATCGAAGAACTTGGAACATGGCGTCGTACTTATCTAAACTTAAATTTAAATCCAAAAGGAAAATATAAAAACAAAATTAAATTGAACAAGTAGCAAGTTACCATGTAATGAATGAAGATAATGCAACAAAAATATGATGGAAGGAAACAAGGAAACTAGTAGAAAACAAAGTCATATATAATGTAAATCAATAGCAATAAAATAATGCTGTAATAAAAATAGTTTCCAACTAACTTCCAGCTAAGTCTAAAATCACCCGACCGTCCCTAAAGTTGTTCTTTGTTATGTTTCTGTTTGCTGGACCCAATTTCTCACGGTGCTTTTTGGAACAAAAATCCATGATCTTAGTTGGAGATCCTAATTTTTTAGAATATTCCACTTCCCACGGCGTCATGACTACAATCAGTGACTCTTCTTGGAACTCTCTGTAAAATTGAAAGCAATTTTTATTCCGTGGAAGTATTTCGAGCGCAATTTATGTTGGAAAAATCGGAACCTTTTGGCAACAAACAATAATTCGTAAGAAAAACTCATTTCTTTTTCAATTTCACCGCAAATGCAGCCTCGTGTGCTTATAAATTATTTCCACGCACGTTCGTTCTAAGCACCGATAATGCTAAACAGGACAAGAGGCAGTCCCAGAAATCCTTGAGAATAGTTGTCTTCCAGATTAAGGCGAAACACGCACATCTTGTCTGGCATTCGTAATGCTTTGGTGCTGAAAATCCGCAAACAACATCCCAAGAAGACTTTTCCTTTTTTTCTCCTTGATTGTTTGAGGCCTAGCATTCATGGGGGAGAATTATTCCTTGAAATCTCAAATATGGACGCAAACATCTAAATTCGATTGAATGCTAATAAATGGTCGATACTACGTTGTCACCATTTCAATGAACCCCTTGGGTGGTCTTAGGCATGTACTCTCCGAAATGTGGGGACGATTTCTTTATAGGAAGTGGGAAGAAATGGTTTGGCCAATATTGCTATGACATTTTTGTGATTCTGTTGAACGACTTTATTGATCATTATTACAGGACATCAAACGTAAGCGAGAATTCCTTATCATTTTCACCATTTTTCATAATGGTTTTGGGAACAGATAGGAAACTCAGCTCGTAAGCATGAAAATGTAATCTGCTGGCAATTTTCCATCCCTTCTTTCAAGAATTCTGGATATCTTTATGAGAATATTTCACCTGATGATTACGAATGTGAAGACACGTATTCGTTTGCATCCATAACGGCCTTCCTTCAACTTTCAGTAACAATTTACTTGATTTAATAGCACCTGAAACGAGTTAGATGTGCAGACACTGCATTTCCATTTTGTACATTTGACCACTACCATGCAATTTGGCACTTGATTCGCAATTTACAAAGCTACAATACGGTAATCGACTCTACTGTATTCAACAACAACTCTCCAGATTATCCCCGCATAACACTTGGATGTAGTCCAACTTTGCGAAGGCTTTACTTGGTCGATAAGACGGCACCATGAAATCTGACCTATTATTGAATGCAACGGGTGGGGTATGCAGGCAACGAAATATGATTCTGGATGGCGACAATTCAATTTCGATTCCAAATTCAAATCGCAGTTGGATAGAGGAATAGTGAAACATAGAGACTTGGCTACGTTTCAATAAATTTGTATTATTCTCCTGTTCTAAAAAAGGGATTATGAGACAACTTTGTAGCAAGTATTTTTGAACGTAACACACCTGAAATCGAAAATTACGCTCAGGATCACTAAAAATGAAGGAAATAATCGTTAGAGTCAACCAGGTATTTCCCATGCTCATCAATGGCATCAAGTCAAGAAGTAACAATCAAAATTTACTAACATACCATTTTTTTTAACTTTAAACAAGTCGGGAAACCGGAAGCTAGACACCTTCAGGTACGAAAGGCTTTGTATATTTGATGCAGCCTACATTGCTGGAAAATTTCGTGATTCTAGGATGAATGTAAGGGGGGTTTTCCGCCCTACTAAAAATTATAACAATATACTATTATTAATTTTATTTGAATAGGTATCAGTTGCGGCGATATATCGGAGCCTAAGCACCATAGAGTGGCAGCCTCTTGATTTTTTCAGATTTTTCGGTTAGGTAGTTTGTGAGAATGGGTCCGTTAAAGAAATGATCACTTTCAACCTTCCGAACTCCCCACCTTTTCAAAAATGTTAAAACTAAAGCCGGCTTCGAAAAGTACTAACCGAGACCTTTAATTTGATACTCCACACGCCTATCTTCGATGAAAAAAAATGGGCATCCCACTTTTGCATGTATGGGGACCCCCCTTAAATTCGACGTAAAAATATGTAACTCACTATATGCGTGAGCGTTCACAGCTCCCACCTTTCTACTAAATTTGGTGTCAATCGCTATAACCGTCTCCGAGAAAAATGCGTGTGACGGACAGACAGACACACAGACAGACAGACAGTAAACCAATTTTAATAAGGTTTTGTGTTTACACAAAACCTTAAAAATAATCATCCTGAGGTAGTGAGTATGCAAGCTAGTATATATTCTTCTTCTTTTTCATTAGCCTTTGTCCTGCTCATAAGCGGGGTCGGGGTGTCGTGATTGGTTTCGCCATTTGGTTCGATCAGCCTGATCTAGATGCAATCGCGAGGCATTTAAATCCCCATCCAGCGCATCAAGCCACCGTTGTTTCGGCCTGCCTTTTGGTCGCTTACCATTGACTTCGATATTCACACCAATCTTGGCAAGTGAATTCTTGTTAGCGCGAATTACATGACCATAGCAGAGAAGACGTCTCTCTCGCAGTTTTTCCACGGTCGGTGCAAACCCATTTTGATTGTGAATATCCTCATTTCGGATGTGATCAAAACATGTCACGCCTCTAGTCCAACGCAATAGCTTCGTCTCCATTACCGCAAGACGCTGTTCATTGTGTTTTATAGTCGGCCAACACTCAAAACCATAGTGAGCGACAGCACAGACTACATTGCGGTAAATTTTAGGTTTGAGACGGTCGTTGATATGTCAATCACAAAGAACACTAGTTATGGAACGCTACTTCGTTCAGTTTGCGTCAATGAGTGAAGCATTGGCTGACTGTATTGACCCGAGGTATTTAAATCGTTCATCATCATTCAGATCGTTTTTATTATTACCTACTTTTTTTTTCGGACCGAGGGAGAGCAATTGAACCCAGCGCACGATTTTTCCGGCGTTAAGCGTCGTAGAGCATAGCAGATGAGTGCGTGTGGCGCACGGTCAAACGCGTTCTCTGGATACAGAAATGCAATGTAAAAAGCGCGATGCTTCCCTCGACTAACAGCGCAGCGTATATTACGTCAGAATTTCTGCTGTTCTTGGCAAATCCGGCTTGATTTACGGTTATTTCGACAATTTCGGGAATACGGTTATGAACAATGGGTTGAAATTATCTTCATGGTATAAGGAAAGCAACCAGGTCGAACGGTAACTTGAACATTCTGTTGGACTACCTTTCATTTTCCATATTGGAACCGTGGTAATTTCTTGCCAGTGAGATGATGTTCTACCTTCCTGAAAGAATTCACTGAGCCACAGTGTTGGGTCCTAACTCTTTGCTTTTCAGAGCTCAGATGCGATGTCGTCAGGTCCTGTTGCTTTCCCATATTTCATTCGTTTTACTGCTTCCTCGACTTCAGTTGCGCCGACAGGTGGAACTGCTCCAAATGTCGACAATGATTATCGAAGTGTGGGATAAATAAATTCTTCAGTTGAAATGTACTGAAAATACTCTAGTCAGTTATCTGTCGCGGTTCGACGGTTGGTAAGCAAAGTACCTTTCTTGTCGGCTTTTGCCAAGTCGATACAAAAAGATTTTTGTATGCGCGATTTTTTTTTTGCTTTCCGGTTGGCATTCTCATAGAGCGATTTGTCGTCGAAAAATTTGTTTTAGACGCATTTTTTCTCACGGACCTTCATTTGAACATCCACATTTCAAAGCCAAGTATATCGGTTGAGGTACCGTTTACCTGGTTTGGTGACCCCGAGGGTTGCAGAGGCCACTTTTTGGATTGTGTCCCTCATTTGGTTCCACGATTCTTCCACATTCGCAATGGTTAATAATAGTGCGAGCCCGATAATTTCTTTTCACAAAATCGCCACTATTTAATGCGCGACTGTCAGTGCGTTCCTCACACTGTATTATCGGTGGTTTACTTCGTAGAATGGCAATCAACGGCCGAACGTGCGATGGTCTCATAGGGAACGGCTTTGCAATCAGTGACCGTGATAAAATGTCGGCGTCATATGAAACTATAACCGATTTGCGTTTTATTATACTACTCCCACTATGTAGGAAAATGAGACAATTGTTAGATGAACCATGTATTAATAAGCACAAGGTCATGGGTGTTCGCAAAATCGATGTCAATGTCTCCAAAATCACCACCCTCATTCGGTTCAAATCTCATTGATGGCAGAGGGATTTGTTATCGTGACTGGATGTCGAATGGCAGTGGACTCGGCTATGAATGAGTGCCTGAGTCAGATTAGAGTAATAATCTCGGGCGACCGCAATTTTAACCACATTGCCTCTTAGAATGTACTGTAGTGTACCGTTACTGCCTCGAATGAAGTGCTGTAACACATTTCAAGGCCCTGATCCAATAATGGATTGTTGCATCAACGATTATTATTATTATTAAGGTATCTAAAGCCATCAGCTCCATGGTCGCATCTATCCAGAGCAAACTGGGAAAGGCAGAGGAGATTATAAAAGCGCGGTTATGTACGCCGTACACCTTCTCAAGAAAAAACAAGAAGAAACCGGAAGCTGGACGCTTCAGGTACGAAAGGTTTTGTGTATTTCTTAGTACGTAGCACGTAATATATGCATATATTACGTGAGAATATCCACTTTCGGATGATATTGACATTCATAGTCTTGAACTTGCAAAGAAGCGACAACTTTGACGTATTATAACTTTGTTAGTAATAGTGCGATTTCCACCAAACTTGGTAAGATCATGCTCTATGTTATACTCTATATTGCTGCGAGATTTCGTTGTCCTAGCATGAACTTAAGGGGGGTTTTGAAACGAATTACTAAAAATTATAGTAATATACTATTTGTGCTAACTTTATTTGTGCAGATATCAGTGTGGAAGGTATTTCGGAGCCCAGGCACCATATAGTGGCAGCCTCTTGATTTTTTTCAGATTTTTCGGTTGGGTAGTTTCTGAGAATGGCCCCCGTAAAGGAATGGTAACTTTCAACCTCCTGCACTCCCCACCTTTCCAAGAAATGTCAAAACTAAGAGCAGCTTCGAAAAATACTAACCGAGACCTTTAATTTGATACCCCACATGACTATATTTGATGCAAAAAAAATTTACAACCCCCTTTTGCATGTATGGGGACCCCCCCTTAAATTCGTCGTAAAAGGATGTAATTCACTGTATGCGTGAGCGTTCACAGTTTCCAGCTTTCCACCAAATTTGGTGTCAATCGCTATAACCGTTTCCGAGAAAAATGCGTGTGACGGACAGACAGACAGACAGACAGACACACAGACAGACAGACAGACGGACAGACAGACAGACAGACAGACAGATAGTAAACCGATTTTAATAAGGTTTTGTGTTTACACAAAACCTTAAAAAGGGCGGACAGACAGTAAACCGATTTTAATGAGGTTATGTTTTACACAAAACTTTTTTTGCATGACTTGTATCTATATATAGTGGGGAACATGTGGGCAAAGGGATTTTCCGATATTCTCAGTCGTTCAGAAATTACAGTGTTAAACACGTAAGGAGTTTGCAGCCGCGGCTAGAGTACTCGATAGGAAAGAGCATCGAATCCTTTTTTACCTTTTAGTTTTTTAACTGAGTCTTATAAATTCAAACACAGGTATAAATATAAAAAGATGGAAAACCTATCAATTGTTTAAACTTATTTGCTGTTTGGAAGAAAAAGGATAATCCAGTCTAGAGTGAGCACTGAAAGGCTTTCAAGCTATACTCAGTTATATTTTGTTGTAAGTATTGTGCTGTTTGTGTGTTCAGTGATTTTTTTAAATGGATCGTACGAAGGAAGATCGCTTTAACGTGAAACGTCATGCTCGCACTAGAAAACGAGTATTTCATTGGAATCGATATTTATCAGAGAAGAAAAAGGACTTTGCATCAACATCAGCAAAGAAACTTTTAGCAAGCATGAACATGGATGTTCCAATTGCGACAAGTTTTGTATATTATATATTAGATTTTGCTGGAGTTTTCTCCGGTATTTCAGCAAATTTCTGGAAATAATAAAAAATACGTGTTAGTAAAAAAGGAATGCGTAGGACATGTCGAGAAAAGAATGGGAACGCGGCTTAGAAATGCAAAGAAGAATCACAGAGGCATTGGTGGAAAAGGGGCTGGAAAACTTACTGATAAGGTTATTAACGACCTCACTACATGTTTTGGGCTAGCTATTCGTCGACACGCAAATTCGATAGAAGGAATGAAGCAAGAAATTTGGGGAACTTTCTTCCATAAATGTTCTACAGACGAAAATCCTCAGCATCAAAATTGTCCGGCAGGCGAGGACAGTTGGTGCAAATGGCACAAATCGGAAGCTAAAGAAGAACTGGATAGTTTCCACCACGAGAAGGTACCTTTGACTGAAGAAGTGCAAACAGTCATCAAACCAATCTTCGAAGATTTGTCACAAGATGATCTCTTGAACAGATGTTTAGGAGCAGAGACCCAGAATAACAATGAGTCGTTAAATGCATTGATCTGGACTTTCGCTCCTAAACACCTTCATTCTGGGGCCAAGGTCGTAGAAATAGCCACTTTTCTGGCTGTATTTATTTTTAGCGGAGGATTCAATGGCATTCTCAAAATTCTAGTGACAATGGGATGTCAAGTTGGTCACATATGCCAGGTTTATGTCGCCCGCCGTAATGAAGCGCGAATTTGGCGGTCCGAACGACGATCGACTGACCTCGCTAAAAGAGCCAGAATTGAAACCAGAGACCAACAATCGGGCTCACAAGACTTTTTTGAAGAAACGGAGGGTACTCTCTATAGACCAGGTATAGCAGATTAATGGTGAATTGAAATTTTACTGTTGATAATCACATTTAAATTTTTAAATGCGTTTTTCTCGAAACTGCATCGTGAAAATCGGCTGCCACCATAGCGCAAAATCTATCCAACCAAATTCTTTGAAATTTTCAGTTCTTTAATACATATTTCTACACTCCGCAAACTAGGATAATTGTAATCGGACTGGTCGTTTGTTTTTATTCATAAAAAAGCCGTAAAAAAACAAAATCCAAAAAATTAAGTTTAAAAGCCCACCAAAAATTTACCTTTTGATATTTTCTAATAATCCTAGTTTACGGAATATTGTCCACATTATAATGCCGTTTAGTTTTTTTCATCAGATGAACACAGCGCCCTCTAGCGTGGCAACGGAGAAACACCTTTTTTTGAAGATGGGTGCATAAATTGACACGTATTCTAAAAACTAGCTACGATATCAAGCTGAAAAATTTATCACATATACTAGAGATATCAGTAAAGGTATGGTTCCTCTTTATCCAGTCCTCCAAAATAATTTTTCAAAGAAAGGCAAAAAACGGCCTTCACACGGGATGACCCCTTTAACAGCACTTATTGCTTAACATAAGTATAACTCAATATCTTCGCGGTGCGACCACAATCAGCGCTATATCGTCGGCGTATCCCACCACCGTGGGTTCCCCCGCAAGGGGAAGATTAAGTACATCGTTGTACATGATGTTCCGCAGCAGCGGGTCCAGTACGGAGCCTATGGGATAACAGCAGAGGCAACGTACTCTTGGAGTCCGCCATCAGTCTCTTACCAAAGCCTCTATTCTTGTAAATATATGTTGACAATAGTTGCAAGATAGACGTGAACACCAACCTAAGCCAAAGATTCCCGTATTAGGTTCCAATTGATCGAATTGAATGCATTTTTCACGTGCAGGGTGAACACTACCCAATATTTACTAGTATCATTCTTTCCGTGGATTGCATCTTCGGCCAAGCCAGTAACTAATCATCAATGGTTGATCTGACTTTACGCAACCCGCACTGCCGATCTAAGAACCCGTCCCTGGCTCTAACACTTTCCCCACAGTGTCCAAAAGACAATAGACAAATTAGTTCTCCTCTAAGTTTATCAGCCTTAGGCAATATTAAAAATTTCTATCGCTCCCATGATGCAGAAATGTCCCCTGCGACATACCCGCTTCGAACAACTCAGCGAACATGCCCAGTCTGGATTTCACGGCAAAGTTAAGGGCCCTATTCGGCACGTCATCCAGACCTGGAGCTTTGTTATCTCCTGCCCTAGCGCAGATCTCTAGCAGTTCGTCACTGGTGGCTGGCGGGGAGTGATAGCCTCTGAATCCCCCCCCCCCCATTCTATGGGCGCTCCCCCTCGGGTTTACGTTCGCTTCCGAAAGGGCTCTTTAAAGCATTCTTTCTTTCTCGTTTGGATGGCGAGCTTGTGGGTTTTACGGACTTCCTTATAGGCGCGCTCTTTTTACCATTCGTCGATTCTGCCCACTAATCTCTGAGTTGTTTTTCTGGCTCGGTGACAGGCTAGTCGAAGGCTAACCAGTCCAGTATTCCACATGTGGTTTGGTCTTCTACTGGGGCGTGAGCACCTTCTAAGCATAGACGCATCACATAGTTTAGCGATGAATTTGGCCACATGGACAGCTCTTTCCGTAGAGGCACCTGTTACATTACATCTCTATGAAGATCTGCTCATCCAGAGACTTAACAGACCAGCCTGACATCTTTCTCGGCTTCGGGCATGATGGTCTTCTGCTTGTTAACGCCACCCATAGCCTAAAGAAGATTTCTTGGTGATCGCTGAGGGTCTATTCCTTGCTTACGCACTAGGACGTACCGCGTGCCAGTGCAGCGCTGACAAAGTTTAGGTCTCCGATTGAGGCAGGCCCCTTTTCTGAAAGGTTTTTACATAACATTCGTTGACCAAAATTATATTCAACAGTGCAAAAGCGTCTAATAGACTGCGCCCCCCATTTGTCTCTCTGCTACCCCGCTTACGAGCTCAAGCACTGAAGTCACCAGCAATCACCCTTGAACTACGAACCCTTGCGCCGAGAACAACACTGTTAAGCATTCCCCCGAATTCGGACAATGTCAGGCGGACAGTACATATATACCCGGTTTATTTTCGCCCACACAAAGCCGCTGGCTGTCTGACTCCCAGTACATTCTATGGCTTGTCGACAGCATATTCATATCGCCGCTCCATTAATCGAATCTGTAACACATACGCCACCATGATGGTTTCTATAGGGCTCGCTAATGATGGCAATTTCCACTTCGGGCTCATAGGTGGTCTGATCGAGTAAATCGTGAGCGACTCTGCAATGATTGTGGTTGATTTGAGTAAACCTCATTTCTAAATTCCGGGCATTTATCACTTCTGCCGGTAATTCCGTCCCTCAGTTCCTTCGCACAATAAGCATTTGGGGCCCTTATTGCATTCTTTGGCAATATGGCCTTTCCCACCACACCTTCTGCATCGATTAAAGCCGCTAATGCATACCTTCGCGAAATGGTTGGCGCAAAAATCCGATTGGATCAGGATCTTGACTTTCCGTACGATAACCTTGCGCTCTAACCACTCAACTATCCGGACACTCCGAAATCGCCCAACCAAAAAACTGGAAAAAATCAAGGGGCTGCCACTACATGGTAACCAGGATCCGGAAGACCTTCCATACTGATATCTGTTCAAAAAAAGATTATAATAATATATTACTATAATTTTTAGTAATTGACGGTAAAACCCCCCTTAAGTTCATCCTAAAATCATGAAAATTTAGAGCAATGTAGGCTTATATAGAACATGATTCTACCAAGTTTAGTGGAAATCACATTATTATTAACAAATTAATGTAGGTCGCTTCTGTTGAACACCACTTTGAATGCCTCTATAACGCGAAAATGGTTATTCTCACATAATATATGCATGTATTACGTGCTAGCTGCTAATGGGACACTGAAATGTTCTAGAAAAGAAATACACAAAACCTTTCACACCTGAAGCGTGAAGTTTTCGATTTCCCGGCTTGTTTATTTTTTTGTTATTTGCATATCAGCATAAATTACTGAAGCCAGGCATATGTATGCACATTTATGTGTTAATGAAGTTTGCGGGTAGTGTTCAATAAGATGTGTATGTTAATACGAACCGTATTTAATTCGCATACTTATGTACGTACGGAGTAAAGTGGAAAAGCGTGCAAATGCATCAGATCATGCCTGATGCCTGCAAATATATTTACATACCAGCGCTCACATAAGATGAACACAAAACCTTTATACCCGAAGCACCCAGGTGCTGGCATTCGGACTTGGTTGATTATTACCCTAATTTAACTCAGGTACTTCCTCACAGCTGAGTCAATTAGTATACGGTATGGAGTCCCGAAACAAATCCTTTTGCCCTTTATCTTAACATCTTTGTACTGGGCCGCTCGGGTCATTTCAAAATTTCTGAGGTGATGAGTTGCTTCCTAGACTTTCTGAGTACACGGGTTATATGGGCCGCTTTGTGTATCATTCCAAGTATCTTCGACGTTAGTTTAGGTTAGAGGGTTGGATTTCCAAGTACTTAGCCGTTTGTTAAACCCATTGTACTACCTCCGGAGATTGCCTACTCAACGCCCTCTAGCCTACGAGGTTCACAAGCTTTCGCGAATCTAAGAACATTTTCCGGAGCCAGAGAATGGGCAGACTCTTCGTCGAACAAAGCCTTATCAAGGCATCTGAGAAATACAGGGCCGTTTCTTCCTCTTTTTCACATTCATCATCATCATCATCATCATCTAGGCCTGCCTTAATAAGGAACTCCAGACATCCCGGTTTTGCGCCGAGGTCCACCAATTCGATATCCCTAAAAGCTGTCTGACGTCCTGACCCACGCCATCGCTCCATCTTAGGCAGGGTCTGCCTCGTCCTCTTTTTCTATCATAGATATTGCCCTTATAGACTTTCCGGGTGGGATCATCCTCATCCATACGGATTAAGTGACCCACCCACCGTAACCTATTGAGCCGGATTTTATCCACAACCGAACGATCATGGTATCGCTCATAGATTTCGTCATTGTGTAGGCTACGGAATCGTCCATCCTCATGTTTCGAGCGGAACAGTCTTTGTAAGCTGAAATAGGCTCTGTTGGCTGACAACAACCGTGCGCAGATTTCATCATCGTAGCTGTTATCGGTTGTGATTTTCGACCCTAGATAGGAGAAATTGTCAACAGTCTCAAAGTTGTATTCTCCTATCCTTATTCTTCTTCGTGTTTGACCAGTGCGGTTTGATGTTGTTGGTTGATTCGTCTTCGGTGCTGACGTTGCCACCATATATTTTGTCTTGCCTACATTGATGTGAAGCCCAAGATCTCGCGCCGCCTGCTCGATGTAGATGAAGGCAGTTTGTACATCTCGGGTGGTTCTTCCCATGATGTCGATATCGTCAGCATAGGCCAGTAGTTGGGTGGACTTGAAGAGGATCGTACTTCTTGCATTTACCTCAGCATCACGGATCACTTTCTCGAGGATCAGGTTCAAGAGGACGCATGGTGGCGCATCCCCTTGTCGTAGACCGTTGTTCATGTCGAATGGTGTTGAGAGTGATCCTGCTGCTTTTATCTGGCCTCGCACATTGGTCAGGGTCAGCCTAGTCAGTCTTATCAATTTCGACGCGATACCGAATTCTCTCATGGCCATGTAGAGTTTTACCCTGGCTATGCTATCATAGGCGGCTTTAAAGTCGATGAACAGATGGTGCAATTGTTGTCGATATTCCAACAGTTTCTCCATCGCTTGCCGCACAGAGAGAATTTGATCTGTTGCTGATTTGCCTGTAGTGAAGTCTCTTTGGTATGGGCCAATGATGTTCTGGGCGTATGGGGCTATCCGGCCTAGCAAGATAGTGGAGAATATCTTATAGATGGTACTCAGCAACGTGATACCTCTATAATTGCTGCATTGTGTGGGAGATATCACATGTATGAGACAGATAATGTCTCGTTGCCAATCGTCAGGCATTAATTCGCTGTCTCATACCTTGAGCACAAGTTGATGAACCACTTGGTGTAACTGGTCGCCTCCATATTTAACTAATTCGGCTGTACTTCCATCGGTTCCTGGCGACTTATGATTTTTTAGCCGATGAATTGCACGGACTGTTTCTCCTAAACTTGGTGGTGGCAGTATTTGTCCGTCGTCTTCAGTTGGCGGGACCTCCAACTCGCCGATGTTCTGGTTGTTCAGTAGCTCATCAAAGTACTCAACCCATCGCTCTAATATGCCGATTCTGTCGGAAATCAGATTTCCCTCTTTGTCTCGGCAGGATGAGCATCGGGGTGTATAAGGCTTCATCCTGCTGACTTGTTGGTAAAACTTGCGCGCCTGGAGCGGTTGCTCCTTGTACTTTTCTAGTTCACAGACTTGTTGGTTCTCCCAGGCTTCCTTTTTCCGTCTGTGAAGTCGCTTCTCCACTCGACGGAGTTCGTGATAAGTCTCTGCGCGTTCCCGCGTTCTTTGAGAATGCAACATTACTCGGTATGCGGCATTCTTCCGTTCAGTTGCTAGCTTACATTTATCGTCAAACCATCCGTTCTGACTCCTTTTGCGTCCTTTTGCGGCTGGGGCCAAGTATGTTTGTGGCCGTATCCACGATAACGTTCTTCAGGTGATTGTGAAGATAATTTGTTGATGCTTCATCTCCAGGTCCTCTGTTGACTGCGTTTATTGCGGCATCCATTTCCCTCTTATAGGTGTCGCGGAGGGCTGTGTTATGGATGGCTTCAGTGTTCACTCTCACCTGATTGTCAGAGGGGATTCTAGGTGGTATTGTTATTCGAGCTGGGAGTACCATGCCAACGAGATAGTGATCTGATTCCATATTGGCCCCCCTATATGTTCTGACATTCATCAAGGCTGAGAGGTGGCAGCGTTCGATCAACACGTGGTCAATTTGGTTGAAAGTGGTCCCGTCTGGAGAGGCCCACGTATGTTTGTGGACCGCTTTCTGTGCAAACCAGGTACTTCCAACAACCATTTCGTGTGACCCTGCTAATTGAATAGTCCGCAGTCCGTTATCATTTGGTTTTTCGTGTAAGCTATGGAAGCCAACGTATCGCTTGAATACGAGCTCCTTCCCTACTTGGCTGTTAAAATCCCCAAGTATGATTTTAATATCATATCTGTGACAGGCTTCGAGGGTTCGTTCGACTGCCTCCTAGAAGGTATCCTTCTCCGACTCTCCAGTCTCCTCTGTAGGGGCGTGAACGTTTATGAGGCTTATATTTCTAAACTTGCCTCGCAAGCGCAGAGTGCATAGCCGTTCGCTTATGTTTCCAAAGCCGATAACAGCAGATTTCATTTTTTGGCTGACTAAGAAACCTACTCCGAGCACATGGTTTACTGGATCACCGGTATAATATATGGTGTAGTGGCTCTTGTCCAGGAAACCGGTCCCTGTCCATCGCATCTCTTGCAACGCTGTTATATCAGCCCTATATTGGGACAGGGTATCGGCTAACTGCTCGTCAGCTTCATCTCTGCACAGGGAGCGCACGTTCCATGAGAAAATGCGCAAATCGTTATTCCGTGTTCGTTGCCGGGTCCGTCGTTTTAAAATCCGTCCTGTCCGAGGCTCCTGTTGTGGCTTCGTAACAAGTTGTTTTCCTTGTAGGGTTGTCAGCCCTACCCTACCCCCAACCTGGAGGACCAGTTGGTACAATTTGTCCCGTTTTTAGGCGCGGGAGACTCGCCTTCATCCTTCTCCGTCTGCGGCTTGTCGTTAAGAAAGAGCTCCCAGCGGTCACCACGTGGAGGTGGAAATAGGGTTTGGTAGTAGAGCTGTTGGTGTTGGTTCAGCAGGCATTTCCCAGGTTTTATGCTCCATCGTGGGTACCAATCCACGTTTCGCCCTGGGACCTATACTACCCTTTGACCACCACACATTTCACATTGGGTGCATATAACCTAGTTTAAGCAGCAGTGTCCCAGCAGTGTCGGGTTTTCATGTCCCACTTTTTAAGGAACAACAAAAATGCTACCCTAACGACCCCGAGTTCCTTCACAAAGATTTTTACCTTTCGCAGAAGTTCAAATTTCTTCATTTGGCGGCTTGAATTCTTGTAAATTCCCCCTTCATAGTGGACTTGACAGTGGATGCACAATGCCAAAAGCTGTTCTGGCCCGACTATTGTGGATCCAGAACCTTGATGAGCCAGTCTGTTAGCTTCCTTATTACCAGCGATGTTTGACTGCCCTGGGACAGGGATGTTTCGTTCAGTCGGCCAAGTTTCAGCCGTACTTGATTACAACTCTACATCAACTTTTACCATTTTGGTGAAATTACCCAGGTCATACCTATCGGAGTCCTACAGTACCACAGCAATCTGCAGGAATTCCGGTATTGTTCCTGGATATGGTGCTTCCGGATTAACTTGGAGTCAAAATGTTCTGTTAAACATTTGACTGTTTTTACCAGCTGGATTTCCGTCCTTGATATGGTAGGCAGCGTGTAGGTGCCCCACCTGATGTTTCTAGTGAATATTACTAGCCCTTCCTTCCTATTGTTCACCATGAATCCTTTAGGGAGGCACCAACTGTGGGTTACATATAGTGTTACATTCCAGCGGTCACATATTGTGCTCACAAACTGATAATTCTTATGGCTAGATCGTTCGCAAATTCTTAGGCCAGAACTTTTGAGCCCATCAGGAGCCATAGTGAGGTGTCCATTAGCAACAGCCTGTGTGAACCCTTAAGACGTCCTGCCTCAATAGGCCTCTCTGACCAATATGTGGACCTTTCTCCACTCCAGCATGTGAAGAATGCAACTGTTTCGTCGGAAGCTTTTTGTGGCTGGGTTGGTTGGTTTCCCTGGATTAGGAATACATATTATCTTTACATCGCGCCTTTTAATTGGAACATGAGCATGTACCAGGTCAACACGCTACATATTCCGAATATATGGACCCGGGGCATCCACTTCCTCTATTAGTAAAATAGGGATAGTGTTATCAGGACCCGCAAACTTGCATCTATGGAACGAGACAAATGCCCACTCCCCTCGTTCTAGTGGTACTACTTGCATGCAAGAGACCAACCTTTCAGTTGAGGGTTGTATGCACCTGCCGGCCCCGTGGTTTTGGATGCTGCCCGGAAAGTGCACTCCATCCTCCGGTAAGAGCCACAATGTCAGTGGATGTCACCGTGCCTGACTACGTTGAAGAAAGTGGGTTCATTTCCCAAATTGAGTATCTGCACTTTGGTTCCTATCATCATATCAGTAGTTTCGATCCTCTTGCGTTGGTATTGAAAGTTCTCAAGCGCACATGGTGGGCGTTAACATCACATACTTTTATCAGTGCCATGCGTTTATTTTCAGCATATTGGTTAGCTTTGAAGAATGTTCCACTGGGAATATCGTCTACATTATAAGGGAAAATAAGCAGAGCACTATAGAATCTCCTTATCCCCTGTTGAGTTCTTTTTTGCTTAATTTGATCGGTATGGTGTTATTACACAGGTCATTAACCAAGATAGCTTTGAGAAGATTGGAAACCACTATGCAGGAACGGGTTTTACTACTTCCATTGGCCTACAACAAGTCAGCATATCGAAAGTTTACGCCCCTAATAAGATTCAACGACCGATAAGTGTAGTCGGCGTTTTACAATACTGCAAATATATTTGAGAAATGTAGCACCTCGTCTACAATTCAGATGAATATCACGTGGGCTGCAACTCCCCTTCAATAGTTTTAGGAGCTGAGATTTGTAATGTGATAGTCCCAAGCTTATGGTAGAACCGACAACCCGTTTGCTCCCGAATCTTCTTAATATCCTGTTTAAGAACGTTGATAGTGAGAAAAATTTCCTGTCTATCGGTTCTTTCTTCTGCTCCTGAATCTTCTGAATCCAGGTGGAGGTTTTGTTTTTGTTTTTAAAATCATTTTTATTTTTAAGAAATAGGTAACAATAGTATATAGATTGGAAAAATGAACAATAAAAAACAATCTTTTAAAATAACAAAAATAACTTAAATCTAATGGCCACTGTGGGCTTTCAAAATTTTTGAATAACGATTTACAGACAATTATATATTTTATATTATACATTTTTTCTTTTTTTACAAGAACATCCATACAAAAAAAACAAAGAATAATAACGTATGTATAAGTTACAACTGGAGACAAAATCAGCACCCGTTCAATATGTACATATTTACAAAGCCCCAACAAGAAACAAATGGCAGAACTGAGCACGGCCACCGCTAACCGGCATCCCGCAGCCACCAGTACCAAGATTTCTCTTTTTCATCCCGCTTAATATCAATTGCTCTCGCTCTGGAGTATCTCCAGTCGAATCCCGGAGCCCCCACTGTCAAATTCGGGGGTATTCTATCCTTTTGTCCGTGGGCCGTCTATGTGTATGATACATAACCGGATCACCGGCAGAATCAAGAATTAGACCATTCCTGTCAAGATACACGAACGCTTCGGGAGGAATGAAGCCTGTCGTGAGAGTTTTCTCGAAATACCCATCATTTGGGTAGAACGGCTGCGAAACCCAAGGGTTCTCACCATGCGAAGCAGATCGTACTATATGATTCCGAATCAATCTGACGATAACTGTGTCGATTCTTGGCACAGCAGCAGCTGCATACATCACTTCATTAGTTATATAGTGCTCATAGTTTGACGAAGCAGTCCTATTAAGCCCCGTGCAAGTACGCAGACATTTCCTTTCAAAGATCCTTATTTTCTCCATTTGGCTAGCACTCAAATTAAACTAGATAGCACACCCGTAGGTGAGCACCGGTCTAACAAAAGTAAGATAGCAAATAATCTTAACCTTCCGGCACGATGATCCACCGCCTTCTAACAATCCCACCCATAGAGGAAGACTGCGAGAGCGAAACACACTACATTATGGACATTGCAAGAAAGAATGGGTGCATCAGCACCACCATAGGTACGATGGTCAGGAGACACGCACGAAGGATAGAATGTAGTAACCTTACTACACTGTACACTGAGTAAGTAGTAACCTTATATCGGACAAACGAAAAGGCTGGCTACCGCCAGATTTAGGGAGCATACGAAGGAGGCAGAGTTTGCTATCAAGTACTCCCGATAACCCACAAAATCTAAGGTGGCTAAGCATATGGTAGAATGCGGCCATAAAATAAGCACCGACAATCTGAAGATATTAGAACAGGTAAGAAAAACCCGCCGGACGCCTACGAAAACTTATTCATTAGCAGACAGCCAGTAGACACTAGATTGAATCCAGATCTAGGATTTTGCTATTCACCGTTATTTAAAAAACTTATAAAATTCTAATTAAAAATCTCTTTTTCTTTCAGGATGTACAAATAAGTATTTAAAATGTAATTAAATATTTCCTCTTTTTCAAGATTTAGATATAAGTCTTTTAAAAATTAATCTAGCCATATAATTAATTACAATAGTATTATAGATTTAGATTAGTAGAAAAATAGTCAATAAACCCACTGAAGAGCAGACTTGTTAGCACTGGTGAAGGGAACAAGTGGTTCCCAAAATATCGGCATTTGCAAGACCTTAACTTATTGGTCACTAGCGAATAGGAAAAATAAGTTTTTATTTCATATGTATTAAATCTTCCGACTCAAAGCACCCTTACAGCTAGGAGGAGTTTCGCACTGCTCAGTATTGTTGCCGGATGGATTGGTTTCGTCGTTTAAGACATATCCGCCGGCTTCGATAGTCTTGTCTGTAAATGAGAACTTGGCCGCTGATTGCCGAGTCCTCTTTATAGCCATTTGAGCCGAAAAGTTAAGATCATCAGAAGACAGCTGCCGCTTTGGTTTTTTCTAACCCGCAGATGCCCCGGACAATCCTGTCCTTTCAACTTTCGTGGCTAATGCACTCCTCAAAATATCTTAATCATGATTTGAATTACACGGCAGTAATTAACGGCAAATTTTAAAATGCGGTGGTCTCATAGAGACAGTCAGTGAAGGTCAGAAAATGATGTCGTTGACATGCTTCGTACTCTGCTCAGTATAAAATATAGGAAGATGAGACAACACATCTAATTAACCACATATTAATAAATATAAACTCGTGAACATCACAAACATCTCGAAAGCTTGACTGGCGGAGAACAAACTTGCTTCCGCCCTGGATAGTCCTACACGGACCACATGAACACCATTCCAATTGTTGAGGAACTCCTCTTCGTCGAAGGCTTTCAACAGCGGGAAAAGGGAGCATAACTGCACAGAAGTGGTATTTCGCAGAGACCACTAGATATTATCACAGCATCATATGATAGCATAGCATGTCACGCGCCACATCGAGGTCAAATTACTAGGGCAGAGTCCGCTAAGGTTCAAGCCGAACTTACTGCTTCTTAGCTCACTAGCGCCAGATCTGCCTTCTCTCTTCATATTGAATTTGGAGATGTAGATACCTCAATATCACGACGTTCTCTCTATACTTATACGAGTAAAGTTATATATTATATTTATGTTTAGTATATTTTTTTTATATTTCTTACAAATTGTTATTCCTTCCGCTTTGGTATGAGTTATTATATAAGTTCAGCTAATCGTTTCTGATTTGAGGACATCTCCATCCATGCCTCCTTCTTAACCACGCAACTCTCACGCCAACAAAGGGCATCCTAAAATAGAATGGCCTGAGGATGCCAAGCCAGGAACAAGTCTTTGAGGCCGTGCCTCACCATATATCAGAGGCTGGGAAAGCATCGATCGAGGATGTGATCCATCGTGCATCTTCCCTTTCGATCGCGGCACTCGGGCTTTGCGGTGGAGAAGTTATTTTTTTTACTTTTCATTCCAGTTTAGTTCGCATGATATTTCGGGAGGCTCAAATCCCCCTGTATGAATCGGGTGTGGACCCATGCATCGGAGAGGACATGTGATTTTTTGTGCAGGGTGCGGCAGCATAACTTCCTTTTTTAAAATGCGCGCCACTCAGTTAGGTGATGTCATAGCGAAGCACTAGTGGTCTCGTTCAAGAGGGGATACTTTAAAGTTTTGTCCCGATACGGTTCAATCGCCATCATGCGTTGGAATAGTCAGGAGCGTGCCTTTGCCCTTGAGGTTTACTTTTCAAGCGGATGTTCGGTTATTGCAACACAGCGTGCATTTCGGAATCGTTTTATTTTAGCCCCGTTGGGTCCCGCCCCAGATCGCAAATCAATTACTACATGGGTCACTACATTCAGACAAACTGCAAGTGCGACAAAAGGAAGAACTGGAGTCCCTCGGCCCGTTAGATCACCTGAGAACATTGAAGCAGTGAGAGCGTCAATGTTGCGATCGCCACGGCGTTCTGCGCGCAAACACGCATCTGCCCTTGGACTATCCGATCGTTCTGTGAGAAGAATTCTTCGTGATGATCTTCATTTTCATCCCTATAAGATGGCGATAGTGCAGGAACTTTCAGAACGTGACTTCAATTCTCGGATGAACGCGTGTGAGCTTCTTATTGATGTCGTTCCCGAGGGTGCTATTGTTTTTTTAGCGATGAAGCCCATTTTCATTTGTGTGGGTCGGTTAACAAACAAAACATGCGCTACTGGGCTGACACCAACCCTCGAGAATTGCATCAAAAGCCTTTGCATTCACCCAAAGTCACAGTGTGGTGTTCAATTTCCTCAGCTGGAATTATTGGTCCCTGGTTTTTTGAGGAAAATGAGGTTACAGTGACAGTTAATTCGGACCGGTATGTAAACATGCTACAGAATTTTTTTTCCCGCGGCTAGACAATTTGGATTTGGAGGACACTTGGTTCCAACAAGATGGTGCAACAGCACACACTTCAAGAGCATCGATGGCTGTTTTGAGGGAACACTTTCCACAGCGCCTTATCTCAATTAGAGGCGATTTGGAATGGCGGGCACGCTCTCCCGATCTGTCCCCTTGTGATTTTTTTCTATGGGGTTTTTTGAAATCCCGTGTTTATGTGAACCATATATGAACCCTACAAGATTTGAAGACCAACATCCAAGAAGAAATTGCCAACATAACACCTGCTATGCTAACAAGAGTCATGACAAACGCCAGAAATCGGTTTACGCAATGTATGGAGAATGGGGGACGTCACCTAACGGATTTGATCTTCAAAACAATGTAAATAAAAACTTTAGACATGTACCTACATTATAAAAAATAAATAAATATTCTCCGATGCATACAATACTTTTTATTGAGTTTTGAAAAAAGGAAGTTATGCTGCCGCACCCTGTATAATGACACGTGAGGTATCGAATTGCTAACTCCGCCATGCTCTTAACATAGTATGCTGGTCCCAAGCCCAGGTAAAGGAAGAGGGTTTCAGGCAAAGCACTTTGTACTATCCTCAGTAAAAGAAAAATAAAATGCTGAGATCAGGTAAAGAGATAAATAGAGTATAGTTGGAGTTATTCCACTATGCTAAATCCTACCTGATCTATCTTGGTGATAGGTCCCGCGACAAGCCGACCAAGAAAATGCATACAATGTCGTTACAAACATGATGATCGGGTTGAGTCACAATCCTCGAAGAAATACTAGGGCGTCCACCTCAGCCGACGTGGCAGGACGGGCCCCCATCCTGTCGAGAAATGGGCAAGGGTTCTTGACGCATGGATGGCGTCAGGACGTAAGCAAGTTATTCCGAACACAACAAACAAAACAAATACGTGTCTGCACGCTAAGTGTTGGTACCCTAACTGAAAAGACCGAGGAACTCGCAAGAGCCCTTCGGAAAAGCCGCATTGATATCTGCGCTCTGCAAGAAACCCGATGATCAGGGGCCAAAAGCTGCGATATTGAACGCAAAGCCTGTAAAAGTGGCTATAAACTTCTCTATTTTGGTAGCCCACACACCCAATATGGCGTTGGCATTGCCATCTCAGAGGGTTTCCGTGATGCCATTAAAGAAGTCGAAGGATTTGATGATCGGCTGATGAAGCTCACCATTATATCAGCTGATCGCACTATTCACTTCTTCACCGCGTACATACCACAGACCTGATACCGAGAAAGATGGCTTCTGGCAACTTCTCGATGAAAAGACTTGTCACGTGCTTGCTGATGACTATATTATCATTGCCGGCAACCTTAATGGTCATGTGGGTGAAAAGGCAGACGGTAACAGGTTCCTTGGGGAGAGAGGTTCGGAGCGCGCAATGAGGGTGGCAGGGTATAATCAATTTTGCGGACAGACATGACCTTGTACTTATGAATACATGGTTCATCTAATGGTTGTCTCATCTTCCTACATTTTATGGTGGGAGCAATAAAACGCAAATCGACTATATTCTCATAAGACACCGATATTTTACTACTGTCACTGATTGCAAAGCCGTTCTCTACGAGACCATCGCACGTCATCATCGGCCGTTGATTACTATAATAATAATAATAATAATCGTTGGCGCAACAACCCATATTGGATCAGGACCTTGAAGTGTTTTAAAGCTCTTCATTCAAGACCGCAACGGTACACCACAGTATACTGTAGGAGGCAATGTGATCAGCATTGCGCTCACCCGAGATTATTACCCTGATGTGACTCTGGTGCTCATTCACAGCTGAGTCGACTGGTATCCGACGTCAAATTACGATACAAATCCCACTCTGACCAGTAAGATTTGAACCACGACCTTCCGTACGACAGCCTTGTGCTCTAGTCCCTCAGCTCTCCGGACTAGCTACACAGGTATCGTGCAAATGATGCCACCCATAAAAGAGTGTGAGGAACGCACTGGCCCGCGGCGCATTAAATGGTGGCGATTTCGTGAGAAGGAAGAAGAAACGATCTCACTCACAAGATTAAGAAGTAAGTGTAAGGAACATACACAGGATATCGAACACTGCTGTTGCGTTAATGACAAGACCGGCATTTTGCTTACCAACATCAAGCTGGAACGGATAGATAGCGAGAAGCATATTCCAACTGAAAAATTTGCTCATCCTCCACTTCCACAATCATTTCCGATATTTAGACCAACTCCACCTATCAGCGCAATTGAAGTCGAGGAGGCAATAAAACGAATGAAATCGGGGAAAGCCACAGGACCTGACGACACCACATCTGAGCTCTGGAAAGCGAAGAGCGTTCCAATATGGAAAAAGAAAGGTAGTCCAGTACAATGTTCAAATTACCGTCCGATCTGGTTACCCATACCCGATACCATGAAGACGCATTCTTGACAACCGTATTCGCAAAATAGTTGAAATAACCGGGAATCAAGCCGGCTTTGTCAAAAAATGCGGAACTACTGACGCAATACACGCTGCGCGGTTGCTCATGGAGAAATACTGTGAGAAGCATCGCCCGCTTTACATTGCCTTTCTGGATCTAGAGGAAGCATTTGACCGTGTGCCACACGAACTCGTCTGGTATGCTTTACGACGACACTTAGTGCCAGAACAACTCGTGCGTTGGGGTCAATTACTCTACCACGATCCGAAAAGAAAAGTTCGAAGTATGGCGGGTGTATCAAAACCGCTTCGTGTCTCTGTTGCTGTTCATCAAGGAAGCGCCCTCTAACCACTCCTCTTTGTTCTTGTTATGGACACCGTTACACGGGATATCCAACGGCCAGCGTCCTACATATTGCTTTATGCAGATGATGTTTTCCTAGCATCTGATAGCAAAAATGATCTCGAGCAATTTGTACAAAAATTGAATTGAATCGAATTGAATTTAAACAAAACTGAATTCTTGACGACCGATCCCCATGAAACAGGCACAATCACTTTCAGGGGCAGTGATCTACCTACAACTGAACGATTTAGATACTTCGGATCAATGCTATCAGCCAATGGAGAACTACGTTATAGAATTGCTGCAGGCATTAACGCAACCTGAATGAAGTGGCGTCCCACAACTGGTGTTCTTTGTGATCTACCTATCAACAAACGTCTTAAATATAAAATTTACCGCAATGTCGTCCGTCCTGTCACCCTTTATGGTTCTGAGTGTTGGCCGACTATAAAAGACAATGAACGGCGTCTTGCGGTAATGGAGATGCGTTGGATTAGTTGCGTGACACTTTTTGATGACATCCGAAATGAGAATATCCGCGATTATTATGGGGTTGCACCGATCGTGGAAAAATTGCGAGAGAGGCGTCTTTGATGGTATGGTCACGCAATTCGTGCTAACGAGAATTCACTTGCCAAGATTGGTTTGAAGATCAAAGTCGATGGTAGACGTCCAAAAGGCCGCTCGAAACAACGGTGCCTTGATACGCTATATGGGGATTTAAAAGCCTCGAGATTGCACCCACATTAGGCATTCGATAGAGCGAAATGGCAAAACCGATCACGACGAGCCGACCCCGCTTGTGAACGGGACAAAGACTGAAGAAAAAGAAGAAGAAGATCGATCGAATTGTTCGAAGGACACATTGTCGGGCCTGGCTAGCACTTCAATATTTGCGAGCGGGCCTTCACGGTCAATTTTGTCATTTTTTAAGGCTTTTGGGATAGCTCTCACCTCTTGATCCTCTGCGAACACTCAGGCTGTTCGTTAGACCATCTCAATCTCCACTTTGTCATTGCAAATTATAGTAGGTCAAGCTAATTATTATATTTTTTTAACTATTTTACTTGCACACTTCTTTTGTATATGAAAGTATGCTGAACTTTTGTCTTGAAGGCAGATAATAACGCAATTCCCTTTTCTCAAGGCAAAACTTCCCACATTGGTTCTATCGTGAACACCCAATTTAATTTTTAGCTACGTGGAAACAAAGAATGCATTTCTTCGGGTCTTCTTCGTAATATTGCTTTGGCGTCAGAAATGCAAAACTTAGTTAAAATAGTACCACGGTCTCATTTGCAATATTTACCAGCCCAATCAGCTCTGATAGCCTCAGCAGCTAAGTTAAACAAAAGTCATAAAATTTATTTATTTATAAATCAATTCTCCAACCCGAAAGTTGCTTCGTTGCCCTTTATTAAAATCGTTAATTTTATTGTAGTGAAACTGACTGGAAAGAAATAATTAAATAGTCCTTTGCATCGCGGGAAATGCTTCATGCTGTGCTTGTTACGTAGCATTCGCCCAGTACAGGGATGAATTCCTTGCTGTTTTTACAGACAAGTAGATGAAAACAGCAACGAGAAATACAAGTGATAAAAATTTCTAGATAATTCATCATTCGGTCATGGAAACCTTCAAAAGGGCCATATCTCTGATGATGGATGCGCTCCATGTGATACTTTTTCATTTAGATTTTTTCCCCACAGTGAATTTATTTCGGCAATTTCAGTCAAGTCAGGGATAAATGCCTCTCGGTACCGAGCAACTTATCATGCAACGAAATCCCTTGTTAAAATTCACAGCGACTTATTAAATGATTCATCACGGGTCCAAAGTAAAGCCGGAGAGTTGACAAATAAATCCGACATATCTCAATCTCATATTCAAGACAGTGTTCCTAACTCGCGTTGTCTATCCTCTCAAATGACAAGGAAGATGTCGCCATGGGAGTTTTGGTGTTTCATAGTTTGAGCAGATGGTTCCGCAGTCACCCGATAAAGTGCCGCCTCGAATTCGATAAATGGAATCCACTTTCAAAATATTAAGATATAGTGGCTTAGGGGTATCCGTAGAACTTTCAATATATACATATTGAATACAAATTTAGCAGAAATTTTTAGAATGGTTTCATTCGAAAAGTTGAAAGAAAAATGGAAATGAGAAAATACTGTATTTGATAATGTACGTTACCTTACTCCTCTCGAATTTCACTTTTTCATCCATAAAACATAAACGTTAAACCCCGGAAAAGTTTTGATTTTAATACTCGCAAGGCTACCATTGATTTTGAATTTCTGCCTTCGAAAAGCTTCCTGACACTATTCAGTGCTTTGGATCAAGACGACCAGACACCCGGAAATTTTTGCTCTCAAATTTTCAATTAGTTCAATGAAGTAATATAAGTTTAATCCAACCTAAGTTGATCCCTTTGAGACAGTCTCATTACACTGCTTTGAAATAGATACTAGTGAATTTTCGCGGATTCAAACTCGTTAATAAATGAGTTTTCAATATCATTAGGATTTAGCACTATCGGCAGACTGGCAGTTCCGGAGGAAACCCTGAAAAGTTTGTCTTCTCCCTCTGAAACTTAAAGAGCGTATATTAATAG
Source organism: Hermetia illucens (assembly GCF_905115235.1). Classification (NCBI taxonomy): domain Eukaryota; kingdom Metazoa; phylum Arthropoda; class Insecta; order Diptera; family Stratiomyidae; genus Hermetia; species Hermetia illucens. The sequence continues at coordinate 85,250,308 of NC_051850.1, read as the reverse complement.
GAATGCCTAGCCGGCCTATGTACATATGATAAAAACATATATTTTGTATTATTCAAAGGTCTTTTGGGTATAAGAAATAGCTTTTTAAGTTTACTTTACTTAATGAATCTTTATTAATTCTACATCAAAATGTATAGGCAAAACCCACCCACTGTTAAATCCTCAGAAACCCTAAAACCCTCGTCACTCATTATGCAATTACTTTCAGGTTTCATATATGCAGATGATGATTGACCTCTAGAATTTGTTGTTAAATGCCTACAAATGTTTCTCCATTTAGTTATAATATTAAACTTCAAAATTGTTTTCCTTCCACGGGTTTCCCAGAATGCCATCTTCTATAAAGGGTTACTCTAAATAAGTAGACAATAGCTGAGGCAACTAAATATCAAGTTATGTATACGCCGAAGCTGACCGCCGATTGTGACTCGCGATCTTGAATCCGGCGTCGGATTAGTGTTTACGGATATGGCAAGGTATTATATCTTTGCGAATCAATTTCAGACTGACTGCAACATTTTGCTCCGAAAAGAGGAGCATTTTAGGCTTTCTGTGAGTAATTGAATTCAGTCCAGGCGAAGTATTCTCAAGGCGACATTTGGATTGTGATGGGTGATTTGAATGGCAAGATGCGCTCTCAAAGTATTATATCTGGCTCGGACATATGAAGACACTGGAGGACCGTAACAATCGTGTGAATTTTTGTTGAGCCTATTGTCTCGTCATTGGTAGCGCATTGTTTGAGCACAGAGCTTGCTATAACGTTAGTTGGATTTCAATTGAATGTCAACCTACATCTAACCTGATCGACCACATAACGATTAGCAATAGATTTAAAATTTCTTATCCGGTTGATTATTGCCCCTCGCTTGCGTTTTGCGTTTGCCGCTCCTCGTAGGCTTGGAGTGCATTGTGCCGATTTTGAAGAAGTTCTTTTCTCAGAGGTTAGTTAGGTGCCGCCCACACAAGATTGCGCTGGTTGCGAAATTAGTGTCAATAAATGGGATTAGAATTAAAAACTTTACTAATTGCCGCTGATGTTGATGAGTGTAACGCCCTTGAACTTTGATGCTGTGGAAAATTTCGAAAAGTGCAGCGTAGTGTGTACCGTGATAAAAGGAAATTTACTACTGCGTTCGTCAGGGAAATTAAAACTGCCGCTAAGGCTAACGATTTAAGAAAGGTATACTCTAAAAAGTTGAAGGTGGTCCGGATTCTGTTACGATTAGAGTCGTTGCATTATACAGGCACCAACACGGTCGCAGTTGTCACGGCTGTAAACCAACCAAACTTCCCTAACAGGTGTGCCAGTCGTGAACACCGACCACGCGAGATAATATATGGAACCGGATGGCACGTGCTGGAGCTAACCCGAATGCTAACAGTTCGGCGAGATGAGGTCAGGATTCTTGGTTTTAAATATGATCTCCCTGTCAGGACACAGAGATTCTAATCGCGTCCCTAGACTCAATAATATAAAAAACTAAGCCCACCCGAGGTAAACTAATCTACTGTCTTTCTTCACCAAGGGAGGTAAACGGCCTTATAAGGGTGGGGACAAAAATCACAAAAAAATCGAATGCGCGGGATTGACGTCTTTCTTTCCTCTTCATGAGGCCCAGATGAAATTGTGGTTCTGCGGCGCCCTCCTCCAACCTAAATGTTTATCCCTTGCTGCTTCGAACATAACAGGAAGACTAACGCGTGATTGTTACTTCTTTACCACAATTCTTAAAGTAAATGTATAAATTCAATTCCTGAAACAAGATTTTCTTCTCATCGCCGTTTAATAGTTAATAATTTAATGGTCATTAGCTGTAGTATTTAAATAGTTATTAGCTGAAAATTATTTTCGATTTGTTTACATAAAAACTAGATGTGAATTTACATTTTTTTTCTTGAAGAAAAAGGATTTGGACACCAACCCTTTAATTGGGGAATATCCTTTATCATTAGATGGAAGGGAATGAACGTATATTAAATATAAATCATCATAATTTCAGATGAAGCTTCATATTGGCGTTTTTCTTCACTTCCTGGCTTCATTGCTTATTTTACCACATTATTCGTATCAGGTTATATTCTCAATTATCATGTTAAATACTGAATTTTTCTGACAAATGTATTCTTACAAGTTACATTTGGAGAAAAATGAATTTAAAGCTTCAAAGTTAGAAGTATTTTTTTAATTCTATTAATCGTTTGTGGCGCAGCAGGGTTAACATCACTCAAAATTTATAATAATAAATATTTCGAATGTTGTTAATGCGAGCGGATAGATGGTGCCACCGGCGCTCGCCGTGGCTTATTCGAACTCGCCACGAGAGGGAAAGCCAGCGGTAAAAAGTTCCGTTGGTTGGAGACAAAGGGACCGCATGAAAAATCAACCGGTCTCTTCTGATCAAACCACCGTGAGAAGAACACACTGTTCGATAACTTTAACAAAAAGTAAAAAAAAATAAAGTAAAGCTTTTCTTACCTTCTTCGGTGCGTGTGTTTGATTGTGATTTTAATAATAATTTAATAAAAAAAATAATAAAGAAAGAAATCAAACCAGTATTTCTCTATATTTTCGTTAACAATTTGATCACATCGGCCGATGCCAATTTATCATAGAAACAGCAGAAACTGTTACTTCAGAAACGCTGCTATCAATTTCATCGACGTGGGTGCCGGCGTTATTGTTGAGGATTATCGAGGCGACGTAGGAGTTATCCTGTTCAATCATGCCGATAAGGATTTCGAGCGGCAATTCGCCTGCGCGAGAGATTTGCAGCAGAACATTGAACAGATTTGTGAAAACTTGAAAACGTTTCTAACATTTGCTTTTCTTGAGTTCTGGTTTATTATTTTTTTTTCTAGTTTTAGTTTTAGTGTTTATAATTATAATCATCATTTCTTTATTCACTTTCTTCTTTCTTACTTTCTTTCACTATTTTCGCAAGGGCAGAAAATATTCGAGAACAGTTGCAAGGAATTTCAGTTAGTTTTTAACTGTCCCAAAAAAAAACACTTAAAATTCACAGTAAAATTTATTCTGGACCGAAAATGCGAAGAAAAATTGGTTTGAATACAAACAGGGAAAATAAAACACGAACTCATGATGGATTCATTGTTTTCATCAAGTGGAAAAATAAAAGAATTTAAAACAACAAAAAAATATTACAAATATATTTGTTTGTATTACTTATTAAAGTTGCTTGCATTTGTGTTAACCTGCAGCGCTAGATTCCTGACGCTGAAATGATGGTCGGTTCGATCAGCATTCGACACAGTGGCAGGTGGAGTACTATGTGAATTATAATTTTGTTAGAACTTCACTTATCACCATTGACGGGAACAACAGAACATGTTGTCAATGGTGATAACTGAAGTACGGATGAAATCATTAAGAGTTGCACTCATCTGGCTTTAGTCAATACTTCCTCAGACGCGTTAGGAGCAATTAGACATCTAAACTTTCCATGAAGTCCTTCATGTTCTACCGTTTGGCATGCTCAATTAATCTTTATTCTGTACATTGCTCTTCATCAAAGGCGATGAATTTTATTTCAGTAGAACCATGAATTTTGATTACAGGTTGCACTCCACTACCTTTGAATTGATCATAATTTTAATATCTTCTCCTATCTATCGGTATTGTCGTCCGCCGAGGATTATTGTCTTCCAATTGTGATATTACGTTTATGAGATAAAAAAGGCACTCTTTTTGCTCAAAAAAGGCAAAAATAGCATTACACAAAAACCAATTATACATGGTCGTCCCACAAAAACTAAAAATGTCCACCCTTCCCCGTCTGTTCGCTACGAGCAGTCTCCCTTTCCCCTGATAAACAGCTGAAGAGGCGAAAAGAGCACTTTATCACGGTTCCCTAGATGAGATAGAGGTGCAACATTCCCGCGGAAGAAACGACTAGTCACCGTAACATATGGGTACGGGTTGTTGCTCCCAATGAGGAGCGTTACACAGGGAAGGCATTCCGGAGCTATTATCGTAGCAGCATATGATGACACAAGACGTCGCTTGGTGGATCCAGGTAAACTTTTTGAGAAACTTGCAATCCGAAGCCGCGTTCGATGAGATTCCCTGAGCTACTTGTTTCCTTCATCAGTGTTACAAGTCTGAACTGGTCCCCGAAATATCGGCTTATCTAGGCATTATGTAAAGGTAGCACTGATGAACGGAACGAGTGGTTCCCGAAATACCGGTATATGCAAGTATAATAAATAACAGTAGCGAAAAGGCTAATTGACTAATGTAAAATAAAGTAAACAAAATTTGTTGTATACTTTACGCTTCCAATAAAATCAGTTTAAAAATACATAACAATCGTCTATTATTTCCTCTTCCAATGTTTTCACCAAGTTAGTGTACATTGCTCTGGTAGATATTTTTTTCGGGTATGATAACAGATCCTAATTTATATTCCTCCGATTCCGATCACTAACGTTCCAATAAACATAAATGACGATCTATTTATACTCGGATATATGATTTATGATTTAGTCATAGCATTGGAGCATTGGTCATTGAATAAATATTCCTGAGGATCGACATGGAATATCATTTAATAAAGGGTGAATTTTATTTGCAAGATCGTTAATTTAATATGATTTAATTTGATAAATCGTGAATTTGTGTTGGAAAATTTGCTATTCATCAAATTAAATTAACGTTGCAAATAAAATTAAAGTTCTAATAGATGAAATTAACGGTTGAACAAATTAAATCTATCTTTCAAAACAAATTAACCAGTTTTCAAATCAAGTAGACCATCTGTCGAGTGAAATACATGATCCTTGATGGACGTGACCTTGATGGATTACTTTTTTGTAATTACTAATAAGAAGGCTTTTCCAAATTCAAAAATTTCACTTCTTTTTTACATATTTAAACATTTCACACAAACCATAGTGAAATTCGTTTCCAGTCCGAATATGGTATTTGGACACTAAATTAGGTTATTGAGTGTATGTTCTGGCTAATCATCTGCGAAGCCTTCGCGTTCGGAGACAACCTTCTCAAGTGAATGCAGGACAAAAATAAGATTAATACTAGCTAATTAGTTTGTTTGTGTTTGGATAGCTCACTGGTTAGAGGACTAGACTTACGTACTGAAAGTCGCGGTTCAAATCTCACTGCTGGCAGCAGGATTTGTATCGTCACTTGACGTCGAATACCAGTCGACTCAGCTGTGAATGAGTACCTGAGGTACACCAAGGTAATAATCACGGTCAAACGAAATGCTGATTGCATTGCCTTTTACAGGATACCGTAATCCTGTAGGGTACCTTTACGGTCCTGAATGAAATGCTCTAACACACTTCCAGGCCCTGATCCAATTGGATTTTCGCGCCGACGATTATTATTATTATTAAATTGTTTTGAAACATAGTTAATTTCATTCGTTAAACCGCTAATTTCATTTGTCAAAATGTAACCTCCATACATTTGCACCATTAATTTCACATATTTAAACGTTCACTTAATTTGACAAATAATGAATTCGTTTTACAAATGGTATATATACTTGACCTTAGAAGCTACCTTAACTTCTTACATAGAGTTTCTTAAATATGCAGATTGTAAGGAAGATGTAGAACAATCCTCTCATACTATGTACGTATGCGACCGTGAATAATCGTGAAGCAAAATCATACTTTTTTTGAAGATTACAAAAGTTTTACTATATATCAGTCGATTGTTCATCTGTTTTCAAAAAGATCACATTAAATAGTTTCTTGCCAGTACCAGCAGATAGCTGGGTCTTAGAATTTTTCTAAGGCCTACAAATAAGTTCTGTTGGTTTTCACAATAGATGGCGTAGCTTGTTTTTTATTCCATTGATCCACATTTCCAAACATTCATCGGAAAGCTACTGTCAATAGGCACAAACGTCAGTATAAATTATTTAATTGAAGTGTAAACAACAATACTTTTTTCATCAACGGAAATTTTGTACCAAATAATGTGTTTTTGCTGGGAGTTCTACTTCATTATTTCAATAAGAAGAAAAAAGCAACCGAAAGTCATCGCATTTTGGTGGAAGTTTATGGTGACCATGCTCTATCTGAGCGAACGTGTCAGAGGTGGTTTGGACGGTTTAAAAGTGGCAATTTTGACTTGGAAGACGAAGAGCGCGCCGGACGGTCAACCATTTTTGAAGATGAAGAATTAGAGACATTGATCGACCAAGATCCATCGAAGAACTTGGAAAAACACTTGGAGTCACTCACTCTGCAAGCCATTTCCCACCGTTTAAAAGCAATGGGAATGATCCGAAAGGTCGGAAATTGGGTTCCGTATGAACTGAAGCCAAGAGACGTCGAACGCCGTTTTTTCAAATGCAAACAACTGCTCCAACGACAAGAAAGGAAGGGTTTTCTGCATCGAATAGTTACTGGCGATGAAAAGTGGACATTACGATAATCCCAACCGTCGGGCAACGTGGGGATACCCCATTCATGCCTCATCATCGACGGCCAAAGCGAATCTTCATGGTGAAAAGATCATACTGTGTATATGGTGGGACCAGATGGGTATGGTGTACTATGAGCTGCTAAAACCGAACGAAATGGTCACGGGCAAACTCTACCGACGTCAAATGATGCGTTTGAGCCGCGAACTCAAGAAAAAACGGCCGCAATACCAGCAAAGGCATGATAAAGTTATTTTGCAACATGACAATGCTCGTCCACATGTTGCACAGTCCGTTAAAACATATCTAGAAACGTTGAAATGGGAAGTCCTACTCCACCCGCCGTACTCTCCAGACATTGCTCCTTCTGATTACTATTTGTTCCAGTCGATGCAGCATGGCCTGGCTGACCAGCACTTCTCCAATTACGACGAACTCAAAAAATGGCTCGATGAGTGGATAGCGGCCAAGCCGGCCAATTTTTGGCGCGATGGTATCTATGAATTACCTGAAAGATGGAAGAAAGTTGTGACTAGCGATGGGCAATACTTTGAACAATGAATATATAACCAATTTTTCACAATAAAACTTCCAATTTAAAAAAAAAAAAACGACAGAACTTATTTGTAGGCCTTTATGTTAGAAAAGTTGGGTGTTTCCAGTCAATCCCTTGTCTGTTCAATTCGATAAGATATCCACATCTCATAAGTTATATTTCTTTCAAAAATAATGTCAGCCACTAAAAATATAATTGTAGCACGTTGTTCTTATTCGCTATTATTCCGAATCCAACTTAACATCTGAAATTGACTGATATCTACGTTACATATTCAAAATCTTAACGAACAGTTGATCTTTTATCATCTGGAGAAATTAGAAAAATATATAAAAATATTTATTTCCCACAATCTTCAATATATTCTGAACTAAACACGCACAGACTTTTAGGACTTTAGAAGTGACCACTTACTTTGCACATTGGCAACCCCATAGCATTTCATCGGATAGGTCCTTGACAAGTTTTCAGATGCAAATCTAAATTAAAGTATTTCAACATTGGGTTATCTGGGGACCGCCATCCTTTTCGATATGATCAATCACGGCAGAGATTTTGATAAGAACAAAATGCAGATTACTTAAATTGGATTGGCTTAGAAAGCTTGTGCTAGAAATTGTCGTGTAATTTCGAATGCTGAAATTTGTATTCAACAAGTACATTGACGGGTAATCAAATTACAGCTAATGAATCTCAATGGGAAGCAGGAGGAACGAAAAGGATTCCACAAGGGTATGAATTCCATTTAGGATGTATTCGGGTATGTGGGCAAATGGAAAAGAGGTCATGTTGGTGATATCCTTGAATATGCACGCTTTTAATAGATTAATTACTTTCCGCAATATTCGTAATGTGAACTGTTAATTACAGAACTTAATTCCATTGGCCAAGGAAAAGCCAGTATTCCAGTTGTCCAATTTGGATTATTTTGCGCAAAATTCGTCAAATTCGTCAAATAGAAAGCCAAAGGCCCAAAGACCAAAGAAGAACAAGAAGAACTTTGTTCGAGTCCAGATCGTCTCGCTTAACCTCATGTAGGTCGTCATTATAATTTTATCCAACTTTTGGATTTGATAGTTTCTAGGAATGACACCTGCCTTTAAATTTGCACTTGGAAAACCCTTCAATCCACTCCTATGTTCTTTTTGGATGTAGAGAAAGAACTCAGTGAAAGTGGGAAGCACAATTCTTATAACGTAGCAACACTTCAAGAATTCCTGGATTTTCTCTCATCTTTAACATTAACGTTAGATGACAAAACAAGTCGGAATACCGGGAGCTCGCGCTTCGGGTATAAAGGTTTTGTGTTCATCTTATCTAAGAAATTTCAACGCACATTTTTCTATCCAACATACTCCTACATATTTTTCCAAACTACGAGACATACTTACATATTACAGCCATAGATATTACGCTCACCCTAAACAAACAAACTGCCTATTTCCGAATACTGTACATATATATGCACGTATATAAATTGATCGTATCCATATTTCCGATTTACTTGGTGTACAAAAGCATACATATGTACACATATAGTACGTATATTAGATACGGCTGGTTTAATGTACAAATATATATATCTGAATTAGACACTACCCGTAAACTTCATTGGCACGCATATACTATATACCTACACACACGTCTGTTTGGGGTTGATATTCATATACAAATCACTAAAAAACTAAAACAAAACAATTCTTTACGACCCCATTCATAAGAACTCATTTCGATGTAGTATTGATGAATTGCAATGTGAATATGACGTCATCCAGGTTGTAGAGTGCACGAAATCCACGAAAATGGCAAAGTTTTACCCCCTATAACTTTGTTAACAATAATTGGATTTTCTTCAAACTTGACCAAATTGTGCATCTTCATTGCACCTATGCCAAATTTTATACTTCTGGGATGAACATAAGGGGGGTGCCGGGTAAATTTCCAAAATGTGGAAATATACTATTATTAATTTTATTTGTGCAGATATCGGAACGGGATATATTTTGAGGCCAAGATTTCGTAGAGATGCACTACTTTGATTTTTTTCAAATTTTTCGGTTGGATAGGTTCTGAGAACGAGACCTGTTACACTTTTTGATGGTCATATTTTGAGCCCTCACTCCCCTATGTTTCACCCAATTTCAAACATTGAACCAGTTTCGAAAAATACTAATTGAGACCTTTCATTTGATAACCCGCATGGCTACATTCTGTAAAAAAAAAATTTCAGCCTCCTTTCACATGTATGGGGGCCCTCCCTTAAACTTAACACAAAATGGCGCCAGTTGCTGCATGTAAAGGGAACGGTAGATCACATACTCTTACAAGTTTTCGTGACAATCGGTCCAGCCGTTTCCGAATAAATCGGCTGTGACAGGCAGACAGACGGACAGACGGACAGACAGACAGACCGACAGACAGACAGACAGACGGACAGACAGACATCGAATCGATTCTAATAAGGTTTTGTTTCACACAAAACCTTAAAAAGAGAGAACGCTTACACAGCGCAATCATTGGGATGTCCTATATGCACTGGAGGCCCTCGGGTTTTTGAGTGCGATAAGGAGCGTTAGCGTTCTAAGAAAATTGGTGCGATCTAAACAGCTCTGCTTCAATTGCTGCAGTAGTGAGCATGCAATGAGCCAATGTCCGTCAAAACACTTTGCAAATCATCCGAGAAAAGGCATAATACTATGCTGCATTCTGATCTGGCATTCGTTTAGCAGACACACGTTTTAATGTTCCCTCTCGCATTGACGTTCTATTGGGAGCAGATCTTTATGGAAGTTTACTGGAAAATGGATCAATTCACGGCCAACCATGAAAACGAAGCTTGGATGGGTGGTGTTCGGGCCCGTGAATCACGCTTCATCCACGGCTTACCAGAGTTTATTTCTCATTGCTACATACGAGTTAGAGAAAACACTACGGCATTTCTGGGAAAAGCACCGACAGTAAGGAGATAGACGAATTCGAAAACCATTACCTGAAAAACACCAAACATGCAACTGCAGAAAGATACTCTGTACGTTACCTTTCAGACCAGAGTGCAATCGTGCCATGGATTTATGGGACTCGGTACGAACAGCGTACATCCATTTCCGACACCTGGAAAGACGATTAAAAGATAATCCTACCGTGATTAAGCAGCACCATGATTTCATGGAAGAGTATTTGGTGCTCCACCACATGGAGAGAGTACCCGAATAGTTAATAGAAACTACCAATTGCTATTGTCTACCTCATCATGAAGTTATTAAAGATAGCAGTTCAACTACCTTCACGTGGTTTTTAGTCAACCTGACAGAGACTTCCAATGCATTTTGTGGAGGCTTCACCCGAAAAAACTTATTCAACGTTTAAGACTTACCACCGTGACATATGGAATGACATGCTCTCCATTCTTAGCTATCCGGACTCGGCAAAACGCTACAGATAATGAACAGGTCGCTCATCCAGAAGCTACAGAAATTAGAAAACGAGATTTCAACGTTGACAACCTGTTCACTGGAGTAGATGATCTTGCGTTGATATATCTGCAGGCAGTGTTAAACATTGTTCTGAGTCGAGCAGGTTTTCACTTGCGACAGTGGACATCTAATCACCAAGGGCTTCTTGATTCGAGACCATCTGGAATTCAATGGCATCCAACACAAGATGAATTATCATTTAAAGTGCAGCCTACCGAGGAACGAATCATTATAAAACGTTCAATTTTGTGTGACGTAGCCAATTTCAAAAGTGGTCTTGGCTTGAAATGGAATTCCTATATTTAATTTTTGAAACTGCTAATCATGCTTGTTTTTGGTTACGATGATTCTAGCAATTTACAGTAATACTTCGAATGGGAAGCGAATTAACTGGTAATTTTTTTCCACTAATTTAACTTTTCAGCTGCTCTTACGAAGCCCTAATAATTAAAACGCAATTCCACTGAAGTGCTAATAAAATAATAGATAAAATATCCTCCAATGAATCAATATTAACAAAAAATTAATCAACTGGATTATCTACTGCCGCGACTACACGCTTGCCACTTACCGCAAAGTAGAAACCTTCAACAAATAGTTACCTTGATTTTGCTCATCAACATCGTGAGCAAGTGCGTTACACTAGCCACAGACGTGCCACCTAGTTGTCAAGCCAGCTGTTGGTTGACGCGAGATTGTACGTGTGTGAGTAAGTTGCAATTACCGCAACTTGATCGACCAACCACAACCTGTCGGCAGACATGCAATCTCGCTGCAACCGGAGCTTGTCGATAAACGTGCATCATCCCTGCTACCAACAACTTACTTGACAATTTGCTTGCACGTATGTGGCTCGTATTAAGCCGGCTCAACACCCTTGTCGCTTGCTGCAACCCAACGGGAACCAAAAGTAGAGCATCCTTAAAGATTCATTTAGGTTAAATGGCAAATAATCTTGTGGAATCTGTGAGCGAATGATGTTTCGAAATTCCTCTATAAGAAGCTTGATGGAAGTACATACGTATGTACATTTTTCAGATTTCATGTGAAGCAAAACCTTACTAAAATCAGTTTAATGTCTATCTGTCTGTCCGTAACACATCCGATTTACTCGAAAACGGCTGAAACGATTGCCACGGAGTTTGGTGAGAATATGTGTTCTGTGTGTCCCTTTATATATAGCACAGTGGCGCTATTTTGTGTCGAGCTTGAAGGGTGGCCCCATACATTTGAAAGGGAGGTGTAAAACCTCAAGGTAACTTTCACCAAAGTGGTATCCCTAAACAAAGTAGGGGAAATAATGATACGTCGGGTCGAAACAGACAAAATTCAAACCAATATAGGATCATTATTACAGCCCATGAAAATGGAGAACATACAGGGAAACCAGAGCAAAAACAGAAGACGAAGTTCCTGCCGGAACCAGGAGCAACATAACCAGAGACAGGAGAGAGAATAAAGATGGCGAAAGACACGGAAATCAATCAGGGTGAGAGGGAAGAGTTTTTTCAGAGCTAGCTTCGAATCCCCTTTCATTTATCAAAATAACTATAAGTAACATACAATATAATGTTCTAATAAATACATCATGATAGTTGACAAAATAAATAACTTCCTTGATTCTTACTGTAACAGTCCTATAAGTTTCTCAATGTTACCGGCAAAAAGTAATAAAATATGAAGCCCATACACCAGCGCCGAAGGAATTCAAACGAGATGTCTGACCCGATGGGAAGTTAAATCATTAGCAAACCGAAAATAACAGTTTATTATAGAAATCGATGTGCTTGACAAATTAAATGCGTTAATAGATCTTGAAAAACAGACTATAATGTTAAATAAACAATTTCTAAATTTCATATATGCCCCGTATCCAATTAATGCTACATATTCATTACAGCAAATATTAGAAACTAACATTTAAACGAGGAAGAACATAAAGCAACACTGGGTGCAACAAAACATTTGAACACTTGTTTAAGGTTTTGTGTAAACACAAAGGTTCAAAGTGATCATTTTTTTAACGAACCCATTCTCAGAAACTACTCGACCGAAAAATCTGGGAGCTGCCACTATATGGTGGCTGGGCACCGAAATACCCCCCATACTGATACCTGTTCAAATAAAGTTAATAATAGTACATTACTATAATCTTCAGTAATTGGCAGGAAAACCCCCCTTAAGTTCACCCTAGAATCAAAAAATTTTACAATAATGTAGGCTACATCATGGAGCATGATTTTAACAAATTTTGTAAAAATCGAACTATTACTAACAAAGTTATAATAGGTCAAAACTGTCGCTTCAGCGCAAATTCAAGACTTTGAATATCAATATCACTTGAAAGTGGGTATATGCATATATTACGTGCTACATACTAATGGGACAAATGCACACTCAAATCTCTATATAAAGGAAATACATAAAACCTTTCATACCTGAAGCGTCTAGCTTCCGGTTCTCCGACTTGTTTTTCAATGAAAGCGATATATTGACTTCTACACCAAGTATCCAATGTGAAATACGCAGAACCAACGAATGCGCAAGTAAATTCTAAATTATACAGGTGTCTGCCAGGACATGAGAAGGAAGGGAGGAGAAATCCAAGAAATAGAGGAGCAGGGCTTAGTTAGAAAAAGTAGATAAAAGTTATCTAGCCAACTGATAGTAATTTCTAAGAAAAACGATAAGTCGGGGCAGCAGAAGTTTCGCATTGTCATAGATTATCGTCCGTTAAACGAAATAACTATCGACGATAAATTTCCCTAACCTAATATAGATAGACTCTTTGTTAGATAAATTGGGGAGCCCTAACTGTTTTTCGACAATTAACCTGGCCAAAGACTACCGTTAGGTATTTGTCAAGGAAGAGGGCTGGCATAAAACGGCGTTTGTAACGTCGCGTGGGTTGTATGAGTTCAATGAAAAGCCGTTTGGTTTGAAAAATGCTCCGGCAAGGTTCCAACGTCTAAAGAACGACGTCCTCAGGGATTACATAAATAAAACCTACATCGTTCATTTACATGACATTTGAACTGTATAACTTTGTTGCAAGAACACATGCAATCATTGCAGGAGGAAACATCTTTTCTAGGTCACATTATAACAAAATTAAAATCATAGAACAGGTAGAGCCCCCAAAAGCCGAGAAATAAATGAGAAGTTTTTTTAGGTTTTATGGAGTATTATTGAAAATTTATACAGGACTTCGGAAAGGTAGCCCAACTCATAGCCAACCAAATATTTGAGAAAATATGCTCGAATTAATACTATCTTTAAGATCCCAATTACATCGAAGCGCTCGAAAAATTGAAAAGCCTTATTAGCACTCACCCCATACTTAGTTTCCCCAACTTTAAATAACTCATTTCGTTAACTACAGACGCGTCTAACTATGCTATTGGCGCTGTTCTTTCTCAAGAAGGACATCCGATATGTTTCGCATCCAGAACGCTAAATTCGCACAAACGCAATTACTCAGCACCTGACAAGGAATTTGTTGCAGTAGTTGCACCTACATATATGGTAACAAATTTACAATGTATACCGACTATGAACCCATTAAATACATAAATGCAAAATATAAAGGCAATGACCTTTCATCATAGCATCAATGGTGGCTCTTAAAATTAGAAGAGCTTCAATACCAGATATGATATTTAAAAGGAAAAGAAAATGGTATGGCTGATTTGCTTAGCAGAATTCCATTCCATTCCAAACAAAATGTTGATAACAGAATAGGAATAAGTGGTACATCCAGCATCGGCCCCGATTTAGAAGTTGTAGTAAACATAGAAGAAGAGACGGGTACCATAATGACTACAGTTTATTCGGCAGATGAAATAGTGAACAAATACAAAACACAAATTACACTAACGAATAACAAAATCAGGCAGGTTAGATATTGTCTTCCATTTGTAGTTAAGTCTAAAATTGGTAGACCAGTAGCTTACTCCAAACTACAATTTTGTTTTATTCTGAATATATACATTTCGGGAGCAACTTACTCCCTTCATCAGTACAAAAAAATTAGAATACTTTCACTAAATTAATCTAAAGTATCGCCAAGAAGAATCATTCTACAAGCCATAAGGAACTATAACAATAGGTTCCATTCTACAATCAAATGTACTATAAAGAAAATACAATAGCATAAAATAAATTCGAGAAGGACCTGAAAAAAACCAAAGGAAAACTCTTGCTTAATCGAAAAGAAAACAGGGAAACCTATGTTGAAACTTGAACCATTGGTTTAATAAAAAGCTACAAAGCGGCAAAACATAAACAACTACCAAAACTCAAGAAAACCAAATTAGACAATATACACCCAAGTAATATTAAGCGCAATTTCAAATTTACGGAACAAGAAGAACTGACGAATACCATCAGTGAGGAGGAGCAAGAAGTTATTATTGAAAAAGCAACGAACGGAGGAGGACCACAAGAGGAGGTCATTAATTCAAAGTTTAATCTTAAGGGGGTCATCCCGTGTGTGGGGTCCGCGGAATTGATTTTTTTGGCATCAATTCATTCAGTAGTATTTTTTATTCATTGAAGAAGCCGTAAAAAGACACCAAAATTCACAAAAAAAAAGTTTATCACGGCACCAAAAATTTAGCGTTTAATATTTTTTAATAATCCTAGTTTGGGGACTGTAGTTAAGTCTGTACGTTAAACTGCCGTTTACTTTTCTCTTTAAGATGATCACAGCGCCCTCTAGGGTGGAGCAGAAAAACACTTTTTTTTTGGAGATGGGTGTATAAATTGCTCTGTATTTTAACAACGAAAAAATTACTATGCACGCTGAAGATATTAATAAATCTATGGTGAAAAATTTGTAATTGTATCTTTATCCAGTTCTTCACAAAAAATATCTAAAAAAAAGCCAAACAGAGAGAATCGACTTACCAAAAATGCAAACGATGAGTACATTCTTTGTACTACGCCTCTTACAATTAGGTTACATCGAAGTTAGGAGATTGACAAAAAAGGTGTATCATTTCGGATTCGACATAATATTGATCCCAGTGAACGTCAACCAAACACACTGCTGCATGGCTACAATGCACCTGAAAATAAAATTATTAAATACTGTAATCCTTTGGGCGGCGAGAATCCTTGATTTCTGGATGCTTCCACAGAGTAGCTAGGAGACGAAACCTTCAATAAACAAAATGAATTAATTGACACATCAACCATAGCTAAAGAAAGAATGGTAAAAGGCCCTAGCCAACAAAATACAAAGAACTCAGTGAAAATTAATTTCATAAACTTTATTTTCAGCCTACATATCTTCGGGCTACTACTAATGTTATTGCTAATAGCGTCATCTGATCCGACACTCAACTTACATAGATAACATTAGGGACTAGATGGGATTTACAGAAATACAACTGAATGAAGCGAACATGATCACGAAAACGCAACTCATTATTCAGATTATCAATACTACGGAAATAATTCAATTAATTGAGAAATTCTCTCTAAACTTGACACAGCTAGGGAATCCGCAGCAAATTACAACACCTGATAAATGTGATAAAAACCCTAGTCATTAAACCAATCGCCAACGATACCCGCACGAAACGAGGGTTGATAAACCTAGTAGAAATTGTGTAAAGATGGTTTTTTAGTTGTATGAACGAGGACGACAGACAACCAGACAGCTATTACAAACTTGAACGAACAAGTCATTATCAATAATAACTTTAACGTAACAATTAATCAATTGAAAAGTAATGTGAAGGACAATAGGAAATTTATTGCAGACGGACTGAATAGCCTATCAACCAAAGTAATAGAATTGTTCAATCAAACTTCAGAGAGCCAAATTTTGAAAAATAAACTTGAGCACATACAAGACAACCCAGTTTCAGCAAACATGGGGAGATTGCACCCTAATACCAATTGTTAACATTAAACAAAAGGAACTAGACTCCTCTAAATAAATAACATTCAAATGTAATAAAATACCATAACGCCACGAAAATTTTAAATCTCTAAACGAGTGTTAGCAGACACTGTATATATCACAAAAATTATAAAAAATAGTCATACCGAAGTAATGAAGATAGACGAAGAAACAATTATAGTAAAGAACACAAAAGAATTAAACATATTCCCGAAATTGTGACGACAGAAAAGTTTTATTGAATTGAAATAAATTAATTCGAAATTCAAAATCATTACTTTTTAAATATTGAAAACAAAACACAGGATCATTTCATTTATCCTAATCACTAGAAATTTGAAAACTTCACAGATCAAATTACCTTCCTTGAAATTGTAATTTGAAATATAGGAAACAACAAAAATCCAAGGACTCCAATATCATAAAACAATATCCTACGGAGTTAACATTGTACCTATTTTGTTAATAATACTTACCATTTTTGGAACAACATTGTACATTAGACATAATTAGAAGTTAAAAACAGAAATAAAAAATAGAATTCTGGAGAGTTTTGAATTAAAGGGGGGAGGAACTACATATCCGTTGGAAAATATAATTCTTCAATAACAAAAGTAACACTACACCTGCAACAGTTAGTTGTCCCAGACAGTAGGTCAGGAATTTTTGAATCTAGCTTTACAGCCGTCAGCAATTTTGCTCCATTAAAAATCCCACAGAAATGAGGAATTCTCTGCCAGTTTAGTTCGTTAACATAAATTTGTAACCGATATGCAAAAAAAATCCATATGATTTAATCTTCATGCATAATGTACTAAGACAAAAGTCGAATTTCGGTTCAATACCAGCAATATCTCAATATTAACCATCGTAATTTGGGTGTTTCCTCACATAGGGACCTTATTTAACGCATTAGACGGCTACTCATCAACGATTGTAAATTTGAAATTGATTGTGATCTGTCGGTCATGCCCAACTTCCAGCAGTTTAAGGGAATCGGTTACTCGATTTCGCCTTTCATATTCAAACGCAGTAATTACAGAACAATTTCCCACTTTTCTGTTTATACGGGCAGCTCTTCTCTCGAAAATAATACGGATAAATGAAAAGTTATCTACGGGATATAACCGCCTCAGTTGTTAAAATGAACTATACATTCGCATTAGAGTTTTAAGATAAAAATAAGTCCGGTATTCTGCCGTACTTTTTAAGGTTTTGTGTGTCCATCTGTCAGCCTGTCTGTCTGTCACAGGCAATTTACTCGGGAATAGCAGAAGATGTGGTCTGTGATTCTCTTTACAGTAAGTGGCGTCATTTTCGGTTAAGTTTAAGGGGGGAGGTTCTCCAAATATGCCAAAGACGGGTGCACATTTTTTCATTGAAAATGGCCGTATCAAACGAAAGGGCTAAATTAGTACCTTTCCAAACTGGTTTTATTTTTTCTGTTGGGTGAAGCATAACGGAGTGAGAGCATAAAGCCTGAGCACCAAAAAGTGAAACAGGTCTCGTTCTTCGAACCTGTCCACCCGAAAATCTGAAAAAATCACGATGATGGATCTATATGAAATTTAGGCCTCAAAAGACGTCCCGCTCGCCTCAGGTTCATCCCAAAAGTACAAAATCATCATCATCACAGAAGCATTAGTATAAGTGATAAGATAGGACATCATTTTGAAAAGTTTAAAGTAAATCCAACTATTGTGAAGAAAGTTAAAAATGGTCAATGCTATTTCACGTGAATTCATAGCATTCTAAGGCGTATATGACGTCATTATCAAATAAAGTGAGCTTATATGAGCGACGGGCCACATCTTTGCTTTTCTTTTTTAGCTACTTTTAGTTATTTTTATTTCAATTAAGATGGATATGTATGCAAGTTAGTACCAGCGTTATTCAATTTACACATATATAATGTGTACATATATGCACGTATACTTTTGTGCTCGGAGTAAGGATGAAATACTGCAATGCTTTTGATTAACTGCGTACATATTTATATATGTATGCGTCAATGTGCCGTGTAGGCAATGTTTGTTTGTTCAGGGTGAGCACAATATCTATCTTTAATATATAAATATATCTTGAAGTTCGGAAATATATTAAGAAATATTTCGGGCTCTTAGCTAGTTAAGAAGTAGGTCCAGTCGAGGCAGCGGTCACGAGCAGACGTGACACTTAGAACTAATGAGGAGAAGAATCTTCGGCTTTTGGAGGGATGGATAACAAAAATTAAAAAAAATGCCATGACGATTTTATGTTAGATTAGATAGTCGACAGACGTTACTCGGACGGATAACACATATTTTTATAAAAAATGTCAAGCGATGACGGCTTTACGGGTTCCTACCAGGGCAGAGGCAAATCGTCAGACGCTGCCTCACATCTGCCCTGGGAGCTGCGTGACCGTAGCGGCTCGCAGATGTTGAGGCTCCTTTGTATAATTCGTGTCTCTGTTGGAGTTCATCAAGGAAGTGCCCTCTCACCACTCCTCTTTGTCCTTATTATGGACACCGTCACACGGGATATCCAACGGCCAGCGCCCTACACACTGCTTTATGCAGATGATGTTTTCCTAGCATCTGATAGCAAATCTTGAGCAACTTGTTCAAAAATGGAATGATCGCCTCATGCAACACGGTCTCGAATTGAATTTAAACAAAACTGAATTTTTGACGACCGATCCCCATGAAACAGGCACAATCACTGTCAGCGGCAGTGATCTGCCCAGATCTGAGCGATTTAAATACCACGGGTCAACGCTATCAGCCAATGGAGAGCTGCGTTATGAAATTGCTTCACGCATTAACGCAACCTGCATGAAGTGGCGTTCCCCAACTGGTGTCCTTTGTGATCGACGTATCAACGAACGTCTCAAATCTAAAATTTACCGCAATGTTGTCCGTCCAGTCGCTCTCTATGGTTCTGAGTGTTGGGCGACCATAAAAGACAATGAACGGCGTCTCGCGGTAATGGAGACGAAGATGCTACGTTGAACTAGTGGCGTCACACGTTTAGATCACATCCGAAATGAGGATATCCGCGATCGTTATGGGGTTGCACCGATCGTGGAAAAGTTGCGAGAGAGGCGTCTTCGATGGTATGGTCACGCAATTCGTGCAAACGAGAATTCACTTGCAAAGATTGGTCTGAACATCGAAGTCGATGGTAAACGACCAAAAGGCAGACCTAAGCAACGGTGGCTTGATACGTTGGATGGGGATTTGAAAGCCTCGAGATTGCACCCAGATCAGGCATTCGATAGAGCCAAATGGCGAAGCCGATCACGACGAGCCGACCCCGCTTATGAACGGGACAAAGGCTGAAGAAAAAGAAGAAGAAGAAGAAGTACAGCACGACTACGAATTATATTGAGCGCAAATCCGCCTTATTGACCAGAGCTTGACCACAGCTGAAAATATATTACTTAGGACCCCATCATTCTCAAAAAAATATATATTTTTATATTTTTTTACATTTCTCCAGAGAAGGAAATCACATCGCCAGGGCAACAAAACAACAGAATTGCAGGTAGCAGCAGCAGCAGAGAACCAAGTTGTCCACCAATAAGGCGAAGACTTGGGCTCCTCTCACGAAGAGGGGGGCCGGAGAAGAGACTCGAGCAGACCTGCTTGAAATCATTATTATGCTGTAGGAATTGGAGAAAGACAGAAGCAGCAGATAAGGGAAAACCAACAGCAGCTACAACAGGAAACGGACCGATCGAAATGGACGACATCCTGGGATGTCCGTCTGCTTTTGCCGACATCAACAAAGAAGTGGCAACAGCGGAAACCGTGGACGAGGATGAGTTCAATTTCGTGACAAGACGACAGCAGAAAAAAGTGAAGGTTAGTGCCAAAAATGTGAAGATTTCCGTAAGTTGATCTCACTCAAACCCCCGGCCAGAAACCCAAAAAGAAAACAAAATACCGGTAATTACCGGTTACTCCATAAATGTCTCTCAATTGTTAAGGTTCGTTAAGTCAAAAGGGATAAAAACAACCTTAAAAAATACGAAGGCGGATGAGAATCTCATTTTCGCGGATCGGAGCTCAGATAAGACCCTCATTTTCGCCGAATATATCGAGGATCACGGCAAAAGCAATCAATGAGCAAGGTTTCAGCGCCACGCCACCCCTCAATCCCTAAGAACGAAGTCCCTCATCATTCGAAGACTTCATCGATAAACCGATGCTGCGGAAATCCTTGCGGAGGTCAAAGCAGTGCATCCAGAATTAAAGATCAAGTCAGTGGCCAATTTCCTGACCAAATAGGATAAAGCTCTCCATAAGGAGAATCATACGCTCCTATTTAAGTCACAATCGGGACTATTCATCGTGACCTTCGAGCACTCTCAAGAGCTCAGAGATGCCTACAAGGTGAAATACATACTTCATCAGAAGATTACACCCGGAAAGATCAGGCCGTTGGAACAAATACAAAGATATGCAGGACCGGAAAGAGGATGCCAAAGCCAGCAAAATTAACGAGGCATAGAAGAGTAAACAGGCAGTAGTACAACTGCCTCAAAGTTTGACCAAACCAGGCGTCCCTTACTCCCAAGCCACGAAAAACTAACTGCGAGTGGCTCCTGTTCACCGCCACCAAGCTCATCCTTACCCTATGGATTTAAATATCAGTACTTTTAACTCAGCGTGTCAAGATATAAATGCCCAGGTGTTGGTTGACTCTCTGAAAACAGACATAACGTGAGCTTCACCGGATATAGTACCATCCATGACGATAACAATATCTTTTTAATAAAAAAAAATTATGAATTCGAGGAAGTCGTCATAGACAACCTGCGAACTGTTCCGCTCCGGCGGCTTTCATTTAAAGGATAGATAGTAAGCGGATTCTTCGTTTACATAAGATGCCAATCAAAAAATGAGGAACGATCTCCAGTTGAAATCTAAACACCTTGTCTTTGGAGGCGATTTCAAATCCAGGCACACTCACTGGGACGATACGGCCTTTAACTGTAATGGGAAAATCCAGTAGTCAATCTATAATAGACTACTTCCTTCTGTCTATGGAAATGAAGCAAAGCTTTGAAATAATCTCATGTAAAACCTTACCAGGCATGTTCGAGGTCAACCTTCAACTATCCTACCCTTCTTTTCTGAAGAAGCGAGTAATAATCACATTTAGCTCTTTAGCCCACACTAACTGGGACAAATTCAAGGCTGAGTTAGCACCAAAACTTAACTTGAAAGAGCTAGCAACTAATCGTAATTTGACGGACAAATAAATCAACTAAGCTATTTGCTTGCCGTCTGATGCCATTGATACTGCTACAGGCAGTAACTCTAAGCTAATGAGTTTGAGTTCAATTCTCGTTCACATTAGATAATGCTTCACTTGAAAGTAAGGCACATTTGGAGGCGCAATCTCAGGCGCAAATTCCACGAACATGGGAATAAAATCAATGCAGAATATAAAGCATTACTCTCCCGGATTAACTGTCTTAGTACGATAATTCGTGTTAAGGGGGCGACATTCCGTAGCAAGGAATTGACCGGCAAACTTGCAAACATCTAGCCTGGCACTGATATGTTTCAACGTATCAACAATCTAACAGAAAAACACAAATCCCACAACTTTGTTCTAACCCAGAACAAAGTGCGAAGTCTGTAGTGACACTGAGAAGGTGAAAACACTTGCGGAAGAACGGTTCTCATTCAACAGTCAGAGAGTTCATTTCTAGAAACTGCTACAAAATTACGTCATTTTTAGCTAAGAAGCCTTCGAGCAAATTTCTGAGTTTATCACAACTCACAGCTCTTACCCATAACCTTAACGGTAAAAAGTCAGCAGTGTCAGACGGAATTGCATCTTAAAAACCTTCTGATATCGTCCATTAAGTTCCTGCTCGCAATTTTTAACAACTGCAT
This sequence comes from Hermetia illucens, assembly GCF_905115235.1. Taxonomy (NCBI): domain Eukaryota; kingdom Metazoa; phylum Arthropoda; class Insecta; order Diptera; family Stratiomyidae; genus Hermetia; species Hermetia illucens. The sequence continues at coordinate 85,228,055 of NC_051850.1, read as the reverse complement.
TAATAATGGATACTTACCATCCACCTGGAAAATAACCAAAATTATTATGATTCGAAGAAGTGCTGCTTTCTGCGAACCCGGGAACTTCAAACCTGTTTCACTTTTATCTAACTTAGGAAACTTTTTGAGAAAGCCGCAGGGATCCATTTCTGGCCCTACTCTGTAGAAAATTTTCACAGTGGATGTCTCCTCCCCTGAGGTCGCTACAGAGCTATTGCAATAAGCCGACGATATCCTCGTCCACTCCTCAAACTTTCGACTCGAAAAAGCAGTTAGCAAAATAGAGGAATACTTGGTTGACCTCTGCTACTATTATCATTGCTGGGGTATTAAAATTAATTCAGCCAAGACATAAGTTTACACTTTCAGGAGGAAATCTATATATTTCGGATCTAGATCCATCCAATCGAAATCGAGAATGGAAATCGGGAATGCTGTAGTGAGAGGATCGAAATCGATCAAATATCTAGGAATCAATTTCAATACATTCCTTGGATTTAGTGATCATCAGAAGCTCAATATTGGCACGGCAAATGGTGCATTGGGTAGGTTCTACTCTCATCTTAGTAAGAAAGTGGGTTTAAGCACCAAGGCCAAGAGGGTCATATAAAAGGCCCTCATCAGATCCATTACATGCTACGGAGCCCCTTCGTGGGTCACTTGCTCTTCAAGCAATGGATGAATGCATGTTTTCGAACGCCGTATATTAAGACACCGCACTGGATTGTCTTACAGTTGGAAGACTAAGAAGTTTGGCAGAAATGCCTAAGTATACCGGCGAGCAAAGATAGAACCTATTGGAGAATGTATTCTCAACATTACGGAGCGGTTTTTCAATAAACTCGAAAACCATCCAAATCCGAAAATAAGAAGATTATATGAGCAGGGAAAAACAATCCTACTAGCGACGTTCCTTAGGCTGAGATACTAAACTCTGAATTAAAAGCTATAATCCTGTCCCTTTTTGGCACACCGTGCATGCAAATAGGTTCAGTAAGTTAAATTAAAAAAGAAAATGTTTAATTAAAAGAGAAAAGAAGGTCGAGTAGTCAAAACAATGTATGACGTGCGTAGAAAGATCGTGTTATAAAATGAACCCAAAACCTTGTGTCCGGATAGCTCAATGGTTAGAGCACTAGGCTGTCATACGGAAGGTCGCGGTTCAAATCTCACTGGTGGCAGTGGAATTTGCATCGTGATTTGACGTCGGATACCAGTCGACTCAGCTGTGAATGAGTAACTGAGTCAAATCAGGGTAATAATCTCGGGCGAGCGCACTGCTGACCACATTGCCTCCTACAGTCTACTGTAGTGTACCGTTACGGTCTTGAATGAAGTGCTCTAACACACTTCAAGGCCCTGATCCAACATAGATTGTTGCGCCAACGATTATTATTAAAACCTTTTGTGTATTTCTTATATAAAGACATTTGAGTGTGCATTTGCCCCATTGCCCCATTAGTACGTAACACCTAATATCTGCATATATTAGGTGAGAGTATCCACTTTCAGGTGATATTGACATTCAAAGTCTTGAATTTGCAAAGAAGAGGCAACTTTGACCTATTATAATTTCGTTAGTAGTAGTGCGATTTCCACCAAACTTGGATATGATGCTCCATATCATATCTTACATTATAGCTGTTCGTGGTGCTAAAACGAACTTAAAGTGCGTTTTGAACCCATTTACTAAAAACTATAGTAATATTCTATTATTAACTTTATTTTAACAGACATCGGTATGTATGGTATTTCGGAGCCCACGCACCATATAGTGGTAGGATCTTGAATTTTTTTCAGATATTTCAGTTGGGTAGTTTCTGAGAATTGGTCCGTTAAATAAATGATCACCCACACTGCCCACCTTGAGATCAAATATCGAAATTAAGACGATCTTCGAAAAGTACTAACCGATACCGTTCATTTGATACCCCATATGACCATATTTGATGGAAAAAAAGGATTACACCACCCTTTTGCATGTATGGGGACTCCTCCTTAAATTCGATGTAGAATTATGTAAGTCAATGTATGAGTGAGCGTTCACACTTCCCACCTTTAAACCAAACTTGGTGTGAATCGCCACAACCGTCTTCGAGGAAAATGCGTGCGACGGACAGACAGACAGTAAACCGATTTTATAAAGTTTTGTTGTAAACAAAACCTTAAAAATCACCGTTATCACAGCCGATAATAGTTCACTGATATCAAATTTCCAAAGACTACTTGTTACTTTGTATTTGGCTTATCAAAATAAATGGTCACTGCGGGATTTGTACAAATTTTAGTTTTTTCTGGCTTCATTTTTTTTCTACCTAGATTGATCGTCGATTCATCTGGCAGGGGCCGACGGCAGTTTTTGAAGCTTTCCACCTTCTATCTATAAAAAAAGACGGACAGACGGGCAACCTTTTACGTCGCGAGGGCATATCACCACCTTCCCTGTGTATGGGCTTCGCGGAAAGGAATTCGCCCCTGCAAATCAAGCTGAAAACGACACAATATCTTCAAAGTTAGGAAAGTTTTCAATTCCATTAATTAGGCTGCAGCCTATAATGTTTTCTTTTAAAGTTTTTTCACACGCATTCGTCTTCCCAGTTTGTAGCCAGAGAAGAACAGAAAGCACTACAGCTAAGTTTCTATGAATTAGAGGTCAGTTGCTGAAAGGTCATTTATAAGTTTACCAAAGTATTCTATATTGTCACAAATATGTGTTCCGCCGAAATAAACTCAGGGGGGCTTCCATAAAATTTTCAGGATTTGCTCAAGTCACTTTATGAACCCGTTGAAATCCAAATTTTGTGGAGATTCTAGAATAAGTAAGCAGTTTCAAAAGACAATGAAAACCATGGCAAATTGATTAAAGTAAAGAAATGATATTCTGAGCACAGACAGATAGATGGGGATAAAATATACGAAACTACATTTTTCGCTTAATCGTTTTTATCCTCGTATTTGAGCAGTACGTGCAAAGTTCATATAATTTATTATGAAACTGTGAGCCTGCTGGAAAAAGTTTCCAGTTTAGAAATTAACCTCGTAAAAACAATGCAACACAATTCGAACTACAAGCGCCTCTTTTGAGCACGTCCAATCCAGGGAGTCAGTAGTTTTCTGAATAATGCATTTCAAATGAGCCAAAGTCCTTGCGGAACTACCCGAGCTATTCATCATTCCTAAGGAAGTTTTAAGTTGTTGCTTGCAACCTCTGAATCATGAAAAATGATTTCCATTATCAAACCGAGGATAATCTCTGTAGCGTAAAATTATTTTTTGAGTTCTAAAACAATCGGAAGAAAACCACATAAATCACAGCATTCGATACACTACGGGACAACACATATACGAAAATTGATCTGGAATATTTATCTCAAAGCCCAGGCACTCGAATGGAAGGTCCCAGTTTTGGCAACAATGGTTGTGATACTTGGCAGCCTCGCAACATAAATCTCTCAAGTGGATTGTACTTTATCCGTTTAGAATCAATTTTGAAGGACGAATAATGGAAGCGACCACCCACTACGTAACGTCATGGCAAAAAATTACGCCCCGAATGTCCGAAGTTTTTACACAAATTCATTTCTCTAAATCGGGCATTAAGGAAAATCTCACAACACAAACGGGGCGCACACGAATGGGAGCTGGTACAAATGCAATCAGACGTTGGGTCCGGTTCCGTCTTTATGGAGCCTTCCTAGATGAAGCTGTACCCGGAATTGTTCCATGTGAAATGGCAGCCAGCCAACAGCAATTCAGTCGCAATGAAATGAAAATATGATATGGAAAATATATTGTAAGTGACGGTAAGTTAGGAGTTGAATAAATATAATTGGAGTTATGGGAAGCACTTAACTGAGTGTCGGCACTGGAACGATATACAATAGTTTAGCATATAAAGGATAAGCCCGGTTCAAGTACACTCATTACTCAGTGAGCAGGTTGCCTGAAGTCGAGCATTGACTAAAATTCCAAGGTCCTAAATTATTAACACTTTGGAAGCGTAATTGGCAATGCAGGCACTCCTCGAACATCTCATCCCTTTGTTGAATTTTGCAAAAAACCCAATGCAATGTAGTAGCCTTGATTAATATTATGACTAACTGTTAAAAGATCATCGGATAAGTAACCTGCAATGCAACTTTTCAGGCCACGAAGCCATAGAAACTCCACTATATAATAATAATCGTTGGCGCAACAATCCATATTGGATCTAGGCCTTGAAGTGTGTTAGAGCACTTCATTCAAGACCGTAACGGTACACTACAGTAGACTGTAGGAGGCAATGTGGTCAGCATTGCGCTCGCCCGAGATTATTACCCTGATTTGACTCAGGTACTCATTCACAGCTGAGTCGACTGGTATCCGACGTCAAATCACGATACAAATTCCACTGTCACCAGTGAGATTTGAACCGCGACCTTCCGTACGGTAGCCTAGTGCTCTAACCACTCAGCTACCCGGACACAAGGTTTTGGGTTCATTTTATAACAGGATCTTTCTACGCACGTCATACATTGTTTTGACTACTCGACCTTCTTTTTTCTTTTAATTAAACATTTTCTTTTTTAATTTAACTTACTGAACCTATTTGCATGCACGGTGTGCCAAAAAGGGACAGGATTATAGCTTTTAATTCAGAGTTTAGTATCTCAGCCTAAGGAACGTCGCTAGTAGGATTGTTTTTCCCTGCTCATATAATCTTCTTATTTTCGGACCCCACTGATTATCCAAAAATCGAATTGATTGTACGCAAGATTTCAACTGGCATATCATTTACGTTTTCGATCTCGTTCATGATGTTTTGAAATTGAATTGAGCAATAATTTAAGCATGTTACATGGGCCCTCACATTAGAGGGTGCCGTTTGTAAATGTATATGTATATGGTGCAATAAGCCCGTTCAGCAGGATATCCCATTCGCAATTTAGTATTATCAATCACAAGGATCGATATTTTATCTAGGCGAATAGACCCGCTTTCGCCTTCATCCACGGTATGTACGCAACATCGTAAACTGGCAAGGTTCGTTGACACCAGTTTTAGTTATGATGCAGCCCGCTGTATGTAAACCAAGTGATAAACCGGGACCATGTTGAAACCGGGTTGACACCAAGGCAATTGGATACATTGATGCTTCATATTTTAAGGCTCCTTTTGCAAGTAAACCCAATTGACATAGTAGCGGGGAAGAGGTGCAACAGTCTGAATAGTCGTGTAATGGCGTGGCGTTCTCCTGGAAAACAGTAAAGAACATTTTCAGCTTAATCAAAAAAAGAGCTGGCTTTTCTCAGCCGGGGGGCTGGAACTGGAACCCCCTTCTCGTCTCTAACCGAATCATGGACCTAGGTTTAGCTGTGGATTTTGAAAGTGAGACAAGCCGAATGAAGTATTCTCCCAGTTGCCTCAGCCTAGTTTGTACAAGTGTTTAACACTGTCCCAGAAAATGTATGGAGTTGAATCCAGGTGACAGTACCAGATGACAATTTAGCCTGATCAACGGGTATTCCTACTACAAAGATTTTTGGACTTAAGTCTGAGTTGTTCATTTTTCACTTCCATGTGCGTATCGAGCTGTTTTCCTAGGTATTTAACGTCGTCTGATTGTGGTATATGGTAACAATGTTATTAATCTTCACTTGGGTGCAATTTTCCTTTTGAAAAATGAAAGTTGTTTGCTCATTGCAAACCAGCGCTTTACTTTCCTTAGATGTTATTCCTGTTGAAATTTGCGTTGATGTTTTTATTTTTTACAGTGATTATAGGTTAAGAAAAGAACTAGGGGTTTTTTCCTTATTCTGTAGATTTTTTATTTTCTCTAGCATACAATTGTTTCGGGGACCACGTGCCTCCTTCATCAGTGCTAATACCTAATCAATTAACAAACTTAGTTCTTTTTAAGGTTTTGTGTAAACACAAAACCTTATTAAAATCGGTTTACTGTCTGTCTGTCTGCCTGTCTGTCTGTCTGTCTGTCCGTCTGCCTGTCTGCCTGTCTGTCTGTCTGTCCGTCACATGCATTTTTCTCGGAGACGGTTATAGCGATTGACACCAAATTTGGTAGAAAGGTGGGAACTGTGAACGCTCACGCATACAGTGAATTACATCCTTTTACGTCGAATTTAAGGGGAGGTCCCCATACATGCAAAAGGGGCGTGTAAGGGGAGCGCGGGGGGTTGAAAGTGATCACTTCTTTAAGGGGGCCATTCTCAAAAACTACCCAACCCAAAAAACTGAAAAAAATCAGGAGGCTGCCACTATATGGTGCCTGGGCTCCGAAATACCTTCCATGCCGATATCTGTTTAAATAAAGTTAATAATAGTATATTACTACAATTTTTTGTAATTGGTTAGAAACCCCCCTTAAGTTCATCTTAGTACCATGAAATTTTGTAGTAATATAGGCTATAATATAGAGCATGATCTTACCAAGTTTGGTGGAAATCGCACTATCACTAACAAAGTTATAATACCTCAAATTTGTTGCTTCTTTGAAAATTGAAGACTTCATAGTCAATATCACCCGAAAGTGGATACTCTCACATAATATATGGATATATTACGTGCTACGTACTAAGAAATACACAAAACCTTTCGTACCTGAAGCGTCCAGCTTCCGGTTTCCCGACTTGTTTTAATGTTATTCCTGTTATAGAGAAGTCAGTTTTGGATTTGCACGGAAATTAAGACTGCGGTATCGTCAGCCAAGGTAACGCTAGTAGAGAAAATACAATACAGTCCAATTAGGAAACCCTGCTCTACGTTATTCATTGAGAATATCCTTGTATTTAATCTATAATAGAATCTATCTATTAAATACGATGTTAATAGTTTATGGTGATTTGATTTTATTTGATTTGATTTTACTAATCAGACCTGCGTGCCAAACCATTCTTTTCCAGGTTTACAAATCATTGTCAAAGTCGCATTTTCAGGGGTTCGATTTTCTCTTAATGATACTCTCAACTTCTTTCACGGATATTTGTGAGTGATTCAGTTTAGTGTTAGTTGGGTATCTGGGAAATACAACTAGCGTTTGGGGATCGATTGGTTTAGATACATCTTCCAAGTGAACTGCGAATCATCATCATCATCAACGGCGCAACAACCGGTATCCGGTCTAGGCCTGCCTTAATAAGAAACTCCAGAAATCCCGGTTTTGCGTCGAGGTCCACCAATTCGATATCCCTAAAAGCTGTCTGGCGTACTGGCCTACGCCATCGCTCCAGCGCAAGCAGCGTCTGCCTCGTGCTCTTTTTCTACCATAGATATTGCCCTTATAGACTTTCCGGGTGGGATCATCCTCATCCATACGGATTAAGTGACCGGCCACCGTAACCTATTGAGCCGGATCTTATCCACAACCGGACGGTCATGATATTGCTCATAGATTAAGTCGTTGTGTAGGCTACGGAACCGTCCAACCTCACGTAGGGGGCCAAAAATTCTTCGGAGGATTCTTCTCTCGAACGCGGCCAAGAGTTCGCAATTCTTCTTGCTAAGAACCCAAGTTTCCGAGGAATACATGGGGACTGTCAATATCATAATCTTGTACAGTAAGAGCTTTGACCCTATGGTGAGACGTTTCGAGCAGAACAGTTTTTGTAAGCTGCAATAGGCTCTGCTGGCTGGCAATAACCGTGCGCGGATTTCATCAACGCAGCTGTTATCGGTTGTGATTTTCGACCCTAGATAGGAGAAATTGTCAACGGTCTAAAAGTTGTATTCTCCTATCTTTATTCTTCCCGTTTGGCCAGTGCAGTTTGATGTTGCTGGTTGATTGGTTTTCGGTGCTGACGTTGCCACCATATATTTTGTCTTGCCTTCATTGATGTGCAGCCCAAGATCTCGCGCCGCCTGCTCGATCTGGATGAAGGCAGTTTGAACGTCTCGGGTGGTTCTTCCCATAATGTCGATATCGTCAGCATAGGCCAGTAGTTGGCTGGACTGAAAGAGGTTCGTACCTCTTGCATTTACATCAGCATCACGGATCACTTTCTCGAGGACCAGGTTAAAGAGAACGTATGATAGGGCATCCCCTTGTCATAGACCGTTGTTGATGTCGAATGGTCTTCAGAGCGATCCTGTTGCTTTTATCAGGCCTCGCACATTGGTGAGGGTCAGCCTAGTCAGTCTTATTAATTTCGTCGGGACACCGAATTTTCTCATGGCTGTGTACAGTTTTACCCTGGCTATTCTATCAAAGGCGGCTTTAGAGTCAATGAATAGATGGTGCATCTGGTCTGCATATTCCAGCAGTTTTTCCATCGCTTGCCGCACAGAGAAAATTTGATCTGTTACTGATTTGTCTGGAGTGAAGCCTCTTTGGTATGGGCTAATGATGTTCTAGGCGTATGGGGCTATCCGGACTAGCAAGATAAAGGAGAATATCTTATAGATGGTACTCGGCAAGGTGATACCTCTGTAATTGCTGCACTGTTCGATATCTCCCTTTTTATGTATGAAACAGATAATGCCTCATTGCCAATCGTCAGGCATTGATTCGCTGGTCCGTACTTTAAGCACAAGTTGACCACTTGGTGTAACTGGTCGCCTCCATATTTAACTATCATAATTCGGCTGTAGTTCCATCGGCTCCCGGTGACTCATGATTTTTAAGCCTATGAATTGCGCGGGCTGTTTCTCCTATACTTGGTGGTGGTAGTATTTGTCGGTCGTCTTCAGTTGGCGGGGCTTCCTACTTGCTGATGTTCTGGTTGTTCAGTGGCTCATCAAACTACTCAACCTATCGCTCCAATATGCCCATTCTCCAATTCAGATTCCCCTCTTTGTCTCGGCAGGATGAGCATCGAGGTGTATAAGGCTTCATCCTGCTGACTTGTTGGTAAAACTTCCGCGCCTGGTGCGGTTGCTCCCTGTACTTTTTTAGTTCACAGACTTGTTGGTTCTCCCAGGCTTCCTTTTTCCGTTTGTAAAGTCGCTTCTCCACTCGACTGGGTTCGTGATAAGTCTCTGCGCGTGCCCGCATTCTCTGATAATGCAACATTACTCTGTATGCGGCATTCTCCCATTCCGTTGCTAGCTTACATTCATCGTCAAACCAGCCGTTCCAACTCCTTTTGCGTCCTTTTGCGGCTGGGGCCAAGAATGTTTGTGGCTGTATCCATGATAACGTTCTTCAGGTGGTTGTGAAGATCATTTCTTGATGCTTCATCTCCAGATCCTCTGTTGACTGCGGTTATTGCGGCATCCATTTCCCTCTTATAGGTGTCGCGGAGGGCTGTGTTATGGATGGCTTCAGTGTTAACTCTCAACTGATTGTCAGAGGGGATTCTAGGTGGTATTGTTATTCGAGCTCGGAACGCCATGCCAATGAGATAGTGATCCGAGTCTACATTGGCCCCCCTATATGTTCTGACATTCATCAAGGCTGAGAGGTGACTGCGTTCGATCAACACGTGGTCAATTTGGTTGAAAGTGGTCCCGTCTGGAGAGGCCCACGTATGTTTGTGGACCGCTTTCCGTGCAAACCAGGTACTTCCAATAACCATTTCGTGTGACCCTGCTAACTAAATAATCCGGAGTCCGTTATCATTTGTATTTGCGTATAAACTATGGGTGTCAACGTATCGCCTGAAGACGGGCTCCTTTCCTACTTGGTTGTTAAAATCTCTAAGTATGACTTTGATATCATATCTGAGACAGGTTTCCAGGGTTCGTTCTACTGCTTCGGTTTTATTCTCATTACTTTTTGCCCCATTACCTGCGATCGCTCTTAACGGAGACTCTCTGAACCCTGATCTATTAACGTTTTTAGCTGATTTCCACAATGACTAGTCACTGGATTCAGACATAGACAAACTATCTAAAAATCGTTGCACCTTAGATTCTTGATCGATTGTAAATGCCAATTTAAGCAGCGTTCAGGTTTCCTTCAGTTTTCTTCCTGTTTACGTTTCTTCCCGTGCTCGTCTTTTATGATGCTAGTCGAAGAAGAGACCGTTTTGGAAATCGGCTCACTTTGGAGACTTTTCCGTTGCCCTAGAGGCGGCATCCGTCAAAATTTCGTTGAAATGCTCAAGTACTTTACAAAAAGGCTCAAAGTACATTTTCCTTGAACCAATGACACCGGCACCCGCTCTCTCTGCTGCGAGGGATCCGTCAGTGTACCAAGCAATCAGTTGCTGGTTTAAGCGTCGCAGCCACGCTCTCCCAGTGTGCCTTGTTACTCCAACGTGTTTCAAACTTCTTATCGAAATGAAACCTCGTTGTCATGTTATCCCTCGGTATCAGTAATTCGGGATACCGCCTAGAAAGAATATCAAACTTCCTTCGATTTAGGCAGCTCCCCTCCTCACTCATACTACCGGCCATCCTAAATATTGCCCCCCTTGCCTGCATCTGTATGTGCAGATGGAGGGAGTTTGATCCCAGAAAGACCTCCAAGGATGCCGTTGGGCATGTCCTCATTGCCCCACTGTTGTACACGCAAACCAGCCTTCGGAGCTTATGTAATTCCCTGGCTTGGGTGCTGAATTCGGTTCTTTCTGCTCAGAATACCGCTTCGTAGGTAATCATTGGCCTTGCTATTGCAGTATATATCCAAAGTAGTATTTTCGGGTTGTCAAGTCATCACAGCCCTCGTGGCTTTCTGGTAAGTGTCTTCCAGAGTAATTTTTGGTCTAGCGTAATTCCCAAATATTTGACCTCTGTTTGCTGTTTCACCTCCATATCTTATGGCTTTCAGGTGGTCAAGCTTACACCTCCAAGTGAATGGTACTATGGTGGATTTAGCTGAGTTGATCCGCAGTCCCACCTTCCCGCACCAGGCACTAGTAGCTCTTAGTCCAGTTTGGATTCTATCACATAGGGTATCTTCATATTTGCCCCTACAGATTAAAACAATGTTGGCCGCGTTACCCTGGACTTGTATTCCATTATTTGTTAACACGTCTAGGAGTTCATCCAATACCATACTCCACATCAGCGGCGATATTACCCTGTGGACAGCCTTCAGTGGTGTTCATAACAATAGAATTTGTTCCTGTCGTACTTCTATTTGGCTGCTTTCTAACATTTTGTCCATCCAGAATGCCAGGGTGTTTCCCACTCCTTTGCAGCTTAGGGCATCTTGTATCTCTCTGTGCGATATGTTGTCGAATGCTCTCTCTCACATAGTGCAATTTCTTTTGTTTCTATGGCATCCCCTAGTACCTCTGTTAGCTGATACTGAGCAGTTTCAGTTGACCGTCCTGCCCGGTAAGCGTGTTGACAGTGATGTAGGGGATTATACTTTAGAACGTTCGCTCTAATATAGTTGTCTATGACCTTCTCCACCGTTTTGAGTACAAATGCTGTTAGGAAAATTGGTCTGAAAGATTTCCGGTGAAAAGAATACTTTGCTATACGCGTCAGCGCATGTTTGAATCTCTGGCAGTCCCCGGTTTGTTTTGCCCGGCTGAAGAGTTTTCGTGCCTCTGTTCTCATTCTGGCCAGGTTCTTGTTCTTGTTCCACCATGGTACATTCCTTGATGACTTAACTGTCTTAGTCTCATATGCGTCAATGACGACTGTGTTGAGGTTTTCGACCATTGTTTCTAGTTCCAGTTCGCTACTGATGTCACCGCCCCTTGGAGGTAGGCAATGTTGTTGCTCAAGTGTATTGCGTAAGATTCCAAACCCGTTCTCCTTGGATTGCTTATTATTCTTTCTATTTCGGAGTTACCCTCAATGTCGAATCAATTTACTTTAGTGTGTAAGCCAATTTGTAGATTCCCTCTATTGGTGTAATTATTCAAGACCCCAATAATAAGATATAATGAGATAAATAAATAAATAAATAAATGCAAAGTGCGAGCCGATACACTTTTTATGCTTAGATAACATCGAGCTGCATACTGGTGGTCAAAGTGTACTATAGGTCCCAGGGCGAAGCGTGGACTGGTTACCACGATGGAGCATAAAACCTGGGAAAGCCCTGCTCACTCAACACCAACACGGAGAAGGATGAAGGCGAGTCTAACGCGCCTAAAATCGGGACAAATTGTACCAACTGGTCCTTCAGGTTGGGGGTTAGGTAGGGCTGAAAATGCTACATAGAAAGTAACTTGTCACGAAACCACAACAGGGGCCTCAGACAGGATGGATTCCACAACGGCGAATAACGAATTGCGCATTTTCTCATGGAACGTGCGCTCCCCGTACAAAGAGAGAACTACCAAGCAGATAGGCGATAATAATAATAATAATCGTTGGCGCAACAATCCATATTGGAAGGGGGCCTTGAAGTGTGTTAGAGTACTTCATTCAAGATCGTTACGGTACACTACAGGATAGCCTGTAGGAGGCAACGTGGTCAGCATTGCGCTCGCCCGAGATAATTATCCTGATTTGACTTAGGTGCTCATTCACAGGTGAGTCTTTTGGTATCGGACGTCAAATCACGATACAAATCAGAGTGTTACCAGAGGGATATGAACCGCGACCCTCCATACGACAGTCTTGTGCTCTAATCACTCAGCTATCCGGATTGAATAGCCAATACTCTGTCCCAAACTAGGGCTGATGTAACAGCGTTACAGGAGATGCGTTGGACAGGGACCGCTTTCTTGCAGAAGAATCTCTCAATAAACCATGTTCTGGGAGAAGGTTTCTTAGTCACTCAAAGAATTAAACCTGCTGTTATCGGCTTTGAAAACATAAGCGAACGGCTATGTACTCTACGCTTACAAGGCAAATTTTAAATATAAACCTCATTAACGTCCACGCCCCTATAGAGGAGACTGCAGAGTGGGAGAAGGATACCTTCGACGAGGCAGTTGAACGGACCGCCGAAGCCTGTCCCAAGTATATCATACTTTGAGATTCCAACAGTCAAGTAGGGACGGAGTCCGTATTCAGGCGATACGCCGGCTCCAATAGCTTACATAGGGATATCAACGATAACGGACTACGGATTATTCAGTTAGCAGTATCGCACGAAATAGTTGTCGAAAGTGCCTGGTTTGCGCGGAAAGCGGTCCAAATACGTACATGGGCCTCTCCAGACAGGACCACTTTCAACCAAATTGACAACGTGCTAATTGAACGCCGCCTTGCAGCCTTGGTGAATGGCAGAATCTTATAGGGGGGCCAATATAGACTCGGACCACTATTTCGTTGGCATGGTGCTCCGAGCTCCAATTACGAAACTACCTAAAATCCCCTCTGACAATCAGGTGAGGGTGAATACTGAAGCCATCCACAACAGAGCCCTTCGCAACACCGATAAGAGGATAACCTGTAGATAATCTTCACAACCACATGAAGAGCGTTATCATTGATACGGCCACAAACATACTTGGCCCCAGGCGCAAGAAAAGTCGAAACGGCGATCAATATAAGCTAGCAACGGAATAAAAGAATGCCGCATAGCGAGTAGTTGCCTTCTCAAAGTACGCGAGCACGCGCGGAGAACTCCATCGAGCGAAGAAGCGACTTCACAGACGGAAGAAGGAAGCCTGGGAAAACCAACAGGTCTGTAAACACGAAAAGTACAGGGAGCAACAGCGTGAGCCCAGCAAGTTTTACCAACAAGTCAGCAGGGTGTAGCCTTATACACCTCGATGCTCATCCTGCCGAGACAAAGAGATAAATCTGATTTCCGACAGAATGGGCATATTGGAGGGATGGGTTGAGCATTTTGATGAACTGTTCGACAAACAGAAAATCGACGAGTTGGAGGTCAGGCTAACTGAAGACGACGGACAAATGTTACCACCACCTAGCAAAGAAGAAACAGTCCATGCAATTCAACAGGTTAAAATACATATGTCGCCAGGAGCCGATAAAATTACAGCCGAATTGGTTAAAAATGGAGGCGACCACTTACGCCAAGCAGTTTAGCAACTGATGTTCAACGTGTTGGACAGCGAATCAATGCCTGACAACCGTCAACGAGGCATTATCTGTCTCATTCATAAAAAGGGGGATGGCACACAGTGCAGCAATTATAGAGGTATCACTTTGCTGAGTACCGTCTATAAGATATTCTCCTCTACCTTGCTAGGTCGGATAGCCCCATATGCCCAGAACATCATTAGCACATACCAAAGAGGCTTCACTCCAGCCAAATCAGCAACAAATCAGACTTTCTCTGTGCGGCAAGCGATCGAAAAACTGTTTGAATATGGATAGTACGCAGCATCTTTTCATTAATTTCAAAGCCGCCTTTGATAGCATAGTCAGGGTAAAACTGTACACGGCCAGGAGAGAATTCGGTATCCCCACGAAATTAATAAGACTGACTAGGCTGATCCTATCCAATGTACGAGGCCAGATAAAAGCAGCACTCTCAATATCAACAACGGTCTAAGGCAAGGGGATGCCCTATCATGCGTCCTCTTTAACCTGGCCCTCGAGAAAGTGATTCGCGATGCAGACGTTAATGCGAGAGGCGCCATCCTCTTTAATTGCACCCAACGATTGGCCTACGCTGACGATATTAACATTACAGGGAGAACAACCCGAAATGTACAGTTAACCTGCATCCAGATCGAGCAGGCGACACGAGATGAATAAAGGTGGCATGAGATAAATGAAGGTAAGACGAAGTACATGGTGGCAGCGTCAGCGCCGAAAAGTAATGAACGGGCAACATCGAATCGAGCTGGTCAAAGGAAAACAATGAAAATAGGAGACTACTGCTTTGAGACTGTTGATAATTTCTTCTATCTAGGGTAAAAAATCACAACCGATGGCAGTTATGACTGAGCCTATTTCAGCTTACAAAAACTGTTCCGCTTGATACGTCTCACCATAGGATCAAAGCCTTTACAAGACAACGATCTCGTCAGTCCTTATATATTCCTTGAAAACCTGGGTTCTTAGCAAGAAAAATGTTCGGTCGCGTTCGAGGGAGGAACCCTCCGAACAATTTTTGGCCGCTTACATGAGGATGGACAACTCGGTAGCCTACATAACGACGAATTCTATGAGCGATATCACCACCATCTGGGCGTGGATAAAATCCGGTTCAACAGGTTGCGGTGGGCGGGTCACTTTGTCTGTATGGATGAGACTGATCCAACCCGGAAAGCCTATAAGGGCAATATCTATACTAGAAAACGAAGACGAGGCAGACCCTGCCTCAGATGAACCGAAGGCGTAGGTCAGGACGCCAGGTATCTTTTACTCGATATCCCTAAAATTGGTGGATTGGTGGACCTCGGCGCGCTGTCTGGAGTTCTTTATTAAGGCAGGCCTAGACCGGATACCGGTTGTTGCGCCGTGATGATGTATGCTGGTACTGATGACCACCTTAGAAGTCTGTGGCGAATGGTAAATATGTTCGGCCGTGATATTCGATGGAAATTTGGGCTACACAAGCGTGGAATCCAAGCCATCCGTAAAGGTCATCACGAGCCGCATGCCGGACATAGCATTGGTAAACTCCGCCTGAAAGGAATGGCTGAGAGAGACTTCAGACAAGAACTTAGGAATTCTGGAAGAAACCCATACTCGACTTGGTGATCTGAAGGACACTCTGCTGTCCGAATTCCTACAACATGTAAAGCTAGCCCTGAAAACGCATTTCCCGGGGAAGACTGAAATAAGCGCACAGAGCATATTCGCTATCCCTTCACCGCCATATGCATTTGGAATATTGCGGTGGACGAAGTCGATCTGGAAAACGTCCAGCGGCGGATAAGTATTACAATATCTAAATTCCGGGTGAATTACACCAATTCTGCCATGGAGCGTGGTTGACGTGGCAGCACAGCATCACCGTCAAGTAGACTCGCTACGTGTTTATTTTTACAGCAAAGAGCAAAGGCCCCTTGCATGCGGGTGTTTGTAATTCAGATTGCGGACTGACTTATACTTAACGATCTTTCAATCCTCTGGATGATGATGAATGGAATTCGAAGGCAAGGCACGGCAAACATGTGAATTGTCTTTGGTAAAACCTTGCTGTGGTCTGCCCATGCTTGTTGGTTTACAAATATTAGTGCGCTAACATGCTTACTGTAAATACATTCCGCATTGCGTACACGTGGATCTGTTTGACAAATACATTTAGACAAGAAATATACAAAACCTTTCATAACTAAAGCGTCAAGCTTGCGATTTTCAATTAGTTTAGTTTTGCTTGTTTCAAGTTGAAGAAAATATTTTTGCATTTCCTTCTTCTTATTCACTAGACTTGTATATATAGGTGTCAGTTGTAACTTTTTTGCAAGATTTAACATACGTCTACAACCACATTTTGCTCCTTACGTCTTCCTCAATATATTTTGCAATATTTCAATTCGGCTATACGAAGGTTCAGATAAACCGAAAGGAATATGGCAAGTATATCCCTATTTTCGAACCTACAACATATTTCCATTTAATTGCAATACCAGAGTTTACATATTTGTGTTCCAATTCATATTTTCTATGAAAAATTTAATTTGTGTAACCTTTTTCCCCCATTAACGCAAAATTTGTAAATTTGAATGACCAAAAACAATTTTCCCGAAAGCCAGCCAGAGGAAAATACACTCTTTGTTAAAAACTCGATGTCTGAGAAGCTTAACTTAAATGAAGGATCTATTATTAGATGTCATTCTGTCATGGACCATTGATTTCGATATATTCGATCTTTTATTATAAGAAAAATGGGCGGTTTTGCGGGAATGTTGAATTTTTACGTAATGAATGGAATTCCCCGAAGTCGTTATGGGAAAAGCTTCTCTCCCCCACCCGAGAAGCATATATAAATACTCTTTAAGAAATCATCCGATTTCCACCCGCATTCGGATGATTTCAAAGCATAATCTATCTTTTCATATGGGTATCTTTTCCCCTTTACATCCAAGCGCTTTCCATCAAATATTAACTGAAATCACTTTGCGAACGCCCACATTTCCAAGTAAATACCAAGGTGTACTGGGAGCTTAGTTCCACGCACGGTCATAAATTAGGCATAAAGGGTTCCGTCTAATCTTCTTATCACTGCTTCTTCAACGCTTTTCACATTTTTCATGGCAATGATAATATTTCACCGTTGGATCCAACTCTGCTACGATGCCTCGATATATGTTGGAAAAGAAGTTGCCTTAAGGAGCAGAAGGTTATGCATATCGACCAGTGAATAAGTAAACATAAATACGTCGACCACGTTCGAAGTTATAACAATTTGTGCAAGTAAAGGAGGAAAGCTAAGTAGGTGAAATGTGTGCACATGTATACGGATTATCCTAAATAGATGTCGCGTATCAGCAAATATCTGACGATGTGCATAGGGAGCAAGCTGCAAGGAAACATCCTACTTTCAACAAAAGTTCATGCATGACCCTCAAAGAAAATTGATGAGCTTAAGAGAATTAATCCAGAAACGGTTCCAAGATTAGTTCAAAGAGTAAGAAATTGAGAGTCTGAGCAGCCAGAAGCACTACACAGAGAGCAAATGATTTCAAAAACAAAGTAGAGCTATTAACTCTACTTTAGCTCTGAGTTTCCGGTGAGAATAAAGACTCTCTCTCAATTAAGTTTAAGATAGTTTGGTTCACTATTCAATTTTTGCTGTAGAAGGTGAAATGCACAAATTCGACCTTTTAAAACTTTATTAATAATAGTTGGGTTGCATTCGAACTTGCCAGAATTCTGTTTTTTATTATAACTTATACTGATGTCGACTTCTAGAATGAACATAGGTGGGTATGCTATTATTAACTTCATTTGAGCAGATATCGGAATGGAGTGTTATTTGAGGCCTAGATTTTGTATAGTGCATCACTGCCATTTTTTCAGATTATTCGATTGACATATGACCATATTCTGTGGAAAAAAATATTGCTCCCCTCTTTCGCATATATAGGGAGCTCTCCCCCCCTAGTCTCCGCAATGATGCCACAGGTCACATATTCTCATCAAATTTCGTGACTATCGGTTCAATCGTTTCCGAGTAAATCAGATGTGACAGACAGACGGACAGACGGACAGATGGACAGATGGACAGATGGACAGATGGGCAGATGGACAGACGGACAGACGGACAGACGGACAGACGGACAGACGGACAGACGGACAGACGGACAGACGGACAGACGGACAGACGGACAGACGGACAGACGGACAGACGGACAGACGGACAGACGGACAGACGGACAGACGGACAGACGGACAGACGGATAGACAGACAGACGGACAGACGGACAGACGGACAGACGGACAGACGGACAGACGGACAGATGGACAGACGGACAGACGGACAGACGGACAGACGGACAGATGGACAGACGGACAGACGGACAGACGGACAGATGGACAGACGGACAGACGGACAGACGGACCTGGAGTGGCCAGATCTCCCATCAGGCGCGACCCCAGCTGGCGAATTGGGGCATACCTATTGATGTGTAAATATGTGTTCATGCACTTTTCTTTTCTGACTGTGCATGGGCTAGTGTTTGCTCATCTCTGGTGCGTGGACCAAAATGCCTATGGGAAGGATACCCGGAACATAAAACCACCCTGGAAGACGAGAGAAGGAGGAAACTTACGGTGCAGGGGCTCGGAACCCCAGTACCGGCGGCTTTTGGGAGTGAGCAAGCGGGCTCCCGGTCGTCGATATCCCTCGACCGCAGTGCCTCGGTGGTGGACAACACCTTGGCATATAATGCTACAAGTGATTTAGATCTGGAGAAGGAGGTATTCAAGCGAAGTACGACCTTACAGAGAACACCAATAACAAGAGCAATCAAAGATGAACTAAAAGCAGCTTTTTGGACAACAAAAACCGTGACAACACCCACCGCACATGTTCAAGATGCTCGACAGCAGGAGGTGCTCCAGGAACAAGGAAGAGATCCATTCAAAAGAAGCTCATCAACTTTGAGATCTCCACCAATACCAAAGACGATGAAGGATAAAGTACAGGCCAAAAGTGAAGGACCATGTAAAAGGAGTAACCTTGCCGGGACTTATAGGGAGCAGAGTCCGGATCCGGAGGAATTCCACTTCACCCAGCTTGGGGCAAAAATAGTTGAGCTGTCCGAGTTTATCAAGGACAAGCACAACGTGCACCAAGCCATAAAGAATATGGTGAGGGCTATTAGAGTTCTCTATAATAGATCACAGATGGAGGAAAAGAATAATAAGAACACGCCGAACCCCGCTGTGCCAACAGTATCACAAGCGACCCAAGTGACGCCTAACCGTACTACCATCGCATCCCAGCGAAATAAACGAGTACGTGAAAAAGAGGGGGATCCTTTAAATAATCAGCAGGCGCCTAAGAGAAAAAAAGGCGGACAGGACAGCCTGAAAATCAACACCAACAGCTCAGAAGGAGGAAAGCATACAAACTCGAGCAGCGTTGCGAAGCCCAAGACGAACGAAAACGATGGATGGACTAAAGTTACCAACAAAAAAGCGAAACGAAAAGCAAAAGTGCGAACTCGTCCAGATGCAATTGTTATCTCCAGTAAGGGCAATCTGTCCTGCGCGGAGATACTCAAAAAGGTCAAAGCTGATCCCGACCTAAAAGATCTGAGCGGAAATGTGAATCGAATCCGAAGAACCCAGAAAGGGGATCTCATGTTCGAGCTGAAAGGATCCAGCGGTGGCAAAACTAAATGACTTTCGCACTCAAGTGAAAAACTCACTTGGGGAGAATGCCGCAATGCGTGCCCAAAAACATGCGATCTATATACAATGTAAGGATCTCGATGAAGTCACATCGAAAGGTGAAATTTGTACTGCTCTGAAGGAGCAATTCAAGTTGAAAGAACTTACCGAGAAGTCTGTTGTGCGCTTACGAAAAGCCTATGGTGGTACTCAAACGGCCACAATAGGAGTGCGACTGTAAGGCAGCCCAAAAAAATCCTCAATCTCGCCATCCAGCGTAGCAAGAGGAAATGCTTTAAGGATCTCTGCTCAGAAGCGGACGTAAACCCGTGGGGAAGAGCTTATAGAATCGTGATGGGACGATTCAGAGGCTGTTCTCCTCCACAGATCACGTGTCCCACCCTCTTGCTAAAAATTATCCAGGGGTTATTCCCCCAGCAAGAGGAGAGCACCAACACATTCCAACCACCTCTGAATGCAATCACCAGAGACGAGCTGCTGGAGATCTGCAGCAGAATAGGAGACAATAAAGCGCCGGGCCTAGACGGAGTACCGTGAAATCCCGGCCGGACATGTTGGCTGAGTTGTTCGAAGCGTGCATGTTCGAAGGAATATTTCCAGCAGCTTGGAAGCGACAGAAGTTGGTACTTCTGCCTAAGCCTGGTAAACCTCCAGGTGAACCATCGTCATACCAACCCATATGTCTTTTGGACACGGTGGGGAAAATGTTAGAGCGGGTAATCTATAATAGATTACTCCCCGTTGTTGAGAGTCAAGGTGGCCTTTCAAATCGGCAGTATGTACTTAATCTGCCCCTTCCGGAGGAAGCCACAGTGGTGGGTTACGCTGACGACATAGCACTGGCTGTTGTCGCAAAGCATCTCGGAGATGCTGAGTTATACTCAAGCGAGGCAATCAGCGCTGTCAAATGCTGGTTGGAGAGCTCTCTGGCTTGCGGAGTAAAAAACAGAAGCGGTCCTCTTCAGGAAGCGCCGGAAGAGAAATTACGCCTGTGTTAGAATCGGGAATCATATCATCACTTCCAAGCCGACCATCAAATACTTCGGGGTGGTGATAGACAGGAAGCTCAGCTATAAGCAACACGTACAGTATGTGTGTGATAAATCATCCACTGCCAGTATGGTCCTGGCGAGGATGATGCCGAACGTGGGAGGGCCACGGCATACCTCTAGGTTGCTTATAGCCAGGGTAGTGACCTCAATCATGCTCTATGCGACCCCAGTTTGGAGCGAGGCATTGCGGATGTCAGTTAATACTAGCAAACTGAATGCAGTCTACAGGAGGGCAGCACTGAGGGTAGGCTCTGCCTTCAGGACTGTCTCAGATGATGGAGCATTTGTCATCTCTGGAATGATGCCGATTGACATCTTGGCAGATGAGATGGCGAAGCCAATCTCTCCCTTATTGCAGACGAAAAAGGCTGAGATCCATAAATAGATGGCAAGAGCGGTAGGAACGCTCGGGAAAGGGGCGGTGGACTGGCAGGCTCATTTCTGCCATCAAGGAGTGGTTGGAGAGACGACACGGTGAGATTAATTATAATCTCACCCAGTTTCTCACGGAGCATGGAGGATATCTCCAATATCTTTACAGGTTTAAATTGGAGACCTCACCAGACTGTCCAAATTGTGATGGAGTCCCAGAGGACCCAGAGCATGTATTCTTCCACTGTCTGAGATTTGTGGAAGAAAGGAGGAATCTAGAGGAGACTCTAGGAGAGGTGCTGGTACCAGAAAATCTGGTGCCGAAAATGCTAGCAGATCAAGAGGATTGGGATGCGGTCAACTGCATGATCGCATCTATTCAAGGTAAATTGCGAAAGGCAGAGGAAAGGAGAAAAGCGCGGTCACGTGCGCCGCGTATAGAAGAAATGGGATTAAGCTAGAGTGAGCTGACTCCGCCTCGTGATTTATTACCTTATGGTGGTTCCGCGGGGCAGGGAGCCGGGGTTGGTTTTAGTGGGTAAAAATCGCACACGCTGGTGTGTCCAGACCAGTGTCTTTTGAAGATTTCCACCTCCTCAAAAAAAAAAAAAAGACGGACGGAGAGACGGACAGACGGACAGACGACAAAAGGTGGGGCAGGTCCTTGAGAAGTTACAAAGAGCTTGTGACGCTTCCATGCCTCGCCGCACGGTACTCAAAAAACGAATGCCGAACTTCTGGGTGGAATGTCGAAATCGAAGAACTTCGTAAAGTTTACCTTAAAGTCAAAAGACACAGCCAACGTAGCAGAAACCGGTCTGAGTCTGAAGAGTTTCACAATCAATATAAGAAAGCGAGGAAAGATTTTCAAGCAGCCATCTTTAGAAGTAAAAGTAACACTTCAAGAGGTTATACAAGGGAGCGGACTTCGACCCATGGGGAGGTTGCACACAAGGCAGCTATGGCAACAATCAAAAGAAAGCGCTCACCGCCGATCACCAACCCTGATTTGCTGCGGCAAATCATTAGCACTCTCTTCCCACAAGTTTCAAGTGAGTCGAACCTATCCACTGTCCAGGTAGATCCGGGTGAAATTCCCGAGGTAACCACGAAAGAAGTCCTGGAAGCCGCGAAGAAGATTGCCGAAAGTAAACCCCAGGTTTAGACGGCATTCCGCATAAAGTACTGACAGTGACCGTCGAAACAGTTCTAAGGTTGTTCGTTGAAACATTTACGACGTGCCTCATAGATGGGATTTTCCCGGAAGAGTGGAGGAAACAGAAGCTTGTGCTAATCCCGAAGCCAAATAAACCTTTTAGCTCTCTAGCCTTCATCTTATAGACCTATATGCCTGCTAAACGGCATCGGTAAACTTTTCGAATAGGTCATCTTCAATAGGCTTGTACCAATCACATAAAAGCAGGGTGGTCTCTCAGACAGGCAGTTCGGATTCCGAAAGGCAAAATCTACTGTCAATGCCATCAGCACGGTGACGGAAATTGCGGAAAAAGCAATGGAGGCCAATAAATGATTATAATTAATTTTATATATAATTAATCTCACCGTGCCGTCTCTCAAACCACTCCTTGATTGCAGCAATGAGCCGGTGAGTCCACCCACCAGAGCGTTTCCACCGCTCTCGCCATCTATTTATGGATCGCTCCCTCTCAACGTTTTTCGTCTGCGATAAGGGAGATATTGGCTTCGCATTGCATATATTCGGCATATCATCTATCAAGATATCAATCGGGATCATTTCAGGGATGACGAATGTTGCATCATCTGAGATAGTCCTGAAGGCAGAGCATACCCTTAGGGCTGTCCTTCTGTAGACTGCAACGCCTCCCTCCAAACTGGGGTTGTATAGAGTATGATTGAGGTCACCACCAGCAACCTAGAGATATACCGTGGCCCTCCCATGTTCGGCTTCATCCTCACTAGGACCATACTAGCAGTGGATGATTTACCGCAAACATACTGTGCACATGTTGCCTATAGCTGAGCTTCCTGTCTGTCACAACCCCCACGTATTTGATGGTCGGCTTGGAAGTGATAATATGATTCCCGATTCTAATACAGACGTAATTTCTCTTCCGGAGCTTAGTGGTGAGGACCGCTTATGCCTTTCCACCGCAAGTGACAGATCAGAGCTCTCTGGCCAACTGTTAGCAGCACTGATTGCCTCGCTTGAGTATAACTCAGCATCTTCGAGATGCTTTACGACAACAACCAGCGCTATGTTGTCAGCGTAACCCACCACTGTGGTCTCCATCGGAAGTGGAAGATTAAGCACACCGTTGTACATGATGTTCGAAAGTAGTGGCCCAATACGGAGCCCTGCGGGACACCCGCGGAAACAGTGTACCCCTGGGGTCCGTCATCAGTTTCGTACCAGAGCCTCTTTTCATTATTTAACTCGACGATAGCAGCGAGACAGTCGGGAATACCAACCTTCGCCAGGGATTTGAGTATTAGATTCCAATTGGCCGAATTGGATGCATTTTTCACGTCAAGGGTTACTACCACGCAATATTTGCTAGTACTACCCTTTCCAACTGCCTGTCTGTCTGTCGGTCACACACGATTTATTCCGAAACGGCTAAACCGATTGTCACGAAAATTGGTGAGAGAATATGATCTATTGTTCCCTTTACATGCAGTAAGTGGCGCCATTCTGTGTTAAGTTTGAGGGGGGCTCCCCAAACCTGTGAATGGAAGGTGCGAAATTTTTTTCGCATTATGTGGCTGTGTGGGGTATCCGGTATTCCAACTCGTGCGGATAGCTGAGTGGTTAGTCTGCAAGGCTGTCGTACGGAAAGTCGCAGTTCAAATCTCACTTGTGGTGGTCGAATTTGTATCGTGATTTGACGTCGGATACCAGTCGACTCAGCTATGAATTAGTACCTGAGTCAGATCAGGGCAACAATCTCTGGCGAGCGCAATTCTGACCACATTGCCTCCTACAGTGTACTGTAGTGTACCGTTACGGTCTTGAATGAGGTGCTCTAGCACACTGCAAGGCCCTTATCCATTACGGATTGTTGCGTCAACGATTATTATTATTATTGTGTATGATACGGTGTATCAACCAGATTAACCCCAATTTAATCTACATTTAATCATCCAAATAACCGTCACAACGCAGCTTCGTTGAAGGCAATTTGACTAAGCATACAAACAATTCTGAATCTGCCTTTTATAACTATGCCCTGAATTCATCGAAACGACCTAGTAAAATTTTAAGAACTACATTGTGCTAAGTGTCGGGTCATAGCAGGCGCGAACAATTAGTTGCTTTAGCTCCACATCACACAAAGTAATTAAAGAGCAACTTTTCAAGAAATGATAATGGAACGTTGGTATAGTATCAGCAGCTGCATTATGAGATTCAATGTGGATTATCCTACATAAAATATACGAAAAAGATTGCTACTGCAAACCAGGGTAATAGCTCATTAACTTGTTGGAGTAGTTCAATACTTAGTGGAAGAATTACCCGGAATTTCTTTAAGAAAATCCAATGTACATGAATAGTTTGCATGTTTTTCAGAAGTATGAAGTGCACCGCCTCAAACTAAGGCGGGAGCAAAAAGAGTCATTTTGAATTTATGTTTTCGGTTAAAACCTTTAAGCCACGGAAAATTATACTTTGAACTAAATTTTCCCTGGAAAGTTCGTTTAGACAACTTTCGGAAACTCCTTGAGAACTGTCTTGGCTCTTTAGTTAGGCGTTCATACTTTCTTGTAGTACCCACCGTTTGCTATAAACTTTTGCACCAGTTATGGGTAATTTGTTTATGGTATCTAATCAAGAGCTACTTAGCATCACTGTTTATATTCTTGTTCATTTCATTAAAGATAACTCACTCACTTTGTAACTGCTCTCACTCCGCTCCTATCCCCGAATACATGGTGGTATCTTTGATGACCCAATTTGCAACGTTCTTATCAGCCTGGAATGGATGAATCTTTGTTTTCCAACATAAACCAAGAACAGACCATTATTAAACGCATGGAGCAAACCGTTTGTTTTCTTCAATACTTTCCGAAGGCAGCCAAATAGCCAGCCAACACTCATTGCCAGACGATAGCAATAAATCGCAAGTGCCCAATTTAGAGCTTTCACTCCAAATTCCAGGAATGAGCTCCAATGTTGGTCACTTTTATCGTGGATATCATGAAATGCGGAGCCGGAAAAGATTTGTAAAACCAATTTCTATTGGCAACTTGTTGGATGTGATGTTTGCCAAATACTTGCTGATGCTTCCTGACATTCAACCGAGGCCTAGGCACTCCGGTCGTTCGAGAACATAACCAAATAGATAGCATCGATTTTCACTTAACAAACGTCTACAAATCTTCAGCGAACCACTTGGAGAGTCGAAATTCGATTTCTTGTTAATGTTTCATGATGATCTAAATGGGGGTCTTTCTCGAATCTCATAGGTAAGCCACACGTAATCTTGTTTATTATAGTTCCTCCAAGATAAGGGAGGGTAAATCTAAGTTTACAGAACATACTTTTTGTTTTCTGACTTTTGAAAATTTTGCTTCTGTCGTTAAAAGGAGAGAAAATTTAAATCGATTCGTCCATAAACAATTCCTGCTCATTATACGGTACTTAAAATATGCTTAATTAGTAGCTACATCGATGGACATAACATTAGCTACTGAAAATTTTCGTTTTCATGCCCCCATACTTGACAAAATAATATCAACTCGGGAAACCGGAGCCGGAACACTACACGTATGCAAGGTTTTGTGTATTGTGAACCTAACTCGTAATATTTATGCATTTAGTACGTCAAATCATTCACTTTAGTGGGGTCCTGCATAGCGAAGTCTTAAAATGCGTAAATTTGCACAAAAGGGACAAGTTTGACCATTTTAACTTTGTTAATAATAGCGCAGTTTCTACCAAAGTTGGTGGGATCATGCAATATTTACACGCTATATTACTGCAAAATGTGTGAATGTGGGACGAACTAAAGGGAGGTTTCCTCTCAATTTGCCGCAAATTTGGTAACCAACAATTATTATAATACCTTCATTTGAGCAGATTGATATGGAATGGAGACGAATATGTTGCGTTGAACTACTGGCGTCACATGCCTTGATCACATCCGAAATGAGGATATCCGCGATCGATATGAGGTTGCAGTGATTGTGGGAAAATTGCGAAAGAGGCGTCTTCGAAGGTATGGTCATTTAATTCGCGCTAACGAGAATTCACTTGGTTTGAAGATCGAGGTCGATGATAAGTGACCAAAAGACTGGCAGAAAGGACGCCAACTTGATACGCTGAATGGGGATTTGAAAGCTTCGCGATTGCGATAGGACACAATTGCGCAAAGGATCAAGACTAACCGATGGCGCTTGTGAACAGAACAAAAGTAAAAGAAACAGAAGAAGATATCAATGTCCAAGGTATTTCGCGCCCTGAACTCCATATATGGGCAGTTTTGCGCCTTTCCTTAATTTTTTCTATTTGGCACTTTCTGAGAATGACTTCTTCAATAAGTCATCTTTTTCAAGCCTCCGGACTCTCCCCATTCACATCTCATGTCAAAAGGAATGCCGGCTTCGGTCCTTGTTGCCCCACATAACCACATTTGATTAAGAAAATTTTAGACACATTGGATTGGAAGCTCATGATAAATTACCGTGATTCCATCCAATGCAGAGAAGGAGCTTGGACTTCACCACGGATTTTCTCCGCCTATGATCGCCATACTGGATTTATTTTTATCACCAAATGCAATCTGAAGCAGAACTCCCCTTCTTTGCTCCCATTGAACCAATTGTTCTGAGATCAAAGAACGCTTTTCGGTATTTCACGGTCTTAACTCGTGACGTTCCTCCTGAATCATTTACCCAGTTTTGACCCCTTGTATTGCTGCGTTGTAATGCGGCAACATACCCGAAAAGCCCTCATACCTAGCAACCGGCAGGGAGACTTGCTCTTGTCCGCATGGGTAGCGGAGAGGACGGAGTTTTGTGTCCAAATGACTATAATTCATATCTTTCTTCAGAGAGAGGCTTCTGAACGGAAAACAAGTCGGAATACCGGAAGCTCGCGCTTCGGGTATAAAGGTTTTGTGTTCATCTTATCTAAGAAATTTCAACGCACATTTTTCTATCCGTATACAGCTACAAAACTACGAGACATACGTACATATTACAGCCGTAGATGTTACGCTCACCCTCAACAAACAAACTGCCAATTTTCGAATACTCTACACATATAGGCACGTATATAAATTGATCGTACCCATATTTCCGATTTTTCTTATATCTATCTGAATTAGGCACTACCCGCAAAGTCCATTAGCACGCATATACTATATACCTGCATACACACATGTCTGGTTGGAGTAATTGATATCCATATACAAATGACTAAAAAACTAAATCAAAATAATTCTTTTCCACCCAATTTATACGAACGTACTTCGTTGTGTTATTGATGAATTGATATGTGATGATGACGTCATGCAGGTTGTAGAGTGCACGAAATTCACAAAAAATTGTAAAGTTTTACCCCCTATAACTTTGTTAATAATAGTTTGATTTTCTTCAAACTTGACCAAATTGTGCATTATGTTCTTCATTATACGTATGTTAAATTTTGTGCTTCTGGGATGAACATAAGGGGGGTGCCGAGTAAATTTGTAAAATGTGGAAATATACTATTATTAACTTTATTTGTCCAGATATCGAAACCGGATATATTTTGAGGCCTAGATTTCGTAGAGATGCACTACTGCGATTTTTTCCAGATTTTTCGGTTGGATAGGTTCTGAGAACGAGACCTGTTACACTTTTTGATGGTCATATTTTGAGCCCTCACTCCCCTATGTTTCACCCAATATCAAATATTGAACCAGTTTCGAAAAGTACTAACTGAGACCTTTCATTTGATATCCCACATGGCTACATTCTGTGAAAAAAAAATTTGCACCCTCCTTTCACATGTATGAGGAGCGCCCCCTTAATTTTAACACAAAATGGCGTCAGTTGCTGCATGTAAAGGGAACGGCAGATCACATACTCCTACTAATTTTCGTGACAATCGGTTCAGCCGTTTCCGAATAAATCGGCTGTGACAGACAGACAGACAGACAGACGGACAGACAGACATCGAATCGATTCTAATAAGGTTTTGTTTCATACAAAACCTTAAAAAGAAGTTTCCATCTTTCAGAAGACAGTGAAAAAAATTTAAAAAGGACACTGATTCATTTTTAAGGTTTTATGCGAATCAAAACCTATAAAAATCCGTTTACTGTCTATCCGTCTGCCTCTCTGTCTGTTCCACCCACTTCTTCAGAGGCGGTTACCTCTATTGATACGAAATTTGAAGGAAAGGTGCTAATATCGTTCTTTCATCTGTTTAAGGGTAAGTTCCCATATATGCGAAAAACAGTGTAAAATCACCAAATGAAAGGTCTCGGTTAGCACTTTTCGATTTTGAAGTTTCGATTATCTTGCAACGGTTCGAAGTGTAGAGGTCAGGAAAGGATCAATTAAATCAAGCACTCCTTCTCAGATACTATCCTCCCAGAAAATTTGAAAAAAAATAAGGTGGCTCATACCCATAGGCATGAAAATACTCATATAGGAATGAAAACACTCCCATTACAATATGTGCTTAAATGAAGTAAATAATAGTATATTATTGTATTTTAAAAATTTACTGCTAACCACCCTTAAGTCAACGTAGATCCGTAGATAGACTTTAATAGGAGGCATCATACTGAGAAGTTTGGTGCAAAAGTTATGAGTGGACAAAGTTGCCCCTTTTGAATCAAATTACTGTTCCTCATGAGATAAAATGTCACCATGTCGGATTGAATACGAAGCATATTCACGGTATATATACAACGAGCAACAAAGCCCTACATACCCGAAGTTGCAGCTTCCGGTTTCCCGACTTGTTTAGAATTTGATATGAGACAGGAAAAGAAAGTGCAGTTTGCGAAGGAAAGCCAAACTTAGGAGCATTGGTGAATGTGGCTGTTCATATTGGTAAGAATATGTCCGGAAATGAAAACTACAGTTTATACATTGATAATTACTTTGCTACCTTTGCTTGTGTATTTCCCCAAGAGTATAATATTTGGCTTGGGTGCAATAATAAACAAATCAGTTCAACTCGTGACATCGAACCGAGCGGTAGTTTTCTTGCGTAAGTTCCCATTTGGCACAAAAGTAGTGCAAGTAGTCTTTGATCTAGTAGTAGTTTTGCTTGATTTAGTAGTGTTAGTGTAGTGTCGTATAATTAGACTAGACTCTCCTGTAGTTGTAGTTGTAGACTTTGTGTTGCGTTTCGACACTATGTCGAAGCGCAATGTAGACGTTAGGTCCGTATCCCCCCAGGAGGTGGATCCTTGCAAAAAGATCCACCCTGCTGGGGACGCTGATGACCCCTTTTCACCGCCGGGCAGCCCCGAAGCTGCCTCCATAGACTGCTCTTCCGAAGCGGAGAGCGAGTCCGATCTCAGGCTGGCCGACCTCGAGTGCCAGCTGCAGCAAGTCAGGGAAACCAACAAGAGACTGATGTGCTATAACATCCGGCTCATGTCTCTTCTTGGCATTGACGGCCCCGAAGTCCTCGACAACGAGGAATCCGTTCTCAACCTGGCCAGCAAAAGGGCCGTCTACAGGAATTTTTATGCCAGCAACCATGGCAACCAATCCACCCACACACACGAAGCAGAGTCAATGACCTTACAGCACCAATCAACACAACCGTCGCCATCAGAAGTTTCAGTTCAAATCCTCTCCGAATCTCCAATACAACCACACACCCACCCAGCAAACATGCTTCAAACAACCGCTCACACACACACTGATCCAGCAACAACCAACCACCAATACTTCAACCATTCAGTAGACAACTCTCAATCCAACAACTACACCCAACATGCATCTCACCGGAACCCAACAACCTATCACCATCAGCACACCGCAACAACAATCAACAGTGATCCGCAATAGTAACATTACACCTAAGGTAAGTCAGGAAAAATTCCCTCCAATAATAATCC
The DNA here is from genome assembly GCF_905115235.1 of Hermetia illucens. NCBI lineage: Eukaryota > Metazoa > Arthropoda > Insecta > Diptera > Stratiomyidae > Hermetia > Hermetia illucens. Next base: position 85,198,009 of record NC_051850.1, on the reverse strand, counting down.
GCGCCGACCCGACTGTTACCAAATCCGTTACCTCGAAAATAATTAGTGCTTCCCCTAACGTCTCCCTTAAGAAAACAAGCATCCACTCCACTCATGTGCTCGTCTCGAACCAAACAGAATTCGAAACAACCAAAGCATTACTCAAAGAAGGGAACCATCCCTTCTTTACCTTCACGCCTTCCCACCAAAAACCAGTGAATCTAGTTCTACGTGGACTAGACTTCACTTACACCCCCCAAGAGGTTCTTGATGAACTTCATCGCCTTGGTGTCTCAGAGGCAGTTAGTGTCCGTCCTTATGAGACGAGTTCATCAAGACGCAACAATAAGTCACTTCATCTGTTCCTTACAACCTTCAAACCAGGTTTCCAACAATCCTCACTGTCCAAGGCCCGAGCGATGTTCCATTGCCTTGTCAAGTTTGAAAACGTACAGTTCCACGAAATTGCCCAGTGCCGGAACTGTCAAAGGTTAGGGCATGCGGCCTCAAACTGCAATCTGCCATACCGTTGCGTCAAATGCAACACCCCTCATGGTCCCCGGGAATGCCCGAAAACACAACAACAAAACCCCACTTGTATCAACTGCGGCTCTAACACTCATCCGGCGAGTTATCGGAACTGCCCGATGTTTGTTCAAGCCCGCGCCCGCCAAAACTCAACCCTCCAACCAACCAACCCTAACACAGTCCCAAATCATAGACCCCACCCCCAACACAATCCCATCCAAATCAACAATCCTATCCCACCCCATCAACAAACACTCTCATACGCTTCCATAGCCCGAAACGCCACTCGTCCTAACACTTCATTGGTATTGCTCAATCCCAATTCCATTGTGAGTAGACAAAAAAGACATGAACTCCTCAACTTCCATAACACCCATAATCCGCACTTCCTCCTACTCACAGAAACAAGACTTAACTCGACCCACAGACTCTCCTTTCCCAACATCACTTCCTTCCGAACCGACCGCATAAACCGCCCGGGCGGAGGTACAGCTATCCTAGTGTCCAATCACATAAACTCCAATCAAATTTTTGTCCCATCATCCATCACCCCTTCCCTTGAGATTAAGGTTATCTCGGTCATTTGCCATTCTTCTATCACTTTCCTCGGCAGCCTCTACTGCCCAAAACAGATCCTTGACCCAGCTGACCTCACCCGACTTGTTCATTTCCTCAGAGCCCTCCCAGAATCCCAAAATAAACAAGTCTTCCTCATACTAGGCGGCGACCTGAATGCCAAACACAGTATGTGGTTCAATTCCATCCCCAACCCCAATGGCAACAGGTTAGCCAACTGGTATTCCCAGAATTCTCTCCCTCTACAGTTAACCCTTCCCCCGCCCAATCAACCTACCCACCACTCATCCAATTCCCATTCCTTCCTTGACCTATTCTTCGTGAGTAATAATCTCCTCACTCAGTCCCACTTCCCTACAGTTCCCTCCGATCTCCCAACTGTTCCTGGGCTCAGTGATCATGACGGTGTAGTTCTAGAGTTCTACACTAATGATCAACTCCCTAGAATCCAACCTAAACTACTTCCAGATTATTCCAAAGCCAACTGGAATCTCGTCAACTACAAGTTAGCTGACAAACTGGCATCCATCTCTCTTCCCTACTACCCTTCTCCAGAGTATTTAGACAATACAATATCCCGAATAACCGAAATTACCCAAGAAGTCTGCAACCAAACCATCCCTATGCGTCCCCTAAACTACAACAATCTCATCACCCTCCCCACCCACATCCTCGACCTAATCAAACTCAAAACCACCCTCCGCCGCCAACTCCACCGCAACAGATACAATCCCCGCTTCAACTTCCTTAAAACCCGCATTGATTCCCTAACACATACCATCCGATCTGAAATCCAATCCCTCTACGCCGAACACCACACCGTCAAAGTTTCAGGTATTTCCATAAATAATCAAACATGCAACCAACTCCGCCACATCTGTCCCCGCCTAGCCAAATCCAAAACTCCTACCACCCTTCCCCACAACACTTCTCCTAAAGTCCATGCCGATCAATTAGCGAAAGCCTTCCTCGTAGCCCATCGCACTACCCTCCATCTTTCAGACCCTTCTACCGAATCTTCAGTTTCCCAACACCTCTCCGACCTTACGTCCAACTTCCCAGTTTACACCAGCATACCAATTCCACCCCCAGGCCCCGCTCCCCATTTTTGCGACCCAATCCCATCCCTTTCCCAAGAATCCGTCGAATCCATAATCCTTTCCCGTAAAAACAAAAAATCCACAGGTCCTGACAAAATCCCTACCATTATCCTTAAGAGGTGCGCCAAAACACTAAGTCCTCTCCTTTCACAAATTTTCAATCATTGCTTTATCTTAGCACATTTCCCCACTCCTTGGAAACAAGCGCACATCGTCCCCATCCGCAAGAAACAAGAACCCGCATCCAATCCCAATAGCTACCGCCCAATCTCCCTACTCAACTCCCTTTCGAAGATTTTTGAAGTCGCCATCCATGACCTTCTACTTTCCCACATCTCCGATCACGATACCATCCCGAGCTTCCAATTTGCCAACAAGAAAGGTCACGGCACATCACATGCCCTCCTCGTCCTCAAATCCGACCTCTACAAATACCTAAATAATAACATCCCCACCACCGCCTGCCTCCTAGACATTCAGAAGGCCTTCGATTCCGTATGGCACGAAGGCCTTATTTTCAAACTTTCCTTTATCTTTAAATTTCATCCCCACCTTTGTCGACTTATCCTTAGTTTCCTCTCCAATCGCCATTCCCAAGTTAGAGTCCTCGACTCCTTATCCGATCCCTATAGTCCCCCTGCAGGCATCCCACAAGGCTCGGTCCTCTCGGCAACCCTTTTCTCTCTCTACACTGCTGATATCCCTCTTCACCACTCCTTTACAACGCCTTACACAGTCAAAACTCTCCAATATGCCGATGACCTAATTCTCTATACCCCATCCAGAAATATCCGTGCCGCCCAGTCCCGTATAAACCTCTCCATCCAATCCCTCAACTCCTACCTCATCTCCTGGAAACTCCTTCTCAATCCGTCTAAATGCCGTGCCATCGTCTTTCGAGGCAGGATAAAACTTACCTTTAAGATGCGCTGCGATATTTCCGACCTCCTTATTAAAATTGGCCAAGATCCAATCCTCACCGTTACCTCTACAAAATACCTCGGCATCCATCTAAACTCCCATCTCTCTCCCATCCCTCACGTTAATTCGATCCTCTCCAACACTTCAACGGGTCTTAAATCCCTATGGCCCATCCTTAATAATAAATCCTCTGTCCGTCCTGACGTTAAGCTCTACTGCTACAAGCTGCTAATACGCCCATTAATGGCATACGGCTTTGTAGCCTGGTGCGATCTAACCTCCCACCAAATGGAGCGCCTACGAGCTAACGAAAGGAAGTTCTTCCGAATATCCCTAGGCCCTTCCCATCCCCGTTCTAACCAAGCCGTCTACAACCGGGTCAACTCGACCCGTTTAGACGTGTGCCTCATCAAATCCCTCATAAAGTTCCTTTACCACTCCCTGAATCATGACAATAGCCTTGTCCGAAATTCCATCTTCTCACACATCAGTCCTACTGACCGCCCATTTCGAACCCATATCCCCCCCTCCGACATCCTAAACCTTCACTCCTTAGGTCGCGTTTTTCGCAACGGTAGGTTAATGTATTACCATCGGCCCTACAACGAACATCGCTCTGACACTGTCTACTCCATCTCCCAATAATTTTAACCCTCCCGTTATGCATCCTTCTCCCATCCTTTTACCGGTAATTTTTCCATACGCAATCTTAATATTATGGGGGGTTTTTCCTGGCTTTCCCCCCACTAGCTTATAAGCTTAGGTTAAGTTGAACTGTATATTACTTTTATTATTAAGCTTTAGGTTAATTTCTAGAAAAGACTAATGTCGTTAGAAATAAGTTCTAGTATTAAGTAATAGCCTTAAGCTTAGCAGTGTAAATAATAGGGTAAATAAATTGAATGTGTTAAAAAAAAAAAAAATAATAAACAAATCGGAAACCAGAAGTTTTAGGTTTCAGGTATCAAAAGTTTTGTGCAGAGTTCAGGGTGTACACGCATGAAGTATAGTATACAATTCACTTTAATTGATTCTGACATTCAATATGTGATACAGTAAATTTACGCACTATAACTGGCTAATAATGTAGGATTTTCGTCAAAATATCCAATTTCGTACTCGATGTTGCTGGAAGTTTTATGATTTTAAGGTGAACTTGAGAGAGTTTCAGTAAATATAAAAATACAGTGGTATGGAATATTTAACCAGTTATTGGTGTGCATAGAATTTTGAGACCTAGACAACTTATGAGCGCGTCTCCATGATTATATTTTTGGAGAGAATTTTCGGGTGGATAGTTTCGGAAGATGAGTTGTTTTTTGAGTGACTATTTCCTCATAGTCTTTGCGACCAACGTCAAAACCCATCCCAACCCGGAGAGTACCAATCAAGATCCTCCGTTTGGTACCTCATATAATTATATTTGGTGAGGAGATTTTGTTTAGTTTGCATTATGGATATTACTCCAAAATGCGGGTTTCCTGACTGCTTTCACCTTTTTAAAATTGTGTGCAAGTTCATGCCAGTAATTCCGCTGCTAATCCATTCCATTTCCAGGACTCGCATCACGCAGCGTGGCCCCTGGCTAAATCTGCATAAAACAGAGTTTTTTGACCACTGATCTCGACTACACAGGTATTATCACTGTCAGTAGTAATGACCTGCCGAGAACTGAGCGATTTAAATACATGTCTAGGATCAATAGGATATCAAGCAAAGGTAAACTGTGTTATAAAATAAATAAATAGACGTCTCAAATCTCAAAACTATCAGAGTGCCATCGGCCCTGTTGTTTTCTATGGTTTTGAGCTCTGGCTGACTTCCAAAGACAATGAATGCCACATCATAGTAATACAAACAAAGGTATTGCTTTGGACCATTGGTATAACATGCCATGATCACACATGAAATGAGAACATACGTGACATTTACAAGATTGTAAGAATATATAATTCTCGCTGACGAGAACTGGCTGCATGAAAATCCACATGACCCATTACACACAAAATTTTACCTAGAAATGGTTGGATTATTGTCGGTTAAGGCAACAGCTGGACAATCAAAAGGCCTACTGGAGGACTAAGGCGTGAATGTTGAGAAATGCAGTGATTGCAATCGAATGTCCCCAATAAGTGCATGGGAATTATAATGAAGTAACCGGGATGACTGAGTTGGACTTGGATGTGAACCACGCTCTTTGAATTGCCGTCAAGGCAAATTAATCATTTTAAGAGGAATTTTATAGTTATAAATTGCAGAACAAGGTAATAAATTTGGTTATCGCGTCAATTTTTACTTTGTTGAAAATCTATATTTTGATAATAAAATTAATTAATTTCTTTTCAAACAACGAATGGTCCAACATCAGAGAATAAAACAATCTAAGGGAAAGAAGGATATAGGAAATAACGGCGAATATTATCAAGCCTGAACATTTTTTATCAATTTACTAATATGTAAATTACCAAATTAATAAAAAAAAAATTAGTAAACTTAAAGAATCGGTTTTCGATCTTTTATTTTTATCAACACAACTTTACTCAAACTTTCTAAACGCTAATTTTGTTAATTATCAAGCTGCAGCGATGCAAATGTTAATGCAAGAGGCACATACCTCTTAAAGTCCACCCAACTTTTGGGAAGAACCACCGGAGTGAACATTCGACCTTCACCCAAATCGAACAAGCGGCACGAGATTTTAGTTTGCACATTAATGAAGGCGGGGCGAAGTACATGGTGGCAACCTCAGCACCAAAAACCAACCAACAACATCGTACTGGTCAAACGAGAACAATAAAAAATAGGAGACTGCAACTTTGAGACCACTGATAATTTATCCAATTTAGGGTCCAAAATCAAAACCAATGACAACAGTAACGATGAAAAAGCATATTTCAGCTTATAAACAAGTCGGGAAACCGAAAGCTTGACGCTTCAGGTATAAAAGGTTTTGTGTTTCCCTATGTGAGGAGCATAAGGTAGTTTTCCATTGGCTTATAGCATTGACCCGAGATATTGAAATTGCTCAGCTCTGGGCAGGTTACTGCCATTGCCAGAACTGAGCGATCCAAATATCTCGAAGGGCAGGTTACTGCCATTGCCAGAACTGAGCGATTTAAATATCTCGAGTCAATGCTATCAGCCAATGGAGAACTGCGTAATGAAATTGTTTGACGCATTAATGCAACCTGGATGAAGTGGCATCCCCAACTGGTATCTTTTGTGATCGACGTATCAGCGCATGTCCCAAATCTAAAATTTACTGCAATGTCGTCCGTCTGCCGCTCTCTATAGTTCTGAATGTTGGCCGACTATAAAGGACAATGAACCGCGTCTTGCGGTAATGGGGACGAAGATGTTGCATTGCACTGGTGGCGTGACACGTTTTGATTACGTCTGAAGTGAGAATATCCCCCATCGATATGGGTTTGCATCGATCGTGGAAAAACTGCAAGAGAGGCGTTTTCGATGGTGTGGTCACGTAATTCACGCTAACGAGAATTAAACAACCGGTATTGGTCAGAACATCGAAAGCAATGGTAAGCAACCAAAAAGCCGGTCAAAACAATGGTGGCTTGATACGCTGGGGGGATGAAATTTAAAGGTCTCTACATCCTGATCAGGCATTTGATAAAATAAAGTGACGAAACCGATCACCACGAGCCGACCTCGCTTGTGAACTGAAAGCTATAGAAAAAGAAAAAGATGTGAGGAGCGACGAGTGCACGACAGCTCCCTGTAATATAGCGAAAAATTCCATTGCACTCTATTCTCTAGAAAGCGATTTAAATAAATCATTCGATGAAAGCCCTGTTGATAATGGTCAACCTCATACGCTACACGCTCTCAGTTTAATATTATTAGCAAATGCCAATAAATAACAAGTCGGAATACCGGAAGCTCGCACTTCGGGTATAAAGGTTTTGTGTTCATCTTATGTAAGAAATTTCAACGCACATTTCTCTATCCGTATATAGCTACAAATCCAACATAATCCTTTATATTTTTCCAAACTACGAGACATACGTACACATTACGCTCACCCTAAACAAACAAACTGCCTATTTCCGAATACTGTACACATATATGCACGTATATAAATTGATCGTACCATATTTCCGATTTACTTCTTATATCTATCTGAATTAGGCTCTACCCGCAAAGTTCATTCGCACGCATATACTATATACCTACATACAAACATGTCTGGTTGGAGTAATTGATATTCATATACAAATGATTAAAAAACTAAAACAAAATAATTCTTTGCGACCCCATCCATAACAACTCATTTCGTTGTGGTATTGACGAAATGATATGTGATGATGACGTCATGCGGGTTGTAGAGTGCACGAAATTCACAAAACATGGTAAAGTTTTACCCCCTATAACTTTGTTAGTAATAATTGGATTTTCTTCAAACTTGACCAAACTGTGTACTATATTCTTCACTATATGCATGCTAAATTTTGTACTTCTGGAATGAACATAAGGGGGGGGGTGCCGGGTAAATTTCTAAAATGTGGAAATATACTATTATTAACTTTATTTGTGCAGATATCGGAACCGGATATATTTTGAGGCCTAGATTTCGTAGAGATGCACCACTGTGATTTTTTTCAGATTTTTCGGTTGGATAGGTTCTGAGAACGAGACCTGTTACACTTTTTGGGGGTCATATTTTGAGCCCTCACTCCCCTATGTTTCACCCAAGATCAAATATTGAACCAGTTTCGAAAAGTACTAATTGAGACCTTTCATTTGATACCCCAGATGGCTACATTCTGTGAAAAAAAATTTTGCACCCTCCTTTCACATGTATGAGAAGCCCCCCCTTAAACTTAACACAAAATGGTGTCAGTTGCTGCATGTAAAGGGAACGGCAGATTACATACTCCTACCAATTTTTGTGACAATCGGTCCAGCCGTTTCCGAATAAATCGGCTGTGACAGACAGACAGACAGACAGACAGACAGACAGACAGACAGACGGACAGACAGACATCGAATCGATTCTAATAAGGTTTTGTTTCACACAAAACCTTAAAAATGGCTAGGGAGAATTTGATTCTTCTTGAATGGAATTTTAACATTTCACCCGAATTTCAATTATTCTTGTTAATTATGACGTCAGCATCTTATTTGTATGTAATTAGCACGAAATTGATAAGTTTGAACTTCTATAGCTTTGACACTAATAGTTGGATTTTCATGGAACTTGGCATGTGTATGCACGAGACTGTCCTCTATGTTGGTGTACAATTTGGTACACCTAGAATGAACTTAATGGGAGTTTTTTGGTCAATTTCTAAAAGTTGATAATGTACTATTAGTAAATTTATTTGAGCAGATACCGGAATGGGACATCTCTCGAAGAATAGATTTCACATAAGTGTTTTACACAAAACCTTCAAAAGGGCGGCAGATAAATGGATTCTTCATAAATGCGACTTTAATATTTCACGCGAATGTCAATTATTCCGGGTAATTATGACGTCAGCATCTGATTTGGATGGCTTTGGAAGCGGGAAATTCGCCCGAAATTGCTAAGTTTGAACTGCTATAACTTTGGCGTTAATGGCCAGATTTTCACGAAATTTAGCACGTATATACGAAACATTGTCCTCTATGCTGGTACATTTCGGAAGTTCTAGGATGAATCTAAGGGGAGTTTTTCAGTAAATTTCTACCAAGTAGTAATATACTGTTAGCAAGTTTATTTGAGCAGATATCGGAATGGGACATATTTTGAGGCCTAGATTTCCTCTAGGTGCATCGCCCTAATTCTTTTCGGATTTTTAGGTTGGGTAGTATCCGAACATGAGTCCTGCAATTTGCAATTTATGCCAAAACTAATGTCAGTTTCGTAAAGTACCAATCAAGACCATTCATTTGATACACAACTATATCCGGTGAAAAAGATTTTTGAATCCCCCCTTTGCATGTATGGGGAGCCCGCGTTTAAACTCCACCTAAATTTATGCCACTTACTAGATGCCTGGGATTGCATAGTTCAAATCTGTCCATCAAATTTCCTTCGGATCTGGTTAGCCGTTTTGGAGAAAAATGCGTGTGACAGACAGACAGACATTGAATCGATTTTAATAAGGTTTTCATTTACACAAAACCTCAAAAAAAAAACAAAAAGAGCATATTCAGCTGTTTCGCTCGAAACGTCTCACCATAGGGTAAAAGTTCTTACTGTATAAGACTATGATCTTGCCAGTCCTTATGTATTCTCAGGAAACCTGGTTTCTTTGCAAGAGAAAAAAAGAATCCTCCGACGAATTTTGTGTCCCCTGCATGAGGAACGACCATTCCGTAGCCTCAATAACGATGAGATTTATAAGCGATACTATGACCGTCTGGTTGTGGATAAAATCCGGCTCAACATTTGCGATGGATAAAAATGATTTCACCCGGAATGTCTATAAAGGCAATATTTATGGTAGAAAAGAAGACAGACAGCTTTTAGAGGTATCGAATAGGCGGACCTCGGCGCAAAACCGGGATGTCTGGATTTCCTTACTGGAGCAGGCCTAGATCGGATATCTGTTGTTGCACCGTTGATGATATTATCAAAGCCGATGGTTTAAAAGCTTAAACAGGAATTCGTTGAGAGCAACGTATAAGGCCTTATATTCTCCCAAACCGATTGGCATGTGAAAGGTACAAATCTGTTTGCAGCATATCCCGCTCAACCTATTACAAAATGTACCACTTTACAAAAGGAGGAAGATGTGGTTTCTTCTGGAGATTGTTATACAACGTTCTGCAGAATCGCCTGATTCAAATCCACTGCATCAAATTTTGTGAGAGTATTTGAAAGAAATGGTTTACCATAATGTCTTAGAAGGAATTCCTTCTGAAATAAATCATGCTGCTGCAAAGATATCAATCAGAATGTTTTTAAAAGCAATACGTACAATAATTTCAGTGAAAAACTTCCCTATTGTTTTAGAAAGGTTTTTTAGACAACCATTGTAAATTTGACAAAAAATCAAGCAGGTCCACAAACTTCTGCCTTACTGTTATGTTATCATAATTTCATTCGGACATTGTCATTATTCTTAGTGAGCCATTGAATACTTTTCTTATGAAGCATGATAAAAGCTTGTAATTAATGTTTGGCTCACACGGCCGACTCTCGGGCTAAATTTAGCGACACTCGGCCTCAACTCCCGCTGGTCGGAATCAAAGGATAACGTTCATTCCATTCCAATTATTTGCTTGCTTTTCCCATCTACATCCGGCTCATGTTTGCATGAAATTCACAAGAGATTGATTCGAGAAGCAATTTGTTGCCTGCTATCCCACAATATCACGGCTCCACATTACGTTTTCCTTCGTAAGCCGACTGTGAACTTATGCGGAGAATTTATTTGCCAGATAGTGCCGGTGACACAAATTAAGTAAATTATACGAACCTTTTCAGTCGCAAAAAGTACACTCGACACAATTCTCTTTGGCTTATTTGTCTCGTTGAACATTTTTCACACCTGTCGTGCTACTTTTCCTTGCCTAATTCTGACCATAAATAACTTTCGGGCAAATCCTTGACGGTGTGCTGCATATCTACACATTTCGCAGAAAGACATGCAAAATATATTGCGAAATGAAGTTCAAGCAGGTTTAATTTGATGCTACCACAGAGCTGGGTGGTGACTGGAATACTCCACGGTTACACAACAAAAAGGGAGCAATAAAATGTGCCTGAATTTGCTCCTTCATATAATACTGTGAATAGAGTGCTACTCCTCAAACGAAAACCCACGCAAACGAACTGGATGAATCTCATATTAATTTTATGCCAAAATACTGTAAAGCGTGAGGGTTTCTGCTCTTTATAGTGTAAGTTTTCAGAAATTCCTGAAATTCTATTATCTCAATATTATTTGCTTCTCATGTTGCACAGAATGACATTTTATTGTGCCAAAAAAGACAAATGCTCATATATGGACACATATTATTTCGCCTCAGCAGGGAATCCTAGGAAAATTAATTGGACAAAGTTCAATAGACTCTTGGCAATAAGATGGAGCTCCTTCCGTCAAGAAGGACCCCTTGAACTAGAAACTCAACCATAAACTCTCAATCGTACAGTTTTAGAGGGCTTTGGAAAACCTGAATCAAAGGCGCTAAAATAGTTCCCATCCGGAAGAATAGGTGACAAAAGTAGGAGGGAGGGAGGCTTCCCTTCAAGACGAAAACCATGGTTACCAATGGAAAGGAAGGAACTACTTTACTATCCTTTAAAGATTTCGAAGCACCGGATATGTTTGGTATATATCCTGCAATACTATAGAAGGATATAGAGAACCTAGAGCGGGATGTACACAACAGTGATGCATCCCAGCCTAATGTGGTGGTCGGCGCTGAGCAGGATATATCATACAATAGTACCAAACTTAATAGATGTCAAAGTGATTCTGCAGTTCCTTTCGGCGGATGCCCTAATGTACTCCTACACTGTCTTCCTTAACGTCTGAGTATCGAACGACGAAGCTCTACCAAAGTAGCATCCTAGACGAAGTACCGCACGACTTGCTAACGAACTACGTCACATGCAAACCCAGCTTCAAGAGCGGTTGGCTGTACAATAAGAGCAGGGTATAAGACCTGCTTTGCGTTGTAGGGCTATGACGCAATTGTCTTTACCAATGGAGTAAGGACGAAACTGTTCTCACATACGCATAGTGAAAGGGAGTCGTATGTTCCTCAGGATACGGTAGTGTATTCCAAGCAGCGATGCTGCGGTATCAGATGGCTATCGATAACTGGAATATGATTAGAGCTTTAGATTCAAAGAAATCCTCCTTTGGGTTCCCGGCTATGGGAACATGCAGTTGAACTCCCAGGCAGAACTTCGCTCATTTGTCGTTTCACTGGCGACTGTGAAAGATCAAACCTATAAGGTGATTCTCGCTCCCGGGGGGTCTACTCTTCTTACAAAAAATAACTCGATCGCAAGACTTTTGTACAAGATATGCCCAAAAACGTACAAGATAAAGGAAGTTTGCACGAGGCACTGGCATATGGGGGACCATGCCACTACATTCAGCGCGCCATATAATTCACATTCTGCAAGTTGCGAAGAGGAGGGATTGATTCAAAGGGTAATATCTAGCTAGAGCTAGGCATCTCTGGTTACTATCTTCACGAAAGTTAATGGCGGGCTGCAGATCCGAGCCGGGAAGATTTGATACTCCTTGTTCTGCCCGAAGCAACCACGGTCTGAGAAGCTTACGACGTAGTCACATTTCTAGTTGGGGTTCTCGTATCCTTAGTACTAAAGCGTAAGAAGATTGAATTCCCAAACCAGAAGAAATTCAAACAAATTAGTTTAACATATTCTATTTTGGAATTGCTAGGAGTCCTTAGTATGCATTCTCTTGAAATTGCACCGAATCTATTAAAAATAATTGGTTGAACGCCCAAGTTTCCAAAAAGCCGTTTAACGGTTTCGTTCTGGGCAGAGGCAACTCATTTAAACCCCGCTTCACTTCACTTGGGAGCAGCGTGGCTGAAGTTGTCACTGGTGCCCCATTTATATATAATCGCAAACACGATGCGGATATAAATTGTATTCAAGCAAAAATCGCCTGATGTTCCTGTGGCTACTGCTCACTTTACAACCCCTTGATATTTGCATTCATTCCAAGAAAATAACGGGCGTGATCAGCATAGATAGTAAGAAATAGTAATTATCGGAACCCTAAATATTTATTTGATAGAAGATACAAAGTTAGTATGAATGGCAGATCAAACTGGGAACAATCAAAAGATAAAGATGTTATATATTGAGATCCTCAACTTAGATGATGGAATGGTATAAATGAGGAGTCCTTTTGAATAAAAACGTGAAGGGGGGTTTTGGGACAATATGCATCGGTCATTCAGGCTGAAGTGCAATTCTAAGAAATGTAACCTAACTAATCGGAGAGTGATTGTACGACAGCCGCTTCTCAATTTGCCGCTTAACTTGCTACGTAGTTCAAGAAGGGCCCACTCATGGGTCATCATGGGATTGTATGCCATATCTGGCAAAACATTTGCGCCCCTTCGTCAATCTGTCACCTATTTTTTACTATTTCTGCTTTATAATCAACACGTTTACATGTATCTGGCTCGTACGCCAGCCAATTTCATCATTATCCAGAAGACATGAATTGATGAAAACTTGGATTTTTCTAGTACTGGTCGTAGTCCCTTTCCATGCAGTACCCTCATATAGTTTCAAGATGAAATTTGCCCAAAGTTAATGTTGAGTTAATTGCATTTTTAGATTTTGGACAAAACAGCAAAAGTAGACTTGGTGCTATTGACATGTCGTAGCGTTCGGTACCGCGTTCAGCAGAGACCACACAGTCATTTGGCCAAGGTCCATTATTTGATGAAAGAGTAAACAGATATCATGGTCAACGACAAGCTCTTTTATTTTGCCAGCTGTACTTCCCGTGCTTTTTTAAGGTAATAAAGTTCCAGCGCTAAGAATTGAGCTCCTTACGTTCATCGATCTGTGTCTACGACGGCAAATTCATCCCCATCAGGAATAAAAGCGCTTTTGATTCGATGCTTATATTCTGGAGGGAGTTATTTAAAGTTTATGTCGTTTGCGGGGAAAGAAAATCTTTTCATTGCTGGGCGACAGCTGGATTACGGAGTTGATCAACGATATGCTCTCCTGCAGGCAGATGCAGCGGCGACATTCCTTTCGTGCACATATTAGGAAGACAAATCCTAAATTGACTGCTTACCGCGAGAAGGGTGACTTGATTAGAAAGCTGCTCAGTCAAAGTCCAAATGGCAGGTCGTGTACTTGAACTGTGTGCCGCCGCTGACGATGATGACGAGGCGGTAAAAGTTGTCACGAATATTGTATTTCCTTATACCATGTCCGAGCAAGGTATTATGAGAGACTATCTCGGCGTTCAGGTGACGCATCTCCATCACAATGTCACTTTTAGGGAGCGTCTCCTGAACTTTATGTAGTTGCTCAAAGAAATCATTCTTCTCCATGATATCGGAAACCTTCGTTGACTCGTGAGTGTGCACAATTGTAATACTCCTTGATCTCAAGATCATGCCAAAAGCCGGTCCTCAGGTGAAAAGAGTACGCTTGTAATAGTCGTTACCGCTTGACTTTCTAGAGTATAAAAGAGCTAAAGGTGTACTTTCTAGAGTCACACTTTTTCATTTCACTTGGGTTCAGATTACCCAACTTTTGTCGTTGGAATTTTCGCTCGAGTTATATAGAAAAAGCAAGCATTCTGAGGACTTCAATACCGTTGTTAAGGAAAAATCGAATCACTAGCCGTTTTCGCTATTCAAAGATGGTAGCTGGGAGGTCACTTCCGATGCGAGGCGTTATTGATTTTCAGTGGTAGCAGAATTTGGAAATTTATAATACAAGCTGCTAGCCTACATCGTCGATAAGCAAGGAATACTTTTATTGTGTTCTTATACCCTAACTCAGAGTGAGTAGTAATAATAGCATAAGTTGAGTTTCCGAAAGTGCTTATAAACTGACCTAGTAACGGTTGATTTACCACTGGATGAAGTTGAAGTACTAAACACATTTTTTGCTCCTTTGTTTCTTACATATTATACTAACAATATAGAAGGCATTCAAGAATTTCACTCATTTAAATAGGATTGAGCTACGATCTGGCAATAGTTCTAACTTCGAATGATATTTTAGCAGATAAAATATGGATTTCAATTTTACAACTGGCACAATCAGGAAAACCTAAGGGTGGCAAGTGCTTGTGGTTTAGAAAATTATTTTTTCATTTGTTGTTGAACTCATGCTCCATAGTTATCGGTTCATAATAACGTACTTCATCTTCCCGAAGAACTCTCAACAAATCTGCGCTCCCTCTTTGTGGTGTGGCACATGGTATTACCGCAACCCACTAATCCGTCATGCTGATATGTTGTTTGCCTTTTCTCTCTGACAAATATTATCATCATCAACGGCGCAACAACCGGTATCCGATCTAGGTCTGGCTTAACTAGGAACTGCAGATATCCCGGTTTTGCGCCAAGGTCCACCAATTTAATAGCCTTAAAAGCTGTCTGACGTCCTGACGTACGCCATTGCTCCATATCAGGCAGGGTCTGCCTCGTCTTCTCTTTCTAATATATTGTCCTTACAGACTTTCCGGGCTGGATTATCCTCATTCATACGGATTAAGTGACCCGCCCACCGGAACCTGTTGAGCCGAATTTTATCCACAATCTGACGGTCGTGTACGGAATTGCTCATCCTCATGTATGGGGCCAAAAATTCTTTGGAGGTTTCTCCTCTCGAACATGGCCAAGAGTTCGCAGTTTTTTTTTTTGCTAAGAACCCAAGCCTCCGAGGAATACATAAGGACTGACAAGATCGTAGTCTTGTACAGTAAGAGCTTTGAACGTATGGTGGTACGTTTCAAGCGAAACAGTGTTTGTAAGATAAAGTAGGCTCTGTTGGCAGCCAACAACCGCGCGCGGATTTCATCGTCATAGCTGTTATCGGTTGTGATTTTCGACCCTAGATAAGAGAAATTTTCAACGACCTGAAAATTGTAGTCTCCTATCTTCATTGTCTGCGATGTTGTTCATTCTTTTTGTCTTGGTTTTGACGCTGAGATTGCCATCATGTACTTCCTCTTACCTTCATTAATGTGCAGCCTAAGATCACACGCCGCCTGCTCTATCTGGATGAAGGTAGACTCCACATCTCGTGTTGTTCTTCCTATGATGTCAATATCGTCAGTGTAGGCCAGTAGTTGGGTGGACTTAAAGAGGATTGTGCCTCTCGCATTTACATCGGCATCGCGAATTAATTTCTCCAGGGCCAGGTTGAAGAGGACGCATGATAGGCATCCCCTTATCTTACACCGTTGTTGATGATGAATGGTTTCAATAGTGATCCTGCTGCTTTTATCTGGCCTCGGACATTTGCCAGAGCCAGCCTAGTCAGTTTTATCAATTTTGTTGGGATACCGAATTCTCTCATGACGGTGCACAGTTTAACCCTGGCTATGCTGTCATAGGGGGCTTTAAAGTCGATGAAAAGACGGTGCAACTAATGGCCATATTCCAATAGTTTTTCCATCGCTTGCCGCGAAAATCTGTTGCTGATTTCCCTGGAGTGAAGTCTCTTTGGCATGGGCCAATGATGTTCTGGGCGTATTGAGCTATCCGGCCTAGCAACTAGCAAGATTGAGGAGAATGTCTTATAGATGGTACTCAGCAACGTGATACCTCTATAATTGCTTCACCCCCTCTTACATGAGTATGAGGCAGATGATGCCTCTTTGATCGTCAGGCATTGATTTACTGCCACATGCTTTGAGCGTCAATTGATGAACCGCTTGGCGACTTATGGTTTTTAAGCCGGGGAATGGCACGGACTATTTCTTCTATGCTTGGTGGCTCCAATATGCACCACTCTGGACTCTAATAGTGTTGGCAAAGGCTTAACCAAATTTAGTGATATTGTAAACAAGAAAAGTCCGAGCTTGACCCCTCTGGAGGCCCCAGCAACAACACTTCCTAATGTTTTCAAACCAACGCATCCTGTCTATGAGTATCCTTTGTACTTTGTAGTAACGAAGTACCAGAGAGACATTAGGAATATATTGCAAATGCTCAATCAAGCTGTTATAAGATCAGATCATCACGTACGGTCTCTGGCATTTAGTCAAACTGACTTGGAAATTTTCCTTAGTAGCATTGATGAAAATACTTCAGTCTAATATTCAAAGCCTAAGGGCAAACACTTCAAACATACAACAACTTCGATATTCTTGCCTTGCAGGAAAGACAGCTATGGCGGCGTCCTTTTTGGCGTTTCGGAAGTCAATTTTTTCCGCCAAGTCAACTATGCTTCAAATTATGATATTGTATTTTCATAACAGCAGCACTCAATCTCACTTCTAAATTCCTGATCGTGTCAGCCTATTTCGCTTGGTAGGCTCCTCACTTTTTGTGAGAAATATAACAATATACTATGCTTAATTCCAAAATTTGGATGACTAAGTAATGACAAAGAAATGAGAATGGAAGATCCTGCTGTCAACTCTTCATTTAATTTTCTTAATAATGGGATGCCCACTTTTTTCAACCCACCAGCTATGCCTAATCAATTGGGCTAGGTTCCAGACATAGCTCGTGCTAATTCTGCTAGCCAGTGTTAGCAGTGGGATCCGAATTTGGATAAAATATCTAATAGTCACCACACTCCCCTTTGCATCTCTACGCAGGTGCTAAATGTTTCTCCTAAATTCAAGGTTGATTCAAATAGGTTAAAAGCGCAGATCAATTTAGCACCTGAAGTAAATATTTCTACTGTGACTAGTATTTTGAAAAGAGCAATTTCTGATGCAAATAGACTTTACACTAATCACGTGGGCCAACCGAAGACGAAGAGATTGTAGTTTAGAACGAGGTTCAGGGCTAGATCTAGGACCGCACTTTTTCCTATTTGAGGAGGCCAAACATGTGTGGAAGATGGTTATTGCTATCGCGAAATGGACGTGTTGGCGTGAAATTTGGTCTGACTTATCTGTGGCAAAAGTATTTCCGGAAATTCATAAAGGGTTCTCGTGGCTACCTTAGCCACTAGTGTTGGGATCCTAAGAAAGACCTTGGATATCTTGATTGTTTGGCTGGGTAGTACAGTCCTCCTCCCCCCCCCCCCCCCCCTCTTGTGGATATCCTTAGATATCCCACTGTTTTTCAGTCCATCTCGCTAGAAGAGCTGACTGCTTCTTTGCTTAGACACAACCGTGCTTCCGCGCCTGGTGCGGATAATATCACTGATCAGCAAGTACGCTGGTTGGCGCCGAAAACATTCTCTGTGCTGCTACAGGAACTTAACTTCATCTGGTGCAAGTTGAGTCCTCCTGAGGATTGGTCTATTACTCGGGTGGTACCTATCCACACTTAAGGTCCCAGAACTTTTGACCAGTTACCGTCCTATTGCTCTCATTAATGTATTTGTCAAACTGGTTAATTCTGTGATCAAAGTTCATATCAACAATTTCATGGATGAATACAAAGTCCTGCTTGCTAGCTGTTATGCCTATTCGGCAGGCAAATCTACGTCTGCCTGGATCAATGATATCCTTTAACGCATTTCGATAGCAAAAGGTAAAGGTCAGCAGGTGTTAGATGTGGTGTTGGATTTGAAGAATGCCTATGAGGAGACTGATCTGGCTACCCTTAGCGACGAAATGTCACATTTCCGCCTTCCTGCCGAAATTGATTTATGGGTGTCAAGGATAATAACCAATCGATGCCTACAACTAGGGCTGGGGAGCGATTAAGTTCGATGTTGCCCTTTAATGTTCTTACAACATCTCTGCATAATAAATGCCCTGATAGTATTAAAATCTTCCAATATGCGGGCGACTTCCTCATTTTGGCCACTGGAGAAGGTTGGATATCGACTTGCAAATGTTTGCAAACGCAGGTAAATGTGTTTGTTGATGATTCCCGAAAATTGGCCCTATCAATAAGCATAACCCACTCCCAATCTATATCCTTCAAAAGAAGCAGGGTAACACACCTGCTCGTTAACCATCACCCTTTTAGGTAGGGAGATACAGAGGACATGTTCGGCCAGAGACTACTTCTTTTTCCTTCAGCCTTCATCCCGTTCACAAGCTGGGTCTGCTCGTCATGATCGGTTCCCCCCATTTGGTTTTAGAAAATTCTTGATCTGGATGCAAAATCTCGAGTCCTTTAAATCCCCATCCAGTGTATCAAGCCACCGTTGTTTCGGCTGGCTTTTTGATCGCTTATCATCGACTTCGATCTTCAGACCAATCTTAGCAAGAAGATTATCGTTAGGGCAAAATAAGTGACCATACCATCGAAGACGCCTATTTCGCAATTTTTTCACAATTGCTACAATCCCATATCGATCGGATATCATCATCTCGGATGTGATCAAAATGTGTCATGCTACTAGTTCAACGCAACCTTTTCGTTTCCATTACCGCAAGACGCCGTTCATTGTCTTTTATAGTCGGCCAACATTCAGAACCTTAGAAGGCGGCAGGACGGATGACATCGCGATAAATTTTAGATTTGATACGTCGATCAGAAAGAAAACCAGTTGTTGAACGCCATTTCATTCGGGTTGCGTTAAAACGTGAAGCAATTTCATAACGCAGTTCTCCATTGGTTGATAGCATTAACCTCAGATATTTAAATTCATAGTGATCGGTCGTCAAAAATTCAGTTTTATTTAGATTCAACCTGAGACCGTGTTGCATGAGGCGATTATTCTACTTTTGGACAAGTTGTTCAGGTTTTGGATGTCCCGAGTGACAGTGTCCACAACAAGAACAAAGAGGAGTGGTACGAGGGCGCTTCCTTGATGAATACCAACAAAGATACGAAGCGGTTTTGATACACCTGCCACACTTCGAACTTTACTTTTCGGATAGTGGTAGAGATGTCGTAGAGTAAATTAGACGAGTTCGTGTGGCCCTTGGGTGTACGCTTTCTCCACACCAAGAAATGCAATGTAAAGAGGGCGATACTACTCACAGTATTTCTCCATAAGTAACCGCACTGCGTGTATTGCATCAGTAGCTCCGTAGTTCTTGACATAATCGGCTTGATTCGCGCTTATTTCTACGATTCCGCGAATATGGTTGTCAATAATACTTTCAAAAATCTTCAAGGTATGGGAAAAGAACCAGATCGGTTGGTAATTTGAACATTCTGCTGGACTACCCATCTTTTTCCATATTGGAATAGTGGTACTTTCTTGCCAGTCAGATGGTGTTCTACCACCCTCAATAGCCCGTTTAAAGAATTCATAGAGCCTGTGATGTGCCACCTTATGTGGTTGTTGCCAGTCCACTTGGCAATCCCTTACTCTTCTTTCTTTGTAAATTAGTTTGTGGTTAGTCGGAGCAGCTAAATGCCAAAACTCCAGACTAACCAGCTATGGGAGCAGCAATTGCCTGAACTGCACAATAATCTAGTCAAGCAGTGTAAATTTTGGGAGCAGCAAATTGCCTGGACTCCACAGAATAAAGCACGTTAGGCTTGTGTTCGATAGTTCCAACGAACTACGTATTTTTAATTCATATTTCCTATTTTATACAATTTTTACCTATACTTAGTAGGCCGGTACATATGAATTTACAGTGTTTTAGAGAAAATATTACATAGTAGGCAATGATAATGTGGATAAGTTTACAGTATTTTACAGAGCCACTGTGTTGGGTCTCAGCTCGTGCTTTTCCAGAGTTCAGATGCGATGTTTCCAGGTCCTATTGCTTTCCTTGACTTCATTCGTTTTACTGCTTCCTGGATTTCAGTTGCGTTGACAGATGGAATTGCTGCAAATTTCGGCAATGATTCTGGAAGTGGACGATGAACGAATTCTTTAGTTGAAATCTGCTCGAAATATTCTCTCCATCTATCCGTCGCGGGTCGACGGTTGGTCAGCAAAGTACTGTTCTCGTCATTAACACAACAGGAGCGTTCGATATCTTATGTGCGTTCGTTTCGGCTTTTGGCAAGTCGATACAGATCTCTCTTGCTATCCCGAGCATCCAGTTTATCGTAAAGATTTTCGTAATGGGTCGGTCGGGTGACAGCGATCACTTCCTTTGCTGCCGGGTTGGTATCCTTATAAATTTGCTAATTGGCGAACGTTTTATCGGAGAGACACTTGTGAGGGGCTATTCTTTTCACGAATCTTCATTTGAACAGCATCATTCCAAAGCCAAGTATATCGGTTGATGTACCGCTTACCTGGGTTGGTGACCAGGGTTGCAGAGTCGTCTTGTGGATCGTGCCTTCAATTTGGTTCCACGATACTTCCACATTCGTAACAGTTGGTAGTCGCGTAAATGAGATAATTTCTTCTCTCTTCTTACGAAATCACCACCATTTAATGCGCGGCGGGCTAGTGCGTTCCTCACGCTGTTTTATCAATAGCTTACTTCGCAGGACGGCAATCAACAGCCGATGTTGGGGTGCGATGGTCTCATAGGGAACGGCTTTGCAATCAGTAGCGGTGGTAAAATGTCTGCTTCTTATGAGAATATAGTATATTTGCGTTTTTCTTTTCCCACTATAAAATGTAGAAAGATGAGACAATCATTTGATGAACCATGTATTCATAAGTACCAGCCCGTGGGTGTACGCAAAATCGATTATACACTCGCTAACCTCATTGTGCGCTCCGAACCCCTTTCCCCCATAGCACCTGTTACTGTTTGCCTTTTCACCCACATGAGCATTAAGGTCGCAGGTAATGGTGATATAGTCATCAACAGGCACGTTGCAGGTTTTTCATCGAGAAGTTGCCAGAAGGCATCTTTCTCGACATCAGGTAACCTGCTCATACGCGGTGAAGAAGTGAATAATGCGATCAGGTTATATTTTGTTGAGCTTCATCAGCTGGTCATCAAATCACTCGACTTCTTTAATATCTTAATGGAAACATTGAGTGTGTGGGTTAATAAAGTAGAGAAGTTTATAGCTATTTTTACCGCGTTCGCGTTCTAAGTCACAGCTTCTGACTCCTGACCATCGGGTTTCTTGCATAAGCCGTACATTAGTGCACCTTTTCCGAAGGATTCTTGGGAGTTCCTCAATCTCTCCAGTTAGGGTGCCAACATTTATCATTTGTTTTGTTTGTTTTGCTCGAAATAACTAACATACGTCCTGAAACTCCATTAGTGCTAAAATCGTAAAGGTAGGCATTTTTTTCAACTGGTTTTCTTGGGCTCTCACACCCCATAAGGCCATAAATATTTCTAGATCTGTGCTAAGGCCCATTATGGAAAGTGCCGCTACGTCCACTATGAAACCGCAAAAATACTTTGAAAATAAGTTCAACTCAATTTCTGCTTGTATCCTAAAAAGATGCTTGGGGCTGCCCAGAACCGCCCCATTGCATCAGATTTTCGCTTAGGGGGAAAATGGTCTCTCCTTCATCTATAAGTAATTCCGGAGCTTGTTTGATGCTATGATTCCTAATGTTATTTTCGCAAACTCCAAGAAGATTCAGGTGTTCCTGTTGTATGATTTGGGAGGCACCTGTAACAAAGCCCATGTGGCGGCTGCGTGTGGAAAAGGCAGTGGAGGGTCTCAAATCAAGGGATTTTCTGGTCCTGCCGTCTGATGCTGCGTTCAGGCGTGGTGAGTCTGCCTATGCGGTGGTTGGTCCAGATAGGACCCAAATCTCACGTATTTCCTTGGATGTCGTCTCGGTTTTGGTGGCTGAACTTTTCGCTGGCTTTGGGGATGGCTTTAGGATGGGTGAGGAGAACGCTACTATCAACTACACCTAGTGGGCAAAACACATGTCCTTGCTTCTCACCCCCTTTTTAAGTCTTTAAAAGTTGTATGCCGGTCGCATGCGGGGCATCCATTAAATGAACTCGCCCATGTATGCGCCCTTAAGGCTCCGGGCTCCAGTCCAAAAAGTTTGGTCGATGGTTGATGTTCTGGAAGAAAATTCAGGAACACTCTTGTAGAGAGTGGGAAGATTACTTTTTAGCGATATTAAGTCATCAAAGGAAGCTACGCGTACGCCTGAAGAAAAATTACTGATTCGTCTTCAGACCAATCGTACATATAACAAAGCTTTTTTCAAAAGATTTGGAAACATAAAATCGGACAAATGTAACACTTCCAAAGTTAGAGAAACGTACGAACACATAATCTTCGGGTGTAAGGATTACGCCCGGTTTCGGGTTAAGTGTAGATTGTATAAAAAGCTTTTTTAACCGCCAATAAATCTTTCTGAGTAGAGATCCCGACATGTTTTGTGATCTTTTATATTTCTAGGAGGCTAGAGTCTGATTATAATACATATAGTTTCAGTTTCTTCGGGACGCGGGATTTCCTGCCATCCCAGTTCTTGCATTGATCTACCATTACCCCTTGGTGTTCCAATGGTTCGCAATGGCTAGTAGAGTCATGGGAAAGTACCTGATCCGCACAGTGTCAGATACCCTTAAACTACTAAGCAGGTGCTATGTGTCATGCGTCAAGTTGCTACCGGCTTTCTGGTCTGGACTGGGGGCCGTTCGGATGGAGAATGCAGTCAACATTTTAGTTCACTCGAAGGAATACTGAAGCTTGATTTCCCACACCACATCCACCCACGATTCTACAATGCATTCGATTTTTCCCCGATCTTATTTTTTGTATACTAAAACTTATGATGACCAAGATCATCATCGTCAATTAAGACAACGACCAAAAAACACTAACATGCATCATCGTGTGAAATATTTTTTTCAACTCAATAACAACTAAATATTATTAACCCTAAAACACTAACAGTCTGTTCGAGTAGGCTTTAACACTTATGTGTTTGTAAAAGGCGTCGACTAATTCAAAATCAATCAAACTTAATAAATTTGTGTTTAGCTGTTTTTGGCCATAAGTGCCTGCCATCAGTCCGTGGACTGTTAGCCCAGGGGACAAACAAAAAACAACAACAACATTTCATTCTCTAAGCAATGCTGTTTTATCGAATTCGGACAATAGTGACTTAAAACAATTTCCTCCTTATAATGTTTATTTTACGCTGTAGTGTATTGGTTAAAGGCCCAAACACAAGAGTGGGTGAGACAGGCAATATACAACAAGTCCGATGCGCAATACATCATGATCATCAACGGCGCAACAACCGGTATCCGGTCTAGGCCTGCCTTAATAAGGAACTCCAGGCATCCTGGTTTTGCGCCGAGGTCCACCAATTCGATATCCCTAAAATTTGTCTGGCGTCCTGACCTACGCCATCGCTTCATCTCAGGCAGGGTCTGCCTCGTCTTCTTTTTCTACCATATATATTGCACCTATAGACTTTCCGGGCTGGATTATCTTCATCCATACGGATTAAGTGACCCGCCCACCTATTCAGCCGGATTTCGATCACAGATTTCGTCATTGTGTAGGCTATGGAATCGTCCATCCTCACGTAGGGGGCCAAAAATTCTTCGTACGATTCTTCTCTCGAACGCGGTCAAGGGTTCGCAATTTTTCTTGCTAAGAACACAAGTTTCCGAGGAATACATGAAGACTGGCATTGTCTTGTACAGTAAGAGCAATGACCCTATGGTGAGACATTTCGAGCGGAACAGTTTTTGTAAGTTGAAATAGGCTGTGTTAGCTGTTAACAACCGTGCGCAGATTTCATCATCGTAGCTGTTTCCGGTTGTGATTTTCGACCCTAGATAGGAGAAATTTTCAACTGTCTCAAAGTTGTAGTCTCCTATTTCCATTGTTTTTGTTTGACCAGTGCAATTCGAAGTTGTTCGTTCTTTGCTTTTTGGTGCTGACGTTGCCACCATGTACTTCGCCTTGCCTTCATTTATGTTCAGCCCGACATCTCGCGCCGCTTGCTCGATCTCGATGAAGGTCGACTGCACATCTCGGGTTGTCCTTCCCATAACGTCAATATCATCAACGTAGGCCAATAGTTTCGTGGACTTTAAGAGGATGATGGCTCTTGCATTTACCTCAGCATCACGGATCACTTTCTCGAGGGTCAGGTGAAAGAGGACGCATGATAGAGCATCCCCTTGTAGACCGTTGTTGATGGTCTTGAGAGTGATCCTGCTGCTTTTATCTGGCCTCGCAGTGGTCAGGGTCAGCTTAGTCAGTAT
Source organism: Hermetia illucens (assembly GCF_905115235.1). Lineage (NCBI taxonomy): Eukaryota > Metazoa > Arthropoda > Insecta > Diptera > Stratiomyidae > Hermetia > Hermetia illucens. Next base: position 85,173,261 of record NC_051850.1, on the reverse strand, counting down.
TATCAATTTCACGGGGATACCGAATTCTCTCATGGCGTGTATAGTTTTACCCTGGCAGCTTTAACGTCGATGAAGAGATGGTGCGACTGATGTCCATTTTGCAACAGTTTTTCCATCGCTTGCCGCACAGAGAAAATCTGATCTGTTGCTGATTTGTCTCTTTGGCATAGGCCAACTCGCCGATGTTCTGGTTGTTCAATAGTTCATCAAAGTAAAAAGTAGAGAATGAGTGCAAGGCTCTCAGAAAATTTAGGGAGGGAGGTGGCAAGTTTATGTGCTCTCCTTCACCACTGACTCTCATTTCAGGAGATTTGATTCTCATTGACGCTGATATAATTAAGCGTGACGAGCTGTTTGGTATTTACCAAACGTATGTAGTATTGTTGGTTTAGCATCCATAAGTAATGTCATTAGTAGACGACATGGACATAATTTAAAACATGAGCAATTCAAGTGAAATAGAAATATAGAAGTATCACACTAAAACCGCCACAAGCTCACCTATAGTTACTGTATTTACCCTGTATATCAAGTCAAGTCAACTTAACAATGGCTTTCAAAAAGTATCCTTGACTTGACTACTTGCTTAAACGTATGATTTATGGACATATCAAGTTAAAATTCGGGAGAAATTGTATACGACAAACAAAACGAAAGTAGGTTTACAATTTATACATTCAGTCGGATAGTTCTTTTTGCAACTCTTTCCACTCATTTTGAAATCATGTGAATATAAAAGTTTTCCCAGAAACTGGAAGGAGGATAAAATCATGGAGGGATATCAGGTGTCTTGCGTCAGTAGTTCCACAGTTCTTGGCAAACTCGTCTTAGTTCAGTGTGTAAACAATATCGCGAATGTTGTTGCAAGCAATTGGATCCAATTCTAATTCGGACATTCTGCTGGACAGCCTTTCTTTTTCCACATTAGAATTCTGGTATTTTCTTGTCAGTCAGATGGCGTTCTACCATCCTCAGTAACCTCGGCCGCAGGGCTATGTTTGTGCTTTCTAGAGCTCAGTTGCAATTTCGTCAGGTCCTGTTGCTTCCTCAACTCCATTCATTTGATTGCTTCCACGACTTCAGTAGTGCTAACGGGTGGAATTGCTCCACATGTCGGCAGTGGTTCTGGAAGTGGAGGATGAGCAACTTCATCCACTGGAATCTGTTCGAAGTATTCCCGCCATCTATCTGTCGCGGTGCATAGATCGGTAAGCAAAGCACCGTTCTTGTCAGAGTCAATATCCCTGGAGTGTCGTATCTGCAATTTTACGGTTACCTGTTTTGCAACCATTCAGGGGCTAACTCTTGATCCTTTTCCAAAAGAGCTTGTGACGACTCTTTTGCAAAAGTAATCAAACGAGTTCATTCACTACTTAAGCAATGTGTCAATATGTCAAACTTGTATTTTTATTGTAAATTGATTCCTTAAGGTATTGTAGAATATCTGTATCATTATATTATGAGCAGTATATAAGTATTCTGTACGAAGTGCCCATATATATTAGGAGATTATTCGCGACGACTGTAAGCAATTACTTACTTTCTTACTTATTCATAGCATGTTTGCGGTTCCAATTTGACTAAGATGTAATGAACAAATTTAATTATTTTTACTCCGTACTTTCTTCTTAATGTTCACCTCTACTTTGGCATCATGGGACCACTTTTCTTGAGAAACTCAACAAATAGTAGGAATTTCCTGTTATCAGGAACCGCATAGAACTCTTAGCTATTCATCGGAGAGATAGCTCTTCTAACTGGTTTTTTTACAATAAAGTTCAAAGTATCTCAAAGTTACTTTTCACCCAGAAAACATTTTCAAACCACACCCGAAACTTTATTCCTATTTTCGAAGCTAGTTTTGCATACAATTTTTTTCGAGTAGACCTTTATTTTTTGCATGGAAACTAATGACATTTTAAGAGATGGCAAGTGAGCTAATTTTCCCATTATCCGTATCTATGGCCCTACGTACGATATGCTAAAGTTATTGAATGTAACCAGTTGACATATTTCTGTAAATCCGCTTTGTGGTTTTTACTTCTTTGGGGTACTAATAATTAATAACCATATCTTTGACTTGCCCACATCCATTATATCACAAAAAAGATATTTGTCTCCCCTTCCTATGTTGGATTACCACCATCAGAGGAAACAAACTACAATCATAGGTAATGCTCACTTACAAAGTTTCTGGTACCATCAATAACTTTGATAATAAAATTGTAATTGGTTCAAAGCTTCAATTTCCTTTTTTAAATTTATCAACGTTGACAATTTTTATCTCAGATATTTTTCCACAAGAATTTTTCACGATTTGTCTTTCACTGACATACTGAAAAATTGTATAGACCGATTCAGGTCTAAAAAATCTAGGAGAACTCAGGAGGGGGAATCTCATTTTCGAAGCGAAAATTTCAAACGTGAATATGGCTCCATTATAACCTTTATGAAATGCAAGGGAATAGATGACACTAAATTTGCCTGATTAAATAATTCAAGATACAGAAGCTAAAAGACGTTTTCAAAAAGTTGCACCATACGACTACGAGCGGAAATAGCCCTCTTCTACTCCATCCAAGTTATGAATATCTAAACAAATTTGAAGCCCAGCTCTCGTGTGAGTCTGCTGCGGATGTCTAAATTTCATTATATACCATGTTCAAGATGTTGCAGAGACCGTAGGACTTTGCTGTCCTGCATCCCTTTTCCGCCTTTCCGTTAGACCTATGACTGTGTTCAGATTTCCAGCCCCATTTTTTAAGATAGTTTTTTGCAAGCTTAGAAAGCCATATTTCGTCATCGCCGCTCTAATTCAACCTTGCACCGTGACTCATTCCAAGATTCTTTAGACTGGAAGACAGCGGCAGTACTCGTCTGTTCGGCTATATGAGAGAGAATCAGTTATCTCTCTCTTGGCGATGATAAGCATTATATTTTTGGTTCTTCCCTGAGTTTAAATCTTACGGCTGCCTGATTGATATGGGTGGCAAACCTCTCTGAGAGAATACTGGAGCAATTGCACCGTCCTAAGATGTCCTCTGTTATGGCCACGGACAATTAGCTGCCTCGAAGATGCAGTTGTATCTAGTTTCTAGCATATATACTGCCCACTAGGTTTTTTGTCGTACACGTTCGACGGGGCGTGCGGAATTCACTTCCACTAAAAATCAGTGTGCGTATTAGTTCGCGCGGAAAGTTTGTCTTTCGGCATTCTGCTTTCATTTCCCTTGCTTCCTTCAGTAATTCGTTCTTTGATTTTACGGTTGTGGAAGAAACCATAAGCTGGTTCTCATTTGACCCCAGTATCTCCCCAAATACATTTACTCAGGTATCGCGCACTCGTTCAGCTGAACCGTCCTTTTCCTTCTGCTGTTCAAGTTGTGAGGAAGCAGAGTGCCGCCAATCTCTTCCAAAAGGCGCGAGCAAACCACCTGAGTCATGAGGGAGGAATGTTTGACGAGCAGGCGAAAGAAGGCGTCAAAAGGAAGATAAGACCAATACATATTATAAAGTAAACTGGAAGAAAAATGCCACTCAGACAAAACGCGAAACTAAACGATTATAACTTAGAACAAGTTCGGAGTTTTGGTACTTAGGTACAACCTGCACAAAGGACATCATCATCATCATCATCAACGGCGCAACAACCGGTATCCGGTCTAGGCCTGCCTCAATAAGGAACTCCAGACATCTCGGTTTTGCCCCGAGGTCCACCAATTCGATATCCCCAAAAGCTGTCTGGCGTACTGGCCTACGCCATCGCTCCATCGCAAGCAGGGTCTGCCTCGTGTTCTTTTTCTACCATAGATATTGTCCTTATAGACTTTTCGGGTGGGATCATCCTCATCCATACGGATTAAGTGACCGCCCACCGTAACCTATTCAACCGGATTTTATCCACAACCGGACGGTCATGGTATCGCTCATAGATTTCGCCGTTGTGTAGGCTACGGAATCGTCCATCCTCATGTAGGGGGCCAAAAATTCTTCCGAGGATTCTTCTCTCGAACGCGGCCAAGAGTTCGCAATTCTTCTTGCTAAGAATCCAAGTTTCCGAGGAATACATGAGGACTGGTAAGATCATTGTCTTGTACAGTAAGAGCTTTGATCCTATGATGAGACGTTTCGAGCAGAACAGTTTTTGTAAGCTGAAATGGGCTCTGTTGGCTGACAACAACCGTGCACGGATTTCATCATCGTAACTGTTATCGGTTGTGATTTTCGACCCTAGATAGGAGAAATTATCAACAGTCCCAAATTTGTATTCTCCTATCTTTATTCTTCCTGTTTGACCAGTGCGGTTTGATGTTGTTGATTGGTTGGTTTTCGGTGCTGACGTTGTCACCATATATTTTGTCTTGCCTTCATTGATGTACAGCCCAAGATCTGGCGCCGCCTGCTCGATCTGCGTGAAGTCAGTTTATACGTCTCGGGTGGTTCATTCCATTATGTCGATATCGTCAGCAAGGGCCAGTAGTTTAGGTGGACTGAGAGAAGTTCGTACCTCTTGCATTTACCTCAGCATCACGGATCACTTTCTCGAGGGCCAGGTTAAAGAGGACGCATGATAGAGCATCCCCTTGTCATAGACCGTTGTTGATATCGAATGGTCTTGAGAGTGTTCCTACTGCTTTTATCAGACCTCGCACATTGGTGAGGGTCAGCCTAGTCAATCTTATTAATTATTATTAAAGAGTATATAGGTGAATAATTCCCAGGTGCCTACTCAAAGACGTAGAAGGGAAGCGGCCACTTGGAAAATCTGAAAACATGTAGGAGGGATCAATGCAGATCAATGCACGCAAGTTCGAGTAGATAGTGGCTCGACTTAGGAAAAAGGGGACGAAGGTTTCGGAAGGCCAATTCCATAAGTGGCAGAGAAAGAATAGAGGTATTTTCCATTTTTCGTAAAATCGTGTTTTTATTTTAAATGAATTCAATATTTTCGGTACTGCCTGGATCCCGCCCCCCTATCTTCCTGCTTTTTACACTTGACAGCATATCACTGGAGAGTACGACTTCCCGTCTTTCCTACGATTTTCAGATTCGTCCACCTTCCGTCAATTTTCCGCTTGAATATCCTGAATATGCCGAAACGGCTTCATATCGCCTTAGCCTCGATTTGGTAGTAGGGCTATTGATTCTTCCAGTGCATGTGATCTGACGAGTAGTGTTGGCGCTGGTACTCCTGTGATTTAATACCATCGTAACTGGAAATCCTTTGCCTAAATTAATTGTATAAATTTTCTGTAAATTGTCACCGCCATCATCCACAGTATCAATGTTCCAATCGTCCAATGTTACTCTCTACAGTGGAGAATATCTGCAAGTTTCAAGTAAATCCCGGCGTAGAATTTGCAAAGTTGTTACATAAAAATCCTACGAGCGCGATAAAACTCGCTGAGTTATTGTCCACGTAGTGACGAAGCTGTGAAATCCTTTAGCTTTTACGCCTCAATGACTTGCACCACATCTCGGTAAAGTTTGCACCACAAAGGTAAAAGTACCAAATCCAGCATGATGTGCTCAATAACGTATTTATGGCGTACAAAAGAGCTGTCGACATGATCCTTGACTTGCATAACGGAATTCAGGTTGTTAGATTCGATTTGAAAATTTATTACCGAATCATTGAGTTAGAAGTTGCCATGCTCTCTGCAGCCCTCGCCTTCGAATCAATTTTACCATCGCACCCCCACAGAACGAGGATATACTTCTGTGGAGCAGGTGAGCAATGGCCTTCGAATCTCGAATGGGTGCGGAGTGGGTATGTGAAGAGGGGGAGGGAACATCAAGCCTTTCCCCTAGTATTGTAACTTGCAGCGAGGCAGTAAATTTCCTTATACCCAATTTTCTGTTCAGTAGACAGATAAAGTGCATTTTGTTCCAGGGTGGAATATTTGGATTCATTCGAAATGATCTGGTTTGCGTTTTTGTGTTCTGGCAGAAAACACTATTCGTTGCTGGAAGTTGTGGAATTGGATTACAAACACAGTTTGGACGTAAGGCAAATGTTTGTTGATTTCTCCTTAAATGTTGTCAGATTGGAGTTTTACAGATTTTGAAAACAATGCAGTTTTACACATAAAGCTGGAAATACGTGGTAGCATAACAATTGGGTGATAATGGGTCCCAGCAGATAAGATATTAGGATAGGAGATCTTTGCCTCATTCAGTGGATCTAACCTTACACATTGAACCAATCACTACTTTTAAGTCGAAGAGTTCAGAGTTCTTGGAGACCACGGAAGTTAAGCCGAATGCTAATGGCGATATTGCATATTCCTTCGTTAATAGTTTCGAGCAATGAATTTGAAAAAAGGACTCCTCCTATGTACATTAAGTGGATGGCGGACTTAGGAATTTCTCGATTCTTAAACAAAATTTTCATAAAAAAAACTACACCGTACAATACAAATATTTGTCTGCACACCAAATATTGGTACCTTCCCTTTAAAAACAGAGGAGCTCGCAAGAGACCTTTGGAAAAGATGCATTGATATTTGAGTTTTACAAGAACCGCTGGTACGGTGCCAAAAGCTCCGACATCGAACGACAAAGCGTTAAGAATGGCTAGAAACTGATCTATGCACGATGTAATGTCGGCATTGCCAACTCAGGGGGTTCGTGATGCCTACAAGAATTCCAACGATTTGATGACCACTTGATGAAGCTCATTTAATATCTATTTATCGTACGAAATATCTCTTCAGCACATATGCACTTTCTGAAAGCTGCTCGACACAAAACCCTGCAACGTGCCTCTCGATGAATGTTAATTTTAGTTATAATGTGGATATAAAGGCAGATGGCAACAGATGCCACGGGGGAAGACGGTTTTTACAGACACTCAAGAGCTTTTACTAGTCAACACATAGTTTATCAAACAGTAACTCGCAAAGCCTCGTAAGAAGGCAGCATTTGATCATCGGTACTGACTGTAAAGCCATTTTTTAGGAGATCATCGCTTCCGAACATCGGTCATTGATTAGCGTCTTGAAAAACAAGCCACGGATATAACACCGCGAGGAATGCACTGGCCTTCCGTGAATTAAATAGTAGCGATTTCAAGACAAGAAGGAAGAAATGACTCCATTTACCATGTCCATGTCGAACTGTAGCCTGTGAGAAGAAACGCCTGTGGTAAATTTGCAAGAATGCCAACCAGGAAGTAAAGAAAGCGATCGTTGTTACACGTTCGCTCCATGGATGGTCAGGGATATCTGTACGACTTGTTAAAAGCCAACACTATCGCACACGGGATATCAAATACTATTGTGTCAATGTCAAGAACGGTAATTTTATTCATCCTTCTCTACCACAAACACTGACGACATTTGATGCTATTCCAACCGTCATTGTCACTAAAGTCGAGGAAGCAATCAAACGAATGAAATCGGGGAAAGTAATCCGATCTGATGTCATTGCATCTGACTTCTGGAAAGCGAAAAAAAGGAGCCAAATATTCTGGATCTTTGCATTTCTGATTCAAGAGAAGGGGACTGACCGTCTGCAACGCTCATATGGTATGCTTTGCGGCAACACCTAGTGCTAGAGAAACTCGGTGTTCATCAAGGAAGCGCTCCTTAGTTACTCGTCTTTGTTCTTATTATGGACACCTTTGTTCAGGACATGCAATGTCAGCTCCCCATGCACTTCTTCTTCTTTTTCTTCAGCCTTTGTCCCGTTCACAAACGGGGTCGCCCGTTGTGATCGGCTTCGCCATTTGGCTCTATCGAATGCCTGATCTGGGTGCAATCTCAAGGCTTTCAAATCCCCATATAGCGTATCAAGGCACCGTTGTTTCGGGCTGCCTTTTGGACGTCTACCATCGACTTTCAAACCAATCTTGGCAAGTGAATTCTCGTTAGCACGAATTGCGTGACCATACCATCGAAGACGCCTCTCTCGCAACTTTCCTCACGATCAGTGCAACCCCATAACGATCGCGGATATCCTCATTTCGGATGTGATCTAAACCTGTGACACCACTAGTCCAACGTAACATCTTCGTCTCTATTACCGCAAGACGCCGTTCATTGTCTTTTATGGTCGCCCAACACTCAGAACCATAGAGGGCGAATGGACGGACGACATTGCGGTAAATTTTAGATTTGAGACGTTCGTTGATACGTCGATCACAAAGAACACCTGTTGTGGAACGCCACTTCATTCAGGTTGCATTAATGCGTGAATCAATTTCATGAAGCAGTTCTCCATTGGCTGATACCGTTGACCCGAGGTATTTAAATCGCTCAGTTCTGGGCAGATCACTGCCGCTGACAGTGATTGTGCCTGTTTCATGGGGATCGATCGTCGAAAATTTAGTTTTGTTTAAATTCAATTTGAGACCGTGTTGCATGAGGCGATCATTCCATTTTTGAACAAGTTGCTTGAGCTCATTTTTGCTATCAGATGCTAGGAAAACATCATCTGCATAAAGCAGTGTGTAGGGCGCTGGACGTTGGATATCCCGTGTGACAGTTTCTATAACAAGAACAAAATGGAGTGGTGAGAGGGCATTTCCTTGATTAACACCAACAGAGACACGAAGCAGTTTTGATACACCCGCCATACTTCAAACTTTACTTTTCGGATCGTGGTAGAGCAATTGAACCCAGCGCCCGAGTTCTTCTGGCATGAGGTGTTGTCGTAAAGCATACCAGATGAGTTCGTGTGGTACACGGTCAAACATTTTCTCTAGATCCAGAAAGGCAATGTAAAGAGGGCAATGCTTCTCACGGTGTTTCTCCATGAGTAACCGCACAGCGTGTATTGCGTCAGTAGTTCCGCAGTTCTTGACAAATCCGGCATGATTCACGGTTATTTCAACGATTTCGCCAATACTGTTGTGAAGAATGCGTTCAAAAATCTTGATGGTATGGGAAAGTAACCGGATCGGACGGTAATTTGAACATTCTGCTGGACTACCTTTCTGTTTCCATTTTGGAACAGTGGTACTTTCTTGCCAGTGAGATGATGTCCTTCCTTCCTGAATAACCCGATTTAAGAATTCACTGAGCCACAGTGTTGGGTCCCAGCTCTTCGCTTTCCAGAGTTCAGATATGATGTCGTCAGGTCCAGTGGCTACCCCGATTTCATTTGTTTTATTGCTTCTTGGACTTCAGTTGCGCTAACAGATGGAACTGGTCCAAATATCGGCAGTGATTGTGGAAGTGGAGGATGATCAAATTGTTCAGTTGAAATCTGCTTGAAGTATTCTCGCCATCTATCTGTTGGGACTCGATGGTTGGTAAGAAAAGTACCGTTCTTATCATTAACGCAACAGAAGTGTTCGATATCCTGTGTGCGTTCATTGCGACTTTTAGCAAGTCGATATAGATCTCTCTCGCCATCCCGAGTGTCCAGTTTATCGTAAAGATTTTTGAAATGGTTCGCTCGGGTGACAGCGACCGCTTTCTTTGCTTCCCGGTTGGCATTCTTATAAATTTGCAATTGGCCGGTCTTTTGTTTGTCGAGAAATTTGTGCTAGAGGCGTTTCTTTTCACGGAGCTTCATTTCAATATCATCACTCCAAAGCCAAGTATCTCGGTTGATGTACCGCTTATCATGCTTGGTGACCCCGAGGGTTGCAGAGGCCGCTTTGTGGATCGTGTCTTTCATTTGGTTCCACGATTTTTCCACATTCGTAGTGGTCGGCAATCGTATAAGTGAGATCGTTTCTTCTTTCTTCTCACCAAATCGCCACCATTTAATGCGTCGCGGGCCAATGCGTTCCTGCTGTTTTATCGGTGGCTTAATTCGCAGGGCGGCAATCAACGGCCGATGTTGAGGTGCGATGGTCTCATAGGGAACGACTTTGCAATCACTGACAGTGGTAAAATGTTGGCATCTTATGAGGATATAGTCGATTTGCGCACTATAAAATGTAGGAAGATGAGGCAATCGTTTGATGAACCATGTATTCATAAGTACGCCACCCTCATTGCGCGCTCCGAACCCCTTTCGCCCATGGCACCTGTTACCGTCTGCCTTTTCACCCACATGACCATTAAGGTCGCCGGCAATGATTATATAATCGTCAGCAAGCACGTGACAAGTCTTTTCATCGAGAAGTTGCCAGAAGGCATCTTTCTCGGTATCAGGTCGACCTGTCTGTGGTGCATACTGGTGAAGAAGTGAATAGTGCGATCAGCTGATATAATGGTGTGCTTCATCAGCCGATCATCAAATCGTTGGACTTCTTTAATGGTATCACGGAAACCCTCTGAAATGGCAATGCCAACACCATATTGAGTGTGTGGGTTACCAAAGTAGAGAAGTTTGTAGCGATTTTTACCGCCTTTCGCGTTCAATGTCGTAGCTTTTGGCACCAGACCATCGGGTTTCTTGTAGAGCGCAGTTATCAATGCGCCTTTTCCGAAGGGCTCTTGCGAGTTCCTAGGCCTTTCCAGTTAGAGTACCAACATTTAGCGTGTAGGCACGTATTTGTTTTGTTCGTTGTGTTCGGACTAACTTGCTTATGTCCTGATGCCATCCACGCGTCAAGGACCCTTGCCCATTTCTCCATAGGACCGGGGCCCGTCCTGCTCCCCATACACTACCTTCTGCAAAACTAATCTCAAGCGACTTGTCCCGAAAGTCCTAAATCCAAAATCGACCGCAGTGTCGTCCGTCTTATTGCTCTCTATGGCTCTAAGTTTTGGCCAACTATAAAGGATAATGAGCGGTGCCAAGTGGTAATGGAAATGAAAATGTTGCGATAAACCGTGACCACATCCGAAATGATCCGCGATCGGTTTAGGGTTGCACCCATTGTTGAAAAACATGTTGTAGTGGCATCTTCGACTAGATATAACATGAAGGACGTGAAGTGATGAAAATTCCGGCTGAAATAACAATGGCTTGATACGCTAGATGTCGGCCATTGGCATTGTCGTCAAGGCGTATCTTCTAGTCGTACAGCCTTCGTATCTTACCAGCCAACGTGCCAGCAGATACCGCTCCTGCAACTACGAATGCTGCTTCATCTAGCGTTATTCGAATTGTGTTAGTCACTCTCATCCGATATACTGCCGGCAATTTGTTTATAAACATAAAGGCAGCTTGATGGGAGTTTAATGCCTAGCGCATGGTCGTCCATCACGTTCCAGGCAATAGGCAATCCAGCGAGCTTGAAAATTTTATAGTATGCTGCCCTTGCTATTCTTCATAACAGAACTGAACACTAGAGCTGTGTTATGCCCTGTTTCTTTTAAATTTTATCATTGATGCTCCAAAACTCCCTCTCCACGTCTTGGTGCTTCTACGCTAGATTGGAGTTGAAATGTACTTTTATGAACTTGATTTTTTTGTATCAGCTAGATTTCTGCCTCTGATAAGATAAGTAGAATGTACCTACTCCACCTGACATTCCTAGTAAACATCACTAGTGCTGTCTTCCTTTTAAGCAGGTCATAACTGTGAATTACATGCACAGTTGAATTCACGCAGTTACATAATGTGCCAAACACATTGCCAACAATTTCTACGGCTAGATTACCTGGAAATGGTTATGCGAAAACCTTTGTGTCCTCGAGGAGCCACAGTAAGGTGTCAATTAACAGGAGCGAGAGAGAAGAGAGAACCCCTCCCTATGGGAACCCCTAAGACAGCCTACCTCAATAGACCAGACCAGTATGTGGACCATTCTCTACGCCTGCTTATAAGGAATACAACCGCAGATCAATTCTTTCCGCGTAACAAATCGCCCCAAATGAAACATAATTAGAAACGCCTTCTAAGTCCATGAATGGAAGTAAGGTGTATTATTTTTCGGTATTCGCCTTCCCATTTTCTGCTGTGAGCTCATGGAGTGTTGTCCCCGTGGGGTTGCGTTTCTGGTAGGCATATTGCCTAGAAAGAAGTGGCGATCTAGGGATATATGTGTCCCTTATGAACCGATCTACTTTTATTTCTAGTGCTTCTATCAGAAAAGAAGTGAAACTGATGGAAACTTTTTGCGTCCGTATAGGTGGGTTTTCCTGTTGTAGGATTAGATATCATCTTCACATCGCGCCAGTTAATTGGAATATAATATGACTGTAGTCCAGACATTTAAAGCATATAATAAGAGATATTTTCTCTTAAATCCTGCCGATCTAGACTATTCCAACTTCCAGTAACTTTTTTACGAGAACATTCAGGAAACTAATGGTCGCTATTTACATACCGTATGGTTTTCGCAAGCCTTTTATTGCATGAACAGGCCCTTTTGGAATTTGAAATTGTCACATGAATTTCCTCCTGTCCTCCTTTGTTGTAATCTCGGGTACCTCGTTGGTTAATTGCCTCACCATGTCCTATTAAGATTTCAGATTTGTGCCTTAAAAACGCGATGGATGTTGCGCTTCGGTCTGACAAATTAGTAGAGCATTTTCAGAGTATTACCCATCTCCTTCAGACAGTTTCTACCCTGACCACTTTATCTTCTCTTACCGTTGACGTGTATGATGTGACCGGTACAGCTGTTAACGCTATCAACATTTTTCGTAGCTCATTTCGTTTTTTTCGTTTCTTCCATCACTATTTTTGTTCGGATATTTGCCCCAAATTCAGACACGGTTCGCGCCCACAGCCGTGTCAGTCACTAACATTTCGCTCACCGCCACCTCTATGCTCCACAGGAAATCCAATTCCTCAAGCAGTCATTTCCTTCTTTAAACTCCCCAGACACGTAGCCGCCGAAAATTCTGTTGGATTTCAGAAATAGTTTTCACTTCGAATTTCTAGGGTTAGCTGGATTAATGCAGAAGTTTTCCCTAGTTTAGAGTGGGCTACTTCCACTAAACCGCAGTCCTCGAGATTGGAGCGAAGTAACCTATTGTATTCTAAACCTGTAGGAAACGTTCACCTCAACTGGCCAATCACAAACCTACCAGGCTCGTCGTATCGCCTAAGGGGGGAAGTCCTCAGACAAGGAGTTACTCTACCTGCTTATGTAGTTTCAGTGTGGCCTCTTTATTTATCACCCTGGAAAAGTAAGTGCAACTGCATTCTATATCCAACAATCGAGTTGTCATCACATCAGTGTGTAGGATATCCACTGTCACTTCCGGCTCCTCATCAACACATCCGCAAATATTTGGGCCGTGCCGCGACAAAGTTTCTTATTTGCTATTGTTTCAGGAGAGAGCACCCCGATGACATGCAAACATGAGTTGATCAAAGCTTGAAATTGCCGAGGAGCTTTGGTGTTCACTTCCTATCATAGGGAGAGCATTGGCTCGGAATAGATTGAAAATGATGTTGATGCTAAGATAGTTGCATTTACAAATTTTAGACAAAGCAGTTAGACTGAGAACCTTTGTTCTGCTTGCGTTTATCTTCAGTTAGATTCTAATTACCTCTTGCTACAAAACCGGTACAGTTGTCCAAGCCCTTCCACCAATGAGAAGTGAAGAACGGATCGGGGACAAAATGCAACCTAAGCTGACCCCGCTTTTGACTTCAAACTTCCCTGAGGTTTCAAGTTTGTACAGAACGTGGAATTGATAATAGCTATTAGTTCCTCCGGAACTTTCCTCCTGCTTAACGCATTTCAAGCACACTTTTTATTCATGTTGCCGAAATCGATCAGCAGGTGTATCTGCTATCCAAGCCTCTCACACTGTTCCAGAATTATCCTGAGGGTCTTAATGTGGTTAGTACAAATACAGGATACGGAGCAGAAATAATCCAGCTAAGGCTGCTCCCTGTCTATCAAGTGTCCTACTGCTGCCGCGTTACATATAATATGCAGACTAAATAGTTGGGGATGTGATATGTTAAATTAATTGCTTGGTACTTCCCAACTGTCGTATACTTAAATTGGAAAGGTAAGTATGTTATGCACCCAAATATATGATCAAAGCTGTACAAACCCATATTACCTTCCTTGCGATGTGTCGAGCAATAGGAAGCAGGTGGAGTAGAGCCGGAAATATTTTTAATTACAATCAAAACGTCCATATTTAGAAAATTTTCTACAGTGAAAGGTAAATGCGTAAAGGTATTTTACTTTGTCGTTTGTTCTTTGAAATGAACAATCCGTCTCCCTTTTCTGTTGGGTGATAATGCATCCAATTTTGTTTTATAGCGGTTTTTGAGAACTTCCAAACTATCTTTTCTCACTCGCCGTTGCACTGGTTGGCTCAAGCAGTTCACACTTCCTTTCGGGCACCGCTTGTTCTCAGATTGACAATATTTTGGCACAGGTCGGCTCTTGCAAAATGAACAAGGATGTCGGTTGAACTTGGGGAAAGTTTTTTCTTCTTCTACGGAATGATTCGCCGATTCTTCGTTAAAAATGCACAAAGGAATGTTTTCGAAAAACTCCATTGATTTGTTAGGTCGAAACCTATCTATTAAATCAAGAGACGGGATGTCTTCGAAATTTGACTTTGACCTAGGCATTTGGAAATCTGGTTTTAGTAAATTTTGAAAATATGAACTGTTTTGAAACTAGTTTTTGAAATTCTGATATTAATTATGATTTTGACATTAATAAGAAACGCATGCCTTTCACATTGCAAGCTATATAGTAGTAGTAATATATTCGGCGAATTGAATCAGTGCAGACCCTCTTCACCCAGGAGAATTGGTGATTGAATAGGGCAAGAGGGAATTCCTGCACACTCTTGAAACACAAAATTCAAATTGAAATTATATTCTATATCAGTAACATGAAATCGAAAGTACTAATAATAACATTTAAGGATTAAATGGAAAAAATGATTCGTTCTGCTGCCAATATGATGGTGTATGTCTCTTTCATGTGAATGTGAAGCAATAGATTCAATTCTTAAAAGAATAAAATCGTCTTAAGAAGTTCCTCCTGTATGTAGATTCCATACCTGATTTACATCTTTACCGGTATTTGCGACCACACCGATAACTTTGCGTTTTAGCTCGTCATACTGGTCGTGAATGAAGTTCCAGGTTCGCAGCGCACTAGAATAGACAAGAATGCAACCAAGTCGACTGGTAACGTCCTCTGTACTAATTAAGAATATTCTGCAACAACTGTCGGCGGAATCTTCGAATAGTCAGGGAGAACATTTCGTGGTCTAGGTACCACGTGCAGGAACTACAATAATTTGCAGACTTTTCGGTTGGAGCGTTCTGAAAATGGGTCACTGAAATAATTGACGTCTTTTTAGCCCCCGCACTCCTCCCCTTTGCAACCGGTGTCAAAACTAAAACCTGCCCGAGAAGCACAGGTTCCCAACGTAGCTATTTTTTACATGCATCTTTTGTCCGGCGACTCCAGCATTTAACTGGCTGCATAGATGAGGGTTCATGATTTCAATCTTTCCATAATAGGCGCAACTGTTTCGCAAAAATGTGCATGCGACAGGTAGCCAGATAGGCAGACAGTGTACCGATTTTAGTTTGGTTTTGTTTTCCACAAAATTTTAACAAATCGAGATACCGTAAGCTGGGGGCTTCCGGTATAAAGGTTTCGTGTTCATGTTATGTGATGAATTCCCTGTGTTTGGTTTTCTATTTGTACATAAGTAAAAATGCAAAATATCCCTTCGTTAATTGTTAAACTCACCACACATCATACAGCACACACACATCAATATTTTGCTAATCCAAAGTAAACAAACATTGCATATCCAAATTGATCTAAGGCATCTTCACATATTTCCACTTTACCCCGTGCACATAAGCATATAAATATATACTTAAAGTAGATACCACTGGTACTAATGTACACACACATGTCCATCCATTAGGCAAATCAAAGCATCAGCGAACAAGGCTGCAGCTGGAGTTTCGGCGTTAAGTAGGCTAATAGCAAACATTGGGGGTCCTACGTCTAGTACGCGACGTCTGCTGATGAATTCAACGCAGTCTGTCCTGTTCTATGGCGGAGAGGTATGGGCTGTCGCTCTTAACAAGGAGGTATATCGTAAACGTCTCGCGCAAGTACAGACACGGGGAGCTTTACGGGTGGCGTCTGCGTACCGCACTGTCTCTGAACCGGCCGTGATGGTGATCGCGGGAGTGATCCCCGTTGACCTTCTTGCTAAGGATCGTCAAGCCATATACAAGCGCAAGGGAGATGAGCCATTGGAGGTGGTTGCTCGAGAAGAACGGCAACGCACTCTAGACGAGTGGCAGCTCTCGTGGCAAAATGAAAGTAGAGGCAGATGGACTGCGCGGCTCATGGGCAACTTAGGTGCGTGGCTGAATCGGAAGCATGATGAGGCTGACTATTTCCTTACCCAATTTTTAAGCGGTCATGGAAGTTTTCAGTCTTACCTGCCCAAGCTTAGAAAGGCGCGATCTTCGGATTGTGTGTTTTGCAATGGAGTTGTGGACGACGCCCACCACATTTTTTTTTCTTGTGGAAGGTGGGATGGGGTTCGTCAGCAGCTCTATTTAAACACAGGGGATCTCTGTCCAGACAATATTGTCGAAGAGATGCTGAGGACTGCTGACAGGTGGAGCCGTGTTGCCCATTATGTTCGGGCCCTTCTCGTTGCTAAGAAGATAGAGCTCGACCGGTGGAGGAGCTGGATGGCAGCGGGTTCTTGAACTGACAGTTCCCTTCCTCCTCTCCCCTCCCGTTGGTGAAAGGGATTTGAAGGCTCCGGGGGAGTTCGGGGACTAGCCTGAAGTAATGTGACAAACGGTTCCAGGCTAGCTCTCTGACGATGGGAAGGTGTTTAGTTGGTAGTCCGACGGTGTACCGAACCGGGAGTCCAACACTGTGTGCGTAAATGCACCTACCCTACCCCAAAAAAAGAAAAAAATTAGGCACTACCCGCAAATTAAGTTAATAATAATAATCGTTGGGGCGACAATCCATATTTGGATAAGTGTCTTGAAGTGTGTTAGAGGACTTCATTGCAGTTCAGTGTAGGAGGCAATGTGATCAGCATTGCGCTCGCCCGATATTATTACCCTGATCTGACTCAGATGCTCATTTGCAGCTGAGTCGACTGGTATCCGGCATCCAGTCACTATAACAAATCCCTCTGCCACCAGTGAGATTTGAACTGCGACCTTCCGATACGATATTTTACCACCATCACTACCCTATGAGACCATCGCACCTCAACATCGCCGCTGGTTGACGTCTTGCGAATCAAACACCAATAAACTAGCGTGAGGAATACACTGGCCCGCCGCCAATTAAATGGTGGCGCCAGTAGAAATGATTTCATTTACGTAATTCACAAAGCGGCCTATGCAACCCGTTGGGTAACCAACAGCCAAGCGGTTTATTAACCGTGATACCTGGTTTTGGAATGACGATGTTGAAATGAAGATCCGTGAGAAGTCTCTCGCCGCCGCCGCCGAGCAAAGAAAGCAACTGCCGTCACCCGATCGGTCCATTACAAAGAATCTAAACGCTAAACTGGATACTCGGGATGATGCGAGAGATCTATATCGAACATTTTTGTTGCGTACGGTACTTTGCTTACCGACCGACGAGTCGCGACGGATAGAAACATATTTTGGACAGATTTCAAATGAAAAATTTGTTCATCTTCCACTTCAATAAGCATTGCCGACATTTGGAACAATTCCACCTGTGAGCACCACTGAAGTCGATGAAGCAATAAAACAAAGGAACTAACGATATTACATCTGAGCTCATGAAAGTGAAAACCTGGGACCCAACATTGTGGCTCCGTGAATTCCCCAATCGGTTTATCGAGGAAGGAAGAACATCATCTGACTAGCAAAAAAGTACAACAGTTCTAATATGGAAAAAGTTGGGTAGTCCAGCAGAATGTTCAAATTACTGTCCGTTCCGGTTCCTGTGGCATACCAAGAAGATTTTTGAACGCATTTTTGGCAACCGTATTCTCGACGTCGTGTGAATCAACCGTGCGGAACTACTGACGAAATGATTGACGGTTACTTATGGAGAAATACCGTGAGTAGCATCGCCCTCTCTACATGGGATTTCTGAATCTGGTGAAAGCGTATGACCGTCTGCCACACGAACTCATCTGGGGTGCTTCACGGCAACACTTAGTGCCTGAAGAACTGGAGCGCTGGGTAACACAATGCCGTCCGGCCTGTCGCCTTCTATGGTTGGCTGACTAGAAAAAACAATGAACGGCCTCTCACGGTCATGGAGACGAAATTGTTACGTTTGACTTGTGACATGACCCGTCTTGATAACGTTCGAAGTGAGGACATCCGCAATCGATATGGTGTTACAAAAAAATTGCGAGAGAGACGCTTTCAATGGTATGGTCATGTACAACCAAAAGGCCGGCCGAAACAACGGTGGCTTGATACGTTGGCTGGTGATTTGAAAGCTTTAATGCTGCATCCAGAGCGGACTTTTGATAGAACGAAATAGTGCAGCTGATCACGGGGAGTATCAAAAATCGAAAACCGGAACGTCGATGCTTCGGGTACGAGGGGCTTTGTAATTCTTCAGAAAGAGCATTTGAATTTAGAACTGTTGATTCGCATGTAGCTGCTAACGCATTTAGCATTTGATTGCTCACTTGAATGTGAAATTGAGATTTAAATTTACATAAAAGGCACAACTTTTAGCCACTGTAACTTTGACAGTAATAGTGAGATTTTCAGTAAACTAGCGAGAAAGTAACATGCCTATATTACCACGAAATTTTATGAATCTATGTTAAAGTTAAGGGGGATTTTCATTTAATTTCCGAAAAGTATAGCTATATACTATTATTAAGTTTATTTGAGCAGATATTTGTATGAAGGCTATTTTGACCGGACTATATTCTGGAGGAAAACAATTTTACAGCCCCCTTTTGCGTGTATGAGAACTCCCTTTAACTCGACGTAGAAAAATGTTACTAAGTGTGAGCGTCCACAGTTACAACTTTCCCACCAATTTTTGTGCCAATCGCTGCAGTCGTTTCTGAGAAAAGTCCGTGTGGCAGACAGACAGTTTTACACAAAACCTTAGAAAATCACAAAGTAAATAAAGTTACAAAAGTATATTAAATTATGAAAGTATGTGTATTGAATCACAAAAGAAATTAGGTGTGTTAAAAAAATATGGGAAACAACAACTAATACACAAAAATTGTTTTGTGTTGAAAAAACCTTGTCCATCCGCCTGTCTGTGTTTTTTTTTTGGAAAGGAAATGAAAATCTTCAAGAGACTCTGGCCTGGGCACGCCAGAATGTGAGATTTTTACCCACTACAACCAAACACCGAATCCCTCCTACCCCGTGCAAGCACCTTTAAGTCACGGGCAGGAATTCGCTCATTTAAGGTAGGTCTCCTTTCGTCTGCCTGCAGGGTTCGCAACCGCGTCTTCCTCACTTCTTCTGCTTTTCGCAGTTTATCCTAGATTACTGCTATCATGGAATTCATCGCATCCCAGTCTTTCTGGCAAGCTACCATTCTCCGGACAAAATTTTTCGGTGATAGCACTTCACCTTGAGTTTCCTCTAGGATCGTCCTTTCTTCCACGAACCTAAGACATTGGAAGAATATTTGCACTGGGTCCTCTGGGACCCCGTCGCAGTTTGGACAATTAGGCGAGGTGTCCAATTTAAACCTGTACAGGTATTGACGCTATCCTCCACGGCCGGTGAAAAACTGGGTAAGATTATAATTGATCTCCCCATGCTTTCTCTCCAGCCACCCCCCGATGGAATCACCAGTAAGTCACCAGTAACGACAATTTTTTGATTGGTCCCATCGCTGTTGCCATCAGCTTATGGATCTATCGCTTTCGGTTTTTTTCACCTGTGATAAGGGAGAGATGGGCTTGGTTTATAAATGTTCATCATTTCGGTTGATAGGATATCAATCTGCATCATTCCCGAGATGACGCTGTGACAGACCTGACCATAATAAAATCATAAATTAAAAAAAAAAATAAATTGTTTTTGGTATGCAGTGCAGAATTGGAATTGAACAGATAGACATCTATTCCGCAAATGATCTTTAATTTAAGAATTCGATTGTTACTGACATGGACGCATAATTATTAATAAAACAGAATACGCGGCAGATTGGGATCAAAATTTAGTTATGCCGACTTGTGCATTGTCGTTGCAGACCTACTTCTACTGTCCCTTGTGTAAAATTCTTTGGAACGGTACCGGAGTTGAAGTATAATGGCGTCAACAATGAAGCGGATAAATGGCTAAAAAGATAACTACCTGAATGGCTGTTAGTCCATCTATAAAAAAAAACTTGAAGAAACACATCCATACTTATATATGTAAGTGCATATCTGCCTCCAAGCGTACTCCTTCTAAGTCTTTCATACATCTTATCAAAAATAGCGTTCATTGTCAGCACAAAGAAGGAGACATCTGAGTCGGATTCCCACACAAGATATATATGTATATTATAAAATTGCAAAGCCGTAAGTGCCGCCATCAGCAAAATCTTGCTCCATATTTATTTATTTGTACACGAATATATGTAGGAGTATGACTAAACATCATACCACATATGCATAAACAGAAGCCATTAAATGATAACATTTTTATGCATCCGTTCTACCGCATCTCTTGCCGCAGAACCCTGAAACCATTGAAACTTCAAGGGCTCACATACCGAAGTTCATTTAGTAGATAGTATCACCTTTGTGTTCGCAACGTTTATCGCTTTTAGATACGGCATTTTCTGCACATTAAAATGTATACTCTACAGGACTTTGGAAACGCCATATCTGCCATGTCGATATCTGAACACACATGCGGGGTTTCTTAGAATAAAGTACCCCTGAGAAAACTTTTGCTTATGCTGTAAGCATACAATTTTCTGCACTAACGGAACTTCGATAACCCTATTTGATAATGCTTAGATGTGTTTGGTAGAAGATACATGTATACATACGTATATAGCTTCTTTGACTAGACTGAAAAAAGTTCGGCAAATATGTTCATAGAAATGTTCGTACTGTATATCGGAATATGTATGACGATATCTGGGAGAGTCCTTTGAAGAGTCACCGTTCTTTCCGTTTATTTCACACCGAATCTGGGATAGGCGACCTCATTTTCGTAGGAACGCGAAAATTGCAAATTTCATAAAGGAGGCGTAGCTCCTAACGCACGCTGAATTCAAAAGAAAACCGAAGAGACGGGTTTATGGAATCCGAAAGACAGGAAAGTCCCACACATAGCTACATAAGGATAAATACATCTCCTATGTTGTCCTGGCATTTTGACATTTTCTTTTAAAGTTGCAAACTAAGTTCTTTCTTTATTCCTGATGGGTGTCGAAAAAAATTAAAATATGATGAAAAAATGAAAGGGTATAAAGCCTTGGGGAGGAGACGACGAAGATTCGTGAGATATAAGACAAAGTTTTATATTTTTATGTTCTTTTAAAAACGGAAACCGCACAAAAAGTTCGACAGTTTGAAAAATAGAATTGAGGCGGGAGGTGCCCCTCAAGTCATGTTCCAGGACACAGATGTTTTTATGCAGTACATTCATATTTATACTATGTATTTATTGTCACGAGGATGCTTTCTGCTTGTATTTAGTAGCAGCTATCCATGCTGAAATATTCATCGGAAAGTTTTCTGTGTTCTTAAATCGCCGCGGCGAAAGTAGTTCAAAGCATGTCTTCTTCTCGTGTGGTATAATTTGGCTTTAACTTTTCGTCCTTTTAATACGTCTTACAACTAAAGATATAACCGTACTTTAAACAGTTAGGATAGTTGAACTGCTACGAAATTCTGCTGCCTGGCCCTTACAACACTGAATTCAATGTGAATAATCATCAACGTTCTGTGAGCGCTTTTTTTAAGGTTTCGTTTATAAAACCTTTCTCAGAAGCGGCTACGCGGATTAACACGAAACTTGGTGAGAAGGTAGGAACTGTGAACGCCCATATATGCAGTACGTCTTTCTACGTGAAGTTGAAGGAGGGAAGCTCATACATGCAAAAGTGGGGTGTAAAATAGCTTCTCACTGAATGTAGAGAGTAGTTTGAATTATAAGGCGCAGCCAGCATAGTCGCCCCTCATTAATATTTGACCTGCCTATTGCCCCTTCCGTATTCTGGTCATATCGTCCATGGATAAATGGTCTATCCGCCCACCAAGTTGTCTGTTCGAAATGATATCAGACCAGCGTACCCCGACGATACATCGCAGACAAGGTTAACGAAGGCTGGAAGCTTCTAAGTAACAATAGGGTGAATTTCCATGTGCTACTATCATATAGCAACACAGAAAGAACGTTAGCCCAGACTTTAAGCGAGGCAGCGAAGGCAGGCGCTTTTAATGCTTCGAGTAGGAAACGACGTTTCCTCGATAATCAATGCCCGTGCTCTGCACGTTACCCGTGCACATGCGATGACCTGTCAGAACCTTGGTTTTATTGGTGTTTATTTTCTGGCCAACTCGATTTACCTTTCCTTCCACATCGATATTTGACCAAGGTCCATGACCTGCTAAGATTATCAGGCTAGTCGAGGTTTTTGAGAAAATATGTCGTGGTCCATTAAACTCTCCCGCAACTTGAGGACGAGGCAGCATGAAGAACGCGCCGATAACAAGAAGAAATAATATCGGTGACAAGATACAATCCTGGCTATCTCCGACCAGACCAGAACCTTGCCCCAGTATTTTGTTGAAACCGCCTCCCAAGAAATAAAAACGCGCCTTGCAGTTGCATTAATAGCAAAAATTCAACGCAGGATCCATGCTACTTCTGCCAATCATTCCCTCTTACAATAGCATAGTTCAGCATTAGGGAGAA
This sequence comes from Hermetia illucens, assembly GCF_905115235.1. Classification (NCBI taxonomy): domain Eukaryota; kingdom Metazoa; phylum Arthropoda; class Insecta; order Diptera; family Stratiomyidae; genus Hermetia; species Hermetia illucens. Next base: position 85,150,584 of record NC_051850.1, on the reverse strand, counting down.
GGGTGATCCCCAGACCCCCATCATCTGACCACACTTATTCGCAGAATGTTCAGCTCGTAACGATGGAATTTTCACTTAAGTTAGAGACACCGAGAATTCTGTGGGCTCTTGGAACCGTTATCAAAGAGCATACGTACATTCGAGGCAAAGTCTCAAACTGCAATTCGTTCAACTTTCGAACCGTTGTTCTGGAAACATGAGGTCGTGCATTCTCGTGAAGGAGTATCACACCATCTCTGTTCAGCAATTTCGGCTGTTGAATACTCAATTTCCTCGAGCTGGGCACAGTATTTTTGTGCATTTATCGTTTCTCCTGGTGCCAAAAAAGAATAGTATATAACTCCAGCTGCAGACCACCAAACAGTCACCAATACCTTCTTCGGATGGAGGATCGGTTTCGGTATATGCTTCGGCGACTCATCAGTATCGAGCCATTCCGCTGATTGGCGACGATTGTCGTATAATATCCACCTTCTGTCACATGTCACTATTCGGATCGGTTCTATTGCGGGTGAGTAGAGAACTGCAAATTTCCATTCGAAGTGCCATATCTTGCTCCGTAAGGACATGCGGAAGCTACTTGTCAAGCTTTTTCACCTTTCCAAGTTGTTGCAAGTGCCGAGAAACTGTCGAATAGTGTACACCCAGTTTCTCTGCAATGTCCCTCACAGACTGACTTGTGTCGGATTCGACTAGCAAACACAGCTCGTCGTTGTCAATCGATGGTCCTGGATGTCCACGTGGCTCACTTTGAAGGTTTACGTCGCATGACGGGAATTTTTCGAACCACCGCCGTGAGATTCGTTCGGTTACCGTATCAGCTGCAAATGCGCTGTTAATATTCCTGGTCGCCTCTGCCGCTTTATGACCGAGTTTGAACTCATACAGAAAAAGTATACGTTCGTGCTCTTTTCCATCCTTTTTTTCCTTTTTATTCCCTGTTATCCCAACAATGGTCAAAACTGAAATGACTCCTTGATTAAATGTGGGAGTATTTATACTTCAGTATTCAACACCAACAGCGCCAACTGGTTGTGGTTTTATACATTAAAATCGCAACTGACTTCATTTGATTGCCAAAACGGCCATTTCATGCGCAACAACCTAATATATATAAATCCAGTTGTCCTGAAAGTAATGTAATGGTGATAGTAGCAGGAAATTCCAGAAATTTAATAACTGCATATTGCGTATTAATCCCCATCCCAAATTGCCAATAAGGCGATAATTTTGCAACTTTCAAGCCCATTTGTTCCAATCATGTTAATCAGAGCGGTTTCCCAAAAATCCGTCCGATAGTCGTGGTTTGATCAGTTTATACGAGCTATTATGCATATCAGTGTTGGCAGCGTGTCGGCTAATTTCGAATTCCACCCTAATCGAAAAGGTTGTAGAAAACACGTTTCCCCAATTCCCTACCCGGATTCATACTGAAATCATACCGCAGCTGGGAAGTATTTCCCCCCGCAGGTAAATTTGTGCTAATAAGTTAATGTAAACTGAAAAAGCTGCAAAAAATTAGATTTGGGAGAGAACACAAGTTATGGCTTTCTTTATCGCTCCTCAAGGCAATGTCTTAAGATACCAGCAAGGAGCTGCCAGGAATAATTTCAAACCTGCTCCCCACCACCCAGCATATTTTCCAGCAAAAATTATCTCAAGAAGTAATCCTATCCTAATTAACCTATCTGAGCTCATTAGAATAAATCCTTTTGAAGAAATTTAATCAGAAGCATACTTGGGGAGAAATAGATTGGATAAAGTATTTAGTAAATCGCATACCGCTTGCTTCTGGAGGATTTGGTTTTCTGAGATTTTCTTTACTACGAATGCATCCTTAGGGAACCACCGAGCGATGTTTTTTTAATAATTTGACTCATTGTAAAAGAGAATCTTACTTGGAATGGATTTTTAAGGTTTTGTGTGAAACAAAACCTTCTTAGAATCGATTCGATGTCTGTCTGTCCGTCTGTCTGTCTGTCTGTCTGTCTGTCTGTCTGTCACACCCGATTTATTCGGAAACGGCTGGACCGATTGTCACGAAAATTGGTAAGAGTATGTAATCTGCCGTTCCCTTTACATGCAGCAACTGGCGCCATTTTGTGTTAAGTTTAAGGGGGGCTCCCCATACAGGTGAAAGGAGGCTGCAAATTTTTTTTTCACAGAATGTAGCCATGTGGGATATCAAATGAAAGGCCTCAATTAGTACTTTTCGAAACTGGTTTAATATTTGACATTGGGTGAAACATAGGGGAGTGAGGACTCAAAATGTGACCCCCAAGAAGTGTAACAGGTCTCGTTCTCAGAACCTATCCAACCGAAAAATCCGAAAAAAATCACAGTAGTGCATCTCTATGAAATCTAGGCCTCAAAATATATCTGGTTCCGATATCTGCACAAATAAAGTTAATAATAGTATATTTCCATATTTTAGAAATTTACCTGGCACCCCCCTTATGTTCATCGCAGAAGTACAAAATTAAGCACAGGTATAATGAAGAACATGGTGCATAACTTGGTCAAATTTGAAGAAAATCTGACTATTATTAACAAAGTTATAGGGGTTGAAACTTTACAATTTTTTGTGAATTTCTTGCACTCTACAACCTGCATGACGTCATCATCACATGTCAACTCGTCAATACCACAACGAAATGAGTTCTTATGGATGGGGGCGGAAAGGATTATTTTGTTTTAGTTTTTACTAATTTGTATATGAATATCAATTACTCCAACCAGACATGTGTGTATGTAGGTATATATAGTATATGCGTGCTGATGAACTTTGCGGGTAGTGCTTAATTCAGACAGATATAAGAAGTAAATCGGAAATATGGGCACGATCAATTGATATACGTGCATATATGTGTACAGTATTCGGAAATAGGCAGTTTGTTTGTTTAGGGTGAGCGTACCATCTACGGCTGTAATATGTACGTATGTTTCGTAGTTTTGTAGCTGTATACGGATAGAAAAATGTGCGCTGAAATTTCTTAGATAAAATGAACACAAAACCTTTATACCCGAAGCGCGAGCTTCCGGTATTCCGACTTGTTAGAAATTACAGACAGTTGTAATTAAAGGCACGGTGATTGGAAGGTGATAGGATTTAAACAAAAGGCTTTTTCGTTCAATTTGGTGGTTGTTATGACGTCCTGAAAATAATCCTAAGTCGGCAAGCCAGTTTCTTCAACTGAAAAATTCCACAAGAATTTCAATTTTCGTAAAAAGGACAAAGTGAAAGGGAGGAAGGTAACTGACTATCTAGGTAATTTGCTACAAAACATAGGTCCGCTTTAAGTCATCTGTTTTCCACATCCAATTTACTTGAAAGTAGTTGAATCTGTTGTTGCAAAAAGTGATAGGACCTATATATATGTATTTATATATACTGCAAATTTCATTTATAATAGTGCACTAGTTGGTTAGTAATGGGTGAAAACAACATTTTATCGGCAGAATTCTTTATTATTCATCAACATAATCTCCTTCAAGGGTTATACAATCATCCCAACGCTTCTCTAACTTTTCAATGCCATGTTTGTAGAACGATTTGTCTTTTGACTCAAAATGAGCCTCAGTAGCAGCGATCACCTCCTCATTTGAGCCAAATCTTTTTCCCTGGAGCATCTTTTTGAGATCCACAGCCAGCAGTCGCTGGGGGCCAGATCCGGCGAGTACGGAGGATGAGGAAGCAGTTGGAAGCCTAATTCGTTGAATTTGGTCATCGTTTTGATTGACTTGTGGCACGGTGCGTTGTCTTGATGAAAGATGACTTTCTTCTTCTTCATGTGTGGGCGTTTTTTCGCTATTTCGGCCTCCAAACGATCCAGTAACACCATGTAGTAGTCGCTATTGATGGTTTTTCCTTTTTCGAGGTAGTCAATGAAAATTATACCATTCGCATTCGAAAATTATACCATTTTGGACGCTTCGGGCGGCTTTTACCGGTCGTACGCCATTCAGCTGACTGCCGACTTGACTCCAGAGTGAAATGGTGAGTGTGAATGTTTCGTCCACTGTCACATATCGACGCAAAAATTCTGTTTGTTGCGAGTAAACAATGTCAAACAGCTCTCCGAATCATTGATACGTTGTTGCTTTTGTTCCATTGTGAGCAAACGCGGCAGCTGTTTGGAAAAAACCTTTTTCATAGCCAATTTTTGGTGCAAAATAGTAAATGCACTACCAGTTGATATGTTCACCATCTTAGCTATCTCGCGCACTTTCATTTTGCGGTCACCCATCATGATTTTCAATACTTGCTTGGTATTTTCGGGAGTTACTCCCTCATTTGGCTGGCCCGAACGTTCCGCATCATTTGTATCAGCACGACTGCGTTTCACGTCGAAAACCACCGACAAATGGTTGGACTCTACTCTCTCTCTACTGATAACGTTTTTCAAGCCATTGCTGAACTTGAACAGTGTTTTTTCCCCATTAGAAAACAATGTTTTATCAACACACGAAACTCGTTTTGGTCCATTTTTTCACGATTGCAAAGGTAGCGTCAGTTTAACCCCTATAGCTTTCTTGGTTATGTTTCGAGTTACATCAAATTTTGACACATTTTATCTGAAGGTTGGTACTTCTGAACCTTGGTATATAAATGGCATTATTAGCGCCATTTCTACGCTAGTCCCGGGACTTATTGAACGATGTGTTATATACCATAATGCAACCCGTTACCCTGGGCACAAGTAATTAAGAAGTGTGCTTCAGACATTCCATATTCATCACCATTCCTGATAAACCATATTATTCTTCTTCAGTCCGTTCAGAAGCAGAGTCTACCTGTCTTGATCAGTAGAGAAATTTTACTTGGCAAAAGGCCTGATCTGGGTGCGATACTCCCAAAGCACCATCTGGAGTATCAAGCGATCGTTCTTTTGGCCGGCATTCGTCATTTCTCATCGACTTCGATCTTCAGAACAATCTTGCCAAGTTACTTCTCATCAGCGCGAATTAAATGATCATACCATAGCAGACACCTCTCTGGTGATCGGTACAACCACATATCGACCGCAGATGTCCTCATTACGAATGTGATCATGGCATGTTACGGCACAACGGCCGACAAGGGGGTGGCACTGCTATATTACACATTCACACCTTCACAAAAACGCCAGTTGCGCTGATGCGTGAGGAGGTTTCGTAACACAATTCGCCATTGTTTGATAACATTGATTCGAGATATTTAAAACGCTCAGTTCTAGGCAAGCTGCTGGCATAACAGCGATACAGTTTATTTCATTGGAGTTGATCGTAAAAAATTGTTTTGTTCAGATTCAGTCAGTGCTGACAGTGCTGCATGAGATATTGATTACCCCTTTGGACAAGTTACTAGAGATCGACTTTGTTATGAGATGCCAGGAGAACATCATTTACATATAAAGGGTACTGGATAGAGAAAGAGTGTATTTTTTTGTCAGTCAGATAGTTTTCCACCCTCTCCAATAACTCGATTGAAGAACTTATTGAGCCAGAGTGTGGGACCGAAGTTTAACGCTTTTCAGAGATCAGCTGTAATGTCGTCCTATTATTTTCACCGAGTTCATTCATTTGATGCCTTTCTCGACGTGTGTAGCGTTGACAGTTGACAGTAGTCAGAAATTCTTCCATTGAACTTGCTTGAAGTATTCCCGCCATTTCTTCTTCGTGGTCTATCGGTAAGCAAATACCCTATGTATACTGGTACCATGTCAAGCAGAGAGTTTGAAGCAACGTACTGTTTATTATCCTCAGTTAAATTTAGGTGAATACAGTATGGTAAGAGTTACTTCGCTATACGAAAATTCTACCTAACCTTTCTTAGTGGCAGGTCCCATGCTAAACGCACAAAGAAAACATATTCAATGTCGATAAACAAATAATGCCGGCATTGATTAAAAAGCCCCCGAGAAATGTTAGGGCATTCACCTTAATCGATGCGACAGGACGGGTTCCGGATATAGGAAACAGTTCTTGAGGCATAAGCGTTACGACATAAGCAAATAAGTACGAGACAAACAAATGCGTGTCTGCATACTAAATTTTGCCATCCTCACAGAAAAGACGCAGAAACTTGCTGGAACCCTTAGGAGCCCTTCGCTCTACAAGAATGTCGATGATATGGTGCCACGATTAATTTCTTCGCCGCGTACATACAAAAGACGGGTCGACCTGATGCTGATGCTGATGCAGATGTTATACAGTGGCGGAACCCCTGTATGGTGGCTCGCACTGGCGAATAGAATAAATAGTAAATCCTACCTGCTAGTAACTTCTCCTTCATCATTTACGTACCAGGCGTAAGAAAGAGAAGTGAAGGGCGTGAACGAAACTGACTTGATGCCAGTTTGCGTGATAGGACATATACAAACCGAACACCCAAATCGATGAATGTGTCAAGTGGAAAACAGACGAATGCTCCGCGTGATAAGAGGAGATCTTTCATGGATGAGGATATGGGAACTGCTGTACCTCTGATTGCAGCTATTCTCAATAAAAGACGGGGGATCGAGCCACTGGTGGTATGGTGTGCGGGAGTGCTGGTCACACGCCGATCGTGGCATACTTTAAATTTATGTCGAAAGCGCAATGATTGGTCAAATTAACCTGCAGTATGCCAAAACCTCTCCTATCTGTTGATAGCGAGGCTGATAAACCCGCAGGCCGACTCCTATATTTTTCTAGTGCAATAGCCAGGAGCTCGATTTAATAGAATCTGTGGACATTGGGGCTAGAATATTTTATGATTAAAGACCCATGAGACCGAGAGCTTGTGTCCTGATGTTAAGAGAATTAGAGGCAACCATGTTGAGACAGTTCTGTTCCCAGGATGTAGTACTAGATTAATGGCAAGAGGAAAAGCATCATAGTTGCCTGGATGCGTATTCAGAATCAAGTGGTCTCGAACTCTTAAAAAGTTGCTCAACACATGAGTGTTTGCATCACAATCTGGGCTGTTGGGGCGGAAACAAATATAATTCCAGAGCAAAGAAGCTGTTTGATTTCATCACTTCAGCTGATCTTACGACTCCAAACGTAGAGTGCGTCCCTACGTTCGTTGGAGCAAAAATTTGACTTGACGATTACAGACTGGTGGGTGCTAGACGAAGTCTCACTCTCAGACCACCGATACCTAGAATTTAATCTGACTTTTTGGGGCGAACAGATTGTAATGCAAGAACAGAATACTGGGAAAACGGATTTAATAGAGTTCAATAAACTTCTTGGTTACAAAGTGCAGCTCTCTAGGCGACTAAGAACTCCTTTCGTGCCTGAAGGTGAATTGAAAACTCTGAAGTCCAACTTCTAGAGTGCTATGAAGAGGCTTGCCCTATTTCCTGGGGCCAAAGCGGTAAAACGGTTCCTTGACTGTAAGGCGAAAGGGAAACTTCAAGGGTGTACAGAGCCCTTAAATGGAATGAATCGGCCAAGTTTTACTCTCTTAGAAAAGCCGACGGAGCTTTCACGAACTCTAGATTAGAGTCGATAGAGACCCTCTTGGAAGCACACCATTCTGGAGAATTGGTGACAGAGATGGAAGAGGAGAGTTGGCGGTTCTTGCAACCCCTTCAAAACGTAAATATTGCAAGATGAACTGGAACACTGCGAAACCGGTTGCTACCAATAAGAAGGTGAAAGCTGCGTACTGTCCTTTGAATACTTCGAAGCATCTGCCATGGAGGTGTACTTAGGGCCACTGCTAAGAAACATTTTTCTAGCCTGTCTTGATTTGGGCTTCCTGCTTACCTCTTGGCAGAAGGCTAAGCTAGTTTTCATATCGAATCCTGGGAGAGATGACTTTTCTGATCCAAGGAGCTTCAGGCAGATCAGCTTGACATCATCCTTGCTGACATTTTTGGAGAGATTGATTGAGTGTCACATGAAAGCCAACATGCTTACCGAAGTGTCCTGTGAGTGTGCTCGGTGGGGGAGCAGAAGCAGAAACAACGAAAGGCTGCCCCCGATGAGGTGTCCTATCGCGACTTCCGTGGAGTATGCTGAACGACTCACTACTATGCGAACTGCAAAATTTGCGAATACACGCATAAACGCATTACTCAACTTGCAAAGCACTGCAATTCATTCATTGTATGGGAAACAACGGACTTGTGGGCATAGAACTTTGGAAAAGTTGTTGGCGGAACTGAACCCAGTTCATATAATGCCCTGTGATTCTCGAGCTCCGATACTTCTCCTTAGTAGGAGATATGAAGTTACCCTGAAACATAGAAAGAACTGAGAAGTCCCAGAGGAATGCGTGGCGGGATATACGAACTGAACAGGGTTGTGGACCAAGAGTCTACCTATCGAATAAAAACGAGAAGGGGGCTTTTCCTTTGGGACAATATACAACGGCTTTTAAAGCTGAAGTATATGCGATCTCAAGGGCGGTAAACTCGGTGATGATCGAACGGTTGAAGGGCAGGCGCATTACAATTTGCAGTGCTGCAGGCTGCGCTGAGGGCATTATGTATTCCTTTGATCACTTCGAAAATCGTTTAGGAACGCAGAAGTCGTTTGAACTCTATTTCTAGATTCAATACGGATGAACTTCTCTGGGTACCTGGTCACTGTGGTGCACAGGGAAATGGAATCTCGAATGCCTCAGCAAAAGAAGGTTCAATCCCCCATGCTAGGACCGTTCATTCGTGTTTGAAATGGTGAAAAAGGTCATGGACATCTATGTTAGAATACACCTTTTAATAGGGAATCCCCTACCTCAGTGTCAACTTGCTAATTGAGCAGGACGGTCAAGCGAACCTGATTGGCATCAGCTGAAGACAAAAAGAATAGCACTCTTTGCGTTTTTGGACATCGAAGGAGCATTCGATAATACATCGCACACAGGGATACAAGTTGCTTTGATTTGCATCGGCAGTGGGAAGTAGTGGGGAGGGAGGCTTTCTGAATGGGCAGAATCTTAGAAAGTAGGCAAATAGAAGTACCGACCGCTACCAATTTTATTGTCGTGAATACTACTGAAGGTTGTTCGCAGGGCGGGATACTATCACCGATTATGTGAAGTATAGTAGTGGACGAACTCCTGGGCAAGTTAACAAAGACTGGAATACAGATTCAAATATGAAGATACTCTATGTGATAGAATCCACACTGCACACTGCATGATCAAAGAAAAAAAGAACTGAACTCAGTACAACAGCTAGGGAGTTCTACGCACTCTAAAGACTGGATTGCGTGTGTATCAGTGAGGCAATGAGGACATGCCCAATGGCGGTCCTTCTGGGATTAACTCCTCCACATCTGTACGTACAAATGCGAGTAACGAGGGCGGTCTTGGGGTATCAGTGAGGCGGCGAGCTATCTAAATCGAAGGAAGATTGATATTCTTTCTACAGGGTAAACTGGGAGAGATTGGAATACGGTTTACACCAGGAACGAATTATCTGATATGCTGACGGATCACTTACGGCAGAGGGAGTGGTCATTGCTTCAAAGAAACCGTAATTTGAACCAATGGGTAAGCATGCAAGCATATTCCAATACGTCACAGGTGCTTTCCTTTTTTCAATCTCGAAAGGAAGAATAACGGGCAAAACATTGCTTTTCTGACCGAAAGACAAGCGGCGATCAAGCACTTAGGGCCAACCAGGTGAAATCTAAACTGGTATGGCAATGCATTTAGGGGCTGAATATCCCCGGCTCGCACAATAAGGTGTGAATAATCTGGGTTCGAGGCCATGTAGGGCTGAAAGGGAATGGTGCCTCATGCGAATGAATTGGCCAGCAAGAGTGCACGTCTACACGGACCAGAACCCTCCTGTGGAATCAGAAATAGATTCCTGACTATGACATTAAGCAATGAAGAGGAACGGCTGGGGCAACTACACTGGGCAAACTTACCAGGAATGGAGCAGCTCAGGGTGCACATGGGGACACGTCCCAAGTGCACAAAGGACTGTTTAAACCTCACTAACAAGAACGTCCGGATTGTATTCACTGGTTACTGGCGACTAAACTATCACTTGGAGAAGCTAGCTGCCCGAAGGTTTTGTGCGGAAAGTAGCAAAACCTCCATACACATTCTCTGACAGTGTCCGGTACTTGTGCAAAGTAAGTCGAGGCACCTGCGAGAATACTTAATACCTGATGTCAACTTGAAATACTTGGAAGTAGGGAATATATTAAAATACCTGACGATTATAGGCTTGCTTGGTATATTATAGTTAATAAGTGCACTATATCCACTAAAAGGGCCACAATAGTTCTTTAAGGACGCAGGGCAGCTTCCCTTAATAGAACAGAAGCATATCATCAGAAACGGCGTCTCTGTCCTGGTAGTAGCGTTGCGAAAGAAATGAGGGTGATTATGAGCCCATATTTACCTCATGGCCGAATATACAAATTGGGAAGAAACTTTCTTTTACTTTTGCGGTGGACGGAATCCTTTTTTTGTGTTCAAAACTCAAGTTTCAAAGGCAGCGATAGATGGTTTCGTCCGCGGTAGGCTTTGCGGCAACATCTGTCGCCGGAGAAACCCGTACGCTGAGTTAAATTGCTCTACCGTGATTCAAAGAGTGAGGTTCGAAATGCGGTACGAATATTGAAACCTCTTTCATATGAATGCGGCACATTAATGCCCAGCGTCCTGCACACTGGTTTATACAGATGATGTTTCTAGTATCCCATAACAAAGCTCATCTCGAGTAACTTGATCAAAAATAGAATGAGCGCGTCGTGCAGTACGATTTGAGGCTATAACAAGAATTTTTGACAACCGCCCCATTTCCAAAGTGAACGAAATGCTGAGAAATGAGCGATTTCTATATCTCAGATCAATGTTATCAGGATCACGCATCAGCGCAACTAGACGGAGTTGCCTCCCACAAATGGGACTTCTTGTGGTTGTCGCATTCATGAACGTCTTAAATTCACCATTTACAGCAGTATCGACCACCCTGCCACCCTTTATGTTTCTCAGCGTTACAATGAACGGTGTCTTCTTAAGACTTACCCCAGGGTTCACATTCCTTGAGAGTGTGGGATTTTCAGCATCAAAACCACCTCCCGCCTTCCCAATCCACAAGCTTTCTTTGAATATATCAGTTTCAGCACATTAGCTGGCTTCACTGAGAAAATGCCTGTCCCTCAATAGTTGATATCATTAGGCAGGTTATCTTTAATGTTAGTAAGTCATTAGGATTTACTCTTTTCAGTAGTCTGTTCAGTAGTCATATTTGAGATGTCTGTCAATTTTCGAACTTCGTTACTTTTATCTGAGCGCAATCGGCGGCTATGTCTAACCGCTTGTTTTTTGAAGACCAGCTGTATGTTAGGATCTCTATTCATATCCTCATAATTAATGAACCACTGACGTCTATTATGCTTCTAAGTACTTTATTTTGAAGCGTCTGTATGACTTCAGGTATAATTTGTTGACACATCCTCAGAGCTGTATGCCTTACGTCTATACAGACTTTAGGATCTCCTTGTAAATTTACAACTCGTTGTCGACGGTGAGCTGGGGATTACTTCCCAAAAGTCAACACTTATGTCTGTAGCTGCATTTACCTCTTCTTTCTTTCATAGGGCAGCAATGTCATCCGCAAATGCTGAAACAGTGTTGGGTCCAAGACAAAGCCCTGTGTTACATGAGCCCCATTTTTTCAATTTAGAGTACATTCCTTCATATTTCCGTCTGAATAGGCGCTCGGATACATATGGCTTTAGGATCTCGACAAATTCTTCTAGGAGACCCCTATCCAATTTATAAAACAAATCTGCGTGCACACCTTATCAAATGCGTGAGCGACATCGATCCTTTGCATTTTCTATCGGATTCGTGATCGCATTGTGGAATGCTTCTCATGGAAACCAAATTGGTGAGTTGGGAATAGGTTTCGATCCAGAATAATTTGTTTCAGTCTCTTAAGGAGAAACTTTCAAATAGCTTGGCTTTGTAAGGAGTAGTAATATTGGTCTATACAATTCGAAACTATTTGGCGCCTGCTGTGGTTTAGAGACCATTTCAACTTTGGCCACTTTCTATTGTCGACAAACATATATTAATCTGAAAGCCGCTTTGATTATTTGTAATAACTTTTCTGGCAATCCTTTCAGTACTCTCCCTGTAGAAAGTTCATAGCATAGCATTTGCTTTATTTTCTGCCCTCAGCTCGTTTAGTTTTACCTGGCGTGTTAGGCAATGATCAGTTTTTCTGACTAGGGTTATGAATGAAGATGCCTGTGTAACTAGTGGTTAATAAGTACTTTCTAGATCCTAGATTCTTCGCGAGAAGATCTGCCTTATACTGCGAAGAAAGAACCCATTTTACATTTTCCAGTTTAAGAGGAGGGATTCATTACCTGGGTCATTTTCGATTTTCCATAGCCTTCCATAGCGACTAGCCTGTGTCCTTTTCTCATATTTGAGATATATCCGTTAAAGGACTCATTTTTAAGGTTTTGTCTAAAGCAAACACCCCCACTTTTCTCGGATAAAGTTGTATCAATTTACAGCAAATTTGATGAGAAGGGGAGAACTATGAACATTCAGGCATATAGTGAGTTACGTCGCACCACGTGAAAAAAAAATTAAAAGAAAAAATCACAAAGCTGCCACTATATGGTTCCTAGGCTTTCAAATGCCCTCCATACCAATATCTGTTTAAATAAAGTTAATAATATGATAGTATATAATTTTTAGTAATTGACTCCAGAACCCGCCATCATATAGTCATGAAATTTTCAGTAATATGTTCTATAATATACAGAATGATCCTACCAAGTTTAATCTTTTTTGTTCATGCCTTGGTGGAGTATAGGCATCCATATATTCAAACTGTGCTTCAGTTTCCAACGAAAATGACAATACTTGGTTCTGCAGCTGTGAAGTGTCTCTTTCAAATAGGACGTCGATCAAGGCAGAAGTCAAGATATGTAATCTCCCGTTGTAGTATATTAAATGCATTTATCAAAATTTGGGCGGTAGGTGCGTAGGGTTCGTTGAAACTCAATGTCCCACATCAAAGCTATCAGATATGTATATATGTTATCCATTGCTCTAGTCTATAATCTAGTCTATAATGGAAACTATATTTAATAGATGAGGATGGACATTACAGAAGTTGAGCTGAGCTTTTTACAGAATTTAATATAAAAAGCGTAAGTCTTGAGTGCAGCACACTTTTCATGTTTCAGCTTCCCCTTTTTAAGGTTTTGTGTAAACACAAAACGTCGAATTTAAGGTGGGGGTGTGGTTCCCATACATGCGAAAGGATGGTGTAAATGTTTTTTCCATCATGTAGGGAATCAAATTAAGGGTCCCGGTTAGTATTTTTCGAAGCTGGTCTTAGTTTTAACATTTGTGGGAAAGGTGGGGTGTGCGGGGGGTTGAAAGTGATCATTTCTTTAACGGACCCATTCTCAGAAACTATCCAACCGAAAAATCTGTAAAAAATCAAGATGCTGCCACTATATGGTGCCTAGGCTTCGAAATACCATCCATACCGATACCTGTTCAAATAAAGTTATTACTATAATTTTTAGTAATTGACAGGAGAACTCCCCTTAAGTCCACGAATAACGAAATGTAGCAATGTAAGCTACAGTATAGAGCATGATTCTGCCAAATTTGGTGAGAAGACTTGAAATGATCACTACTCAGTTATTTGAATAAAAATAACTGCTGCAATAGTTTTCAAGGATATAATATTTGAGTTGCGTATCTAAGCAAAACTTGGAGCATTTGCCATTGATGGCGTATTAGTTCTTGCAACATTGTTTGCGTGAATTGCTTTAGAAATTAATCCCGCTCTCTAGAGAGATTGCTAGGCCGCCGCAATTAATCATTCTAGGTTTTGCTGAGCATTAGTTTTTAATAAATTTGCTTATGTAGCTGTCAGTTCCTACGGCTTTGTACGTATTACCGAGTTTAACTCTGCTCGTGGTGGGAAGATTATAGTGCAGTGTGTACGATCGCTTTTGTTTCATAATTGCATAGCCGTCCAAGCATATATAAAAAAATGTTGTCATGGTGAATATAGGCTTTTAGTATCCCGTGTGTCGGATCGGAGGAATCGATTTTTTTTTTGCATCAGTTGTATCTAGATATAATGTAGAATATATAGGCAAAGTGATTTTTTGATATTCGGAGTCGTTCGGAAATTATTGTGTTATACACGTAATAAGTCACATGTCAGATTTATGTCGATCGCCGTAATAAAGCTCGTATTTATCGGTTCGAATGACTTCGTTAAAAGGACAAGAATTGAAGTCAAGGCTGTACATGTGTTTCTTCAAGAAACCTAAGGTTTATGGGCTAGGAAGGTTTATGTCGAAAATCGGTTACCACCATAGTTCAAAATCTATCCAACGAAATTTTTTGAAATTGGCACGACTTATTCAGAACACATTTCTATGGTTCGCAAACTAGGATAATTGCGATTTATTTGGTAGTTTTTTTATTCATTGAAGAAGCCGTAAAAAACACCAAAATTAAAAAAAAAGTTTAACAAGGCACCAAAAATTTAGTTTTTAATATTTTCTAATAATCCGAGTTTGCGAACTATAGTTAAGTCTGTGTGCTAAAATCCCGTTTACTTTTTTTTTCTTGAAGAGGATCGCAGCGCCCTCTAGCGTGGCAGCAGAAAACACCTTTTTTGGAGATGGGTATATAAATTGCTCTGTATTTCAATAACGAACTTTGCGATCGGGCTGAAAAAAATACTATGCACGCTCAAGATATTAATAAATCCATGGCTTTCTCCAGTTCTTGACACAAAATTTCTAAAAAAAGCCCAAAAAAACGGCTTTTACACGGGTTGACCCCCTTTAGGGGTTTTTATAGTATATATTGGATGAGAGAGATGTGAGATGGCCAAAGAGTCTTTCGGTTACATCTTATGAGGAGGGTTCTCTTTTTAATACCTTTTGAAGTTTATCGGTGCTTTTCAGCACTTTTCAACGGAAACCAAGGCAAAGTTAATATTTAGCAATACCACGGTTTGTGAATGACAAAATAATCGAAAAGCTGGACTGGTTGCGCTTTCGTGAAATATGCCAAAATTTCCATAAAATCGTCATAAGAAGTATAAAATAACCAATCAAGTTAGACATGAAGGGGAACAACCCCCTACGAAAACTGGCACTTCGAAAGAAACACGCCATTTTCAGAAAAACCCGATCAGAAGATTGTAGTGTTCGTGCGTTTGCGACATGAGCGATGTTTTTCCAGGGTCAGTCCGACAGGATAGTACATTTAATAATATGTAATATTCCCGTTTTTTCTCTCATTTGAACACTTCTTAGCTTTCCGAATTACTCCTCTCAATTTTATAATTCAAATCCGGACATTACTTTACCCCATTTAGCATTTAAATCAATCAAAATCAAAGGTATGAAGTGGCTAATTGATTTGGGTGATTTTATTAGAGCTTTAAAGAATTTTTGGCAATATTTTGCGAATTTGAGGAAAGGCGCTTTGTGTAAAACAAAATGTTATCAAAATCGGTTTACTTGAAGGGAATAGGTGGTTCCTGAAATATCGGTATTTGCAAGAATAAATATCTACACCAACGAAAAAGAAACAACAAGTTCTTGATTATTTCAAATCGGTTTACTGTCTTTCTGTCCATCTGTCTCTCTGACTTTATGTCACACCTCGTTACTTCTATTGATACAAAATTTGGTAGAAACGGCGGACCTGTGAATCCGTTGAGTTCAAGGGGATGGTCCCCATTCATGCAAAAGGGTATGCAAAATGTGAGAGGGGCACAGGGGTCCGAAAGGGGTCAGCTACTACAACGCCCCTCTTTCAGAAACTACCCAAACCAAATATCTGAAAGGGAATATAGTGGTCCAAGCACATGGTGTCTAGGCTTCAAAACACTTTCCATGCCGATATCTGTTTAAATAAAGTTAGTAATACCAAAGAGCACAATACTACCAAGTTTGATGGAAATGGAACTCTCGCTAATAGGGTTACAATAGGTCAAAATTGTCACTTTTGTGCAAATTTCTTGCATTCTGAGACGAAAAACTAATTACATTTTCCATTTTAAAATTTATTTATCGTTTAATTATTTAATTTGGCTTATTTTTTTGGCCGTTCTTAGTTACTTAGTGGAAATTGATAGCGGAAGAAACGGAAATTTTCTCGCGGTGCGCTGAAGAATTCCTTAGCGCTCCAAGGAAAAACATGCAAACACGTATTATTCCTCCTCTTACTTTATTTATTTATATATTTTTCCTTTATTTTTTCTATTATTTCTTATTATTTTATTATTTATTTTTCTCTCTTACTTCTCAACTAGTAATTTGAAATTTTGTTTGGTTATTATTTAGGGCTTCCTTCCTTACTTTGTTTAATTATGAATTACTGCTGTTACTTGCGGGTAACAGACATGGGTTCAGTTAACTAATTTTCTTTAATTTGAGGTCTTCCTTTTTCGCTCCTCCTCTTTGATCCCACGAAAATTGTAATCTACCAAGGGACATCCTCCAATAGAATGGTCTGAAGATGCCAAGGCAGGGTGGGAGCCTCTGAGGCAGAAGAAGCATTGGTTGAGGATACGGTCCGTCATCGATCTTCCTTTGCGACCGCGGTTCTCGGGTCCAGAATTTGACGCCACCACGCACACAGCCGAGCTGCTATTTTTTTCGTTTCCAGATTTAGCTCGTGTGATGATAATT
The DNA here is from genome assembly GCF_905115235.1 of Hermetia illucens. Lineage (NCBI taxonomy): Eukaryota > Metazoa > Arthropoda > Insecta > Diptera > Stratiomyidae > Hermetia > Hermetia illucens. The sequence goes on along the minus strand of NC_051850.1, from coordinate 85,133,943 downwards.
CCTTAGTGAAAAAGTGTACTATAAAAACCTAATATTTTTGATATTAATTTCTGCGGTCCGGCGAAAGTAAATGCAACCTTTTTGTTTTTAATAGAAGACAGTATGCCTGTAGGTAAGCAAATACGGAGTTTGAAACTCGCGGCATACATATCAACTATATTTGCGTTCCCAACCGGTAAACCTGAAGCTACAGATCAATAAACAATACATCTCCTTAAAAAATGATCCCCGGAAGGCGTTTCGGAAACCACCGAACGAAATTTCCCCCGAAGTGTATCAATACTTTTCAAGTCCAATGCATGTTTGTTTTACATTCGTAATTGCATTATGTCGTTGGCGCGACAATCCAATTAAATCAGGGCCTCGAAGTGTGTTAGACTACTTCATTCGAGACCGTAACGGTTCACTACTGGATTACAGTACTCTGTAGGAGGCAATGTGGGCAGCATTGCCCTCGCCCGAAATTATTTTCGTGATTTGACTCAGGTACTCATTCACAGGTGAGTCGACTAGTATTCGACATCCAATCATGATAGTAAATCCGTTTGCCACCAGTGAAATTTGAGTCGCGACCTTCCACTTCGACAGCCCAGCGCTCTAGCCACTTGAGCCATCCGGACACCAACAATATTGGTAGTCACATTTCAGGACATACATGGACATGACACAAAATAGATCAACTGCAATGGTGAAAATCGTTTCTTTTAGCTTGAACCTAATTACTAAGACCATATAAAACTACCCTTTACACATTTTTTGACACCATAATTTTTCCATTTCTGAAGCAATGGATAAGACCTATGACCGAAGGAAAAGCGCACTGACAATACTCGTGTATGGTACATATGTGGTGTGATGTGTATGCTGGAGTAAGTGAAACTAATAAACCAGAACACAAAAAAAGCTAACAAAGTAAAAATAAAATATTTGCTTGCGCCACTCGTAGTATACACGGGGCTTAATATCTCAATGGGTTTGAGTACGACACCTATTACACTTAATGGTGGATACATTTTCAATTCCAACTTCCTTTTCTCCAGCTAAATTGAAATTTATAACTTTTTAAGGAGTGCTGATTGAGCTCTTTTGCTTGTGTGCCATGTGAGATATGGGTAGTGATTTCACCTCTACACAAAATCATGCTGCTTATTAGATATAAAAGAATTATCAACGAATTTCTTAACATTAGTTAAGCCGTTTCTGAGTTCACTATATTTGACAAACATATAGACTCAGAGACATTGATTCGATTTAAGTAAAGTTCTGTTTTACAGAGAACCCTAAAACTGAAATACAACCTCATTTCTTATATAAAGACATTTTAGTGTGCATTTACCCCATTAGTACGTAGCACTTAATGTATGCATATATTATGTAAGGGTATACACTTTCGGGTGACATTGAGATTTGTATTGAATTTGCAAAAAACCGACAACGTTGACCTATTATAACTTTATTAGTAATAGTGCGATTTCCACCAAGCCTGGTAGGATCATGCTCTACGTTATAATCTATATTATTGCATAATTACGTGGTGCAAGGATGAATTTAAGGGAAGTTTCGCAACCAATTACTAAAAATTATAGTAATATACTATTATTAACTATATTTGAAAGGATATTGGTATGGAGAGTATTTCAAAGTCTTGGCACCACATAGTGGCAGCCTCTTGAATTTTTTCAGTTTTTTCAGTAGGTTCGTTTCTGAGAATGAGCCCATTATCCCTTTCGACTCCCCGTATTCCCCAACTTTACAATAAATATCAAAACTAAGACGTGCTAACTGCGACCTTTCAACCAAATTTATTGACAATCACTCTCCGAGAAAAATGCGTGTGATAGACGGGCAGACAGATAGACAGACGGGCAGACAGACATCGACTCACTTCTAACAAGGTTTTGGTTCGCACAAAACCCTAGCAGTCAATAGGAGATACATTGAGATACGGGCTTCCTTTCACTCGTCACTCCGATATGCAGTAAAATAGGCAATCTAGTTAGCGAGGAAGATTGGACACCTTTTAGAAGTCAGAAAAGGATTCGGTCTGCTGGTACCTCAACTCCTAGACATAATATTAAGCACACGGAAAGATATTTCGGAGTCGAAATTTTCTACGCATTTTTTACGAAATTCACGCGGAGTATTATTACTTAGGGATAAATTAAATAGTAAATTGCTGAGTACAATCTATAAGATATTCTTGCTAGGCCAGATAGCACCATATGCTCAGAATATCATTGGCCCATACCAAAGAGGCTTTACTCCAGGCAAATCAGCAACTGATCAGATTTTCTCTCTACTCCAAGCGATGGGAAAACTACTGGAATATGGACATCAATTGCACCATTTTTTCATCGACTTCAAAGCCCTTATGATAGCATAGCCAGGGTAAAACTGTACAGGGCCATGAGAGAATTCGGTATAACGACGAAATTGATAAGACTGACTAGGCTGACCCTGACCAATGTGCGAGGCCAGATAAAAGTAACAAGATCACTCTCAAGACCATTCGACATCAACAACGGTTTACGACAAAGTGATGCCTTATCATGCGTCCTCTCTAACCTGGCCCTCGAGAAAGCGATCCATGATGCTGAGGTAAATGCGAGAGATACGACCCTCTTTAAGTCTATCCATAGACCTATGCTGACGATATCGACATCGTGGGTAGAACGACCCGAGACGTACAAACTACCTTCATGCAGATTGGGCATGCGTGCGAAATCTTGAGTTGCACATCAATCAAGGAAAGACAGAATATGTGGTGACAACGTCAACACCAAAAACCAAGAACATCAAACCGCACTGGTCAAATGAGAGGAATAAAGATAGGAGACTACAACTTTTAAACTGTTGATAATTTCTCCTGTCTAGGATCGAAAACAACAACCGATAGCAGCTACGATGATGAAATCCACGCACGGTTGTTGGCTGCCAACAGAGCCTATCTCAGCTTATAAAAACTGTTCTGCTCGAAGCGGCTCATGTATTCCTCGGAGACCTGGGTTCTTAGCAAGAAAAATTGCGAATCGGTGGCCGCGTTCGAGAGAAGAATCCTGCGACAATCCGCGGTCAAATATCGTGTGGTTAACGCGGTTACAATCTTCATTCGCGGAATTTGAACTTACTCTACTGAGTGTGCCATGTATTTCAGCTGGCAGTTGCCAGCATACATAGGCATCTACATATGATAGAACGTCGACGGCTTGCTTTTAATAATATCCTTCTACTTTTCACCACGTTTGGAATTAACATAATCTCCTAAATGATTTCGTAATTAAATTGGATCAGCTACACATTACAAGGTTTCATATGTTCAAACTCTGCCAGCTGTTTCAAATCCTATCAAACCAAGCATATAGTGTCCCCTATGCGTTTTTTCTGTGGGTGGGTTCATTTTACACATAAAATACACCTCGGTACAAACCTCCCTTGATACACATGGACTTCTATCGATTTGCTTCGAACAAAGGGAGTGCAAACATACCTGACAAATTTTGTGAGATCCGATGGCAGAAATTCAACCATCAGATGGCAATAGCTGTCACAAGCGAGAAGAGAAACAGAATTTTTGATGAAGCGGGCGATTTGTAATTCAAATTTTCTCTGCAGTTGTGTTTTTTTAGGAATATGCAAAGTGTTCCTCAAAAAATTTTACGTGGGCGATAAAAAAAGTAAAAGCAACGGAGGCGAAAGTCAAAGAATTTTCCGGTGCAAGGACTTTCTTTCATTTTTAGAAGAGATCAAAGTATCCATTCGAAGGAAACTGCTTCCAGTAGCTTTCAACTGCGTAGACAAAATTTTTAAATCGGAGACTGCTTGCCATCGGCGTGCATAATAAGTGTTTTCGGTTTTCTGAGAATGAGTTTTTTAATTTATATACGGAATATGTATAATATTGTTGCCTAAATCTCATCCTTGTTTTTAAATGTCATCCTTTGTACACCTGACTAAGTTGAAGTTACTTTTGCTTACAAGCTGAATTATCCTGTGGTATATGATCGGCCATTTCATTTGCTATTGAATACTGGGTAAATTCGCCAAACTTGAGAAAAGGTCAAAGCTCTTACTGTACAAGACTATGATCTTGCCAGTCCTCATGTATTCCTCGGAAACTTGGGTTCTTAGCAAGAAAAATTGCGAACTCTTGGCCGCGTTCGAGAGAAGAATCCTCCGAAGAATTTTTGGCCCCCTACATGAGGATGGACGATTCCGTAGCCTACACAATGACGAAATCTATGAGCGATACCATGACCGTCCGGTTGTGGATAAAATCCGGCTCAATAGGTTACGGTGGACGGTTCACTTAATCCGTATGGATGAAGATGATCCCACCCGGAAAGTCTATAAGGGCAATACCTATGGTAGGAAAAGAAGACGAGGCAGACCCTGCCTAAGATGGAGCGATGGCGTGGGCCAGGACGCCAGACAGCTTTTAGGGATATCGAATTGGTGGACCTCGGCGCAAAACCGGGATGTCTGGAGTTCCTTATTAAGGCAGGCCTAGACCGGATACCGGTTGTTGCGCCGTTGATGATGATGATGAGAAAAAGTTAATTGAAACTTGAAATCAATCAGCTTGGTCCGAAAAACTCCTTTTCGGTACTTATCTCCCCCATCCAATAGTGATAATGGAGTTTTGGAGGAAACCACTTCTCTCGATTTCATTGGTGCAAAATTAAGCAAGTTTCCACTCCGAGATGTTTTCCCTACACGTGAATATGTGTTTTCATACTCCTAAAAAGTATTGCTGATAACTAGTTGCTGGTCGGGACGATATGAGTAACAAAAATAAAAATAAACTTTCGACTAGATGGCGCACAAAGTCGAACTAAATACACGGGCTTTTCCACCAAATTTCGTATCAATGGGTACAGGCGTTTCTGGGAAAAGTGCGTACTTTTCGCAAGAAAGAGCATATTAGGAATAGATTTAGTGACCCAAGTAGAGGACTTTCCTACCTTTCCCATTCAACAGATGATTACTACGGTTATTGCCTTATCCCCTTTGAAATAAGACACTGGTTTTTCCCTTACTATGCGGTTTATTTTTAGGGCTTCCCGATCGCTCGCTTTTTTGCAGTTTTGATATCCCACTTCGAATTTCATCTTTCGTCGGGGTACTAAGTCACTTTATCCCTGCTTCCATAGTGACCACGGCTTCTTCTGCTGATGTTGTGGCACCTACCATTATTCGTTGTACAAAACTGCGAATTGCTTCAGAGTAAATTTTACACATGATTTATTCGCCACGTAATTTGGCATTGTATGAAGGTACACGGAATTCCTCCTTTGTGTTGTGATGTGTCAAATGAGCCCATTTTCTCTTAACTATTTTCCGTGTTTTGGCTACTTTACGCGGAAATGCTCTCTTCTTCAATATAACGGATCGATACCCTGACGTTCATCTTAGGAAACATATACATTTGCGATGATAGGAAGCATGTGAATACTCTGCCACTTGTCGCACTCAAGGCAGGTTGCTTTCTTCACTATTGCTACTCTTGCTAATCATCCCTTTCTTATACTCACAGTCACGAAGGAGACAGTTGTTTAGACGCCACTATTGGCGGAAGCAACGGTACCCAGATAGACAAGATAGGCATTTCAATCAGTGTTTGTTATTCGCAGAAAGATGTCATGATCCACTAAAGCTACTGGTATCCTTCCGACAAGGCAGCATGCAGGATATCACCAATAATGCGCAAGAAAGTGTCAGTGGCAGACATTGTTCGGACTCGCTTTGGATTTCAAATTCTTCAGAAAAGTTGCTCTGGAAATAAATACCGGTTTCCCCGAATTACCTGCCTATATAGAAAATTCCCAATAGGGTTTCCGTTAACTTCTTGCTGAAAGTTTTCTTGAAATCAATGAAGAGCAGGAGAACTCCTTACACTGTTTCATACTGGCCGCCAGGGTGTTGATGTGGTCAATGCAGCAGAACCTGGCGTGGCTAGAAAATAGACAAATTAAGTATAACAGATTGAATGCTTGGAGGATTATCGAATTCATTATCTGCATTAGAATGACAGACAGAAAGGAAACTGAATTTATTGATAAAAAAGTGGATTTCACATATCCCTTCTTCAGTACCTAGGAAAATCTTAAATTCACAGTGTTCATTGATAAATGGAGGTGCTAAGTCCATAGAAACTGGAAGAGATTGTCACCTCGAGCGCCATGATAGCCTCCTCGCCCATGCGAATAGATGCACATGAAAGAAAGCAACCGTCAGGTTATACTCTCGCTCGAGGCCAGTGTCAGTGCCTCTCTTCTTCAACACTGCTAACCGTGAAGTTGTCAAACTGATTACACGTACTCTACCAGCCAGTTGAATTCGTACAATGTACCATCAATGAGGAGGTGGTAGAAACTGCAGAAAACCACAAACAATTTTTCTCTGCCACATATTCGAACAAGGTGTTATTGGAGCCTACTTGGGTATCCATGTTAGTTATCATGATCGCAATATTACCTTTGGAAAGCCTTTTCAGGACTGAGTTCAATTTGTCATAGAGAGACTCATTCTCGTGTCCGTTGGCGTAGCATTGTCCTATTGAAATTTTCCTCATTTTTGAGTTAATATTCTGCCTGGTACCGGTTCTCCAGTTATAAGAAAAATACAAAATTAAATTTAATGGGATGATTAGTGATAGTCTATGAGAGTGTGAATTACATCTGGCGAATCAGAATCAACAATAATTTGATCGCTATAAATACTAGATAAATGTCACAAAGCAGACTAGATTGGCCCGCTGGGGAGAGCAGTACTTCCTGCATTGCCAACATCGCCCACGCAGGTATGTTGTAGCACAGCAGCTTGTAGCAAATTTTTCGTCAGTCTGATTAAGGCATTTTAGCCGCACATGGGCCATCGGTAAAGGGAATCAAAAAAGCAAATCTAGAAAGGGGCCTAGGTCTCCAAAAGCGAGGATAGAAATCCGTGGACTGACAACCTGCAGATTTGTAAATCTCCACCATCATCTACGGCGCAACAACCGGTATTCGGTCTAGGCCTGCCTCATCCATACGGATCGGGTTGCCCGCCGCAACCTGTTGAGCCGGATTTTATCCACAACCAGACGGTCTTGATATCGCTCATAAATTTCGTCGTTATGTAGGCTACGGAATTGTCCATCCTCATGTGGAGGGCAAAAATTCTTCGAAGGTTTCTAATACAGTAAGACCTTTGATCCTGTGGTGGATGCAGATCAATGATTGGAATGGATTGGAGGCTCTACTGTCTCTATTGACTGCGAGCCATGGCGAGCGTTATGTGCTCGACAAAAGCGAATTTGTCTCTGCGTTGGTCAGGGGAGTTTTTTTTTTTTTTTTTTTTTTTTTGGGAGTAGGGTAGGTGAATGCGTTTACGCACAGAGTGTTGGACTCCCGCAACAGTACGCTGGCGGACTACCAACTAAACACCTCCCTGTCATCAGAGAACTAGCCTGGAACCGTTTGACACATTACTTCGGGCTAGCCCTCCCGCTCTCCCGGCTTTGGGAGCCTTCAAGTCAGGGAATTCCTTTCACCAACGGGAGGGGAGGGGAGGAAGGGAGTTGTTAGTTCAGGGAACCCCTTACCGTCCGATCCCTCTGCCGGTCGAGTTCAATCTTCTTCGTAGTAAGAAGAGCCCGAACATAATGCGCAATACGATTCCAGCTGCCAGCGCTCTTCAGCATCTCTCTGACAATGTTGTCTGGAGAGAGCTCCCCTGTGTCTGCATAAAGCTGCTGGCGGAGGCCGTCCCACCTCTCGCAAGAGAAAAAGGTGTGTTCAGCGTCATCCGCCACTCTATTGCAGAACACACAGTCAGGAGATCGCGCCTTCCCAACCCTGTGCAGGTAAGACTGAAAGCCTCCATGCCCAGTTAGAAGCTGGGTAAGGAAGTAATCAATCTCACCGTGCTTTCTGTTCAACCACGGGTCTAATTTGTCGATGAGCCGCGCAGTCCACTTGCCCCTTGGCTCATTTTGCCAAGAAAGTTGCCACTCGTTAAGGGTGCGTTGACGTTCTTCACGGGCAACCACTTCTCTTAAGTTTTCGCCCTTACGGCGATAGATAGCTTTGCGCTCCTTGGCAAGGAGGGCAACGGGAATCACTCCCGCAATCACCATCACAGCCGGTTCGGAGACAGTGCGATAAGCAGACGCCACTCGCAAAGCTCCCCGCCTCTGCACTTGAGCGAGGCGTTTACGATGCACCTCCTTGTCAAGGGCATCAGCCCATACCTCCGCACCATAGAGAAGGACGGACTGCGTTGCTCCCATGAGGGGACGTCTCCTAGTTGATATAGGGCCGCCCACATTCGCCATTAGCCGACTCAAGGCCGCGACTCCTGCTGCAGCCATGTCCGCGGCTGCTTTGATTTGCTCGAAGAAGCTCATCTTCGAGTCGAGCATTAAACCAAGGTATTTAACCGCTGGTTTTGACTCTATAGTCAACTCGCCGATCGATATGGGACGCAAGGTCGGGATTCTCCTTCTGGTCAGGATGACTACTTCGGTTTTCTCCAGCGCAAGGTTGAAACCGTGAGCAGTCATCCATCCGCTTACCCGTCGCATCAATATGCCAAGTCTGCTTTGCGCCTGTTCAACAGTGCGTCCGGCAACAAGTGCCGCAACGTCGTCTGCATAACCGACCAGGCGCGACTCTTCAGGCAGTTGGTCAGGGGAGTGGAAGCTGCCGCAGTGGCTGTAGAATTGCGGAGGATCTCAAATGTGATCGAAAATATCTCGTGAGGGGTGTTAATGGTCAGACAGAGCTGGCTATAGCAATTCTGCTTAACTTGCCGTATAGTCTTCTTAAAGCTATTTTGAAGTTCACAGTATTTTTTCACCATCTGCTCATGTTTAGGGTTCCCTCTTATCCTTATCGAATAAAAATGGCCTAGTGGGCACTGTGGCTGCAATGTTCGCTCACCCGGCAGATTATCCTTCAGACTAACAATGTGCTGGAGTTAATCAGATCGACGTTCGAGCCTAACGCTCTGCATCAGAAGGTGGGGACGTATCCAACTTTACCGGGTACAATGTCCAACTCCGCGGAGATTTCAAGTAGGATTCGTTCCCTTGTATTTATCATTCGGCTTCTAAAGTCTAAGGTCCACGCGTTGAAAACGCCAGCAATAATTTAAGAGCTACGGTCTTTAACTTCGAACTCCAAGTTATCTAGCATCTCCTCATATTGCGCTTTTGTTGCACTAGGAGGGGCTTACAGCTGTAGATATGGACTTTTGTTCTTACAAAGTCGGCCCCCGGAATACCTTTGTTTCTTATATGGCTTGCCTTCCACATGCCCATACTTTATCCACGTAATACAATATATCTTTATCCACGTAATACAACGGTAATTTTGAAAACACTCGTAGATTATCGCCACGTACACATTCGACTCTCGAAAGGTCTGCGAAAACAGGTCTTGAACTATCTCACAATGGTAGAGGTTAATTCATGTTAACCCTATTTAGCCCTAAGATGCGGTTCCCTCCTATACTGCGCAGGCATGCCATCATCTGCAAGGTGTCGGTCGTTCACCTTCCCTTTCCCTTTCCCTTTGCAACACATGCATTGTGGATCTCCGGTACAATCTTTCATAAGATGGCCCTCTTCTCTACACACAATTTTGCCAACTAATGCATCGAGGCACTTGAGGCATCTAACGGGAGATACTTAACCCTTAAATCGTCACACGGCCGAACCTGGGTTTATCTCGCCCCAACATCAGGTTCCCTTTCTGCGCTCACTTGGTACGACTCAAACCACCGTGAAAGTCGATCAACTCCGGATCGGCTTTCACTTCCCGGAGGATATCGACGTAAGCCAAATGTCCATTCTTGGAAAGGATCGTTATTGTTTCTACACGTTATTGATCCTACACGCGCCCGTTCTAACTCGGTCGTTCTACTGATTTGGAGTGGAGCTGTCTTTCTAAAATTTTGCACCGTAGGGTACGAACAAAAGGAAAATGTATTTTACAAAATTACTAGAAACCTCCTGCGAATTCATTCAAATTTTGACAGAAATATAGGGCAACTATCTAGAAAGTTTGAAAGAAATCGTGCTGTTATTATGTTATATGATGCGAAAAACACTATTTTATTTGATAAAAGATAGAATGGTCATATACTCGAGGAGGGCGGTCGGACCCCAATTTGCAAGGAGCTCATCTGAAGTGACTTGCAAGGAAGCCCCACCGGAGGTTATCTAGAACCATGGAAACGAGCATAGCCCTTCGACAGCATATTTTCGCTGTTGAACGAGGCCGCCACACCTTCGTTGCAATACTGTGTGTCTGGCATGGCGGAGCTCTGATTGTGGTCTCCAAATGAATTCGTGCCCGAAGAGCTTACACGGCAGGTTTTCCTTATTCACCTTATACCCCTGCACCTTCATGTATCCTAAGTAAAGATAGAATCATCGTCAATGGCGCAGCCACCGGTATTCAGTCTAGGCCTGCCTTAGTAAAGAACTCCAGACACCCCGGTTTTGCGCCGAGGTCTACCAATTCGATATCCCTAAAAGCTCTCTGGTGAGATAAAATACCAATATCATATGAACTTTTCATACATAAAGTCGTGAGCTTGCAGTATCCAACATATTTTATTTTTATATTTTATTTTCCTATTTTTTCTGAATCTTTATTTTTCGTCTTTTCATAGCAGCTGTTTTACAAGATTTCATGAATTCTAAAAGGCGTAAGCAAAAGCATTATTTAAAGTCATTTTAGAATTAAGAATCTAAAATAACCCGCAAATAAAACATATGGAGGTCTGTAAAGGATGCATGCATCACATAAAACCCTTTTCCTAATTTATCAAAATGATTAATAAATTCTTCTTCGAATTGAGATGGGGATTATGTAAATTGAATCCAATAAGCGAAGGAAAGTATGGAATGGAATATGGAAGCCAGAATCATCGGAAAATCATCCAACGCTTTTCTTTCAGCAGCCTTTTCCTCTCTAGTGGTCATCGCATTCGAACAGATACTTTGTAGAAAATTGTGGAAAAAATTCACGTTTACGGCGAGAATAATGTAAAAAGAAGTGTCGGATTTGGATGGAAAGCAAATATGGAGCAACCAGTGAATTGCATTTCTTGCAAGTTTAAATTTCAAAGAATTTATGCTTGGCTGGCGATTGAACTTTTGTGCATACGTTTTGGAGTTGTGTCATGGAATATTATAAATTTATAGCGATCTTTTATGTTTTCTTTTCAATTCTTATTCGACAAATATCCTTACTTTTAATTATTTTCCAAGCCTTCTTGTCAATAATAATTAGTTTTCAATCATATTCTTCAGAATTACCGACAAATCTTCCGTTTACTTATGTAAGCTGTTTACACCACCGGTCGATGTCCTGTTTGCTGCGTCAATTGCCGCTACATATAAAATGATTCTACTTCATTTTCTCGCTGATTATATATAATATTTCCTCAAGTAACTTTAAGAGTAACAATTCGAATAAAATAGAAGTTTTCGAGCCGTATCGTGGTTGTTCACACAACCAATACTGAAATTTCTTCAAACACCAACGAACCGCAAAGCGATGCTGCTACCCAGAGGACTATTGGAAGTACTTGATGTCTCGTCTTAGATCGCTGTTGGCTTTTTCCAGACAATAGTTGGTTCGAATGCAGCAAACCTTTGATAATCTTGCAGAATTTTATCTTTTATATAATCCACTATACATATAAAAATGGTAGTTTTTGGTAAATAAATCCGTCGGTAATTCACAGACTCCGAAACCGTTCAACCGATCGCCATGGAAATTGTTGTATGCAGTACCGGAGAAAAAGCGTGCTCAAAGTTTTATGAGAACGATACATTCATGGCTGTCTGTCTGTCTGTACGTATGTCCTTTCTTTTTAAGGTTTTGTGTGAAACAAAACCTTATTAAAATCGAGTCGGTGTCTGTCTGCCTGTCTGTCTGTCTGCCTGTCACACCCGATTTATTCAGAAACGGCTTGACCGATTGTCACGCGAGAGAGTGTAATATGCTGCTCCCTTTACATGCAGTAAGTGGCACCATTTTGTGTTAAGTTTAAGGGGGGCTCCCCCATATATGTGAATGGAGAGTGCAACATTTTTTTTCATAAAATGTGGCCATGTCGGGTGTTAAATGAAAGGTCTCAATTGGTACTTTTCGAAACTGGTTCCATATTTGAAATTGGGTGAAATATAGTGGAATGAGGGCTGAAAATATGACCCAAAAAAAGTGTAACAGGTCTCGTTCTCAGAACCTATCCTACCGAAAAATCTGGAAAAAATCACAATCATTTTTTTTTTGAATTTCGTGCACTCTACAAGCTGTATGACGTCATCACCACATATCAGTTCCTCAATACCACAACGAAATGGGTTCTTATGAATGGGGTCTCAAAGAATTATTTTATTTTAGTTTTTTAGTCATTTGTATATAAATATCAATTACTCCAAATAGACATGTGTGCATGTAGGTATATAGTATATGCGTGCTAATGAAGTTTGCGAGTAGTGTCTAATTCAGATAGATATATTTGTACATTAAACCAGCCGTATTTAATGTACGTACTATATATGTACATATGCATGCTTTTGTGCACGAAGTAAATCGGAAATATGGGTACGATCAATTTATGTACCTGCATGTGTATGTACAATATCCGGAAATAGGTAGTTTGTTTGTTTAAGGTGAGTATAATATCTATGACTGTAATATGTACGTATTTATTGTGGTTTGTAAAAATATGCAGGAATATGTTGGATTTGTAGCTTTATACGGATGCGTTGAAGTTTCTTACATAAGATAAACACAAAACCTTTATACCCGAAGCGCGAGCTTCCTGGTTCATGGTTTTTTTTTTTGAGGAGGTGGAAATTTTCAAAAGACACTGGCCTGGACACGCCAGCGTGTGGGATTCTCACCCATTAAAACCACCCCGACTTCTCCCAACCCCTGTGGAACTACCTTAAGGTATTACATCACGAGATGCAGTCAGCTCACTCTAAGTTGGTCACCTTTCGTCTCAACACGGCGTACGTAACCGTGCTTTTCTACTCTCCTCTGCCTTTCTCAGTTGGCTCTGGATAGATGTGACCATGGAGTTGATCGCATCCCACTCTTCCTGACATGCTAGCATTTTGCGCACCAGTTTTTCTGGTACGAGTACCTCTCCAAGAGTAGGTTCACAGTAGGTTCTTTCTTTCTTGTACAAATTTCGGATTGTGGAAGAATATGTGCTCTGGGTCCTCTGGACAATCGGGTGAGGTATCTAGTTTAAACCTGAACAGGTACTGGCGATATCCTCCATGCTCCGTGAGAAACTGGATAAGATTATAATTAAGCTCACCGTGTCATTTCTCCAACCACTTCTTGATGGCAGGGATGAGCCTGTGTGTCCTCCGACCCTTTCCCATAATGCTCTTGGCATCTGTTTAAAGATCTCTTCCTTTCAGCGTTTTTCGTCTGCAATAAAGGAGAGATAGACTTCGCATTGTATATATTCGTGATCTCATCTGCCATGATGTCAATGGGCATTATTTCAGAGATGATGAATGCTCCATCATCTGTGACAGTCCTGAATTCCAAGCGCACCCTTAGAGGTAATCTTTTGTAGACTGAACTGAGTTTGTTAGCGTTAAATGTGACTTGCAATACCTTTCCCCAAACTGGAGCCGCATAGAGCAGGATCGGACTCACTACCCTAGCTAGAAACAGCCGGGAAGCGTGACGTGGTCCTCCCACGTTCGGCAACAACCTTGCGAGGGCCACACTTGCAGTGGATGCATTGTCATAAGCATAATGCGTGTTGCTCCTAAGTATTTGATGGCAGGTTTAGAAGTGATGACATGATTCCCAATTTTAATACGGCATAATTTCCTTTGCGCGCTTGGTAATGATGACCGCTTCCGTTTTTCCTCGACAAGTGTCAGACCAGAACTCTCTTGGAAACCCTTATCAGCACTTATTGCTTTCCATAAGTATAACTCAGCATTTTCGCGGTGCGACCACAATCAGCGCTATATTGTCGGCGTAGCCCACCACCGTGGGTTCCACCGGAAGGGGAAGGTTAAGCACATCGTTGTATATGATGTTCCACAGCAGTGGGCCCAGTACGGAGCCCTGTGGGACACCCGCAGAGACAACGTAATCCTGGGGTCTGGCATCAGTGTCATACCAGAGCCTCCGTTCTTGTAAATAGCTGTTGACAATAGCTGCAAGATAAGCGGGAATACCAATCTTCGCCGGAGATTCCCGTATTAAGTTCCAATGGGCCGAGTGAATGCATTTCTCACATCCGGGGTCACTACCACGCAATATCTGCTAGTACTGCCCTTTCTGTGGATTGCATCTTCGGCCAAGCCAGTAACCATTTTGATGACATCGTTGGTTGATTTGGCTTTACGGAACCTACACTGTCGATCTGAGAAGCCTCCCTGGCTGCCAACAACCGGGAGTAATCTAAGAGGATAGATATTGTCTTCTATTTGTAGTTAAGTGTAAAATTGATAGACCAGTAGCTTACTCCAAACTACAATTTTATTTTATTATGCATATATATAGCAACTTACTCCCTTCATCAGCGCAAAGCTGAAGTAGCTTTGTACCGATGAAGTAAGTTGCGCCCGAAATATATATATACATAATAAAATAAAATTGTAGTTCGGCCTGCTACTTTAGCTTTGTACTGATGAAGGGAGTAAGTTGCTCCGGAAATACATATATGCATAATAATGCATTGTTCCCACAGTGTCCAAAAGGCGAATAGGTCTGTAGGATGTTGGCTCACTAGTAGGTTTGCAGCCTTAGCCAGTAGCAATAATTTCTGCGGCTTCTATGATGAAGAAAATATCCCCTCGGACATGCATGTTTCGAACGCGTAGATTTCTAACAGCTCGTCATTGATGACTGGCGGTATTGGGGTCATATTCAGAGGTCGCTGGAAGCTGTCTGTGCCCTCCTCTTGCTGGAAGGATACTTTGTAACAAAAGTGAAGGGCACGTGATCTGTGAAGATGATCGGCCTCTGAATCGCCCCATCATGATTCAATAGAGGTTCCCCCACGACTTCCTTATAGGCGCCCTTGATCGATTCTTCCTACCGCCCTCTGAGCCGCTCTTCTGGCTAGGTGACAGGCTTCTCGAAGGCCGACAAGTTCAGTATTCCCACAGTAGTTTGGTCTTCTACTGGGGAATGAACACGCTTTGGCAATGCAGTGGACCACATGGGCAGCTCTTCCGTAAAGACACCTGCCTTATAAGGTTGACCTGGCCGCACCTATATGAAGTTCTGCTTATCCAGAGCTTTAGCAGACCAGCCTGACATCTTTCTCGGTTTCGATCATGATGGTCTTCTGCCCGGTGACTCCAGCCATGGCTTAAAGAAGATTGACTTCTGATCAATGTGGGTGCAGTCTTTGCTGACGGACCAGGGCATACCACGTGCCAGTGCAGGGCTGACAAAAGTTAGGTCTACGATTGAGGTAGATCCCCTTTCTGAAAGGTATTTACATAACCTAATAGACTGCGCCCCCCTGCATTTGTCTCTCTACTACCCTACTCACGGACCCAAACATTGAAGTCACCAGCAATCATCCTTTGCATCGAAAACAAGACTGTCAAGCATTTCTTTGAATTCGGACAATGTTAGACTTGGGATGCAAGGGCTATACACATATACCCAGTTTATTTTCGCCCCACAAAACCGCTGCATATATGACTCCCAGTACATTGTATGGAAGTTTGCAAAGTGACCAAACGCGAGGCACCTAAACCACCTCTTTAGAGAAATCTGCCGACAGCAAACAACCCATCCGATTCGAACTTTTCCAGCCGCGAATAGCTTCTGTACTGTGTCCCCTGGTAATCGCAATGTGGTTGTTTGAGTATTGCTATAGGCTTTCGGCAAACTCACAATGGACTTCTCGGCAAGTTCCTCCAACTTGAACTGTTCCATCAAGGCAGTGCAAATTTCTCCTTTGGATGTCACTTCATCGAGATCCTTGCACTTGAGATGGATCTCATATTTTTGGGTCCATACTGTAACACTCTCCCCAATTGAGTTGTTAACCTGAGTTCGGAAGCAATCAGTGTTTCCCAAGCTATTTTTTTTTCAGCTCAAACATGAGGTCACCCTTCTGGGTCCTTCGAATCTTGCTGACATTTCCGCCTAGATCTTTTAGGTCGGGGTCAGCTTTGACCTTTTTCAGTATCTCCGCGGAGGACAAACTTCATTCCTGGAGATCACAATTGCTTCTGGGTGATTTCGCACTTTTGCC
Organism: Hermetia illucens; assembly: GCF_905115235.1. Lineage (NCBI taxonomy): Eukaryota > Metazoa > Arthropoda > Insecta > Diptera > Stratiomyidae > Hermetia > Hermetia illucens. Next base: position 85,117,683 of record NC_051850.1, on the reverse strand, counting down.
ATTTTCTTTGCCCTTTTATTACCTATCTTATTCCATCCACCGTTTTCATTCCTCTTGGATTTTTCCGATTCGATTGCTGGAACGTGCGCTTGGGGGACCTGCTTTCTCTCTTTGGCACATTTAGTTCCGCCATTCGGAACTATTTGTATTGCTGATTTCCCAGAGGATCCACATTTTTTCCGCATTATCTTGTTTGGTGGCAGGTTGATTACATTACGATTAGGTATCACTTGAGTCGCCTGTGACACCGTTGGGGCAACAGATTTTGACCTGCCGTTGGAATTTCGTTCCTCCAGCTGTGACTTGTTGCTTGTCCTTGATGAACAGACAACTCAACCATTTTTGCACCAAGCTATATGAAGGGTAATTCTTCTTCTTCAAGACTCTGCTGTTCATGAATGATAACCCGATTACTACTTTTAAATAGTCCTTCACATTTCGCATTCGTTGGCCTTCCCTCCACTTGATGTTTTTTATGTTTGGCATCTCAAAGTTGACGAACTTCTTCTGACTGGGCCCTTTTCCTGGTCCTGGAGTACCTCATACTGTTGCTCCTCTTGAATTTGTGCGGTCGGTGTTGGTGCTGTTTTTATCGTCCAGCGAGCTGCTTTTAATTCATCCTCCTCCGATTTTGTTACTGGTGTTCTTGGTAGAGTGGCACTTGGCATAAACGCTTCCCTTTTCAAATCTAAAATACTTGTAGCACTAAATGCTACGGTGGCCTAGTTATCCATCACCGAGGCACTGCGATCGAAGGATATCGACGACCGGGAGCCCGCTTGCTCACTCCCAAAAGCCACCGGTACTGGAGTTGCGAGCCCCTACACCGTAAGTTTTCTCCTTCTCAAGTCTTTAATAGCTGTTTTTTGTTGTGGGTATCTTCCTCAAAGCCATTTTGGTCCACGCACCAGAGATGAGCACACACTAGCCCATGCACAGTCAGAAAAGAAAAGTGCGTGAACACATATTTATACATCAATAGATATGCCCCAATCCGCCAGCTGGGGTCGCGTCAGATAGGAGATTTGGCTACTGCACACAGGTCTCTCTGTCTGTCTTTCCGCCACATGCATCTTTCTCGGAGACTGTTATACCATCATCAACGGCGCAACAACCGGTATTCGGTCTAGGGCTGCATTAATAAGGAACTCCAGACATTCTGGTTTCGCGCGAGGTCCACCAATTCGATATTGCTAATAGCTGTCTGGCGTCCTGACCTACGCCACTGCTCCATCTTAGGCAGGGTCTGCCTCATCTTCTTTATCTACCATAGATACTGCCCTTATAGGCTTTCCAGGCTGGATCATCCTCATCCCTACAGATTAAGTGACCCGCGCACCGTAATCTATTGAACCATCGCTTATAGATTTCGTCGTTATGTAGATTACGGAAACGTCCATCCTCATGTAGGGGGCCAAAAATTCTTCGGACCATTCTTTTCTCGAATGCTATTCATGTCGAATGGTCTTGAGAGTGATCCTGTTGCTTTTATCTGGCCTCGCGCATTGGTCAGGGTTAGCCTAGTCAGTCTTATTAATTTCTTTGGGATACCGAAATTCTCTCATGGCCGTGTACAATTTTACCCTGGCTGTGCTATCATAAGCGGCTTTAAAGTCGATGAAAAATGGTGCAACTGATGTTTATTCAAATAGTTTTTCCATCGCTTGCCGCACAGAGGACGGACTGTGTCTTCTACACTTGGTGGTGGCAGTATTTGCCCGTCGTATTCAGTTGGCATGACCTCCAACTCGCCGATGTTCTGGTTGTTCAATAGTTCATCAGAATACTCGACCCATCGCTCCAATGTGCCCATTCTGTCGGAAATCAGATTTCCCTCTTTGTCTCGATAGGATGAGCATCGAGGTGTGTAAGGCTTCACCCGGCTTCACCGCCTGACCCTACACTTTTCGAGTTCACAGACTTGTTGGTTCTCTCAGGCTTCCTTTTTCCGTTTGTGATGTCGCTTCTCCGCTCGCCGGAATTCGTGATAAGTCTCCGCGCCTGCCCCCGACCTATGAGAATGCAACATTACTCGGTATGCGGCATTCTTCCCTACTGCTGCCAGCTTCATCGTCGTACCAGTCGCTTCGACTCTTTTTGCGGCTGGGGCCAAATGTGTTAGTGGCCGTATTTATGATTGGACCGCTTTCCGCGCAAACCAGGTACTTCCAACCGTTTCGGGTGAACTGCTAATTAAATAATCCGCAGTCCGTTATCATTTGTATTTTGATGTAAGCTATTCGAGCCAACGTATTGTCTGGCTCCGTTCCTACTTGGCTGTTAAAATCCGCAAGTATGATTTTGAATCATATCTGGGACAGACTTCGAGGGTTCGTTGTACTGTCTCGGAGAAGGCATCCTTCTCCGGGGCTCCTGTTAAGGCTTTGTAACAATTTGTTTTCCGTGAATGGTTGTCAGCCCTACCCAAGCCCCAACGTGGAGGACTAGTTGGTGCAATTTGTCCCAGTTTTTGGGGACCGGAGACTTCCCTCATCCCTCTCCATCTGCAGCTTTTTGTTAAAAAAGAGCTCCCAGCGGTCACCATGTGGAAGTGGAGACAGGGTTTGGTAGTAGAGCTGTTGGTGTTGGTTCAGCAGGCGTTTCCCAGGTTTTATGCTCCATCGTGGTTACCAATCCAGGTTTCGCCTTGGGACCTATACTAACCTTTTACCACCATATTTGTTGAAAAGGTCGGAACTGAGAACAATCACGCACAGTGAGTTACATCCTTTTACGTTGAATTTAAGGGGGGGGGGGGGGGTCCCTATATATGGAAAAGCGGTGTGTACATTTTTTTTCACCAAGTATAGTCCTGTAGGGTATCACATGAAAGGTCTCGGTTAGTATAATACTTTCAGAAGCCGGTCTTAATTTTAACATTTGTTGTAAAGGTGGGGAGTGCGGAGTGTCGAAAATGATCATTTCTTTAACGAGCCCATTGGCAGAAACTACCCAACCGAAAGATCTGAAAAAAATCAAGAGGTACCTAGGCTACTGATACCCTTTCAAATAAAATTAGTAATAGTATATTACTATAATTATTGGTCATTTGCTCCAAAACACCCCTTCAGTTCATCCTAGTACCACGAAATTGCATGCAGTAATGTAGGCTATAATATAGAGTATGATTCTACTAAGTTTTGTGGCAACCGCACTATTATTAACAAAGTTGTTGTTCCTTTGCAAATTCAAGATTATAAATGTCAATATCACCTGAAAGTGAATAGTCTCACATAATATATGCATATATTACGTGCTATGTACTAATGGGACAAATGCACACTCAAATGTCTTTATATAAGAAATACACAAAACTTTTCATTCCTGAAGCGTCCAGTATATTTTATATAGAATAAGGTATATAATTCCAATTTCTAAAAAAAATTTCATAAAGTAACCATTTTCGTTGCTGCCGTTTTCTTCAAAATTTTAGGTGGAAAAGAAATACGTATTCACTCATTTAAAATATGATTTCCATACCAAAAACCTTAACAAAAACGAAAGAAATGAACAAGCATGCAAACTAAAAGTTGAATAATTTGTCACAATTCACAGCCCTGAAGATTATTGTCATGTATAAGAATCCAATCGCTGCCCAATTCATCACGAGATTGAGGTAGGCCCCGTTAATAAATTGCAGTATTTGACTGCAGTCCTTACGTGATGATAAACATTAAGCCGACTGCATCATGTGAAAAATTAAACCATACCATTATAGATTCTCCACTATGTTTGACCGTCGACACTACGTATTTGACGTCCTAACGTTTTCCAAAAAGTAGCCGAACATGACGACGTGGAAAAGAGCATAAATTTTGATTTGCTGAACCATAAGCTACGGTTCTTGCAAGCATCATAATCGCGAGTAACATTTTGTCCGATATTAATGGCGAGTGGGTCGAAAAGCAATTGGTTTTCCATACCATCTAACATCTAACAACCTAATGTAGAATAAATTTAGATTTCTAGCCGTATTTTTCATGTTTCAAAACTTTCACGAATTGTCCGCATAATCTACGACGTGAGGACACCATTTTAATAGGATGTTTTCACACAATACGGGAAAACAGACAGTTCTGTACTTCAGTTTATTTCTTTGAAAATTCGCTACCCTTCCTTCTTGCAACCGTGTTCATGATTCCCCCTGCAAAGTGACCGAAATCAAGCACCTGAAGAATTTATTAAGAGATACTTACTCCCTCAATGTGCACACGATCTACCATTCCAGCGACAAGCTAATAATAGTGGTCTGTGTACCTCCATATGTCTTCTTCATCGTCTTTATCGCACTTTCTTCTATTCCGTTGAAATTAGTTTCTTCTCTTAGGGCAACACCGATAACATATCCTCCCACGATGTTACTTCCTCTAGGTCCTCGAAACTCGATTACTATCTCTTGCTTTTTACCTTTCACTTCCGCTTGATCATCGAGTATTTCCCCCACCTGCCCACGAAAACTATCCTTGGTTTTCACCCTTGATTCGAACATCCCCGCACGCCTGATACGGCTACCGCCAAGTCTGCTGATTCCGGATCGGCTTTAATCTTCCGGAAGATATCAGCGTAAGACATATTTCCTTTTTGGAAATAATGATGATGGAATGATTATTTCCGGGCTAATCTCCTTTTTTTCCTCCTGCCAGTTTTTGCTACCCACGTTTCACCATTGCTTGGATTTACAAACTGCAGATTTTTACCCTTTTGTGAAAGTTAAAACAGTAAACGTAAATTTTTTTTGGAAATTTAACCGACTCAGCTCAATTTGCTACCTTCTCTCTCTTCTGTAACAACAGCTACATTTTTGTCGGTCCGGGGCTTATCCGTACTCCCTTCCGAGTATCGAGAAGAGTCTCGATTGCCGAGGGGTAACATCGCCCTCAGTGGTGCCTTTCCAAGCTTCGAGCTGTTACGAAAAGGATCTGACGTGGACCTAATTTCCATAAGCTAAGTTTACTACTAGTGAGGCACTCTGGACGCCGGGAGCCCCCCAAAGGCCACCGGCACTGGGTTTCCGAAGGCCTGAACTGTAAAAAAACTACCTTCTTCGTCTTTCATATTTGGTTTGATTTCTGGGTATGCTTCTCATTACTATTTTTTATCCATGGGTGGGCATTTGTTTCCATCGACTCGGTCTGCGTATAATCATGCCCAGGCGCACACATCTTCTGATGCGTACGTTTGCATGTTTATATCATCCGCCTAGTGTTCCCTTATCAGCACGAAGAGGCGCCCAGTGGGACATTTTTCAACTCCACACAGATGATAATAATAATCTAGGAAACAGTCTACTAAGCAAAATATACACTCCTAGAAGTGCAACGTCAAATAGGAAGACATATGTATGAACTTGTTTAAGATTAAATGATATACAGTGTCGGAAAAGATCCTGCTCAAAGTTTTTCGAAAAGTTTGTCGTTCAAGAAGCCTGTAATTAATAATAATGATCTTTGGCGCAACAATCCATATTGGATCAGGGCCTTGAAGTGTGTTAGAGCACTTCATTTGAGATCGTAAACAGTATACAACAATACACTGCAGAAGGCAATGTGGTCGCCCGAGATTATTACCCTGGTTTGACTCAGGTATCAATTCATAGCTGAGTCGACTGGCACTCGAGATCCAATCACGATAACAAATCCCTCTGCCACCAGTGATGTTTGAACCGCGGTCTTCCACTATGATAGCCCAGCGCTCTAACAAAACGAGCTCCCGGGGCGCTCAGAGAGATAACAAAATTTGTCATTCTGACGTTTGACTTATCAACGTATACGCTCAAACGAAGTCAATAAACGATAAATTCTACAGTCTTCTTGAGTAAATATTTGACTCACTGCCCTCGAATGTCGTAAAAATTATATTGGCGGCTTCAATCCAAAAATCAGAAAAGAGCTTATCCCACTGTAGAACTACTGGGGGTTATATTCATTGAGTTCATTTGTAGTAAAAACACGGCAATCTCGTCAACTTGATTTTTCTCATTGCAGGAGCCAGACCTCACCAGATGAGACGACGTTCAACCAGATTGGCGACGTCTTCAGTAAAGTACAATCTGCATCTAATATCTTTGACGTACGCTTACACCAGGGAGCAGGACAACGACCGCTACAATTATCGCCAGAACAATATATCAATGCTGGGTAGCAGATAGTGACAGTATTACGATGAACCCGCTTCGATATTGAAAAGAACGATGATATGGCATCAGAATATGTCATAGTGTTAGAATAGCAAATCTTACAGACGCTGAAGCGAAACCAGGAAGCCGATGACATTGATATGAAGTAAAATCAACTTAAATCAAGACTGCTACAGAGATCAGCAGAGAAATCATCGAATACGGATCGCGACTCAAATGGAAGGAATGATTTGATAAAGAGTACCAGCAGGCAAGCGATCAGAAAACACTGTATATAACCCACGAGAGGCAAACTGAATAAATACGTAGAATTAAGACATATCGGTGACAAAATCTGCAGAAATAAGAACGGAAAGATCTGCAGAGTGAAGGATAACTTTAAAAGACTTAGTGTAAGATTTGCCTACAATCTGACGAAAACAGATTCATACCAAAGTTCCAGGCCAGGACTAAATTTTACAGAGACGCAACAGGGAATTTCGTCGAAGGTATGGAACTTATTACCTGTTCCATACCCATCGATGGGCCCACTATTTTGGGCAGTTACTCAATCGCACAATCCAATGTTCGCATATCGAAGGAACAAAGGACGAGGACAGCAACAACAACAAAATTGTTCGGTACTGTATTAATTAATGTCTAACATTGACCCGACCCGACTATTACCCGAAATTGCTTTGTATCAGCAGACGAATGTATTACGGGATGCCATAGAAACAAAAGAAATAGTGTGCATTTTCGGATATCGATGGAGCTATTCATAACACATTTCCTGATCTGCGGGGGAATGGAAAACACCCTGGATTTCTGGAAGGGCAAAATGTTAGAGAGTTGGCATATGGAAGTACCGACAGGTAAAAAATCTATTGTCATGAATACTACTCAGTTGTCCACAGGGCGCGGTACTATCACCGCTTGTGTGGAGTATGGTATTGGACGAAATCCTAGACGAGCTAACAAATACTGTATTACAGGTCCAGGGTTACGAAGGCGCTATTGTTTGAATCCGTATAAGTAAATATGAGGATACCCGTGCTCTGGATTAAGGATTACTAGTGCTTGGTGCAGGAAGGTGGGGCTGCGTACCAATCCAGCCAAAATCACCATAGTGTCATTGACTAGGAACGGTAAGGTTGATCACCTGAGAGCCATTAGGTTACATAGCAAGCAGGGAAATAAAAAAAAAGAGGTAAAATATTTAGGAACTATACTCGATCAAAAATTACTCTAGAAGACGCCTGTCGGAAACATTTGCCAGCAAGCTACGAGAGCTGTGATGACTTGCACGGAAAAAATGGTTTCACCCGAAGATACTATTTTGGATTTACATTGCAAGACCTGTGGAGTGGTAATCTGGACAGAAAAAAAAAGACTGAACTCAACACACAAGCCAAAGAGTTACACAAACACGACAGACTGGCTTCTGTGTGTATCTGTGGGGCAATGAGGACATTCCCAACGACATCCCTGGAGGTCATTCTGGGATTCACCCCTTTCCATCAGCAAAGACAGATACAGACAAGGTGGGCGATTGTCAGGATTTTGGGGGGTATTAGCGAGGCAAGGAGCTGCCTAAATCGAAGGAATATTGGCATTTTTTCTAGGCGACATGCCAAATTATGGATTCGAAAGGATAACATAGCAACAGGGTTTCACTTCAATAGGAAGTTTGAAACACGTTGAAATAATAAGGCAAACTTGGAGCACGTGGCTTTGCCATATGGCTTAAATCAGCAACTGATTACAGAGCCGGATTCCGCATAGGAGAGATACTCAACTAACCTTCCAGGAATGAGCGGTCCAGTGTGCTTATAGGGGGTACGATCCCAAGCGCAAAAAGGACTGTTTAAACCTCACCAAGAAGAACCTCTGGATTCTAGTGGAAATATTCACTGGTCATTTCAGACTAAAAAATCACCTGGGAAAGCTAGGGATATCTACAGAGACTGCCTGCAGGTTCTATGCGGAGTGTGCCAAACATCTATATACATTTTCGGACAGTGTCCGGGAATTGTGCAAAGTAAGCACCTGGGAGAGCACTTGATACCAACTGCAAAATTAAAATCTTTGGAAGTAGGGAATATACTAAAATTCCTAACAGTTATAGGCTTGCTTGACATACTGTAGTTAATAGGTACACTATAACCAGTAAAAGGGCACAATCGTTCCTTGAGGAAGAAGTGCAACTTCCCTTAACAGAATAGTGATAATAATACAAGTACACTATTCTGCATACGTGCTTGATGTTGCGAGGAACTCTCAACGGATTTTTCCACTAACGTACCTCCGGCGACCAGTGCCCCTTTATTTTTTAAGTAGGTAGGATCGTCCGAGCCTAAATGCTTGGCGCTTAGTGCTAGTAAAATGCGACATCCACCGAGATTGTTATAAGTCGGGAAATAATAATTAGTAACTTGATTTGTGCAGATATCGGAACGGGATGTGTTTTGAGGCGCATCACTGTGATTTTGTTTAAAATTTTTCGATTAGAGAGGTTCCGAGAATGAGACATGCTTCACTTTTTGGGGGAAACCCTTTGAATCCTTATTCCCCTGTGTTTCAACCAATATCAAAAATAAAATCTGTTTCGAAAAGTACTGATCGCACCATTTCGTTTGATACTTCACATGAAATTACACCTCCCATTTTGGATATATGAGGAGCTCCCCCATTCAGCATGCAAAAGGAATCACACCACATGTTGTCAACAAGTTTCATAAAAATAAGTTCAACCGTTTCCTAGTAAATTGGGTGTGACCGACAGTCAGACAAACAGCGAGATGAACAGGCGGACAGACGGACATACAGACATTGAACCGATTTTAATGAGGTTTTGTTTTACAAAACTTTTCAAAGAATCAAATATATAGGAATTACATTGAATAAGGTTCTTTGGAACAAACATTCAAAGTAAAGATGAAACGACCTCTCCTAGCTTATACAGGGTGCGGCAGCATAACTTCCTTTTTTAAAATGCGCGCCACTCAATTAGTTGATGTCATAGCGGAGCACTAGTGGTCTCGTTCAAGAGGGGATACTGTAAAGTTTTGTCCCAATACGGTTCAGTCGCCATCATGCGTTGGAATAGTGAGGAGCGTCCCTTTGCCGTTGAGGTTTACTTTTCAAGCGGATGTTCGGTTATTGCAACCCAGCGTGCATTTCGGAATCGCTTTAATTTAGCCCCGTTGGCTCCCGTCCCAGACCGCAAATCAATTGTTACATGGGTCACTACATTCCGACAAACTGCAAGTGCGACAAAAGGAAGAACTGGAGTCCCTCGGCCCGTTAGATCACCTCAGAACATTGAAGCAGTGAGAGTGTCAATGTTGCGATCGCCACGGCGTTCTGCGCGCAAACACGCATCTGCCCTTGGACTATCCGATCGTTCTGTGAGAGGAATTCTTCGTGATGATCTTCATTTTCATCCCTATAAGATGGCGATAGTGCAGGAACTTTCAGAACGTGACTTCAATTCTCGGATGAATTCGTATGAGCTTCTTCTTGATGTCGTTCCCGAGGGTGCTATTGTTTTTTTTAGCGATGAAGCCCATTTTCAATTGTGTGGGTTGGTTAGCAAACAAAACATGCGCTACTGGGCTGACACCAACCCTCGAGAATTGCATCACAGCCTTTGCATTCACCCAAAGTCACAGTGTGGTGTGCAATTTCCTCAGCTGGAATTATTGGTCCCTGGTTTTTTGAGGAAAATGAGGTTACAGTGACAGTGTATTCGGACAGGTATGTAAACATGCTACAGAATTTTTTTTTCCCACGGCTAGAAAATTTGGATTTGGGGGACACTTGGTTCCAACAAGACGGTGCAACAGCACACACTTCAAGAGCATCGATGGCTGTTTTGAGGGAACACTTTCCAGAGCGCCTTATCTCAAGGCGATTTGGAATGGCCGGCACGCTTTTCCGATCTGTCCCCTTGTGATTTTTTTCTATGGGGGTTTTTGAAATCCCGTGATTATGTGAACCGTCCAAGAACCCTACAAGATTTGAAGACCAACATCCAAGAAGAAATTGCCAACATAACACCTGCTATGCTAACAAGAGTGATGACAAACGCCAGAAGTCGGTTTACGCAATGTATGGAGAATGGGGGACGTCACCTAACAGATTTGATCTTCAAAACAATATAAATAAAAACTTTAGACATGTACCTACATTATAAAAAATAAATAAATATTTCCCGATGCATACAATAGTTTTTATTGAGTTTTGAAAAAACGAAGTTATGCTGCCGCACCCTGTACATTATGTAAGTCGGCCTATAGCCCGTGACACAAGCTCAGGCTTTATAAGGTGACGTGGAGTAAGGTGAGACAAAAGATTTTGCATTGCAAGCATCACTGTAAACAAAACTTTATGACTGGGTACTACCAATATCCGATCCAGCTCATCGGCCATGTTTTGGAATTTCCGCATATCTGGGCAGTGATATACTCGGATTTACTGAAACACTGAAACTTTTAATCTTTGCTTGATTGCAGGAAAACAAAGCCTAAGCCTGTATTGAGTAGTATGTAGATAGTAGCATTTCCGCGTGAGGAGTTCGTGGGTAAGGTTCTCAACCTTCCAGTATTAAGGTCCAGCGAAATACTCATTGACTGTCACATTGCGGCTCAGTCCAAGAGATTCTCTATTGGCAAGTGCCTAATTGTCTCTTTAACTAGCCAAAGTTGGCAAATCGCTTTAATCTGTTGGCTTTTTGTGAAGGAGCCGGTTGGCGGTTGCTGCAATTGGGCTTTTTACAAAGGCGAAAGTGTTTGGAGGCCCGCTTTTTATGGGTAAATATTCTCAATCAGTAGTAAGTCGATGTTCTAATAATCAGATTTTAGGTGCGACTAACAGCTCAAAATCGGTCCAAGAAAAAGTCTGGAAGTTGAGGTGTCAATCTATTTCCCTTTTGACTTGATAAAGTTTAAAAGAATTCAATTACGCATATAACAAAGTATTGCAAGACAAGCATAATGATGAAATAAAAACTATCCCATTTGTTTGGATTTGCTGTTCATTTGTAGTGAGAGAGTGTCATTGGCGATAGTGTGTGAATTTACATACTGTTGACTTCAAAAGGGTGTGGTATACGTTGAAAAAATGAAAAGTGAACTGTTTTATCCGCTGGTTTCAAAATTTTAGAACTTCTTTTCTGAGTACCTATGTATACGTCAAGGATCTTCAAGGCTCATAATTGGGTTCCGGTTTCCGGTAGTTTTCAAAAATAATGAGAAAAGAACAATGAGAACAATAGAGATGAGATTGCCATTCATAAATAAATAGGGAAAGTTTCCTTGAGAATTAGGTTCATTTTGTTTACATTGTACAAAAGAGGAACAAATATGCAAGTCATTACAGGTATCTCCTTCCACTGCATGTACGAGTACAATGAAACTTTGTTACATCATTGCAACACTCAGGACATCCCAAGTGTTTGAATATCTGAACAAGGGAACAACCAAAGTAAGATACCACTGGAACAAGCCATTCAATTGTTTTGCTTGCAGATACTACAGTTGGGAAAGCGTTAGGAAAACATAATGTTACGCAATTTATTTAGAGGGGGGTAGAAATGCACGTACATATGTACGTTGTCTAATATGTGCACCATTCGTGCGCTATGAATTTGAACAACGAAAAACTATTTGCCCTGCTGTATGGTATTATATGTCACTTCCGCATTATCTCCGGGAAACGAAAGTTTTCTTTCATTTCACAATGCCAGTGACTTTCTTAACTGGATTAAGAGTCCTCTCCTATTTCATTCCAGTCTTGACATATGTTCAGAATAAAGCGACGTTGCATTCTTTGTGCTGCATACAGAGGAGCTAGAGTCATTGTTACTTGCTTTGCACCTTCATAAGTATGACTGTTCCACTTATCATCTACTAAGAACTCTGTGCCAGGAGCGAATTTGAGTTTCCGTGCTCCTTCATAAAAAGCACAGTACACAGTTATAAATATGTGTCAAGGAACATTGCGAATAGGAAAAGTCAGCACACATTGGTTTTGTTCAGTGATGGGATTCCTAATACATTAGTAAATTCATGCAAGTGGACAATCCAACTTAATAAACTATTGGGTACCGTACATGAACGAAATAATGTTTCGTTAGGGATCAGAGAATTTTTTTCCAAAATGTACCATATCTATTTTTTACAAAACGCTGAGTATGCTGCTCTACTCGGAATCACATGAAAGAAGCGTCCTTATACTTATGATCGGTACATTGTGCAATTGAACGTACTGAAATACTTATTACATCTCGCAGTTTCTATCTTCACAAAATTCGTACAGAATTTTAGCTTTGCTGCATCCCCCCGCTTGCACCTCCACTTAAAAAAGGCCGGGAAAGTATGTTAATGACAAAAGCGTTTAGGAAACGCTTATAAACGATGCAAGAATAATCCACCTTCTGGGAATGCATAATATTCGGGACTTTACTGTGAGGTCGGTATGGAGTTTTTGATCAAATATGTTCGTTCTTTTGAAAGTGAAACTGAAACATTGACTTGAAATGACAAGGCAGCGTGTACCATTACTTTAGTTCATGCCCTTTAATCATACTTAATTATATCAACATACATACGTAGTTCTGTTTTTAATTTCTGTATCTTTATATTTGTAGTTGCGCAATTACCGCCTTCTATTAATTGTGGCTGTGGGATACCAGTCGACTCAGCTGTGAATGAATACGTGAGTCAAATCAGCAATGTTGAACACATTGCCTCCTACAGTGTACTGTAATGTACCGTTACGTTCTCGAATAAAATGATCCAATTGCCAACGATTATTATTATTTCCGAGTTATCACAATCTCGGCAGATGCCGGATTTTACCTAATACTAGAACTAAGTGCCAAGCATTTAGGCTCGCATGATCCTATCTACTTAAAAACTAAAGGGGCGCTGGTGGTGGTGGCCGGTGGTAGGTCAGTGGGAGACTCTGTCGAGTACTCCCCGCAACATCGAGCACGTATGCAGAATGGTGTACTCCTGCATGGTTTGAACCAGACCTTGCGAAAGTCCCAGGACATCAAGGGAAACCGTGAGGGATTTAGGTACAATACCTGTAGCTCACAATATTATTGGAACTACAACCACCCGCTTGAGACGCCAAATTTCTTTGATTTCCCGAGCCAATGGCTCATAGTTCACCTTCTTCTCCACGTATTTCCGTTCAATGTTGCTATTATGGGGGATAGCAACATCAATAATATACGCGGAGCGACCCGTCTTGTCAACTAACAGTACGTCAGGCTTGTTGTGTAGAGTGTGGCGATCAGTCAGAACTTGCCGGTCCCAATACATGTTGTAAGCAGAACTATCAAGTACTGCTTGCGGCTCATATCGGTAAACCAGACATGTTCCCGTGATCAGCCCATGCTTATATGCAAGGTTTTGATGGATAACCTTACATACAGCATTATGCCTGGTGATGTATTGCACCGGTGCCATAACAGTACAGCCAGAAATGAGATGGTCCAACGCCTCTAACTCCGAACCACACATTCTGCAATGGTCGTTCTTCACCCATTCTTTCATGATGAGCTTTTTATAAGCTCTGTTGGCGACCACGCCATCCTGAAGGGCACACATAATCCCGTCCGTCTCAGCAAAGAGCTCCCCAGCGCACAGCCATCCGTTCGACAAATGCAAATCATCAAATGGCTGCCAAAGACAGTTCACTTGGTTACCGTGCATTGCATTCGACTTTCATTAATCGATCCGCTCTTGCTCCGATTTCACCCCACTCAGAGAATTGAAACATCGATTCTTCAAGTGGAGTCAGCGCACAATCTGCCTTACAGACAGCAGCATGCAAGCGACTCGCATACAGATTGATGTAATCTAGGTTCACCAAGTGTGTCAGTTCGCACTTAGTACGTAGGTCATACTTTATTGCAAAACCATGCCTTCTAGCATCATTCAGTAGCCATAAAAGAGGGTTCAGTGCCATACAAAACCAAAGGGGACTCAATGAGTTCCCCTGGAAGATGCCCCGCCATATACGGATGGGCTCTGAGGTATTAGCACCATCAGATGTAGGAACTGATAAGGTAGTATGCCACCCTTCCATGACTGTCGTCAAAAACTTTATTATTTTCGGATCAATGCGATACAAATGTAGGATATCGATTAGCCAAGTATGCGGAATGCTATCAAAACCCTTGGCATAATCGATATAGCAACTAAAGAGGTTTCTTTGGCCTCTAGTTGCTTGTCCTACAACTACCGAGTCGATAATAAGTTGCCCTTTGCAACCCCTTAACCCAACTCGGCAGCCCTTCTGCTCCTCGGACAGAATGTCGCTGGTCTCGAGGTGCGCATTCATCCTTCCACTGATAATGGACGTGATGAATTTGTACAGGGTTGGTAGTACGCAAGTAATCGGTCTTGTGTCTGCGGGGTCCTGAACCGTGTCCTTCTTAGGGATAAGGTAGGTAAACCTTAGCATGCTGGGCGGGTAACCCCCAAAGTTCAAGCCAATACTCGTTCGTTTCTGTTACCAAAAACTGCACTGTCTGGACGCTCTGTTGGGATTCGTTGTGAGATCTTAAAAAGCTCCGCTGGTTCCTCACGTATGTTGCATTCTGGACACGTCTGGAATGACTTTCGCCATACCGTCGTAACCGAATGCATATCACAGAAAGTTACTGCTTCAGTGTGTCCAGAATTTCAACTACGGGTGTCTCACTGGGGATGGCATAGTTGCGATAAACCCTCTGCACTTTATTTCTCACCCGTAGGCTGGCATTGCCAGTACTGATCTGAATCAGTCTAGCGATGTCCTGCCATAGTGAGTCCCGCCTCTCTTTGCTCACTCAAACCAATAACACTAAAGCGAATCTTCTGACCGTGCTATCTGATAGCCGCCACTGCACCACAATTCACAAGTAATTGTAGTTGCAGCAGCGGCATATCAGCACACAGCTGAGATGAAATCTCATCATTGAGGAATACCTGGTCTATGCAATGGATCCATATCCGAGAATTCTATACACGCTCTTTGGAATTCGTCCCGAACTTGAGCGGAAACCTCAGCTGGGCAGTGGAGAAGAGTGCTTCGGCGAGTACTGAACCTGTTGCCTCCAGTGCGGCGTGGTGTTGTTGATGCCGCCGCCTCTGCCCCATCGACTCTCGGTCACCAGTTTTCCCGACGACCTCAAGTCGAACACGTTCCCTGATGGTGGCCGGGATTGTGTCGCTGCAAGTAATAAAGCGGTACTGGTCTGCGACTCGCTGCACAGTCACGTGCGCGAATTGCGGGAAACCCTCGACGAATCTCTGGTGCAACAAGGGGCGGTAAGATGTTGTACCCGCCCCCGCCGTTATTTCGTAGTAGGAGCGAACTTATTATTAGTAGTTATTATTATTATTAATTCTGCAGCGCCTGAGGACAATATTATACGAATTGAGCCCAAACATTTTTAATAATATTCGTTCCTAGCCATGAGTGATGTGCGTGTATTCCGCTATTATATCGAACTAGATTTCCTAGATACGTACCTGCATTGTTACTCGAAATGTTGAAAAAACTAGCGACCGCTTTTGTTGATCAAAAGTTTTCGTATTTCATCGCGAGATTATCCTTTTCAAAATAAGCCCGCCTTGCATTAGTCCATTTTCTCTTTTCGACTGCTGAAATGCATCCGCCGTACCTTTTGATTTAACTGAACAGAAACCAATCGTTGCGAGCCGAATCAGAAGAATTTGGAAGTTTTTTGCCCATAAATCCTCTTGAAGAAATGCTTTACGTACATGCCTCGTTATACTCAAATAATACTTCTCATTCACTGACTAGTTTTCTGGTCAAAAATTCAGATTGCACAACACGATTGTGTGTTCCCCACACAATTAAAATCTGATATCTACAAAATAAAACTAAATGCCCATGTACCCTTATCTAAAAATTGATTAGAGTTGATTAGAGACTGGCAGGGGTTAGATGAAGTCTCACTGTTACATCCCCGTAGCTTGAAATTCAGTCTGACTATAGTCTGTAACACGAAGACGGAATCTTAGGAAAACAGATTGAACAAATATCAATGAACTTCTTTGGGACAAATTGCAGTTCCCTAACAACTAAGGACTTTTTTGGCGATAGAAGATCAATTGGAAACTCTGAATCACACACTTTTAGAGGGTTTTGAAAAGGTTTGTCCTATTTCCCGAGGAGGGAGCAGTAATATGACTCCCTGGTGGAACTTAGAACTTGAAAGACTCAGGAAACCAACGACATGCCTTCTGAATCGGGCCTGTAAAAGCAATAAGAATTAAGTGAATATAAGAGGCTCATAAAACGTTCGAAGTGAGACCTCTTCTATGCACACTGTGACGAGCGGGAAGGAGAAAATGAGATTTCCATGCTGTGCGAGTCCTTAAAAAAGATGAGTCGGCTGAATTTGACTCTCTTAGAAAATCGTATGGAACTTTTACAAATTTCAGTCCAGTCTGTGCAGACTGCCTTTAAAGTACTTTACCCCATGACAGGAGTGGGAGGAAGAAAATTCATGCTTTCTGCAAACCCGTTAATATGAAAGTATCGCAAAGGGAATTCTGCCACTGTAAATGGTTGTTATCAACGAAGAGGTGAGAACTACTATACTATCTTTTGAACACTTCATGGTATGGATGGTATTTACCCAGCAATGCGAAAAGGGGGTATAGAGCACTTAGAGCAACTTCTAGCAAATATTTTTTGAGGGTATCTTGCTCTGGCCTACGTGGTAAGGTATGCTGCATACCTAAGCCTGGGAAATACGACTATTCAAATCCAAAAAACTTCAGACAAATCAGTTTAACATTATTTTCGTTGAAATGTCTGGACAGATTGGTTGACCATTACATTCGCAAGAAGACGCTAAGGCCGCACCCGCTAAAAGAAAACGTTGGTTTGTTTATAGCGTAGAAAGTCCTGTGAGTCTGATCTTTACTTTTTCGTTTCAAATACGAATTACGCAACTCTGAAAGATGAGTACGCGATGGAGGTGTTCGTGGACATTGAAAGGTCATTTGATTGTTCGCCACAATGGTATTATTTTCAAAAAGGAAACTGAGTAGCCTTTGCCTACGGGAGAGGTAAGGTTTGCATCCCTTCAATTTTCCGAAAAAGTGAAATATCTGAGAGTTATTTTAGAGGTGAGGCTTCTTTGGAACAAACATTTATGGCCTCAGGTAATGCGGATATATGTTGCTATCATTAGACTTATGTTCGCTGCATCCGGTATGGAGTTATCCTGAAACGTAAAGCAAACTGGGACAAATCAGAAGAACATTTAGCAGCAAAATACTACTGTCTTCTATACCGATAGCTCAAAAAAAATAGAACTGAGTTCTAGAGCAGGAATCTACCTCTCGTATAAATACGAGAAATGTTTTTTCCTTTGGAACAATATGCCACGGCCTTTTAGGCTGAAGTGTGCCGATGCTAAGGGCGGCAACTTGTGTGGTTGAGAACCTGTTGAAGAGCAGGAGCATCACGCTTTTTTTACAAACTACGAATAACCGACCAAATATTCCATTTTGGATCATATGTCACAAGTGCCAATTATTTATATGCACGTACTGCCTGAGTCAATTGTCCAATCACCTGTTTCACATTCGGACATAGACATGTGTCTGCCTGTTGTCCGACACAGACTATCCGATGTCTCAGACAGACTCAGACATTTATCTGATACAGAAGCAGACTTTGTCCGAAACAGACAGTTATCTCAAAGGACGTTTGCCTGACCCAGATATTTGTCTATCTAGTGTCTAATACCGGTACAGACATTAAGAAGAAGAAGAACATTTTATGTTTTTACTTTGAAGTGCTTTCTCTTCGCAAAACAATTTTGAGGCTTTCATTCCATTCCATACCTGCAACGTCTTCTAATTTTCTTATTGGATATTAAGTCCAACGCTAGACTTAATAAAGAAGCATACAAAATTTTAAGTGGGTGATTTTAATAGTTTCCTTTTTGTAACAGTTTTAAAATATTCCCTTAATTCTTCCTTTTTTACTGGCGTGCACCCAAAGTTTGTCACACAACAAAGCATAAAATCATGAACTATGTCGCTGAAATATGGGGAAGTACTAGTAACAGATGTGATAACCTGAAAAAAAATGAACTTGATTCCGATTAGCCTGACCTAAATCATATTCACCTTGGGTCTATGAATAGCAGCAGCAGCAGAACAGAAAGCAGCAGCTGAGTACTTTTACTGTCAGTGCATCTAAGCCCAAATAGCAGAAAGCTCCTTAACATATAATACTAATGTTTCCAAACAAATTGTTGAAGAATACAAGTTTGAAAATTACCCCAAAAAACAAGAGATAGAACCCACAGAGCCTAGTGAGGACCACGCCTCAGTTTGGGTTTTTATAACCACTTCAGAGGCCTCTCAAGAACTAAGTGAAGTTTTTAAAGTAAAGTATAGTACATCCTCAACTAAAAGGTAACCCTGGAGTAGTCGAAGTTAGCATAGGAAGTGCAGCGTTACAACTCCAAAAAGCTTCATCCTTCTTTTTCTTCCGCCTCTGTCCCGTTCACAAGTGGGGTCGGCTCGTCGTGATCGGTTTTGTTATTTGGCTCTATCGAATGCCTGATTTGGATGCAATCTAGAGGCTTTTAAATCCCCATTCAGCGTATCAAGCCGCCGTTGTTTCGGCCTGCTTTTTGGTCATTTACCATCGACTTCGATGTTCACACCAAACTTGGCAAGTGAATTCTCGTTAGCGCGAATTGTGTGACCATACCATCGAACACGCCTCTCTCGCAACTTTTCCATAATCGGTGTAATCCCATATCGATCGCGGATATTCTCATTTCGGATGTGATCAAAACGTGTCAAGCCTCTAGTCCAACGCAACATCTTCGACTCGCTTACCACAAGACGCCATTCATTGTCTTTTATACTTGGCCAACACTCAGAACCATAGAGAGCAACTGGACGGATGACATTGCGATAAATTTTAGATTTGATACGTTTGTTAATACG
Organism: Hermetia illucens; assembly: GCF_905115235.1. NCBI lineage: Eukaryota > Metazoa > Arthropoda > Insecta > Diptera > Stratiomyidae > Hermetia > Hermetia illucens. Next base: position 85,098,558 of record NC_051850.1, on the reverse strand, counting down.
TCGATCACAAAGGACACCCTTTGTGGAATGCCAGTTCATCCAAGTTGCGTTAATGCGTGAAGCATTCATAATGCAGGTCTCCATTGGCTGATAGCGTTAACCCGAAGGTGTTTAAATTGCTCAGTTCTGGGAAGATCGCTGCCGCTAACAGTGCCTGTTTCATGGGGATCGGTTGTCAAAAATTCACTTTTGTTTAGATTCAATCTGATAGCGTGTTGCGTATAGGGCGCTAGATGTTGGATGTCCCGTGTGACAGTGTCCATAACAAGGACAAAGAGGAGTGGTGAGAGGGCGCTTTGTTGATGGACACCAAGAGAGACACGAAGCGGTTTTGATACACCCGCCATAGTTCGAACTTTATTTTTTGGATCGTGGTAGAGCTATTGAACCTAGCGCACGAGTTCTTCTGGCACTAAATGTTGTTGTAAAGCATACCAGATGAGTTCGTAAGGCACACGGTCAAACGCTTTTTCTAGATCCAAAAACGCAATGTAAAGAGGGCGATGTTTCTCACGATGTTTCTCCATGATTAACCGCGCAGCGTGTATTGCGTAAATAGTTCCGCAGTTTTTGACAAATCCGGCTTGATTCACGGTTGTTTTAACGATTTCGCGAATACGGTTTTCAAGAATGCGTTCAAAAATATTCATGGTATGGGAAAGTAACCGGATCGGACGGTAATGTGAACATTCTGTTGGACTACCTTTCTTTTTCCGTATTGGAACAGTGGTAATTTCTTGCCAGTCAGATGGTGTTCTAGCTTCCTGACTTTATCATTTGAGACTCAGTTCAACACATCTCCACCCCGTAACAATCTGGTCTTAACTGCTACAAAATAGGCTACTATGAAAGAAAGGCGTCTTCTTCGAGCCAAACAATTTTAGACTCATATCCCTATTTGCCAGCCTAGAAAAACTTTCTGACGGAAGAGTCTAAATGGGAAGGTGGCCACTTCGGGTAAAAGGTTTTCCCTTCATATTATGTGAGGAACTCTCTAGGCACGGTTTTCCATTCCGGAATATTCCTTCATAGATTGCTAAACTGCAGATATACATCTACACATACATACATATTAAAGGATTCAATATTGGGCTAATTCTAAATAAACAAACCTACCCAGGCAAATTGATCTAACGCATGTTGACGCATTTTCACTTTATTCTGTGCTCCAAAGTAAGCAAATATACATGTTTACCATATCCTATCGCAATGAACATATACATATTCACACACATGTCTGTCCTACATAATTGATATTGATATATAAATAACTAAAAAAGCTGAAAAAGAAAAACTAAATGGACCCCGCCGTTCATATAACTTCACTTTATATGATGGTGATGTCATATACTCGAGTGCAAAAAATTGTAGTTAAATGCAAACGCTTCAACGTCCACAACATCATTAACGGCGCAAAAACCGGTATCCGGTCTAGGACTACCTTAATAAGGATCTCCAGACATCCCGGTTTTGCGCCGAGCTCAACCAATTCGATATCCCTAAAAGCTGCCTGGCGTCCTGACCTACGTCATCTATCCATCTTAGGCAGGGTTTGCCTCGTCTTCTTTTTCTACTATACATATTGCCCTTATAGACTTTCCGGGTCGGATCATCCTCATCCATACGGATTAAGTGACCCGCCCACCGTAACCTATTCAGCCGGAATTTATCCACAACCAGGCGGTCATGGTATCGCTTATAGATTTCGTCATTGTGTAGGCTACGAAATCATCCATCCTCATGTAGGGGGCCAAAAATTCTTCGGAGGATTCTTCTCTCGAACGCGGCCAAGAGTTCGCAATTTTTCTTGCTAAAAACCCAAGTTTCCGAGGAATACATGAGGACTGGTAAGATCATTGTCTTGTACAGTAAGAGCTTTGATCCTATGATGAGACGTTCCGAGCGGAACAGTCTTTGTAAGCTGAAATAGGCTCTGTTGGCTGACAACAACCGTGCGCGGATTTCATAATCGTAGCTGTTATCGGTTGTGATTTTAGACCCTAGATAGGATAAATTGTCAACGGTCTCAAAGTTGTATTCTCCTATCCTTATTCTTCCTGTTTGACTAGTGCGGTTTGATGTTGTTGGTTGATTCGTCTTCGGTGCTGACGTTGCCACCATATATTTTGTCTTGCCTTCATTGATGAGCAGCCCAAGATCTCGCGCCGCCTGCTCGATCTGGATGAAGGCGGTTTGTACGTCTCGGGTCGTTCTTCTCATGATGTCGATATCGTCAGCATAGGCCAGTAGTCGGATGGACTGAAAGAGGATCGTACCTCTTGCATTTACATCAGTATCACGGATCACTTTCTCGAGGGCCAGGATAAAGAGGACGGATGATAGGGCATCCCCTTGTCGTAGACCGTTATTGATGTCGAATGGTCTTATGAGTGATCCTGCTGCTTTTATCTGGCCTCGCACATTGGTCAGGGTCAGCCTAGTCAGTCTTTTTATTTCGTCGATTAAGTTCGATACCGAATTCTCTCATGGCCGTGTATAGTTTTACCCTGGCTATGCTATCATAGGTGGATTTAAACTCGATGAACAGATAGTGCAACTGTTGTCCATATTCCAACAGTTTTTCCATCGTTTGCCGCAGAGAGAAAATCTGATCTGTTGCTGATTCGCCTGGAGTGAAGCCTCTTTGGTATGGGCATTGGTCCGCTTTCCCATACCTTGAGCACAAGTTGATGAACCACTTGGTGTAACTGGTCGCCTCCGTATTTAACCAATTCGGCTGTACTTCCATCGGTTCCTGGCGACTTATGATTTTTTAGCCGATGAATTGCACGGACTGTTTCTCCTAAACTTGGTGGTGGCAGTATTTGTCCGTCGTCTTCAGTTGGCAGGACCTCCAACTCACCGATGTTCTGGTTGTTCAGTAGTTCATCAAAGTACTCAACCCATCGCTCCAATATGCCCATTCTGTCGGAAATCAGATTTCCCTCTTTGTCTCGGCAGGATGAGCATCGATGTGTATAAGGATTCATCCTGCTGACTTGCGCGCCTAGTGCGGTTGATCCCTGTACTTTTTTAGTTCACAGACTTGTTGGTCGTCTGTGAAGTCGCTTCTCCGCTCGACGGAGTTCGTGATAAGTCTCTGCGCGTGCTCGCGTTCTTTGAGAATGCAACATTACTCGGTATGCAGCATTCTTCCGTTCCGTTGCTAGCTTACATTGATCATCAAACCAGCCGTTCCGACTTCTTTTGCGGCTGGGGCCAAGTATATTTGTGGCCGTATCAATGATAACGTTCTTCAGGTGATTGTGAAGATCATTTGTTGATGCTTCATCTCCAGATCCTCTGCTGACTGCGGTTATTGCAGCATCCATTTCCCTCTTATAGGTGTTGCGGAGGACTGTCTTGTGGATGGCTTCAGTGTTCACTCTCATCTGATTGTCAGAGGGGATTCTAGGTGGTGTTGTTATTCGAGCTCGGAGCACCATGCCAACGAGATAGTGATCCGAGTTTATATTGGCCCCCCTATATGTTCTGACATTCATCAAGGCTAAGAGGTGGCGGCGTTCGATCAACACGTGGTCAATTTGGTTGAAGTTGGTCCCGTCTGGAGAGGGCCATATATGTTTGTGGACCGCTTTCCGCGCAAACCAGATACTTCCAACAACCATTTCGTGTGGTCCTGCTAACTGGATAATCCGCAGTCCGTTATCATTTGTTTTTTTCGTGTAAGCTGTGGGAGCCAATGTATCGCCTGAATACGGGCTCCTTCCCTACTTGGCTGTTAAAATCAACAAGTATAATTTTGATATCATATTTGGGACAGGCTTCAAGGGATCGTTCTACTGCCTCGTGGCAGGTATCCTTCTCCGACTTTGCAGTCTCCTCTGTAGGGGCGTGAACGTTAATGAGGCTTATATTTCTAAACTTGCCTCGTAAGCGCAGAGTCCATAGCCGTTCGCTTATGTTTTCAAAGCCGATAACAGCAGGTTTCATTTTTTGGCTGACTAAGAAATCTACTCCGAGCACATGGTTTACTGGATGGCCGGTATAATATATGGTGTAGCGGCTCTTCTTGGATTTCATTCAGACTTCCCCAAGTTATGTCTTATATTATCCAATATACAAATGCCAAATTTTGCACTTGTAGAGTAAAATTTTAAAATAGGATAATCTGTTATTATTAACTTTATTTGAGTAACTACCGGAATCAGATGTATTTTGAGGCCTAGATTTCGTATAGGGTCAACATTGTGATTTTGCTTCAGATTTTCCGGCTGAATAGGCCCGAGAACGAGACCTGCTTCACTTCTAGGGGCAGACAATTTGATCCCTCACTCCCCTATGTCTCACCGAATGTCACAAATACGATCAGTTTCGAAAAGTACTAATCGAACCCTATCATGATCACGTGACCATATTCAGAGAAAAAAGATGTTATACTCCCTTACCGATACTCCGTATCGGCAGCCCTCTTTGAAACTCAAAACAAAATGCTGCCAATAGTTGTAAGGGAAGGCACAAATACACGTTTTCAAAAAATGTCGTAACAATCAGTTCAGCAGTTTGAGAGTGGGACAGGCGGACAGACAGACATTGAATCGAGTTTGATAAGGCTTTGTTTCAAACAGAACCTTAAAATAAGCTGGGAAGAAGAGGTGGATTCTTCATGAATGGGATTTTAGTATTTCACTTAGATGACAATTATATTCATTAATTATAACGTCCGCATATATTTGGCATGGCTCCGAATGCAGCAAATTCGCGCAATATTGAAATATTTGAATTGCAATAACTTTGACACTAGTGGCCGGACTTTCATCAAACTTGGCAGGTGTATGCTGGGGCAAAATTTAGTACTCCTAGAGCTTAGAGAGGAGTTTTTCAGTCAATTCCTAAAAGTTGATAATTTACTATTACTGAGTTTTGAGTTTGAGCAGATATTACAATGGCACATATTTTGAGGCCTAGAATTTATATAAGTGCATCACCGTGATTTTTTCAGATTTTTGGGTTTGAGTTTTCGAAACTACACACTAAACAATGAACTCACTTTAAGTGTGTACATTCCTTACTCGCGTAGTTTACAATCCACGTCGAAACTAATATCCGTTTCGGAAAGTACTAATTGAGGGTTTTCATTTGATACCCCACATTACTACAAACAGTGAAGAAAATTTATGTCACTCACTGTATGCATGGGCGTTAATAGTTTTCATCTGTCCACCACAAATTTCATTCGGACCGGTTTAGCCGTTTTGGAGAAAAGTGCGTGTGACACAGACAAACAGACAGACAGACAGGGAGTGAATCGTGCTTTCCACAGAGCCTTAAAAAAGTTCATTACAGTTTTTGAATACTTGAAAGTTTCTACAATAAAACTGAATAATATTCAAAAAAGTTCTACAATTTTCAGAAATGTAATTTATATATGTTAATATTTTTGGGCAATATGAAGGCGAAATGTAAATTTGAACGATAAAGGTGAACAATAAGTCTCCTTGCAGCGAAACCACGACACTACAACGATCTTACCAAAACTCATAATGGTAGATTTGTCCAAGTAAATTGATTCACTGCAATTTTTCCAATGTAAGGGGAAATCCATCTCGCCCGCGATTTTAATTCAGAACAAACGTAATCAAAGGCAAAAATTTTTTATAGAAAACCCTTCTTTTTCCTTCAGTAATCGTATTTTACTGAAGCGATGGGTGAACTCTTCATACTTTGTAGAGTAAAAGTCATAGCTTGTCCATTGCTATTGCACTTCAGTTCTTATAGTTTGAACAACGAAACGAAAAGAAGGTGACTTCATGGAAGACACAATTCGTGTTCCTAGCATTTTCAATATTTGTATCTGAACTGTCAAAGGAGTTTTTATAAATCGATAAACAACGAAAAGCTACTTAGGAAGCAAGTCGAAGTAGAATCAAACTTTCCTAAGATATCCCTTTTTACACAAAATATAATTAACTATTCAACATTCTTTTATGAAAAGTTATGGAAACTTTTGTTAGTTCAACAAAAGGAAAAACTTTTTATGAGACAAACTTTTTCTCTTCCCATTAACTTACGAAATTCAAATGAAGGAAGATAGTTTTCGTTTTGGAATACCCAAACTTTCCTGACGTCATTAACCTAACTTTTCCAGATCTACTAACTAGCCACCCGGAAAATTATCAAGTTGTAATTGTCTTATGCAGGTGTGCTCCTTACACCTCCCGATTTTGTGAAATATCATTGTTGACCTGGCAGCTAAGTTCTTAAATTTCCTCATTTAGATGAATGACAGTTCAACTAAATTGTCCTGCTCTCTCCTTTCGCATCTGCTTATACACCATAATAAATCAGGCTTTATTGGTTAGTCTTTTTTAAGGGTTTTGTCTTAAACAAAACTTTCTTATACTCCATTCGATATAGAGGTTCTTGTTGCCTTGTCTGCTTGTATATCTGGCTTGTTGCGTCAACTTCAGTTGTGTTTATTTGTTTCGTCGTCTCTCTATCTCTTACTTACATGACTTACAAGGGAAACTCTTCAGAGTTCCCAATTCCTGCGGTTTGAATGATTTGAAGCCGTTCCTAATCCCGGTGTTGATTCTTTCTTCTTCTTTCGCTGTGCCCTGAAAATAATATGTAATCAATTCTATGGAGGGAGTGGTTTGAATTTTCCGGAATTAATCTTTGTGTCTGTATGAAAGAAGATCCCTCTTACCCTTCTAATAATTTTTGAATCTATAAATGAGATTTCTCCCCAGTTTTTCATTCCCATAGTGAATTGTTAATTTCGATGTGCCTAATTCAGAATTCCGGGAATCTCTTCCATTTTATTAAGGCTTTGTGTAAACACAAAACCTTATTAAAATCGGTTTATTGTCTGTCCGTCTGTCTGTCTCTCCGCCACACCCATTTTTCCCGGAGATGGTTACAGCGATTGACAGCAAATTTGGTGGAAAGGTGGGAACTATGAACGCTCACGCATACAGTGAGTTTCATCCTTTTACAGCTAATTTAAGGGGGGGGGGGGGGTTGGGGGGTTTCCCCATACATGCAAAAGGAGGGTGTAAATTTCTTTTTCATCAAATATAGTCATGTGGTATCAAATTAAAGGTCTCAGTTAGTACTTTTCGAAGCCGATCTTAGTTTTGATATTTGTTGGAAAGGTGGGGAGTGCGGGGGGTTGAAAGTGATCATTCCTTTAACGCGGCCATTCTCAGGGGGCTGCCACTATATTGTATTTGGGCTCCGAAATACCTTCCAAACTGATACCTGTACAAATAAAGTTAATAATAGTATATTACTATAATTTTTGGTAATTGTCATTAAGTTTGATGGAAAACGCACTATTACTAACAAAGTTAAAATACGTCAAAGTTGTCACTTCTTCGCAAATTCAAGACTATGAATGTCAATATCATCCGAAAGTCGCTATTCTCACATAAGATATGCATATATTACGTACTAGGTGCTAAGAAATACACAAAACCATTCGTACCTGAAGCGTCCAGCTTCCGGTTTCCCGACTTTTTTCAAATCATATTTTGACTAAATTTTAAGTAGACCTTTGCACTGTAAATCAAGAAGATGGCGGGGACGGGGGTGTTCCTCATTGTCACATCTCAGGCCCCTAAATATTAGGTAAGTCAAATTTCCAGCAAATTTCATGGAAATACCGGTTCTACTGCCCACCTCGAGGACGATTACAGATAAAAGAGCGCCTTCTTCGCCGTGCGGGGTCCGGATAACTGAGTAGTTAGAGCACAAGGCTGCCATACGGATGGTTGCGGTTCAAACCTCAGTGGAATTTGTGCCGTCATTTAACGTGGGATACCAGTCGGCTCAGATGTGAATGAGTACCAGAGACAAATCAGGATAATAATCTCAGGCGAGGGCAATGCACAGAGTATGGTAATCCTGTAATACACCGTTACGGTCTTGAATTCTCTAATACACTTAAAGGCCCTGATCCAATTGGATTGCTATGTCAACGATTATTATTCTCCTTCACCATGCTGTTTGGAAACAAGTCTTTGAATGACACTAATCGTTCATCCGATGACGTAAATACCAAGTCTCCCCACAGAGTTATTTATCGCTTCACCTGCAGTTGCTGCAGATATGCTGCTTCCACTTATTTGGAAATCTTGGGAATCCGAGACCTTTTCCTGAGAGTGGAACAAGGGTATAATCGTAATATTCCAAAGTGAGGCTCCCGTTTTTGTGTGTCACAATTGGAAGCGCATCTGCGTGCTCTCTTCCGTCGCAAAGAAATAGCTAGTTTAGTTTAGTTTACTGGGGGGAGCCGCAGCTTCGTCTACGGTGTTCGCAGGCTTTAGCGAATCTGGCAACATTCCCCAGAGGCAGGGAATGTGCAGATTCTTCATTGAAGAAAACCTTGCCAAGTTGTCTTCGTATGAGATCTGAGGAGGCCGAGCAGCTGCATAAAACATCGGCTGTACCTAGCCGAAACTACTATACCAATATTTTCCATATGATAGTTTCAGTGTCCCGTTAAAAGACCTACTAGGGTTTTCATGCCCCACTTCTTAAGGGACAACAAAAATGCCGCTCTAGTGGCCCTAGGCTCTTTCACAAGGATTTTCGCCTGCTGGCAAGAGTCCAAATTTCTGCACTCGGCTGCGTGAATCCTTGCAATTTCACCCTTCAGAGGAGACTTGACAGTAGATGGTCGGATTCCAAGAGCTGGTTCTGACCTCACCATTGTGAATCCTGATCCTCGGCGAGCCAATCTGTCAGACACCTCATTACCAGCGATGTTAGGGTGCCGCAGCACCCACATCAGGAACGTTTTATTCAGTCGGCCAAGTTTCAGCAGCACTTGATGACAATTCCACGCAAAGTGCCTTGATATGTCGTTGCTATTTAGTGCTGACAATGCCGCCCGACTGTCGGAACAGATTCGAATGTTGCGACCCCTCCATTTTTGTCGCAGACATTCTTCTGCTGCCTATGAAATGGCACATATCTCCGCCTGGAATATGGTCGTCATTTTTCCGAAGGGTCGGGCCAGTTCTATAATCGGATTCTCCGAGAACACCCCTCCGCCCGATCCACCCTCCATGACTGACCCGTCGGTGAAGAATATTAAGTCTGTAATCTGAAAAGACTCACGGCCATTTGTCGGTCATTCTTCTCTCTCGGGGATTACGATAGTGTATATCTTTTCAAAGGCGAATCTGGAAACCATATGATCGGTCAGTATCAGGGATGTTTATCAAGAAATTTCCAGATAAACGTATGACCGTGTGATTGGCCGCCTTTCCACGCCCCAATGGTATCGAGTCTGTATGCGTCATTGGCTGCTTTCTGTTTCGCCTCCAAGCGAATGGGGGGTAAATTTAGGATAGTTTCAAGTGTCGCAATCGGCGTAGTACTCATTGCTCCACTAATACTTAGGCTACCAAGTCTCTGAATCTGCATTAGCAGCTTCCTGTTGTTAGCAAAGTTCAGTCTTGGCCACCAGACGATGAGTGCATACATCAAAATGGGTTTTATTATGGATGTATACATCCAGTATATGTATTTTGGTAAAAGTCCCCACATCTTACTTATCGCATTCCTACAGAACCAGAGCAATCTGCAGGATTTCTGATATTTTTCCTGGATATGGTGCTTCCACGTTAACTTGGAGTCGAAATGTACTCCTAAATGCTTGACTGTTTGTGTCAGCTGGATTTCCGCCCTTGCTACGGTGGGTAGCGTATAGCTGCACCACTTGACGTTCCTAGTAAACATAACTAGTCCAGTCTTCCTAGCGTTCACCGTGAGTCCATTGCGGAGGCACCAACTGTGGATTTCATGCAGAGTTGCATTCAAGCGGTCACATACTGTGTCCGCAAACTTGCCAATAATTATTACTTATTTTTTTGTTTTTTTATTTTTGTCTTCCAGATGCCACAGCAGGATTTCCATTACTAACAGTGGGGAGAGAACCCCTTCCTGTACGCAGCTCCTAAGGCATCCTGCTTCAATAGACTTCTGGCCGACTCATATGTGGATTTTTTTTCCACTCTAGTATGTGAAGGATCCAACTGATTGGCAGCGGTTCGATTTCATGCATTTCAAGCAATGTGGACAGCATCCGGACACAACGTAAACCATAGCTGCTGTAATAAAGGCCAAAAGTGAATGAACAAAATATTAATAGTATTGTGTGGATTATACATCGCAATTGATTAAACCATTAAAAGAGTTTCAGTTTTCACGCTAAACAAGAAAAAGACATAAAATATAGGGTGCCTAATAATTATGGCCAAGGCTGTGTTGCTGGAAAATTTCAAGGATTTGGAATGAACTTAAGGGGGATTCGCAGTAAATTTTCAAAATATAATGATATACCATTACTAACTATATTTAAGTAGATATCGTAATATATTGTATTTTTTAGGCCTGCATACTATGTGCACGAGTTAACAAATAACAGTTAACAAATGGGTTAACAAATGAAACGATATTTGTTTTATACTTTTTTATTCATTCACGAGGGCCAGAGTGCTTACGCTCTGGTAGTACTCGAGGAACTGCTGATCTCCGTTTCTACACCTCCTTAAATACTACGTCTTATTTACTAATGAGTCGACAGGGAAATATACAACACATATTTCCTTATGACCCATGGTTCTTATCTTTAACACAGGGAAACTATACAAAACATGTTTCCCTATGACCTGTGATCTTTATTACTATATGGGTTCAGACTTTTATTACCCATGGTGATAATGTTCCTGGAAGGTCGGGGATTTATTTATCTAATGGGATATTATTCCAGGAAGGACTACAGACATTGTTATCTATTGAATTGCAGATGGTTGGCATCTGCTTCATCGACTATGACTCACGGACCATAATAACTGTTTTCTAAATTTTTTGGTTAGACAGTTTCTCAATCCCTCCTCCCTCCTCCTTTGCAACGAGTGTTAAAGCAGATATGTTGTTGCTTTGAAAATTACTAATTCAGACCTTTCATGGTTATATTCAGTGAAAAATACGATTTTAATGAAACTTTGTATTCAAAAAACCTTAAAAAGTTGTATTATCTAAATCCATTATAATCACTTTAAAATATCAGGCGAATAACTCATAATTTCGCTTTGCTTCAATGTACACACTGAAAGTGCTGAAAACAAGAGTGTATTTTGTAAGACGGTCAAGTTTCAACTACCTCCCCACGTGCAAATTCAGATTGGCGAATGCGGATGGTGTATTATTGTTACAAAGATTGTTCTTTATCTCTACATTTTTTTTTGTATTTCCACGACCTCTAAATCCTTCAAATCGACTTATTTGCTTCATCCTGTCAGACATGTTTAGAAACGGCTTATTTAAGATTTCCCCAATGTTTTTATCTAGACACAAAGAGACTTATGACTATCAATCTTCCTCTTAATACTTCGAATAATGGACCGGGAACGGCGATTACGATTACGCTGATTTATTTGATTTTATTTGAATTTGGAACTTTTTGTGTTTAAGAGAGCGTTTTGTGTTTCTTAGAGCGTCCCATTTTTAAGGCTTTGTTTAAAACAAAACCTCATTAAAATCGGTTTACTGTCTGTCTGTCTGTCCGTCACGTCTGTAGCAGCGATTGACACCAAATTTGGTGGAAAGTTGAAATTAAGGGGAGGTCCCCATACATGCCAAGGGGTAAATATAGTCATGTGAAGTATCAGAGGAAAGGTCTCGGTTAGTACTTTTCGTGGCTGGTCTTAGTTTTGATATCTGTTGGAAAGGTCTTGAATTCGGGGTGTCGAAAGTGACAATCTATTTAACAGACCTTTTCTCAAAAACTACCCAATCGAAATCTGGAAAAAATCAAGAGGCTGCCACCATATGGTGGCTAAGCTCCGAAATAGCTTCCATACCGATATCTATTCAAATAAAGTTAATAATACAATAATACTATAATTTTTAGTATTATATATATTTATATAGATTATAATGTAGAGCATAATCCAACCAAGCTTGGTGGAAATCGCAGTATTACTAACGAACTTATAATAGGTGTAATTTGTCACTTCTTTGCAAATTCAAGATTTTGAATGTCGACATCACCCGAAAGTGGATATTCTCACATAATATATGCGTATATTACGTATTACGTACTAATGGGACAAATTCGCACTCAAATGTGTTTATAAAAGAAATACACAAAACCTTTCATACCTGAAGCGTTTAGCTTTCGGTTTCCCGAATTGCTGCTTTTTAGGTTGTAGTGTATTTTTTACCATAAAAGGTATTTAAAATACTGTTACGTTTTTATTTAACGTTGTTACGCTTTTGCTTTACGTAATCGTCACTGCTGTCTTCAATTGTTACGTTCTTCGCTGTTCGTACTCGTTACTAGTTATATATAGTTGTAGCTAGTTATATATAGTTGTAACTAGTTATATAGCCGTACTGCTTAATCAATTATAGAACAATTCCTTTAACTCCTTCATAACCGACACCATCTGTTCTAACTCTAGAACTAGACCCACTTTGTGGGCAATTTTCAATTTCAACTTATTTCCTTACTAACTTAAAACTAGACAATGATTACTTACGACTAGTTTAAATAATAGCTGATTATAATTAAGTCTATGAAATGGGTGACTATTACATAGTTTGGCCAACCCGACCTTTTCTGTAATCTACTTTACTGCGTATATGATTCTATATATACATTGCGAGGAAATCTTACCGTTTACAAAAAACTACGCCGCACTAAAGGCACGAGAAGGCTGGAAATTTACTTACTTAACCTAGTTAAGTATATCTTATCCTAACTTATTTTAACTTAACCTAGCTTAAACTAACGTACAATAAATACTTAACTAATACTTAACTAATATTTGCAATAAACACATTACAATTTCCTGTGCTTAACCTCTATCTACCTCTACGAGGCGAGGAGTGTCAAAAAGAGTGAGGATTTTGGGTTTTAGAGATGAACTCACGATTTCGCAGGGCCTTAAGGATGTAGCCAATGGGGTGGTTTTACCCTGTTGCTAGAGATGCCGAATTAATGGGTTGGGATGGTCCTCCGTTCTTTCGAAGAACTTTTTCAATACAGTGAGAATGTATTCTTTGGCTCGCCTATAAACTTCCACGTTTTTGCTCTCCTTTTGGGTCTTCCAGTTGTATGACAAGCCTGTGCAGTGTCTAAGGATTCGGCGTTCGAATGCTTCACACTTTGCCATGGCATTGTTGGAGTATGGGATTCAAGTTGGTGCTCCGTAGCAAATAATGGGTCTTATCCGAGTCTTACACAGGGTCAGTTTGGTTTTGGTGCTGAGACCTACTGTCTTGTGAAGAAGATAGTAGATGCCACTAACTGCATCACATTTCTTGCCGATAGCGAGCTGAAGGTGAGGTTTGAATTTTAGGCGTTCATGCAGTATTGTTCCCAAGTATTTGATCGAGCTAGATTTGCTCACTGTGATGTTCCCGATTCTAATTTTTAAGTGTTAAGCTTTCCTGTGGTTCCCTCTAGAACCTAAGTATCTAGATTTTATCCTAAAGGTGCAGATTTTCGTTTTTACCTTGTTTATCTTGATTCTCCAACTACGGAAATACTTGTAGAAATCCACTATGTAATTCTTAACCGCTTTGACTGCCTTGTTGGGGTGGAAGTTCGATGCGTAGATAAGCGTTTCATCGGCGAATCGAATCAGATCAACGCCATTATCGGGGATCGGAACTGTTTGAGAAAGCATGGAGAATTATGCCTTCTCAAACAGTGTGCCAAGGTTAGATAATAAGTAAACGTGTGGTGCCTTTTTTCCGGATCGCACTCATTTTTGCAATCCTCCACGTAGATGGGAAGTAGCAATTATTAATACAGTTATTGAAAACTGCTAATAAAAATTTCAAGGAGGCTCTGGGAATGTTCTTGATTTCATCAAGCTGACCTTTTACGGTTAAGGTCTTTGTTTAAGTCGGCGAGATGAGTTAAACTCAGAAAATATTGCGAATCCGATGACTTAACTGAAATGTTTGTGGCGCGGCAGGATTCGCGGCATTCGAAATTTATTTCGAATATTGCGAGTGCCAACGAATAGATGGCGCGGATCTATCCACTTTGCGGATCACGACACGGGAGTGGAGGACCGGCGAGTGTGCCATGAGTTAGGGGCAGAAAAGAAACAAATGAAGGGAGACGTCTTTTCTGCCTCTAACGTTTGAGAAGCAAGAAGGAATTCAGTTCTCAACCATCAACCGGACTGGTCGTTTTGGTTTTGTATTTCATCTTAAATTAAAGAATAATTGTAAATAATATAAAAAAAAGATAAGTTCTATGATTATGTCAATTCAAACGATTCGCTTTTCAAATATTTTTCTTTTGAATTAAATTAAATATTTTTGTATATAAAAGACAATTTAGTGACAATAATGCAATAGCTTTAATAAAACTGAATAAATACTTAATTGGTGACCCCGATTTTAAAAAAAAAGTTCGTGCCCTTCAAAAGTTACAACTGATAACAACACATCTTGATGCCGAATTTCATCGTAAGGTCTATGAATTGGAACGCAGCTTGGAAGAAAGACATCGTGATATTTTCAAGAAACGTTTTGAGATCATAAATGGAGACTATGAGCCAACTGAAGAAGAATGCAATTATTCGGATGCTGAATATACTCTGGACTATACTCGCGCCATAGATGATTTCCCATTGTCAAGTAATAGAAATCCATCCACATCCCGAGTCGGAGCACAAGCAAGAAAGAAAAACGCCCTCCTGCACAACAACAACCACCACAAATTCAACAGCAGCAGCAACAGCCACCACAGCAGTATCAACAACAACAACATCAGTGCCACAACAATCAACAACAGCAACAAACGGACGTCCCCAGCACCGCCAACGCCGCAGCTACAGCCGACAAACTCGACCAGCGCCACCGACGAGGAGCTATACTTAAGAGAAATTATTATTCATTTATATATAATATTTATTTATTTATTCAGTTAAAAAAATAGTAATAAAAAATTTTGAAATCGCTGCAAGAGACGGCGTGGAGGTGTTTGGCATCGCGAGTCCTCCATTTTTGGTGGTGTTTTTGGTCTGCGCTGGATAGCGTCCGCTTCGTTTTTTTTTTTCTCGTTTCGTGCGTGCATTTGTGGGTGCGGCCTGCCGTGTCAGTATAAACTCACCGCGTTTGCATCTCAATCTCGTACTTTTAGTGAAACAAGATGTCTTTTGACAATAAAGACGCAGCAGGCCCATCGGACCCGCAAGTGACCGCCCTCGCCGTACGCGTCCCTCCGTTTTGGCGGCGGAACCCCGAACTGTGGTTCGTGCATTTGGAAGCACAGTTCCAAATGTCCGGCATCACATCGGACGCGACACGTTTCAACTACGCGGTGGTCGGCCTGGACGAAGAGTCCATACTTCTGGTGTCCGACGTGGTGAAGTCGACATCGTACGTGCAGCTCAAGAGCGAGTTGATCAGGCGCCTGTCGGCAAGCGAGTCGGCAAAATTAGACCACTTGCTGGCGGGTTTAACGTTGGGTGATCGAACTCCCAGCCAATTGCTTCGTGAAATGAGGCAATTGGGTGGGAGCAAGATCGGCGACGACCTCATCAAGTCGCTCTGGCTGCGTCGGCTCCCGGAGGGCACCCAGGCGATCCTCGCTTGCGTCTCCGGTTCCTTGGAGGAACTGGCAGCGACGGCCGACCAGGTCCAGGAGGTGTACGTACGCCCAACCTTGGCGGCCGTTCAACCACCGTCGGATGAGGTGGGTGAATTGAGGCGCGAGATTGCTGCTTTAACAGCCAGTATGGCCGAGATGCGGGCGATGTTGGACGCTCAGCGTTCGGGCGCCAGATCGCGAGCACGCTCACGGTCTGCCACCCGAAAAGGGCGATCAGGTAGCAGGTCGTCAGGACAGTCCACGGACCAAGGGATTTGCTGGTACCACCGCAGATTCGGGGATAAAGCGACAAGATGTACGCTACCGTGTAGATTCTCTCCTACCGCAAAAAACTAGGTCCGCGGGGGGTCTTGGCGGCGGCCACCCAGAACGCAGCGCCACGTCGCCTAACTATTTTCGACCCCCTCAGCAGGCGCAACTACCTCGTCGACACGGGTGCGGAAGTTTCGGTTCTTCCCGTACCCCAGCATCATCAACTTTTCCCTCAACCGCTCAAACTTGCGGCAGCAAATTCCTCCCGCATAAACACGTACGGGTATAGGCAAGTAGACGTGAGTCTTGGCTTGCGTAGGACGTTTTCGTGGCGTTTCATCCTGGCGGATGTCAGCTTCCCCATACTAGGCGCAGACTTCCTGTGTCACTATGGATTGCTGGTGGACTTGCAAAACAAGTCTCTTATAGATTCCACGACCAAAATTAATTCGTCGGGACTTATGGTATCTCACCCAGGCAATAATCTTTCCGTTCTTTTAGAAGACATTACCGACTCTCGTGTTCGGGCACTTCTCCAAAAGTTCAGCCAGATTACTACCAACTGTAGTCTCTCCAAACCAGTGAAGCACAATGTGCAGCACCACATTATCACTACTGGTTCCCCGATCTTCTCGAAGGTGCGTCCTCTACCATCTCAGAAACTGGCAATTGCACGGAAAGAGTTTGAACAACTCGTTCAACAGGGTATCTGCAGGCCCTCAAACAGCTGTTGGTCTTCCCCACTGCATATGGTCCCTAAGCCAAACGGCGAATGGCGCCCATGTGGGGATTACAGAAGGCTAAATGCACAGACTGTTCCTGACCGATATCCAATTCCACTCATCCACGACTTTGCGCATCACCTCGCGAATCCTGCCGCGCCACATCACTCCGCCCCCCACGGTTATAAGTATTGCCTCACAATCATCGACAGGTTCACGCGGTGGCCTGAGGCAATACCTCTGAAAGACATTACGGCGCAATCATGTGCTGAAGCCCTCTGTCGAGAGTGGATTCCTCGCTTTGGCGTCCCTGCAGTGGTCATTACTGACCAGGGAATGCAATTTGAGTCCACCCTTTTCTCCGAGTTAGGCAAACTCCTTGGTTTTAAACGTCAGCGGACTACGGCATACCACCCACAATCCAATGGGATGTTGGAACGTTGGCACCGGACGCTGAAAGCCGCCATTATGGCACGCGACGATCCGTCCTGGACGCAAGTCTTGCCTCTCGTCCTGCTCGGCCTTCGTACAACCCGCCGAGAGGAATTTGCTGCCAGCCCCGCGGAGCTGGTTTACGGGGAGAACCCGAGACTCCCAAGCGATCCGGTCTTCGACAAGAGATCGGGTCTCACGGAGTCGGGGTTGGTGCGTCTGCTGAGGGACAATCTCCGACGTATCAAGGCGCCACCACCCTCTCGACACTCGTCCATACCTGCTTGTTCGCCCAAGGAACTGGACACATGCACGCATGTGCTAATCAGAACGGATGCCGTCCGGAAACCGCTGCAGCCTCCATATGAGGGCCCGTACCGCGTTCTCGAGCGGGGAGAACATTTCTTCCAGCTCGAGATCGGTGGTCACAAAAAGGCGGTCTCTTTGTCCAGGCTGAAACCCGCGTGCGCCCCGAAGCAACGTCGTGTCCGCTTTGCATGTTCGTTGTGGTCAATTTAACAAGCTTGTTGGAGTTCTCAGAGACAAATGAATCACAATCGACGATATAGCTGGGTTGTTTGGAAGGGGAGGGAAATTTAGCTGAGTCTCAAAACAACTTACGCTTTCCTAGTATCACTGCAGATGTGTTCCCCGTTTTCAGAAAGACCGATATTGCGGGATTTATGTTTGCCGCCCCTCTTTGCCGGATATTGTACTCAGACGACTAATCCGGGAAAGCAATGCTTTATACTCAGCATTAACTTTTAATTTCCGTATTTGTGGAAAATCCGTTTGGGTTTCCTACGCCTAATTTGTCTGACTTTCCTGTGGAGCATGATATCATGACGGACTGAGTTATATTGTAACTCGTCGACTTTGATAAGCCTAGTGTTTCTGCGAGTAGCGGTATTAATGGCGTCTGTGGCCAAGATGATGGCTTCGTCGATCTCAATGTCTGATAGATTATGGTCAGTTGCGAGTTTTTTTCAAGTTCAGCCTTGGTGCAAGGTCTGACTTGAATTTGTCGCAGTCAGTGTAGGCGAAGGACATTACGGTGGGCATCACTCGCTTTCACAGTTGGGAGGACGAGGAAAGTTTGAGTTGTACCGTAAAATGATCAAACATGCCTGGTAGAGTGTTGCAAGATATCATTTGAAAGTTTAGAGAGACTTCCTCCGATGGGAGGAAATAGTCAATGGTTGATTGACTACTGGGTCTTGTAGCAGAATCGGGTAAGACCAAATCGACATAGCCTGGCGAGTAAGGTCTTGAATCCATTTAAGCAGGGTTTCCCCGTTTCTGTTGACTCCATATCGCACCAGGAGGTTTGTTTCGAGTTGAAGTCGCCACGCTATCGATAGTCTTTTCTGACTAAAAGGGCAGTGGCAGTGTTCTCGTCGTTACGGATAATATAATATCCTGCTTTCAGGCTAGCAATCCACACTTGAGCAGTAGCATGTTTGGCGTGTGAGATCAGATACGCGGAGTTAAAGGTGACAATATTTAACTCCATAGGTTCATGATAAGTTTGATTGCATCGAATTGCCGCTGCCCATTGGTGGAGGTCGACGCATGGGATTGCACAAATTCACGGAAGCCGTTTGGTGCGAAGATGGAAGCAAGTTATGCTGCCACTTACTCTTGGTAAAGAAATTTTGGGTGCTTGCGCGTACGATACGCCAGGATTGGCCAAGTTTTGTGACAGTGAGTTTGTGAGTTTTCATTAGCTCTTCTCAGTTTAGCTGCTTCCTTTGTAGTTACCATTTCTTTGTAAGCAGGGCACCCGCAATAACTCGGAGGTGACCAAATTGGCTGCACTTGCAGCAAAGAAGCCCTTCGGCTAATGGTCGTGCGCATTCCCCGCGAGGATGGGATTTTTTGCACTTAACACACCTGCGCACAATTATACAATTTTAGGCAATGTGCTCAAAATATTGGCAGTTAAAACACTGCACCTCTTCTAAACTTTTAACCTTTCCCAAGGTTACGTCCTGATGAAGGATGTATTTTACCTTCGTTATCTCGCTGAGCTCTTGAGAGGGCTGGAAAGTCGCAATGAATAACCTCGATTGCGATTTCATCGGGATTGTTGGGTTTTCACTATGCAAAGCCTTGTCTCTGCGCGTGATAAGATTCGTAGCCATTTTCAGTGAGAATTCGGGGTGATCAGCTTTTAGTTCTTCAAGGATGTCCACAGGGTGGAGTCCGCGGAGGAGGGCGTTCGAGTTGAGGCATTTAGCCGTTGCTCTTTAAAGAGCGCGAAGACCTTGGCGTAATCTTCCGCCGTCTCCGTGGGTATGATGGTCCTATCAGCCCTCGTGTATTTAAGGGACGCTTTTAGCCCCTTAGCCTTTAATAATCTTAGAAATGAAGGTACGTTCAAACCGTACGTAAGCTTGGGAAGGTGTTTGGAGGCAATAACAGCTTTAACACTGAGCTTAATCTGCTTGCTCCTCCGGACGAAGTTGAATGGATCGCCATCGTCGATGATGACCTCAGGAGACGCAGGCGGTCCCACAGTGTCCATATCGCATGATTCCGCTTCTTGTGGTAATTGTCGGTGCTGCTGCACGGTGATTTTTCCAGTTAGCGTTGCTGCTGATATGCCTCGCACTGTCTCTTGCAGTGCTGCGAGCTGCTGCATGATAATTTGTTGTTGGCACTCTAGCTGGTGTGCCATGGCCGCTTTTTCTCCTCTCAGCTCGTCTAGCACCTTCCTCCAGTCGTGATGGTGATAGTTTTCCATTTCTAAGGGGCCCGTAATCCCTCCCCTCCTCGTGATCCTGTGGATGCCGGAAGTCCTCCGTATATTCAATGAAATAATGAAGAACAATCATTCGTAACTTGCACTGTATACTTCCCTTTAGTACTGCTATGATGCCCTAACAGAGCATTGTGCTTATTTCGTCTCATTTTTGTCACTTTTTTATTGTTCTTGTAAAACATCTTCTACTGTGATTTTCTTTACTTCACTGCGCAGCACGTATGTTCGCCTCGATATCTCGGAGCGAACTCTGACTTTGTGGGCGGACTTCCGCCCCATTGATACCCCACGGAACATTCCAAAAAGACATGTGAACACTTTACTAGAAAACCACTTTGCGCCTTTGACAAGATCTCCTTACCAGCATTAGAGTCATCTGTTAAAAGTTATCCTAACTAAATATTCGCCCTACTGTTATAAAATATAATTGTCATTACTACGATTTACGTTGACATCACACATCATTTTCCAAAGTGATTTTCGTCGCAACACTTAATCAATAATAAATTAATACGGAATACAGGATCAAATATCACCTACTATTATTCCAATAAAACTCAGGACAATAAATTAATTCATTCATGAGAAGGTGGTGTCAATGCTTTTGAAAATAATCGTACTAACTGTTTGCAAACTACTCGCAAAGTCAAAGTTTTTCCGTTATAGATTAGATTTTTAGTTATAGTTATTAGTTTAGTTATACATAGTGATGAATGTAATCTTTTGCGTACGTAGTAAAGTGGAAGTAATCAGACGTTTACGCAAAAATGCGAGAGATGGCATGCATATAGGCAATAAGTGACAATGTTTGCTTGTGTGGAGTGCACTGAACATTGAGTAGAACAAGACTTTGCCAGCACTCATGCAGCGGGCTTTCGGCTGAAGCAACAAACCCCAAAATTATCCTAATATTGGTGAAACAATTCAATTCAGCGTCGATTGGATTCTATAATATCTCATAATGATTAGCAATTCAACTCGGCCCAAATTGTGGTTCAACCATTCATTCTGAAATGTTTATTCAGTTGCCACTGAGCACTATACATCTCAGCTCATAATAATCACACAATAAATATATATGTAGATACTCACAAAGGAAAGAAACACAAACGGAAGAAAGCCTCCTGCCGTTCATGGTAATGTGGTGTCATAAAGCTGGCTGTAAAAATGTCCACAATTATTGCTAAATTCTAATAATAAAGCAATATACACAAAACCCCTTATTTACCCAATGCCGAAAGCGAAAGCCTCCAGGGCTCCTTATAGTGGGCATTCAGCACAGAAGATCAATAAAGTTAAACTTTGTCATAATCATAAACTGTGGACAATTACCTTAGGCTCCCCCGTGGTTAGTGTGCTACATCCTTTTGCCAGCCATTCAACACCCTGGTGCGAACTCCTCTGCACAAAATATTTGTACGTATCTGAGCTTCTATGGTACTTGCGACATTCTAGTGAAGTCCACTGCCATAGTATTGAAACAAAGGACATAAATCTGGAAGCGCTCGGAAGCGACGGAAGGGATTGTGTTGTGGCTCTTTTATGGTCTGTTGATTGGCCTTCGGTGTCTCAAGCCGTGTTATAAGTTGTAAACTATTTTCATTGTTTAGGTCATGGATGGATAAGTCCCCCTTCCTGCCCACATAGTACATCTAAATAAAATTTATCCGCAAGAACCATCAGCCATAGAAAGTTTGCTGTCTCGACA
Source organism: Hermetia illucens (assembly GCF_905115235.1). Lineage (NCBI taxonomy): Eukaryota > Metazoa > Arthropoda > Insecta > Diptera > Stratiomyidae > Hermetia > Hermetia illucens. The sequence continues at coordinate 85,077,067 of NC_051850.1, read as the reverse complement.
TACAGGAATGCATATGTGTGTATAAACTTGTGTGTAATTATGAGGAAAGGTTTCCTGCCCAAGATTTCAAAGCCGCAGCACAATTGAAACTTTCCACCAAGCCCGGAACTAATTTTATGATGCTTGCTCAAGTTGTTTTCTCTCTTGGGCACAAACGTATCTTCAAACGTGAATAGGAAAACGACCTGTTCTCTGATTATTTGATTTTTTAAAGAACAGAATACGAAATGTGCTCCAATTAGGTTTTGTTTTGCTGCCTAAACGCGCAACTGTTTATTTCATTTTAATAAAAGTCAGTGACGAACCATGGGGAAACCATAAATAAATTTTAAATACACTATCCTGCGCTTTTTCTGCATAGGCCGCATTGCCTGGAAGGAAGTCTACTTCAAAGTTTTGCGGTAAACTTCCCTTCAAATCAAAGACCGATAGATACATACCTATTCGTACATAGAGAGATTAAGTCAGCGAGATATTTCAGCATGAATTTGTAAAATTAAAATGCGATGAAAGTTACAAGGAATTGAGTTTACTCTCCGGCCTCAAAAATCTCTGATTGATTTTGAAAATATGATGAATCAAATTGACGAGTTAATCGTGCTAAAATTGAATCGTGCATTTTCCCTAACAGTAAAATTCCTGCCTATATCGTTCGACTTCTATCATAACGGATACCGGGCTAGTGGCGTCACCCCAATACCATGCTGTTAATAAATTTGTTCTGTTAAAATTCCGTTTATCCAATTTTTTCCCAGGATTTTGACTTTTTCGCGGTATAAACTACTAATTTTTGGATTACTAATGTTGTTATAAATAATAAAATATTTTAAAACTTTTAACGTAAAAGAGTTTGCCTATTTCTCTTGTCTTTCTTCCAGCGTTTTCCGGATGGTTCGTTATTGACTTTGAGTAAGCGCCTGGGAATTCTTTTGAATTTCATACCGTTTATGTGACCTGCACACTGAAGCTTCCTCGTATAATATGTGCAACTCACTCTTTTACTTCATTCGCCATCCTCCGCGCACCCTCACTTAGCCTACGGTTCTCTTGAGGACTTGAAGTTGGAAGCATTGATTTTTAGTTATCCTGCCTGGTTCTTGGTCTACGTCCCGCTACCATAAGACACGACTGGCTGAATCGAAGTGTTTTGCTTGCAAGCATGATTTGCCTGTTGATTTCGTCTGCTTCGTTATTTTTTTTTCTGAGAGCTGTGCCTAAGTGCAAAGATATCGGAAACCGGAAACACAGAGCATCAGGTATGGAAAGTTTTGCTTTCTCCTTATTTAAATATATTTGAACGCCGAACTATCCCATTTATACGTAGTTAGTATTTAGCATGGCAAACAACCCAATTTAGTTTTATATTGATATTTCGTACTTTGGGTTGCAGTAAATATACACGGAAAAAACAACTTTGAGCTATTGCAACTTTAGGAATTATAGTACAAGTTTCATCAAACTTGGGAATATCATGCTTCACACTACTCTACTGTATTGCAAATTTTTATAACTTTAAGGGGTTCTTAGACGATTTCCCAAAACACAGTAATATACCAATGCTATACTAAATTAAATAAATTTAAGTAGATATCGATATGGAGAGTATCTTACGGCTTGGACAGCGGATAGAGGCAGCTTCATGTCTTTTTTTTAAATATTTAAGTTTGGTAGTTTCTGAGAATTTGGTCCGTTAAAGAAATCATCACTTTCGACCCCCCGGACTCCCCGCCTTTTCAACACATATCGAAACTAAGACTGGCATTAAAAATTACTAATCGAGACCTTTCATTTGATACCCAAAATGACTACATTCGGTGAAAAAAAATTGACACCCCCGTTTTTCATATATAAGGACCCCATCATAAACTCAACGTAGAATGATGTAACTTTCGTGAGCGTTCTCAACTCCCGTCTTCTCGCCAAATTTCGTGTCAACTGAGAAAAGTGCGCAGGACCGACAGGCAGACAGATTGATAGACTGACATTAGACCGATTTTGATAAGGTTTAATTTGACCAACAAATCCTTAAAAATTGTCGGCTTGTTTGAAGCTGTAATCGTTCACTGTCACATTTTGCCTGATTGGAATTTTTCTTCTGGTGTTTGTCATGATTTCAGTCTTCTCAACTTCGTCAAGCTTTACCAACGCTTTATTCGCGGCAAGTCTATCGCTTCCATACCGAACCTCCCCCGATTGATATTGTCGTGCCGGTTTGAAGTGAAAGAAAATTTGTTGGATATCAAGCGCAGCAATATAGTCTACGATGACGATCAACTGAAGAGTTAGAAAGAACACTTCAAGAAGGTTCCAACCGTATCATACCACCATAATCCTTGGACACATACAAGACACCTTACAAGCTTGACCGACAGAGAGCAGGCTAGTTTCCTCTCCGGATCGTCTTCCATTGACTGCATCAACTGTCTACGAATCATCTTAGAACAGTGCGCGGAGTTCAGATCCTCGCTTCACCTGCTCTACCCAATCCGAAATTCTAAAAAAACTTAGGTTCATGCGAGTTTCGTGGCTATTTTCGAGCGGGAGCAAAGAAGTGAAAAGTAAACTTTCCTTTATTAAATCAAACTCGAAGGCGTATATTTCCAACAAAACTAACACTTTTATTTCGACACTAATTTACTTCCTAGGACAGTCAAATCTTTACAAACACGTTCCTTGATTCTTTCATGCTGACGGCATGTCTGCGAGACTTGAATGAAAAATTGCTGCCCTTTGTCTGGTACCTGGTGCGGGTATTTGGTTACTTTTGTAATGGACGAGTTATATTTTTGTGGTACTGAATCCAGAGGATATGTAACATGCGCTTATTTAAGTCTGGCTTTAAAATAGATCCCTTTCTGAAATCTGCCCAAACAAACTTACTACCAACTTTTGTAAATTAACTGGAAAACCGTAATTAAGTTCATCCTAGGATTATCAGTTTTAGCAACAACACAAAGGACATAATCACGCATAATATTTGAGTTAGGACTAAGGAATGGAAACTTACCAATTTCACGGGAATTTACTGCACTTTAAGCAATAGGATGTTGACGTCATAATTAAGGATAATAATTTACATACGAGTGAAATTTGGGGGTCCTATAAATAAAGAAGAGACTTTTTCCCATTGTTTGTCACATGCACTTTTCTCATAAACGGTTACCCGTATTGACACGAAATTCGGTGGAAAATTTGGAGCTATGAGCAGCCCCTACACATGCAGTAAATAATACAATTCTATGCTGACTTCATTGGAGAGTATCTAGTTATATGCAATATCAAATGCAAGGTCTTGATTAGTAATTTTCGGAAATGGTATTAGTTTTAACATAACTGGTAAGGGCTGTAAAGTGATCTCTTATTTAGCGGTGTCATTTTGAGAAACTACCGAACCGAAAAATCACGAAATTACCCGTATACCTTTTCAAATAAAGTAAATTTTGTATTGTTATATTATTATTTAAACTAAGTCTAAACTCCTTTTAAGTTCATCCCAGAACCAAGTGTGGTGAAAATCCCACTATTCCTGTAAATTTACTACAACCCTAAACATTAAATATCAATATCACACATCTGGCATGCTAAATGCGTATACATTAGAAGCTACGTGTAAATGAACAGTTCTACACTCAAATATCCTTGCAGCAGAAACACAAAGAAATGTTCATACCTTCCAGCTTCCCAACTAGTTTCCGCTCTAGAATAGATGGAGAACTGTAAAATCTCTGCTCTGTCCCAGTTAGAGAAATTTGACGACAGTGGTAGCCTATTTTCATTAATAGTCGGAAAACGCAAGGGGCCGAATGGTTTGGATATATTTTAACCGTTGCTTATGCTTGACGTGTAAACAGCGATAAATCAGCATTCGTTGTTTTACCGAAAGTCAAAATTCACTTGTTTCAACACTAAAATTAAGTTGAGGGGAAGTGACCGTCACTTTTACCCGAAGGCCTTGAGATCTTTTTCAACTCACGTCTGCGTCATGTCATCAGGGCATATTTGATTAAGGAAGCTTCAAATTGAACACTTTGCAATAGTTGGGTCAGACAACCGCAAATGTGTTGATGGAAAGGCGGGAGTGGCTATAAGTAGGGCCTACTTTAGGATAGGACGGCATGCCACGAAATCCATTTTTCAAAAATGGTCGACGACAGGATCGCCATATATGCAAAAGGAGGTGTACATTTTTTTATCACCGAATATTTCCAATATTAACTATAGCGCAGGGTAGTGAGGACTCAAAATGTGAATGAAAAATGAAAAATACAAAGGCGCCAGGTCCTCATGATAATTCCGCGAAAACTAATATTCCGCCAATGGCAAGACTTGCTGCTCGGGGTACTCAATGCTTGCTTGAAGAATGAACTTGGGCAGATCAACAAAGAAAAAGGAAAAGGAAAAGCAGCAGCGGGCAAAACTGCAGCTATAGTCTCAACCATGACTCATCTTCAACTGACTTAAGAAATACTGTTTTCAGAAAAACACGTTTAAAGTTTCGCTGGCGGTATCTCTAAGGATATGCAACTATTCAGCAATTATAGCAGAAATTTGTGATCATTCAGCTCTTTCCCAAAAGTGAGCACATACTTAAAGACTAAACGTATGTATATATAATTAACTGTATATACAACCGTGATGCCGAGGTAAATGCAAGAGGTACGATCCTCTTTAAGCCCACCCAACTGCTGGCCTATGCTGACGATATTGACATCATGGGACGAACCACCCGAGACTTACAAATTGCCTTCATCCAGATCGAGCAGGCGGCGCGAGATCTTGAGCTGCACATCAATGAAGGCAAGACAAAATATGTAGTGGCACCCACAGCACCGAAAACCAACAAACCAACAACATCAAACCGCACCGGTCAAACACGAAGAAGAATAAGGATAGGGGAATACAACTTTGAGACCGTTGATAATTTCTCCTATCTAGGGTCGAAAATCACATCCGATAACAACTACGATTATGAAATCCGCGCACGGTTGTTGTCAGCCAACAGAGCCTATTTCAGCTTACAAAAACTGCTCGAAACTCTCACCATAGGGTCAAAGCTCATACTGTATAAGGCTATGATCTTGCCAGTCCTCATGTATTCCTCAGAGACTTGGGTTCTTAGCAAGAAAAATTGCGAACTCTTGGCCGCGTTCGAGAGAAGAATCCTTCGAAGAATTTTTGGCCCCCTACATGAGGATGGACGATTCCGTAGCCTACACAATGACGAAATCTATGAGCGATACCACGACCTTCAGGTTGTGGATAAAATCCGTCACAATCGGTTATGGTGGGCGGGCCACTTAATCCGTATGGATGAGGATGATCCCACCCGGAAAGTCTATATGTGCAATATCTGTGGTAGAAAAAGAAGACGAGGCAGACCCTGCCTAAGATGGAGCGATGGCGTAGGCCAGGACGCCAAACAGCTTTTAGGGATATAGAATTGGTGGACCGGATTGTTGCGGCGTTGATGATGATGATAATGATATACAACCGTTGTCGCAAATCAGAATTCAAGAGATTATGAAATACTCTGTGCTCAGAGCGTAGTTAGAAGGTGAAAAATTTCAAAACCTATTGCCGCCTCCTTACATCCAATTATGTAAGGCACTCGCTCTCCTTCCGCTCTCACGGGAGACTGCTCTACGGCATTGCGTCGTGGAATTCTTCATGCGTAAACTGTTCATGAAGTTTTTCAAGTTATATCTAAACCTCTAGTAAAAACTGCGATTTCCGCGATAGCTTACAATGTCGTCCTATGCGCAGAAAAACTGGGAAAACCTAGTTCGAAACACAATAACCTCCATGTAAACTCAAAAAGTAAGTTACCCCGCAGTTTGATTTTCCGCGGCTTCGTATTAATCTATCTTCCAATGTCCAGGTTGAATCTAGTAGCTAGACTGATAGATGTATATTAATGATATATTATAATAAAGAGAACCTCCTGAGAGCATATGTGCGAAGAAAGGAAAATCTTGGTGAAATCAGTTCATTGACACTCTGTCTATCTGTCCACCTGAAAATTATTTTCTGAAAAAAATGGTGCTGTAAAAACTGATGCATGGAATGAACTACATTTTTAGACGTTGAGTTTAAAGGGAGTACCCCTTATCTACAAAACAGGGGTTCAGCATTGAAACGTAAACAGCTTCCAAAAATGTCGAAACCTTGGTGAGACGAGTTGAGATTCAATTCTTAGCTAGATATGATGAGTACAAAAAATGCCTCTATAGGTTCGCTTTGGATGAGTCGCTTCGTTGTCTTCCGTAAGAAAGTGAAGCCGAAGGTGCATAGTATGTTTTTTGATTTATCCAAGCTTTGAAAGTTGAACCTTGAGACTAACCTAGGTGCCCTTTTTCGCAGCGGTAGATCTGGTAAGCTATATGGTAGGACCATATGCAGCTTATAAATGTGGCAGTTGCAACGGTAGAACGAATGCACCAGCGTCTGAAAGAAGCAGAAGCAATAGTACCTAATTCGTCTAGCGTGAACAGTTAATGCTGTTGCTGCTGATTTTGCTGGGAGAGTATTTAGTAAATATGAATATAATGAACTTCCTCTACGCGTTTTATCCAAATTTACACAAATTGGTCCGATTTATGTTCCGTGCGGAGCTTCTTTAACCACATGAAATTCCTTCAAAGAAATCAAAAAAAGTATAATACTATCTGGAAGGACATTCAGATTTACCTGTAACTGACACCGGCGCATTTAAAACGTGAAATACATACTAACTATGAAAGTCGTGTCTGGTAATCTAAGTACACTAGGCAAAAGCATTCCTCTTCAACAGCACCCTGCTCTATTAGTGCAAAGATGCATCTATTATATGCTACCCATATTCCGTGTGTCTAATTTCGCCAACGGACATTGAGCGAGTAGTTGCTGTGATCATTGCGAAAGGAAACCAATCAACCAATACAAAAGCGTTTTCATATCAAACATTAATTAGCCCAGAAATTCTGAAGTGAGTATTTTGAAATGCATTTCACGTAGGAGTGCATTCATCTGCATATACGAGTACGTACAGGCTTTTTCTGGAACTCGTATTGCGTGCATTTACAAACTAATTGTAACCTTATTTTCATTTAAATTGTGTATATTCTGTAAACTGAAAATTCTCAACTTCCAATAAATGAGCAAGAGTGCATCTCTCAGCAAAGGAAGATATGAACCAAGTAGGAGAGCTGGAAACTTACGCCTCTTTTATATATTCGGCGTGCAGGCGTAAAAACTTGAATGAAAATGAAGTTACGGTACACTAAGAGGCAATTGTGGTGGTATCACACTGGTCCGGGAATATTACCCTAATTGGATAGTTGAGTTGACTGATATCCAACATCCAGTTAAAATGCACACTGCGGGTCACCAGTGCGACCTAAATCGTGAACAACAAAAGCAAAGTAGGCATAGATTGATTTCACCACTCTAGTTGGTCTTATTGCTGAGATCCTTGTGTGTGCTTCACCGTTCGTCGGCCAAGGAGAAATGAAGTAATTGTCCCAACTATTTATACTTTCAAAATGTAATCAAATAGTTATTGGGGACTGGCGGGCAATAGAAGAAGTCTCACTTTCCCACCACTGTTACTGAGAATTTGGTATGACTATTGCGATGATACTTAATAATCTACAAAATATAAACTTATTATGCAGTAAAATGTATTCTAACAATGCACAATGATCCATGCACTTGCAACTTATGACACCGACCCAGTATTTTGTGAAATAGGAATAAGAATTTAGGCAGGTGAAAAATTAGCCACGTAAGCATTTCAAATTGTATATAAGGTCGAGAATTCACAAATAAAAATCATTCTTTATTCAACTGAACCACAACAGTTTCCTTGGTGCTCAAAAGGAGAATATTTTTTCAGCTTCTCCAGGATAGGAATAAGGATAGCTTCTTAGCCTCTCCAGCTTCTCCACAGGTCAGGCCAGTGTTATAGCGTCAACGCTGCACTGGAAGTCGAGACAAAGCTATTTAGCTGCTCGCCCCTGATCCCGTGTTTACCACCGCACCTGGTTAGAGCGCTCACACTGCTCTAACCCGTAAATCGGGATTATCCAGTTGCGGCTAGAATCCCATGACACTATTATGGGCCAACATACTGTAATTCATAGACGGAATCCTAGGAAGCGGACTGAATAAAATTTAATGAGCGTCTTGGCAATAACGTTCACTTCCCAGGGCGACTGAGGGCTTCTTTCGCGATCGAAGCTTAATAAAACTTAATACCCGCATCGCATTGTAAAAGCAATAAAAACCAAGATTGAATAAACTTCCCAAACTTACTGCCTAAAGAAAATTAAAGAGCTGAAAGGCGAGAGAGAAATTTCAAGGTTGTGAAGAGTTCTTAAAACCCTGCCCTTCGTGCCTTGTCTTTAAAGTTATAGGACGAAATTATGAAAGGCAACTAGGTGCCATAGTCGTGCTGTTAATTTGACTAGGAGCTGCTATCTGAGGCACGGGGTTAGTAAATGCAAATGAAAGGACGATAGCATTATTTACAAATAGGAAGAACCTGAATTGTTTTTGCCTATGAGCTATACAGATCTTTGCCTCGACATAGGGTCTGGGGCTTATATTGTAACGCGGATATATATTGATATCATTAGGCCAATGCTTGCTTGCCCGTAGAATGGTTTGAGTTATGGTGAAATAAAAGGGTTTTCACTGTAAGCTAGCTTCATTGCAAAGAACTTTTGGGTATTACCAATGCCAAGGGCATTCAATTTATAGTCCCAGAATATATCAATTCAGAAAATTGCATAGGTCTATTTAGAAATAAATAGGCACGTGAGGGACACAGAGCATTGGATGAGTTATTGGCAGAACTGAATCCAGTTTTTGTAATGCTTTCTGATTTTAGGATCTCCGTACATCTGTTTCGAAGGGCGCGTGAATACGAAAGTAGAGAAAAGTGAGACGAACCAGAAAAATGCATGGCAGGACATACATCACTGGCTCAAAAATTGAACAATATTCAACTATATCTCAGGCTGAAGTGTATGCAGCCGTAAGGGCAACAACCTTAGTGATTGATAAACGAAGGACCGGAAGGACCGGAAGGACCGGTGCATCGCAATCGATAATCAAGCTGCGCTCAAGGCGACCAATCCACCATTTCAAAAATCGTCCAGGAGACGATCTAGTTCTATTTCTACATTCAATATGGTGGAACTACTCTGAGTAGCTGGTAACTGTAAACGTCGGTTCAATTTATCCCATTCCGGAACCAGAAATTGGAGTGTCAACAGAGAGTTGGCTAAACATAGGACGTTTTTCCTGTTAGAACCCACTTCCGTCTCGGTGTTCAGATGCTATGCCTCTTCTTACCCCATACACACACACGCATGGGAAAACCGGAATGAAATTGTCGTCCTTTTCAATTGCGTAACCTATCCACTACTATTTCCTCCTTCCATCAATGCGTCCGCTGGTATCTGGCGCCTATTATGACGGTGGATTGGAGCCTTTGAGTAATAGGAGGGTCTTTTTTCATGTGCTATAGTAATCCCATATAACAAGACAGAAGGAGCACTTACAGATGACAGTGTCAGCCTGATCTTGGTGATGAAATAACTGAAATAACTGTGTTTCCAGATTATAGACAAAACACTGAAACGGGACATCGGACAACATCTAGTTCGGTGCCACCGTCCGCAGAAACCACGCTTGGATATACAAATTGATCGATACTTTCGATGCAATGCCTGTTATTGGGATAGAGAGAGTATGATGTTCCGTTAGACTAAGAGATTTCGCTTTGGAGGTGTTTATATTCACACCCACTTTTCTTGCTTCTCTTTCCAAATCCAGACCCATTTAGCCAAGGTCAATGACCTGGTGAGAGATGACATCTGTTTGTCACAAATTAATTGATGCTCTCGATATTCTGCCCATTAATCTAGATGGGGAGAGTGCGATGGGCCATGACCCGCTGATAGAGCAAACAGATGTAATCACCGTAGTCTAGCTGTTTGAAGGAAGATGTCAGCTCTCTGAATTCCTTCACGTCCTTCAGATAAAGCAGCATGAAGGACATCAACGGTAATAAGAAGGAATAATATCGGCAACTGGATGGAACCTTGGCGGACTCCGCTTTCAAACTCAAAATCCTCCGAGATTTTACCTCGGTGCAGCGCCTGAAATAGTGGGCCATCATATGTTACTATGATAATGACTACTAGTTGGCTCTACTCCATAGAGCCCGCCAGATTCATTACCTGTTCACACTATCCAAAGCTTTCTCGAAATCGATGAATGGCATGTGAAGCGAGGATCTAAACTCCGCACACTGTTTCAAAAGGATCAGTAGGGTATTGATGTGGTCAATGCCGGAACTTCCGGACCGAAAACCGGCCTGTTCTCTGTGGATCAAGTTCTAGAGGTGTTCTGTGATGCGCTCTAGGACTACTTTAGATATTATCTTCGTGACAGTAGGAAACATGCAGATACCTCTCCCGTCAGAACGGGCACCTTTCCTTGGAATCTAGGCAATAATTGCCTTCTTCCATTCTTTGGCAAAGGTCTCGAATTCTGAAAATTGACGTGCGAGTGGAAGTAGCAGATCAGCGATGAATAACTCTACGGGGAGAGTGCATTATCGGCCGAAATGATTTCTCTTCTGCCGTTTCATTCACAAGAAGGCGAACCTCACCGGTTGTGGCAAGTTTAAGAACCGTGTTTAAGTGTTCCTTCTACCTTTTCAGTTGCTTGCCATCCTGAATATAAAGTCGACCATTAATGTCCCTCACTATCGAAAGATTTTCATAGCCATGCAAGCTCTTTTGTAATGCGAAACAAAATTCTTCAATTATTTTCCGCAATATCAAATTCCCTTTTGTCACATATTATATTGAGCTTCCCGTGATTCCGCTCGGTATCGCAGGTGAGCTTATCACGCCACCTTCACTTGCAGTTACGGAATCATCCATCCTCACATAGGGGGCCAAAAATTCTTCGGAGAATTCTTCTTTAGAACACGACCAAGAGTTCGCAATTTTTTTTGCTAAGCACCCAGGTAACATCATAGTCTCGTACAGTACGAGTTTTGACCTTATGGTGAGACGTTTCGAACGAAACAGTTTTTATAAGCTGAAATAGGTAAGTCGGCTGCCAGCAACCGTGCACGGATTTCATCATCATAGCTGTTATCGGTTATAATTTTTGACCCTAGATAGGAGAAATAATTAACCGTCTCAAAGTTGTAGTCTCCTATCTTTATTGTTTTCGTTTCGTTCTTTGGTTTTGGCCCGGACGTTTCCACAATGTACTTCACCTTGCCTTCATTAATGTGCAGTCTGAGATTTTGCGCTGCCTGCAAGATCTGGATGAAGGTAGACTGTACATTTCGAGTTGTTCTTCCCATAATGTCAATATCGTCGGTAGTTGGGTGGAGTTGAAGAGGATGATACCTCTCGCATTTACATCTGCATCGCGAATCACTCTCTTCTGATTATCAGAGGGGATGGTAGATGCTATTGTAATTCGAGCCCGGAGCACCATACTAACGAGTTAGTGATCCAAGTCCACATTGGCCCTCCTATATGCTCAGACATTCATCAAGGCTGGTAGATGGCGGGGCTCAATCAGCACGTGGTCAGTTTGGTTGAAAGTGCTCCCATTTGGAGAGGCCCACGTATGTTTGTAGACCACTTTCCGCGCAAACCAGGTACTTCCAACAACCATATCGTGCAATACTGTTAACTGAATAATCCATAGTCCGTTACTATTGGTATCCCTAGGCCAGCTGTGGGAACCGACGTATCGGTTGAATACCGGCTCCATTCCTACTTGACTGTTGAAATCACTAAGTATTCTTTTGATATCATATTTGGGACAGGCTTCGAGGGTCCGCTCAATTGTCCCATAGAAGGTATCCTTCTCCGACCCTGCAGTCTCCTCTGTAGGGTCGTCCTTAGTTTGTCGCGGAAACGCATAGTGCATAGCCTTTCGCTTATATTTTCAAAGCCGATAACGACCGGTTTCATTTTCTGGCTAACAAAGAAACCTACTCTGACCACATAGTTTACTGGATGGCCGCTGTAATATCTGGTGTAGAGGCTTTTCTCCAAAAAACCGGCCCCTGCCCAAAGCATCTCTTGCAGCGATGCTACATCAGCGTTATATTGGGACAGGGTATCGGCTAGCTGCTGAGTAGCATTCGGTCTGCATAGGGAGCACATATTCCATGAGAAAATCCGCAAATCGTTATTTCGTTGTCGTTGCCGAGTTCATCGTTTTAAATTTCATTCTGTCCGCGGCTCCTTCTGTGGTCTCGTAACATCGGTTTTCCATGTATGGTTGTCAGCCCTACCCAACCCCAACCTGGAGGAGAAGTTTTCCAGGTTTTATGCTCCACCGTGAGTGCTAATCCACATTTCACCCTGGGACGAATACTACCCTTTGACAGCCGAAAATGCATATAATGAAGTAAAAGGAGAAATTCTGTAGTCAAATAGAAGTTCATTCCTAGAGCAAGCTGTAAGATTTTGTTATTGTATCTTTCATACTTCCACGTACATATTTTATATATAGTTGCGTGTACCTATTCAAAATGTACTCATCTAAAATGTGTACAACCGACCCGACTGTTTACAATTACCTAGTTTTCCATATCATTTTGAGGGAGCATTCACTCAGTAAGCTCCAAAAACTCGAAAGTAATTTTGGGAGAAAGCGTGTCGGAAAATATTTTTGCTCCCGAAAGCAGACTCCATTAAAATGCACCCTAAACACCATATGCAAAACTTTCGATTGATATAACCGAAGGCAGCATTTGAATTTTCCATTTCATTTTCTCCCCTACATTCTGGTCAGAGCTGCCGAACTCCCTGGTTATAAAAGGGAAGCTTTATATTTTACCCATACTAAAGTCAATCATCCAAAGGAAAAGCCTTTAGCGTGCTGGGAAAATTATCCCTTTACACATGATGTTAAAAGGAGTCTTATTTATTATTCAAATTTGCAGTATAGTTTGCGGTCCAACCATTCCACCCAACGGCAGTCAAATATTGACCGCAGTCGTTATTGGTAGGTACACATGGTTTACGAGCCACTGTCTTGTTGGAGGCGAGAAAGCATCCTTTTAGAGTCTACCTTCGAATGGAAGTTTACACTATAAATTATTCATGTTTGCAGTCTGGTGCTGCTTCAATGTCCTCATCAAAATCGTCGGCGGAATCCCGAAAGCTGTCTGGGTATTAGAAATTTCATCTACTGAAAGCAGGGTGTTCCCTCATTAGGAAAATGAATGCAGAAAATGTGAGTCTCTTGCCGCCATGCTCTTCCGCGTGGGGACCACATCACCTTTGGGTTGGCTTCACTCGAGGGAGGACGAAGCACGCGGCAAGGATGTAGAAAATTTACGGAATTGTGAATTAATTCATCGTAACCTGTCACGCTAAATCTGGCGGAAACAGTGGCGCAGGAAACGTTTGAAATTTGAAGAGATTTGCAAACGCATGTATGTATGGAAATTTTCCCCAATTAAGTGGTGTCGAGAACGGCGCCAAAGCGATAATCATGTTTAACGTCGTTCCCTCTGAAGAATTTCACTCAACAAATTGGCGTAATCTCGACGTTATTCTAAGTACTCTTTTGCTAACGGTACACGATGGCGTTGCGATTGAGATAGGTTGTTGGTTTCAACAATGCTACGAAACTTAGCCTTAAATGCTACCATAGGTGGGATATATTATATCCCACAAGTATCAGTTCCAATTTAATTGATTTTCGAGATGAAAATAACAAAATTCTCCAGCAATATTTACTGATTACTTTGGATGCTTGAGCGAAACGTGATAACATAAAATATTGCCAAGATAAGTCTTTGAAACTTTGGGACTTAGTGGAGATGGCTTTTTGAGAGATTAGGAGTGAAAAACACTTTTCTACAGACGCAAAAGAGGCTGACAAAATTATTTTTCTTTTAAACTTCAAAACTAAGACATGTTTTTTCATTCTTAGTATTTGGGGAATGCACGGCGAATATAGAGCCAAAGATTAAGGAGCTCCGAGGTAGAGAAGAGGACGCTGAACTGAAAATTACTTTCCGTTTGCCGGTTCCTTTCCCTTGAATGAAACATTACCTCAGAAACTGCGTAAAGTTAAAAGCCTGAATGACAAATTGTGCTGAGCAGTTGCTGCGATTGCCAGTGCTATTGTGTAACCCCAACTTTAACGTTTTGTGTGAAACAAAACCTCAAATCGGTTCAATGTCTGTCTGTTCATCTGTCTGCCAGTCTGTTTTTTTTTAATGGCTGGAGATGGAAATCTTACGAAGACACTACAGCGCCAGGTTGCAGCAACGTGTGGGATTCTCACCCAGTAAAACCACCTCGACTTTCGCCTTTTTCCTTCCCCGCGGAACCGCGGCAAAGCATTACTTCGCGAGGTGGACTGCGCTTTAAGCGACCAAACCTTCCGTTCTTCGCGTCCCACTGGCGCGCTTCACTTTCCCAAGTTCCTCCTGTATACCTTTGATTGCGGAGTTCACCGTACACCAGTTTCCCTCCGACTTCAACATTTCCTCGACAATGATCAGTGGACTTAGGGTTGATTTTCAGGGACTCTTCCTGACTCCTCCTCTCTGAGAAAAATCGCGCACAATGGAGCATAACATGTTCCGGGTCCTCAGGTCCGCAACCACATTCAGAACAAAAGGGAGAATCAGCCAGCCTGAATTGGTACAGATACTCCCTGTAACCACCATATTCTGATAGGAATTGCGTCAGATGGTAGTTAATCCCGCTGCATCGTCGCTGGATATACTTCTCAATACGGGGAATCAAAGTGTGGCTCCAGCGAAACCTCTGCGAGTCATTTCACCGTTGCTGCCATTTCTCCAGCGACTCTCACCTTGCCGCCTTTCGGTATTCTGCATCCTTTTCAGGAGGATTCATTTTCCTTTTCTCGTACAGGCAGCGTGTCTCGCTTGCCAGAATATCTATCGGGATCATTCCCACAATAACACACGCTGCGTCGCCTGGTATTGTTCTGAAGGCGCTGTACACCCTTAGCGCCATTAAGCGGTGGGTCATATTTACCCTCCTCCAATTACTCTCACACGCCCGTTCGGCATATTCCATCTGCCCTTAAGTAACCGTACTCGAGGAGGGCGATCAGACCCGAGTCTGCAAGGAACTCATCTGAAGTGGCTCTGCCACGAAGCCTCACCGGAGGTTATCTGGTACCATGGGAACCGGGATGGCCCTCTGAGGGCATATGCTCCAGGAGAATTCCTAGAGGATGTGCTCTCGGCCCGGTTATTTGCGGTTGGCCCCCTAGTGGGAGTTTCATGGTGGTTGTGGTTATGCCTACATCGCGGGCAGAGCTCCCCGGAGCTCACGCGTGGAGTTGCGTTTTACAACTCGGGCGCCGTACCCCTTAGTTGCGGCAGAGGTGTTAGATAGGCCTCGCATCCACTGGTATGAATGCTGAGCCTGCACTCAGTATAAACCAGGACCGCTGTGCTTGCATGGCGGGGCTCTGATTGTAGTCCCAAAATCAATCCGTGTCCGAAGAGGACCGTGGGATTAAGCCTTCACGGCAGGTACTCACGTCAAACCCCCCAGGACTTTCGTGCCTTTAAGTAACGAAATGTATTTTGCAGTAAACTGAAATAAGTCGAAAGCCTGAAGTTTGTCGCTTTGTGGATTTCTATTGTAAGCCCATTCGGGTTCACAACGGATTTATTTGCACAGCTTCCCATTTCTTCCTTTTTCTTCATCCCATGTCCTATTCAGAAATGGGGTCGCTATTTTGTTCTCCTATCGCCGTCCAGCGCATCAAGGCATTGATATTTCAGTAGGCCTTTCGGTCGTTTCCGATTGGATGCTCAGATTAATTTTTTTTTTTTTGGGGTAGGGTTGGTGAATGCATTTTCGCACACAGTGTTGGACTCCCGATTCGGTACGTCGTCGGACTACCAACTAAACACCTCCCTATCGTCAGGGAGCTAGCCTGGAACCGTTTGTCATATTACTTCGGGCCAGCCCCCGAACTCTCCTGCCTTGCGGAGCCTTCAAATCAGGGACTTCCTTTCACCAACGGGAGGGGAGAGGAGGAAGGGAACTGTCAGTTCAAGGAGCCCCCTGCCATCCAGCTCCTCCACCGGTCGATTTCTATCTTCTTAGCAACGAGAAGGGCCCGAACGTAATGGGCAACACGATTCCACCTATCAGCAGTCCTCAGCATCTCTTCCACAATGTTGTCTGAAGAGAGATCCCCTGTGTTTAAATAGAGCTGCTAACGAACCCCATCCCATCTTCCACAAGAAAAAAAAGTGTGGTAGGCATCGTCCACAACTCCATTGCAAAACACACAATCCGGAGAACGCGCCTTTCCAATCTTGTGCAGGTAAAACTGAAAACTTCCATGCCCACTTAAAAATTGGACCCCCAATGTTTGCCATTAGCCTTGTTCGCTGCTACTTGGATTTGCTCAGAAAAGCTCATCTTTGAGTCAAGGGTCAACCCGAGGTAGTCATCCATCCGCTTACCTGTCGCATCAATATGCCGAGTCTGCTTTGCGCCTGTTCGACAGTGCGTCCAGCAACAAGCGCTGCGAAATCATCTGCGTAGCCGACCAGGCGCGACTCTTCTGGCATGTCGAGTTTAAGCAGACTGTCATAGGTAGCGTTCCAGAGGTCCGGCCCTAGGATGGATCCCTGTGCTACCCCCGACGTGACCTCGATCCACCTTTGACCCTCTAGTGTTTCATAGAGCAGGGAGCGGTTCCTCAGATAGTCCTTCAAAATCCGTAAGAGATAGCTCGGCGCGTTGAAGGTATTGTCTAGTGTGCCCAGAATGTCTTTCCATCTTACGGAATTGAAGGCGTTTCTGACGTCAAGCATTACGAGGAGCACCACCCGTCGAGTTCAGCGGCTATGTGCCTCTGCTCGTCGAACGGTATCCACGACCTGCATGACAGCATCAATTGTCGATCTCCCTGCCCTAAAACCATACTGCTGGTTAGATAAATCTCCGGCAGCGCGTATCGCTTCAGCGAGTCCACTTCTGATGAGCTTTTCGAGCACTTTCCCAGCAGTATCAAGCATACATAGTGGGCGGTAAGAAGACGGCAATTCGGAATCGTCTTTCCCTTTAGGGATCAGCGCAAGCCTCGCAACTTTCCAACGAGCAGGGAAAATGCCCTCTTTCAGGCAAGCTTTGAATGGGCCGAGCAGTAGGTCTGGCCGGTGTTGGAATACCAGTTTGTATACCTCTGCTGGAATACCATCGGGTCCTGGCGCCTTCTTGTTTTTCATAGAGAGGACTGCCTGTTCCAACTCTTTTATAGAGAAAAGTGGACAGTCCTCTGTGCTCTCCGCGCCGACGTCACCATCCCATACGGGGTGTGCAGGTAAGAGTGCCCTCACAATGCGGTCCATCTGCTCGGCCTTAAGTGAACAGGGTTTCCGCAGAGCCCCGATTTTTCGGGTTACAAGTTTGTAACCGAGTTCCCACGGATCCTCATTCAAATCGTCGATCAGATCTTGCCAGCAGCGAGCTTTGCTCTTGTTTATTGCGCTGCGGATTCTCCTTTTGGCTGATTTGTACTCCATCATTATGGTACATGACTCCTCCCGGTCGCCTAGACGTTGTGTTAAGCGGTGGGGCCTGTGACACTCCTTCCGGAGCTCTGCGATTTCCACTGTCCACCAATACATGGAAGGTTTGCCGCGCCTCGATGTCTTCCTGGGCATGGAGGCTCCGTAGACCGTCGTTATCAGGTTCATAACTGAATTTACGACAGTGTCAGCTGCGGCGCCACCGCCCCCATGTTCGCCTATGGTCTGGGTTCCTATCTGTGTTGCAGGTGCTGCATCACTTTCCGAGTCTTTCTCCCCGTCTGCGCGTCCTGATGTCTCGTCGGGTATTTTCGGCGCATTTTCGTGCTGCGAATAAACGCAGCCAGTTCACTCTCCATTTCCACTATCTCCTCTTTTCGTTCGTTCTTATTCTCTATTTGGGTTGTTTACCAGCGCATCGTGTGCAAAGGAGCGGGCCGCAATAGCCAGGAACGAGTATACCCTCGGGGACACAGCCCCTACCCCAATTCCCTGAGGCCTGATCTACGCTTAGCTGATCCCGGAATTCACGGACGGATCAGCGCTCGCTCGGGGTAACGCGGTCTACTAACACCGGTTCAATGCACACTACCCGGCCAGGGCCCCGAAGGGGCTGGTTCCTGATGCACGCCACAACTACCACCTTGGCAGAGCTAGGCTCACATCACCCCATCGACGTCGACAGGGCGTTGTCGACGGCTCCGGGGACTCCCAGTGTGTCCCGGCGTGTATCGGTCATTAGCAGTTCGCTCTTCACCGAGAAACTTTCTCGAGGCTACTACCTAGGACGCAAGTATTATGCCAGCTAGGCGGTCAGAACTACTTGCTCGGGCACCTCGGGGACGCTACTCCCCGTATCGTAAACGACCCATGAAGGATCGTTGACGATCCCTGAGGTAATCTTACCAAGCGAGCTTACATCAGCACGAATAACATATATATACCATTCTTACGTAATTTGTCGACCATCAGTGCAGCCACATATCGATCGAAGATATCCCCATATCGGATATGATCACGACATCTTACACCACTGGTGCACCGCAACGTTTTCTACTCCATTACCACGAGGCGTCGTTTATTGTCTTTCATAGTCGGGCAGCATTCACAACCATAGAAGGCGACAGGGTGAACCACACTATAGTAGGTTTTGCGTTGTTGCGTCGATCACAAGAAACGTTCCTCCAATTTGCGTTGATACCTCAAGCAACTTTGTAACGCAATTCATCCATCCATCCATGGTTATTTCAACAATTTTGGGAGTACGACCAAGAATGCGTTCAAAAATTTGCATGGTATTGGAAAGTAACCGGTAATTTGAGCATTCGGCTGAACGACCTTTCTTTTTCCTTGACAGCCAAATGGTGTTCTACCTTCCTGAATAACCCAATCGATGAATTCACTCAACCACTTCCCAGAGCTCAGATGAGATGTCGTCAGGTCTTATTGCTTTCCCGATTTCATTCATTGTTCTGCTTTCTCGACTTCAGTTGCCCTGACGGGTGAAATTACTTCAAATCTCGGCAATGTTTCTGTAAGTGGAGGATCAACAAATTCCTCAATTGAAATCTATTTATCTATCCTTCGTAGCTCATCAGTCGGTAAGAATAATACCGTTCTTGTCATGAACGGAAGAGAAGTGTTCAATATACACACCGGATATGGTTGGTGTCGGTTTTTGACAAGTCGGTACAGATCTCGCTCGCAGTCCCAAGTATCCAGTTTAATGTAAATATTTTTGTAATAGAAAATTCTTCTAAATTATCCAATAGGGTTTTATCGACGAGATACATTTTATCAATGAGATGGTAGGGGCGTTTCTTCTCAAGGATCTTCATTTGGTCATCGTCATTCCAAAGCCGGTGACCCCGAGGGTTGCAAAGTCGCCTTTCTAGATTGTGCTGCACGATTCTCCGACATTCTTAATGGTGGATGGGGATCCCGTAAAGTAGAAAGACCTACAAACGTTAAAACGGATTTTATTGGCTTCGGTACCTTATTTTCAGAAAACTAAACACATTAAATTAAATTAAAACTAATCAGTTTTTATAGGAAAGAGCAATGAGTTTCATTGTATAACCCCCTCAATTTTTTTCTGAAAGCTCATTCTCAGTAAAAGGCGACTAAAAGCGGTAAAAATTTGTGGCTAGTAACCTGCAAATGGTTAAGCTCTACTGCTACCGAAGCGTCAACAACGCATAAGATAGGGACTGACCTCAGGACAATGACTTATGGGTATCAAAAACGGACAATTGCTTCTGACGGCTACCACAAGGGGCGCTCTTTTGACCTGGGAGCCGGTTTCTTCTAACTGTCCGATTTAGGTCCAGGTTAAGGAGCATCACAATTGTATAATGTTACGCACCAACGGACAATGGATGTAGTGGAGAGGGGTGTTTTCTATAAGCAATTACACGCGGTTTAGGAGAAACTTCCTCACGGTGGCATCGAGATCGGGAAGAGTGATATGAATGCCTAGCTGGGATCTGACTATAACTTGCTCGGAGATGCGATGTGGAAGCACGTACGAGCAATCAGATCGACCACTTCGCGATCAGCAGTACATTTAGGAGTTGCCTCCTGTATGTGCGTCACAAGAGACGCTAACATCGACCTCGAAAGGATCACCATCTAATTGTCGCTTACGTTCGCTGGCGTACTGCCTCCGACAATTCTCGCATGGTTGGACTGTACCTCCTAAGTTCAACATCGACCGCTTGTATGACCCAGCTGGCGCTCGACAGTGGAAGAGTTATCTAGCTGATCGGACAGCAGATCTACTGAGTAACGCTCCTGAGAAGGTCGATGAGCATTGGGCCGTCATCAAAAGTGCTCTTTTCTCCGGTACTGCACAGATCGTCGGCCACGTCTTGAAAGAGCATCTGCGGTTACTACAGGTCTGCTGCTTCCACTCATTCAAAAATCATGGAAATCCGAGCCCCTTACAAGAGAGTAGAAGAAGGGAATGATCGTGAAGATTCCAAAAAAGGGCACCAGTTTTGAGTGTATCTGCGCGCTCCATGCCGCCGCAAAGATAATAACTAAAATAATTGTAGAACGCATCAAAGAACATTTCAAAAGCTTGATCGACAGAGAGCAGGCTGTTTTCGCATTCGGATCCGGATCCTCCTCCTCCTCCTCCTGCATCGACCGCAGCAACACCCAATGGATCATTTTAGAACAGTGCGCGGATCTTCGCTGCACCTGCTCTTCATCGATCTGCTGCACCGAGGTAAAATCTCGGAGGATTTAAGGTCGAAAGCGGAGTCCGTCAGGGTTTTATCTTCTCACTCATATCATTTCTCAATCAGCTTGACTATGCTGATGACATCTGTTAACTCTCTCACCTTGGCCAAATGGCTCTGGATTTGGAAAGAGAAGGAAATAGAGTCGGACTGAAAATAAACAACAACAAAACCAAGGTTCTCAGTGTGACGGGTCATCGCACTTTCCCTATCTGTATTAATGGGCGAAGCATCGAAAACGGCGATTCATTTGTATTTCTAGGAAGCGCGGTTTCTGCTGACGGTGCGACCAAACGAGATGTTGCCAACGCATTAACGCGATAGATCCGCTTTTGCTGATCTGTCTAAAATCTGGAAATGCAGTTGAGATTGTTCTGTGCTAGTATTCTTTCTGTGTTGCTGTATGGGAGTTGCACATGAAAAGTGAACTCCATTGTTAGTAAAAAGCTCCAAGCTTTAACCAACACCTGTCTGCGCCCTATAATCGTAGTGCGGTGCCCTTACACTACCTCAGACGAATAACTTAGTCAGCGCACAGGCCTGCCACTCGTACGCGCTGTGAACGCTGTGATGGTAGTGGATATGTCACACATTAAGGAGGAGTGACAATTTCATTGCGGGCTATGTCATGCAGTGGAATCCACTATCCCAACGGGGACGACGAGTGTGTCACCCCAAAGGCGTTTGGCACAGAACAGTAAAGGTCGTGGGGGGAGTTAAAGCGCATTTCAGGTAATCGTGAGCGATGGCGCGTGGTGGTGTGGTTGACGCGCTATACCCCACCAAGGGGTGAAAGGCAACCATATAGCATGTTCTTGGACCACCATATTTTTTTCAGATTTTTTTGTTGGGTAGTTTCTGAAAACGGATCCTTGGAATAAATGCCCCCTTTCTGACCGTTTCTGAGGAAATTTGTGTGATAGACAGAATTAAGTTATGTTTTCAACAAAAGCTTAATAAACAACACTTAAGTTCAGACATATTGTGCCGCTACAATCTAATTAATTTCAATATGAGTCAGTCAGTTTCAGGAACTGGATAAACGACGGCAATACCTGAATGATGTAGAAATGAAGATAAGTTTCAACCTAATATTCCGCAGCAGCCAACTTACATTATGTAACAGCAAATGAGTGATGCCCATATGTACATGCCATAATAACAGTAGAGAAAGACCTATTTTTTCTCAATAATTATGGTAAAGGCTACCTTTTGCGAATATTGTTTCTTACTATCTGATTGAAAACAAATTGACCGATTCAGAAGTTGCCCTTACACCACGAAGTAATAATATAGCACTGAATCGATTTCGTCGCTTTTCATGACAATATTTTTTGTTGGATGAGTTTTTAGTGCCCTCACGATGGATGGATTCTGCAGATACTCTCGTGTGTTTCATCAATTGGAAGAAAAGCAATAAACGTTGTCGTAAAGTCTCATTCGCTGGGAAAAGACCAATCAATCAAGGAATTTGTAACATCTGAGCAGCAACAGATTAAGATGTTCAGAAGTTCAGATATTAGTTAATATTGATCTAGGGTTGGGCTATTAAAATGTATAATTTGAGATTTTGTTTTATTATTATTACTTTGCTACCCAAATCGTCTTTTCGAAATTCTTTAAAATTTGAAAGGAATTAACCAGTTAGAGCCAGACATGCAATCGATTGTCTCACAACCTTTGCAGCCAATATTACAAAGAGAGACCTTATCAAAGTACCCAGCGCCTAAAAAAAGGCGAAGAAGGATAAACGGAAACAGCTGACTAAGCCACCAGAAATTCGTCTATCCAAAGATAAGGAGGCTGCAAACCAAAAGCCAGAAAAGACAAGGAAACGAAGAAGAACTAGACGGTCGGCTCTGTTCATCAGGCCGACGGAAGGCAGAAGTCCTTAGGGAAATCCGCTACAGGATGAAACCCGAACGGCTTTTCTCCAAGAAGGGGAATAAAAGACAGAAAACCAGACAAATAATAATGCTCGATGTTGCGGGGAGTACTCGACGGATTCTCCCACTGACCTACCACCGGCCACCACCACCAGTGCCCCTCTAGTTTTAAATAGGTAGGATCCTCCGAACCTAAATGCTTGGCACTTAGTGCTAGTATTAGGTAAAATCGGGCATCTGCCGAGATTGTGATAACTCGGAAATAATAATATACCGTCGAAGCCGGTCCCAAGCCCGGTTGTGAAAGGAGGAGCGATGGATAGCTTCAGTCTGAATGGCTGTACGCCACCGCAGCGTCTCAGGGGGTAGGTGAGGAAAGTGGAGGAACTTTGTAATCTTGCCAATCCCAACACCTGGCAGTTAGGTATAAAATGCAAATCCATCCAATGAGAAGAAGGTGAAATTTGAGGTCGGGTACGGATAACCGGCGAGAGTCGTCTGGCTTGGTGACTGGGTCGGGCTCTCGTAATGGACAGCACGGCGTCGAAACCGCTAGTCGTGGGGCGGTTCGACGTCTAGGCGCCACGACGACCAGGAGCACAGCTCCGAGTGCTGCAGCTGTTCCGCCACAATCTGTGGCGACCACTTCAGCAGGTTCGCGTAGGCAGCGGATGAAATGGATTGAAGAAATGAACTTCTTCATCATCCGCTCCTACTACGAAATAACGGCTTAGGCAGGTACAACATCTTACCATCCCTTGTTGCACCAGAGATTCGACGAGCGGGTCCCGCAACTCGCGCACGTGATTGTGCAGCGAGTCGCAGATCAGTACTGCTTTATTACTCGTAGCGGCACAATCCCGGCCACCATCAGGGAGCGTGTTCGATTTGAAGTCATCGGGAAAACTGGTGACCGAGAGTCGATGGGGCAGAGACGGCGGCATCAACAACACCACGCCGCACTGCAGGCAACAGGTTCAGTACTCGCCGAAGCACTCTTCTCTACCGTCCACCTGAGGTTTCCGCTGAGGTTCGGGACGAATTCCAAAGAGCGTGTATATAATTCTCGGATATGGATCCTTTGCATAGACCAGGTATTCCCAGGCTCTATGCATCTGCAGCAACTACGGGAATTCTATCTCAAATCAATGATGAGATTGCATCTCGGCTGTGTGCTGATATGTCGCCGCTGCAACTACACTCACTTGTGTATTGTGGTGCGGTCGCGGCTATCAGATTGCACGGTCAGAAAATTCGCTTTCGTGTTATTGATTTGAGTGACAAAAGAGATCCACCATGGAAAATTCGTCTGGAACTTCGGCGCGACTCACTAAGGCAGGACATTGATAGACTAATTCAGATCAGCACTGGCAATGCCAGCAGACAAATAAAGTGCAGAGGGGTTATCAGAACTTTGCCATCCCCAGTGAGACACCCGTATTTGAAATTCTGGACCCACTAAAACAGAAACTTTCTGTCATATACAGTCGGTTATGACGGTATAGCGAAAGTTATTCCAGACGCGTCCAGAATGCAACATACTATGGGGGTTACCTGCCCAGAATGCTAAGCATGCTGAGTGGACCACCGCCGAAGGCACCCGCCATGCCAAAACACCTGGCATGAATTTTGCGGATGTTACCGGAGAGGAAGATCAACGAGCCATAAACAGCTCGAAGAACTGGAGGGGCCCAGGTCTGGATCGGGTGCAGAATTTCTGGTATAAGAAATTTGTCAGCGTACACAGTCGGTTGGCACGCAGTATAAATGAGTTCATGAGTCGGCCGGAGGAATTTCTACCTTTCCTCACTGCGGGGATTACCTACCTTATCCCTAAGAAGGACACGGTGCAAGACCCCGCAAACACAAGACCGATCACTTGCTTACCAACCCTCTACAAATTCATCACGTCCATTATTAGTGGAATGATCAATGCGCACCTCGAGACCAAGAACATTCTGTCCGAGGAGCAGAAGGTCTGCCGAGTTGGGTCAAGGGGTTGCAAAGAGCAACTCTTTATCGACTCGGAAGTTGTAGGACACGCAACTAGAGGCCAAAGAAACCTCTTTGGTTGCTATATCGATTATGCCAAGGCTTTTGATAGCGTTGCGCATACCTGGCTAATCGATATCCTACATTTGTATCGCATTGATCCAAAACTAATAAAGTTTTTGACGACAGTCATGGAAAGGTGGCATACCACCTTATCGGTGCATACATTGAGGGTGTTAACACGCCAGAGCCCACCCGTATACGGAGGGGCATCCTCCAGGGGGATTCATTGAGTCCCCTTTGGTTTTGTATGGCACTGAACCACCTTTCATGGCTACCGAATGATGCTAGAGGGCTTGGTTTTGCAATAAAGCATGCCTACGTGCGAATTGCCACACTTGATGTACTTAGATGACATCAAGCTGTATGCTGGTACTGACAACCGTCTTCAGTCTGCTGCGAATAATAGACATGTTCAGCTGTGACAAGTATCAAATCCAAGCCATCCATAAAGGTCATCACGAGCCGCATGCCGGACATAGCATTGGTGACCTCCACATCGAAGCTATGACCGAGACAGACTTCTATAAGTACCTAGGAATTCTGCAAGGAACCCATGCTCGAGTTGGTGAGTTGAAGGAAGCTCTGCTGTTCGAATTCCTGCGACGTGTAAAGCTGGTGGTGAAATCGCATCTCTCGGGGAAGAATAAAATAAGCGCGTTGAATGTATTCGCTATCCCTTCACTGGCTTATGCATTCGGAATATTGCCGTGGACGAAGGGCGATCTGGAAAACGTCCAGCGGCGGATACGGATAACTATGTCCAAATTCCGAATGCATCATCCAAAGTCTGCCGTGGAGCGGATGAACCTGCCTCGTGACATCGGAGGTAGGGGCGTGGTTGATGTGGCGGCGCAACATCATCGCCAAGTCGACCCGCTGCGAATTTATTTTTACAACAAAGAGCAGGCGAGTCCCTTACGTACGGCTGTCTGTAAGGCAGACTTTGGGCTGACTCCACTTAACTTGAAGGATCGATCTTTCAATCCTCTGAGTGAGGTGAAGTCGGGCCAAGAGCGGATCGATGAATGGAAGTCGAAAGCAATGCACGGTAAACACGTGAATTGTCTTTGGCAACCATTTGTCGATTTGCATTTATCGAACAGATGGTTGTGTGCTGGGGAGCTCTTTGCTGAGACGGAGGGGACGGTGTGGTCGCCACCCGAGCTTATAAAAAGCTCATCATGAAAGAATGGGTGGAGAACGACCGGTGCAGAATGTGTGGTTCAGCATTAGAGACGTTGGACCATCTCATTTCTGGTTGTACTGTTATGGCACCGGTGCAATACATCACCAGACATAATGCTGTATGTAAGGTTATCTATCAAAACCTTGCATACAAGCATGGGCTGATCACGGGAACATGTCCGGTTTACCGATAAGAGCCGGAAGTAGTACTTGATAGTTCTGCTTACAGCATGTATTGGGACCGGCAAGTTCTGACTGATCGCCATACTCTACACAGCCTGACGTATTGTTAGTTGACAAGACGGGTCGCTCCGCGTATATTATTGATGTTGCTATCCCCCATAATAGCAACATTGAACGGAAATACGTGGAGAAGGAGGTGAACTATGAGCCATTGGCTCGGGAAATCAAAGAAATTTGGCGTCTCAAGTGGGTGGTTGTAGTTCCCATAATATTGTCAGCTACAGGTATTGTACCTAAATCCCTCACAGTCTGGTTCAAACCATGCAGAAGTACACCATTCTGCATACGTGCTCGATGTTGGGATGAGTACTCAACAGATTCTCCCACTGACCTACCACCGGCCACCACCACCAGGACCCCTTTAGTTTTTAAGTAGATAGCATCTTGCGAGCCTAAATGCTTGGCACTTAGTTCTAGTATTAGGTAAATTCGGCATCTGCCGAGATTGTGATAATTCGGAAATAATGTAACTCCTCCGTAGCCATTTCCAAGCTCGGTTGTCGAATGAGGAGGGATGATAGCGTCAGTCTGAATAGCTGAACGCCACCGCGGTGCCTCAAGGGGTAGGTAAGAAAATTGCAGGAACTTTGCAGTCTTGCAGATTACTCACTGAAGAAGCTCTCACCATACCTGCTAGTTGGGTATAAAACGCAAATCGAAAAATGAGGGGAGAGAGAAATTTGCGTTCCGGAACGGATAACCGGCGGGAGTTGTCTGACTTATGACTGGGTCAGATTCCCAGAATGGACAGCACGGCGTCAAAACCGCTAATCCTGGAGCGGTTTGACGTCTAAGCACCACAATCTGTGCGACCACTTCGGCTGGTTCGCCTAGGTGGCGATGCATTCCTGGCCATCATTAGGGAATGTATTCGACTTGAGCTAAATTGGTAACCAAAAGTCGTCGATGGGGACTGAGGCGGCGGCATTAACAACGAAACGCTGCACTGCAGGCAGCAGTCTTAGTACTGGCCGAAGCCCTTTCCTTCACCTTCTAGCTGAGATTTGGGGCGAATTCCAAAGAGCGTGTATAGAATTCTAGAAAACGGATCCTTTGCATAGACCATGTATTCCCAGGCTCTATGCATCTCCAGCAACTCCGAGAATTCCATCTCGAATCAATAATGAAATTGCATCTCGACATATTGGCACATATGTCGCTGCTGCGACTACAATCACTTGTGCATTGAGGTGGTGTTACGACTGTAAAATTGTTTTCGCGTTATTGGTTCGAGTCACCGAAGAGATCCACCAAGGAAAATTCGTCTGGAACTTCGGCGTGACTCACTAAGGCCGGACATTACTAGGCTGACTCAATTCAGTTCTGGCAATGCCAGCAGATGGGCGGGAGATGAAGTACAGTGGGTTTGCAGAAACTATGCCATCCCCAGTAAACCCCCATAGCTGAAATTCTGGACACACTAAAGCGGAAACTGTCTGTCGTCTGCAGTCGGTTACGACAGTACGGCGAAATTAACTCCAGACGTGTCCAGAATGCAACATAGGCGAGGAACCAGCAGAGCTTTTTCATCACCGCGAAAGCCACCCGCCATGCCACCATGCCAAACATGAATTTTGCGGATGTTACCGAAGAGAAGGTTGAACGGGCCATAAGCAGCTCAGACAATTAGAGGAGCCCGGTCTGGATCGGGTGCAAAATTTCTGGTACAGAAAGTTCACCAGTATACATAGTCTGTTTGCCAGCAGCATAGATCAGATCATGAGCCAACCGGAGAAATTTCGACCCTTCCTCACTGTGGGGATTACCTACCTTTGTCTACATCTGTATCGCATTGATCCGAAACGAATAAAGTTTTTGGCGACAGGAAGGATGGCACGCCATCTTACCATTTTGTTCATCTTAGGGTGCCAATATCTCAGAGCCCATCCATATACGGAGGGGCATTTACAACAGGATTTGGTGAGTTCTCTCTAGTTTTGCATGGCGCTGTACCCACTTTTTTGGCTACTGAATGATGCTAGAGCGCATGGTTTTGCAATAAAATATTGCCTCGGTGCTAAATGTCAGCTGACACATTTGAAGTACTTAGATGACATCAAGTTGTATGTTGGTACTCGTGACCATCTTGGAAGTCTGTTGCGAATAGTAGGCATGTTCAGCCGTGATATTTGGATGAAATTTGGATCAGACAATTGTCGAATCCAAGCAATCTGCAAAGGTTATCACGAGCTATATGTCGGACATAGCATTATGTACATCGAAGCTATGACCGAGCCAGACTTCTATAAGTACCTAGGAATTTTGCAAGGAACCCATGCTCGAGTTGATGATCTGAAGGAAACTCTGCTGTCCGAATTCCTACGACGTGTAAAGCTGGTGCAGAAATTGCATCTCTCGGGGAAGAATAAAATAAACGCATTGAGTGTATTCGCTATCCCTTCTCTCGCATGCAGATTCGGAATATTGTCGTGGACGAAAACCGGTCAGGAAAACGTCCAGCGATGGATACGCACCACTTTGTCCAAACTCCGAATGCACTATTAAAACTCTGCTATGGAGCAGAGGAACTTGCCTCGTGACCTCAATTCTCTGAACGAGGTGAAGTGGGACCGTTGGACCAAATCTGCCTGCACTGCAATGGCACCGGTGCAATATACGAGTAGGCATAATACGTGATAGTTCTGCAAGTTTGGGACCAGCAAGTACTAATTGATCGCCACATACCGCACAACGCGGTGTTAGTTGATAAGACGGGATGCGTATATTACTGATGTTGCTATTTCACATAATAGCAACATCGAACGGAAATACGTGGAGAAGAACTATGAACCACTGGCTGGGGGAAATCAAAGAAATTTGGCGTCTCGAGGTAGTGGTGGTAGTTCCCATGATATATTCGGCTACAGGTACCTAGATACCCCACGGCCACTAACCTACCACCGGCGCCCCTTTAATTTTTAAGTAGGTTGAGCGCGAGCCTCACGAGCTTGGAAGTTAGTGCTAGTATTATTTAAAATTCGGCATCTGCCGAGATTGTGACAAGTTCGAAATAGATAAGTAGTAGAAAATAGTAGAAAAAAAGAGCAGCAAGCGAAAAAATATAGAAAATCATGATAGATAAAAGATAAAGTATGCATTGAAATAATAAAAGCTAAGATTAGGAATTTCAGATAGGGTTTAAAGATTAGAGAAAATCAATGTTAGTGTCACCGTATAAAAACAATTGCAATCACTCTTCGAGCACTATTGATGTGCTCTTCTCTTTTTATCTACTGCCGAAATCGACTCGGTTTTAAATCCCACTTTTAAATAGAAACCTGAAATTTGCATCAGGAGGCTATTCACATTGTTGGATTCTCATCAACTTTCCATTGATTAACCTTGGGATGCCGATGTGAGTCTTCACTATCCCATATCACCAAATGCTTCCGTTGCTCCTTCTGTCCAATTAGGATTCCCATCAGTTACTTTCTGTTCTGCTTATTATCTAATCTTTGGAATTTTACATTGCCGGAGCCAAACTTTTCTGAAGGGTTTCAAATCCACAAACTGTAGAACTAGCTTGGAAAAAAAATTTGCTTTCTCCTTGCTTGCTCGCGACTTGCACTGCAAACCAAATACTTACCTACGATCCACGACACGATCCGTTTCACACCCATAATCTCCAGAACTCCTTCATAAAATCTGGAATCTACACTAAAAACTATCCAATCTTCAATTCGTTCTACCCCGCTGACAGTTTTTCACCCTCCATACCAGAAACATTCTCACTTTGGCTGTCGTCCGCCCCGGATTCGCCCTCGCTGATTCAACAGATGATTTCAAGGAATTTTTTTCCGGGAAAATTGGAATCGAAAGCGACCCGAACCAGACGATCGCCATCGACTCCTCCGCCAGCTGTTTCTCCTGTTTTTCATCCTCGAAGCACTCAAACTCCCAGTCCCGCTGATGCTGATTCTGTCCACTCCGGGCTTAAACTTCTAAAGATGCGCAGCAAAATCATCGACTAACGCAGTACTAACTATGCCCATCGAGAAACAAACAACAGAGAATGCACCCAATAATATGGTGTATTCTCCCATCAGATTGTCCCTGGACAAGATAAAGGAGATATTCCATATGTCGCAAGGCCACGGAGGCTACGTCTTCTAGACTGGACTCACTGTAACTGTGTAACATAAAAGTATTTTTCCTAGTGTCAGCGAGAGTACAGAAGTGGACGAATAGTAAGACGCTGGTCTGTATGAAGGAAATATACACACCATGCAACCACATGCACTAAATTTCATAGTTGCATTGGAATCAGTGGTGTTCATAATTCGCAGGTCTGCACTGTACATATGTATTATTCCAGTTATTTTACCAATGCTTTAACATAGTTTCTACCTTTTCAATCTACGTGTTGGGTCAACATATTTAATGCCTTATTTTAACTATAATAATGGAAAAGTGGCAACAGCCAGTCCACACGGCATGTGTTTCGGGTCGCGAGACTTTATAGAATTTCTGTATATCCATCCAATTGCTAAACTAGCTCTGATGGCATTCAATTGGCTATTCACTGCAGAAAGATGCGTTTTCCATGTGTATGAATAATGTAAACTTTTGCCTGATTCCATGATTGATTGCCTCGACCCGTACTCGAATAAGTAAGTGTTCGCTTTCTTCCGCCCTCTTTCAATGTGGTCGAGATCGATGTCCCATTATTCTGCGTGGAGAACATATAACTCCGGATATGGCGCCTATAAATCTATAGTGAGTGGGGAGCTGCTCGGGGAAGGACTTCCCCCAGGAAGATTGTCAGTTTTGTATTCTGAGTAATTACGCCAATTTCCCAAGAGGCCTTTGGTTGCAAGGGAGGATGCTTCCCAATAAGTAGGCTACTTTTTTCCTGCTTTGTAAGAATTGACAAGTGCTTTGTAGTACAAGGTAGCCTACATGGCCCCGTAAACATAATGGCGCACTCAATCATTTTGACATCAACTCTATGCGGCAAATTGTCAACAATTTGTTCTTATTTTCGCCTATACCGTCTGGAATTAACGACTTTATCTTATCGTATCGAAGGTCTTATTTGTTTGACAGTGACACGTCTTGTCTTCACACTTTGCATGCTGAAACGTCAACGTGTTTGGAATAGTTAAATCGAATGAGACATGAATAAGTCATTGAGGCGAATTGGAAAAATCTCGTGGGAACTTTAAACCTCCCTTAAAGCATATTATTAAAGCAATCGATTAAAGTTTTATGTACTTTAGCTTCGTGCGGTTATATAAGCACCCGGCAAACAATTAAGCATAATTAATGGGGGTATGTAAGAGTACTTATCGCATTAATCTATTTACAATTGATTTCATGCCTTATTGCCTCAGTAATTAATTTCCCAATCAAATCTAGGTAATTCCAATCGTTGAGTTATTATCATCGAAGACACTGTCGAAGTCGGATGTGAATTACGGATTGAATCGGCGAGAAAAAATAAAGCTGAAGGTTTTGGGAGTTGACGGCGATTTCGACGGGTCTGAGCAGAAAATCCTTCGCTCACCCTGAATATACATATGATTTCTTCGCTGCAATATCGGTTCTTCCTTTGGCATAAATTTATAAAATCCCTACGAAAATAGGTATCGCAATTGGTGAACCATTTAAATTGTGAGGACTCTCTTTGAACTCACATTACTTCGCTATTGAGAGTTTACTGTTTTATGTAGATGTATTATTTTCTATTTAACTGTTCGTGCAAAGTTTCATGCTCTTGAACTACTGACATTTATAGCTTTTGAAAAATTATAACAATAACCACGTCAGCAACACGTCATCTAAGATCTCACGCAATGTTTTATATGAATAAGAAAGAAGTGTGAAAGACAAAATCCAATCCAGAGCCTAGTTTGTATCTCATATTAGATTAGGCCGGATTAATTGTAAAACATAATTAAAAATAATAAATCATCATCAACGGCGCAAAAACCGGTATCCGGTCTAGGCCTGCCTTAATAAGGAACTCCAGACATCGCGGTTTCGCGCCGAGGTCCACCAATTCGATATCCCTAAAATTTGTCTGGCATCCTGACCTACGCCATCGCTCAATCTCAGGCAGGGTCTGCCTCGTCTTCTTTTTCTACCATACATATTGCCCTTATAGACTTTCCGCGTGGGACCATCCTCATCCATACGGATTAAGTGGCCCGCCCACCGTAACCTATTGAGCCAGATTTTATCCACAACGAGACGGTCATGATATTGCTCATAGATTTCGACATTATGTAGGCTACGGAATCGTCCATCCTCATGTAGGGGGCCAAACATTCTTCAGAGGATTCTTCTCTCGAACGCGGCCAATAGTTCGCAATTTTTCTTGCTAAGAACCCAAGTTTCTGAGGAATAAATGAGGACTGGCAAGATTATAGTCTTGTACACTGAGAGCTTTGACCCTATGGTGAGAGTTTCGAGCGGAACAGTTTTTGGAAGCTGAAATAGGCTCTGTTGGCTGGCAGCAACCGTCCCGGATTTCATCATCGTAGCTGTTATCGGTTGTGATTTTCAACCCTAGGTAGGAAAAATTATCAACGGTGTCAAAGCTGTATTCTCCTATCCTTATTCTTCCTGTTTGATCAGTGCGGTTTGACGTTGTTGGTTAATTCGTCTTCGGTGCTGACTTTGCCACCATATATTTTCTCTTGCCTTCATTGATGTGCAGCCCAAGATCTCGCGCTAGTTGCCGCCTGCTCGATCTGGGTGAAGACAGTTTGTACGTCTCGGGTGGTTCTTCCCATGATGTCAATAACGTCATCATAGACCAGTAGTTAAGTCGACTTAAAGCGGATCGTACCTCTTGCGTTTACCTCAGCATCACGGATCACTTTCTCGAGGGCCAGGTTAAAGGGGACGTATGATAGGGCATCCCCTTGTCGTAGACCTTTGTTGATGTCGAATGGTCTTGAGAGTGATCCTGCTGCTTTTATCACCACTAATCAGAATCAGCCTAGTGAATGGTGAATTGGACGGACTGTTTCTCCTAAACTTGGTGGTGGCATTATTTGTCCGTCGTCTTCAGTTGGCGGGACCCCCATCAGATTTCCCTCTTTGTCGCTGCAGGGTGAGTATCGAGGTGTATCAGGCTTCATCCTGCTGACTTGTTGGTAAAACTTCCGCGCCTGGTGCAGTTGCTCCCTGTACTTTTCTAGTTCACAGGTTTGTCGGTTCTCCCAGGCTTCCTTTTTCCATCTGTGAAGTCACTTCTCCGCTCGACGGAGTGTGTGATAAGCCTCTGCGCGTGCCCGCGTTCTTTGAGAATGCAACATTACCCGGTATGCGGCATTCTCCCGTTCCGTTGCTAGCTTACATTCATCGTCAAACCAGCCGTTCCGACTTCTTTTGCGGCTGGGGCCAAGTATATTTCTGGCCGCATCAATGATAACGTTCTTCAGGTGGTTGTGAAGATCATTTGTTGATGCTTCATCTCCAGGACCTCAGTTGACTACGGTTATTGCGGCATCCATTTCCCTCTTATAGGTGTCGCGGAGGGCTGTGTTATGGATGGCTTCAGTGTTAACTCTCACCTGGTTATCAGATGGGATTCTAGGTGGTGTTGTTGTTCGAGCTCGGAGCACCATGCCAACGAGATACTGATCCAAGTCTATATTTGCCCCCTTTATGTTCCGACAATCACCAAGGCTGAGAGGTGGCGGCGTTCGATCAATACGTGGTCAATTTGGTTGAAGTTGGTCCCGTCTGGAGAGGCCCACGTATGTTTGTGGACCGCTTTCCGCGCAAACCAGGAATAATCCGCAGTCCGTTAGCATTTGTATTTTCGTGGAGGGTGTGGAAGCCAACGTATCGCCTGAATATGGGCTCCTTCCCTACTTGGCTGTTAAAATCAACAAGTATGACGGCATATCTGGGACAGGCTTCGAGGGTTCGTTCTACTGCCTCGTAGAAGGTATCCTTCTCCGACTCTCCAGTCTCCTCTGTAGGGACGTGAACGTTAATGAGGCTTATATTTCTAAATTTTCCTCGGAAGCGCAGAGTGCATAGGCGTTCGCTTATGTTTTCAAAGCCGATAACAGCAGATTTCATTTTTTTGCTGACTAAGAAACCTAGTGCGAGCACATGGTTTAGTAGATGGCCGCTGTAGTAGATGGTGTAGCGACTCTTCTGCAGGAGACCGGTCCAACGGATCTCTTATAACGCTGTTACATCAGCTCTATATTGGAACAGGGTATCGCCTAGTTGCTCATCAGCTTCATCTCTGTACAGGGAGCGCACGTTCCATGAGAAAATGTGCAAATCGTTATTCCGTTATGGTTGCCGAGTTCGTCGTTGAATAATCCGTCCAGTCCGAGGCTCCTGTTGTGGCTTCGTAATAAGTTGTTTTCCGTGTAGGGTTGTCAGCCCTACGCAAGCCGCAACCTGGAGAACCAGTTGGTATTATTTGTCCCGTTGTTAGGCGCGGGAGACTCGCCTTCATCCTTCTCCGTCTGCAGTTTTTCATTAAGAAAGAGCTCCCAGCGGTCACGACGTGGAAGTGGAGATAGGGTTTGGTAGTAGAGCTGTTGGTGTTGGTTCAGCAGGCACTTCCTAGGTTTTATGCTCCATCGTCGGTCCCAATCCACGTTTCGCCTTGGGACCTATACTACCCTTTGACCACCAAAAATAATAAAGTGAAAGGAAAATAAACGATTCTTCTCACTTTCCAAGGTTTTGTAGTGTCCGTAGCTGCTCAGCATCCTTATCGTTCCATCTACTTGTCCTGTGGAAAGCGGATGAGAGAGTCGTTTCTTTATATACAGCTCATTTTCTTTCTTCTTATTTAACTCCTTTTCATCGCTTCAGTGTCTGTCATCCTATCCGTCTGTTGGGCTGTCATACGTATTTTTCCGAGACCCGCCTGTGCGGATTGCAATGAAATTTTGTGAAAAAGTTAGAATAGTTACTGTGAATTACATCGTTCTACGTTGAGGAGTGTATATTTTTTTTCACCGAATAAAGTAATGTAAGATACCAGTGTCTTCATCAGTATCTACGTATATAATACCGACGCTGGTATTAGTTTTATATAAGTTGCAAAGGGGAGTGTGGGAGCTGGAAAGTCAGCACTTATTTAACACAGTCATTTTTAGAAACTACCGAACTGAAAAATCTGAAATAAATCACACAATTGCCCCTACGCTCTACATAGAGCTCAAAATACACTGCATACCGACATCTGCTGTCATAGATTTTCGCAGTAATATAAGTTGTGTAAATTTACTACAATCCAAGATTGATGCCAACAGGTGATGAGCACACTATAATTCTGAATCAATTAGTAAATCCACCACAGTAGTAAATGAGCGAAAATGGCAACCCCGCGCATTTTGCGAACACAGTGTCCACCGAGTGTGGGTGTTTGTGATGGGGAAGAAGCTACAGTCACTGAGCACTCAGACCGTGGTAGACCTTGTACTCGATTCACCTGTCTAACGGAACATCCCGGATTGTTTAGGTATCGTAGAATTTCCGTTAGTGGATGTGAAGCTATCCGTTACAACAGGAGCACATCAACACCAGAGATCTGATGCCTGATGTGTCAATAGGTGGGGCATTCGCCCAGAAAATGTTCGCTTCCTCATTACAGGAGAAACACTTAGCACCTTGAACAATTACTAAAGTATATCCAGCTAGTGAATTATGGCCTATCAGAATGATTTTCGGGATGCATGTTAGGTTCTGATAGGTAAAGTTTGACGTCTAAGAAACTAGATTTTCGTCTACCACTTGCAATCCAAACCGAAAATACATAGACACGGAGTAGCTTTCTTTAAACTACAATTTTTGTTTTTAACATATATATATATATACGTATTTTCAGAGCGACCTATCCTGTAGACTTGTTGAAATATGCGGAACCTCAAACATCCAAATATTTAAAAAAAAAATGGCGAATTTCTGAAAAAAAAAATAAAATCATTGCATTTTATTTCCAAATTTTTTAAGTTTCACAGGATTATCTAGAATAAAGCATTCAAATTTTTGGAAATCATAGTAGGATTGAGTGAGGGAAGACCTCGCATCCACGAAATTCAGAAAAGGTGGCTTCGAGTAAAACTTGTTCAAAATTTTGACAATAGACTTTTTGGACTACTCATACTCATGTCATATTCCAAAATTCTTTCTCTTTGTGTCAATTTCTTAAATTTGAGTGAAAAAAGCCTTATTAACATCGATTCAATTTCTGTCTGCCTGTCTGTCACACCTGATTTACTTAGAAACCGCTGACACAATTGTCAATAGTCGACTTCTCATCCACGATAATGGTGGACACCTGAAAAGGTGGAAAGAACACGTCACCATGATTTTTAAACGTATCAGATGCAGTGAAGTTGAAATGGTTAGCTAATCCTCCGAGCCACTATACACTACACACAAGATGAAGTTGAGACTGGTCTGTGCTAGTGATCTTTCTGTATTGCTATATGGGAGTAACATACGGAAAGTGAGCTCCACTGTTTCTCAGAAGCTCTAACTGGGAATGATGGCACGTAGATATGGAGCGGATGGCAACGATATATTAGTCAAGTGAGTATAACAATATTGAATAAAGGACTTTATGTGCATAGAAGGAGCAATTGAAGTAGCTGATGCCAGCTAATTCCCATTTCTATACCTACTCTGCTCTTTGGGCTATACTGAACCTACTATCCTAACCATAAATTTAACCTATTACCGTAAATATCGGTAATCCACCGCTCATTCGATATATCAAACTAGGAACAAATTAGCAAGTAACCAGTAAATTTGTCACAAATTTGAACGATAGGTAATTTGTGCTGTGAATACCTTAGAGCCCTGAAGTGAGGGGCGAGCGCGTTTCTCCCCACTCTCCTATGTTGATTATCCTTCTTATTTTCCTGGATTTGAACTTTGTTACTTATATTATTTGCATGATTTTGTTTTAAGTACAGGGTGCGGCAGCATAACTTCCTTTTTTAAAATGCGCGCCACTCAGTTAGTTGATGTCATAGCGGAGCGCTAGTGGTCTCGTTCAAGAGGGGATGCTGTAAAGTTTTGTCCCAATACGGTTCAGTCGCCATAATGCGTTGGAATAGTGAGGAGCGTGCCTTTGCCGTTGAGGTTTACTTTTCAAGCGGATGTTCGGTTATTGCAACACAGCGTGCATTTCGGAATCGCTTTAATTTAGCCCCGTTAGCTCCCGTCCCAGACCGCAAATCAATTGTTACATGGGTGACTACATTCAGACAAACTGCAAGTGTGACAAAAGGAAGAACTGGAGTCCCTCGGCCCGTTAGATCACCTGAGAACATTGAAGCAGTGAGAGCGTCAATGTTGCGATCGCCACGGCGTTCTGCGCACAAACACGCATCCGCCCTTGGACTATCCGATCGTTCTGTGCGAAGAATTCTTCGTGATGATCTTCATTTTCATCCCTATAAGATGGCGATAGTGCAGGAACTTTCAGAACGTGACTTCAATTCTCGGATGAACGCGTGTGAGCTTCTTCTTGATGTCGTTCCCGAGGGTGCTATTGTTTTTTTTAGCGATCAAGCCCATTTTCATTTGTGTGGGTCGGTTATGTGAACCGTCCAAGAACCCTACAAGATTTGAAGACCAAGATCCAAGAAGAAATTGCCAACATAACACCTGCTATGCTAACAAGAGTTACGACAAACGCCAGAAATCGGTTTACGCAATGTATGGAGAATGGGGGACGTCACCTAACAGATTTGATCTTCAAAACAATGTAAATAAAAACTTTAGACATGTACCTACATTATAAAAAATAAATAAATATTTTCCGATGCATACAATAGTTTTTATTGAGTTTTGAAAAAAGGAAGTCATGCTGCCGCACCCTGTATTTTTATTATTGCACTCATATTTTGCTTTTAGATTTAGTTTCATATTTTCATTTTTATTTATTATCATTTTACCATTATTATTCCATTATATTTGTTTATTTCTTTAAGTTAGTGTTATCTATTTATTTTTCTAAAATGTTCCTGGAATCGTTTTAGTGTTGCATCTGTCTAAAAAACTTAGTACAGAAGAAAACAAGTCGGGAAACCGGAAGCTTGACGCTTCAGGTACGAAAGGTTTTGTGTTTCCCTATGTGAGGAGCATAACGTTGTTTTCCATTGGCTGATAGCATTGACTCTGGAGATTGAAATCGCGCATTTCTGGGCAGGTTACCGCCATTGCCAGAACTCAGCGATTTAAATATATCGAGGGGCACGTTACTTCCATTTCCAGAACTCACCGATTTAAATATCTCGAGTCAATGCTAGCTGCCAATGGAGAACTGCATAATGAAATTGTTTCACACATTAACGCAACCTTGATGAAGTGTCATTCCCCAACTGGTGTTCTTTGTGATCGACGTATCCCAAACGTGATCGACGTCCCAAATTTAAAATTTTCTGCAATGTCGTCCGTCTGCCACTCTCTATAGTT
The DNA here is from genome assembly GCF_905115235.1 of Hermetia illucens. NCBI lineage: Eukaryota > Metazoa > Arthropoda > Insecta > Diptera > Stratiomyidae > Hermetia > Hermetia illucens. The sequence continues at coordinate 85,038,464 of NC_051850.1, read as the reverse complement.
CTGAGTGTTGACGACTATAAAGGACAATGAACAGGGTCTTGCGGTAAAGGGGGCGAAGATATTGCGTTGCACTGGTGGTGCACGAGAATTCAACAATCAGTATTGGTCAAAGCATCGAAAGTAATGGTAAGCAACCAGAAAGCCGGCCAAAACAATGGTGGCTTGATACGCTGAATGGGGATTTAAAGGTCTCGGGATTACATCCTGGTCAGGCATTTGATAAAATAAAATGACGAAACCGATCACCACGAGCCGACCCCGCTTGTGAACTGAAGGCTGAAGAAAAAGAAAAAGATGTCAGGAGCGACGAGTGCACGACAGCTCGGTGGAATATAGCTAATAATTCCATTGCCCTCTATTTTCTAGAAAGCGATTTAAATAAATCATTTGATGGAAAGCCCTGTATTGATAATGGTCAACCTCATACCCTTCACAATCTGAGTTTAATATTATTAGCAAATGCCAACAATTTAACCAACATCAAATATAAAACAAGTCGGAATACCGGAAGCTCGCGCTTCGGGTATAAAGGTTTTGTGTTCATCTTATGTAAGAAATTTCAACACACATTTTTCTATCCGTATATAGCTACAAAGCCAACATAATCCTTCATATTTTTCCAAACTACGAGACATACGTACATATTACAGCCGTACATGTTACGCTCACCCTAAACAAACAAACTGCCGAATACTGTACACATATATACACGTACATAAATTGATCGTACCCATATTTCCGATTTACTTTGTGCACAAAAGCGTTCATATGTACATATATAGTACGTATATTAAATACCGCTGGTTTAATGTACAAATATCTGAATTAGTAAACTTCATTAGCACGCATATACTATATACCTACATACATACACCTCTGTTTGAAGTAATTGTGACTAAAAAACTAAAACAAAATAATTCTTTGCGACCCCATTCATAAGATGAATTGATATGTAATGATGACGTCATACAGGTTGTAGAGTGCACGAAATTCACAAAAAAAGGGCAAAGTTTCACACCCTACAACTTTTTTAATAATAGTTTGATTTTCTTCAAACTTGACCAACTTGTGCATTATGGTCTTCATTATATCCATCCATCCATAAATTTTATAATTCTGGGATGAACATAAGGGGGGTTCCCGGGAAATTTTTTAAAATGTGGAAATATACTATTATTAACTTTATTTGTGTAGATATCGGAACCAGATATATTTTGAGGCCTAGATTTTGTAGAGATGCACCACTGTGTTTTCAGATTTTTTGGTTGGATAGGTTCTGAGAACGAGACCTGTTTCACTTTTTGGGGGTCACATTTTGAACCCTCACTCCCCTATGTTTCATCTAATAGCAAGTATGGAACCAGTTTCGAAAAGTACTAATTGAGCCCTTTAATTTGATATCCCACATGCCCACATTTTATGAAAAAAAATGTTGCACCCTCCACTCCCATGTATGGGGAGCCCCCCAAAAAACTTAACACAAAATGGCGCCACATGCTGCATGTAAAGGGAATAACAGATCACACACACTTACTAATTTTCGTGACAATCGGTCCAGCCGTTTCCGAATAAATCGGCTGTGACAGACAGACGGACAGACAGACAGACGGACGGACAGACATACATCGAATCGATGCTAATAAGGTTTTGTTTCACACAGAACCTTAAAAAGGGCTAGGGAGGATTAGATTCTTCTTGAATGGAATTTTAATATTTCACTCGAATTTCAATTATTCTCGTTAATTATGACGTCAGCATCTTATTTGTATGGCTTAGGATGCTGTTAATTACAACGAAATTGAGAAGTTTGAACTGCTATAACCTTGACACTAATAGTTGGATTGGAAACTTGGAACTTGGCATGTGGATGTCCTCTATGTCGGTATAAAACGTAGTACACCTAGGATGAACCTAAGTGGAGTTTTCTAATCAATTTCTAAAAGTTGATAATATACTATTAGTAAATTTATTTGAGCAGATACCGGAATGGGACATTTCTCGAAGATTATTTCACATAAGTGTTTTACACAAAACCGTAAAAAGGGTTGCAGATAAGTAGATTCTTCATAAATGCGACTTTAATATTTCACGCGAATGTCAATTGTTCCCGTTAATTATGACGCCAGCATCTTACTTGCATGGCTTTGGAAGCAGTTAATTCGCGCGAAAGTGCTACGTTTGAACTGCTACAATTTTGGCGTTAATTGCCAGATTTCCATGAAGTTTAGCACGTAAATAGAAAATATTATCCTCTATGCTGGTGTCGGTTCGAAAGTCCTAGGAATTTAACGAGGGTTTTCAGTATATTTCTAAAAGTTAGTAATATTACTATTAGTAAGTTTATTTGAGCAGATATCGAAATGGGACGCATTTTCAGGCCTAGATTTCATCTAAGCGCAGCACCCTTATTTTTTTAGAATTTTTACGTTGGGTAGTTTCCGAAAATGAGTCCTGTCTCACTTTAAGTGCGTACATTTTGACTCCTTACTCACGCACTTTGCAATTCACGCCAAAACTAATGTCAGTTTCGGAAAGTACAAATCGAGAACTTTCATTTGATACACGACTATATTTGGTAAAAAAAATTTTTTAATCCCTCGTTTGAATGTATGGGGAGCCCCCCTTTAGACTCCAGCTAAATTTATGCCACTCGCTGTATGCGTGGGATTTCATAGTTCCCATCTGTCCACCAAATTTCGTTCGGATCGGTTTAGCATCGGTTTTACACAAAACCTTAAAAAGATGTGTTCACTCGAGCAATGTTGAGGACCTCCTTCTTTCTTCCTCCTCTTGGGAGAAGTGTCGATTGAGGATATGGTCCGTTGTGGATCTTCCCTCTCGATCACACCCACGGCTCAACGTGGGAGATACATTATCCGAAACCCAACATTCCATACAAAATGAATGACCTCTATCCCAGCAACGTGACTAAGGCTGGACTTCACTAGAGCAGACTGGTCTTTGCTTAACTTATCAATTTAGATGATGGGATTAAATTCCGAATTCTTTATTCTGGAATCTTGAGTAACAATTTTTGCAACCTCGCATTTGCGATCAAAATTTGTAATTATGTTTAAGTTAGTCTTAAGACTGTTCTGTAACAAAGAAGTCGTTTCTAAATAAAGTTTCTAAAAACTTAAGACGGTTTTTGTTTTAATTTGTAACTGTAGCTCCTGTGTTTGCTTCCAATAGATACACGCGATACCACATGTTTGTTTGCTTTTCCGTTTATGGTGCGGACCCATACATCGGTGAAGTTTTGTAAAATTGGGGCAGACCTTCACGGTCGATTCGCGAGGCTTTCAAATCACCAGCTAGTGTATCCGGCCAGCGTTGCTTCGACTGCTCTTTTGATCGCTTCCCATCGACTTCTATGTTCCGGCCAATTTTGGCAAGTGATACTCACGTTAGCGCGAATTACATGTCCACACCATCATAGACGCCTCTTCCTAAATTTTTCCACAATTGCGAATATCCGCATTTCGGATATAATAATAGCATGTTACGCAACTGATCCAACTCAACTTTTTCCGCACCATTACCACGATACGTCTTTTATACTCGTCCAACACTAAGAACCATAGAGGGTGACAGGACGGACGGTAACTTTCAAAACACACCAATTGTAGAATATCACTTCAACCAAGTTTCCCTAATGCGTAAAGCAATTTCATACCGCAGTTCACCATTGGCTTATAACATTGATCCGAGATATTTAAATCACTCAGTTCTGGGCAGCTTACTGGGGCTAATAATGATGATGCTTGTTTCATTGGGATCGGTCAAAACTCTGTTTCATTGAGATTCAGTCTGAGATCGTGTTGCATGGGGCGATCATTCGGAACTGAACAAAAAGGAGTGGTGAAAGGACGTTTTTTTGATGAGCATCATTTTCGGCAGTGCTGAAAAAGGATCGATTTTAGAAAAAAAGTTAAGAATCGTTATATATTATCTCCTAATTGAAATGAACTTCCCTTTCCAATATTGAAATAATCCTTGCTGAACTAAGTAGGGGCAGTGCTCTGCAACATAAGACCTCTCGAACCGATTTCGGACACACAGCAATTATCCATAGTTGAAGATGGAATTAATTTAATTCGATCAGAAAAGTACTGTATCTATACAAGCAACTTGTGCTAATGCCTTGCCTACCGCAATATGAGCGGAACATTATTTTCCAGTATGCAGACGTTCACTTAAAACATAGAAGCAAATCGCGAACTTTCCATACAAATTTTTCAATTCGCCGATAGCTCAAATTCAAAGTAGTCTTTCAAGTATTTCCAAAGCCCAAAATATAAATACGCACTCATCGAAAATATAAATATTGTGCTCATCCAAATCATCAGGATCACCATATAGATGTTGCAGGAAACCTCTCCTGAATTGCATATAATTGCTTCTAGAAACTATCTTTCTCCTTTAAAAGGGAAGTCTTTGTTAGCACCGCATAATTGGGATGTTCCTTCATTTAGATCGGAATCTTGTAGTCAGAATCATGTCAGAAATCAGTACCCAAGTCAAGAGAGTGTCTCTTCCGATAGCCGTAAGGAACAACCTGACACCGAATTCGTGTCTGCTACCACTTGGCTTTGCTGAGTGGTTAGAGCACAAGGTTGTCATACGGAAGGTCGCGGTTCAAATCTCACTGGTGGCAGTGGGATTTGTATCGTGATTTAACGTCGGATACCAGTCGACTCAGCTGTGAATGAGTACCTGAGTCAAATCAGGGTAATAATCTCGGGCGAGCGCAATTCTTGCCTCGTATAGGGGACTATAATTGTCGGTTGACTGACTGAATGCAAGAGATTTCTGCAGATTGGTATTATCAAGATACTTGCGTGTTTAATCAGCTTTATGCTTCATTACTCAAAGGTCATGAAGTTTAATTAATCGATTATTAAACGACTGGTTTATGGGATAAGTTTCCACATATATTTTCTTATTACAATCTATTTATCGGCGAATACAATTTATTGTTCACTTAATGCGAGCGCACTATTTTCCAGCTTTCTCCCTTAAACAGACGGAGCTAAGAGCGGAAGGGGACAAATATCGTTATATGCATCTTATCTGTCTAAACTTTTAAATACGAACATCGGTATCCATTCCGGGGCTTCCTCAACATTCATACATCAATATAAAAGTCATTTAGTGAATTGTATGCGAAAAGCACTCAACATAAATTTTTCGCAAATAGCCACTACATCTTTATCACAACTTTGTAAAGTGGCTTAATCCTAGTTACAGACGTTTTACTGCCAGCAATTCTCGAGATAAAAATGAAAGCGCTACAATGGTGGCGCAATACCGTTCCACAACTATTTTACTGTCTCCAGGGTATTTCGTCTCCCAACTCTATATTTCTCTGTGTAAAAGTGAAATAGGGTTTGGAAAATTCGGGGAAATAATTTAGAATCGGAATTTTTAAGTGCTGTTATTTTTCCCAGTATATTTTTGTTGACAAACGAGTGGCAGCATTTTATTGTACGTTGCCGTCAGATATCCATAGCTTGTTTAAATATGGATGAACTGTATGAGCTCCAGTGTGAAGTTTACCAACAAAGACATGATATGATGCCGCGGGAAACAGAGGCGAAAACTAATCTGATTTTGCGCTACTTATTAATCTTCGTTTTATCGACATTGATGTATCTTACAGCTTTCCATTATTTTTATTTATTTATTTTTAAACTAGAGGTGGATAAGTGATATTTGCAATATTGCAAAGGTGATATCACCTAGTATGATATTACATTACCATCACCAAGTGCGATTGAAATACTACAACATCATCTAACATTACTGCATTATCGCATTACCAAGCATGACCGCATTGCCAACCATCATCGCATTACCAACCATCACCGCATTACCTAGCATCATCGCATCACCAGGCATCATCTCATTGCCAAGCATTATCGCATTACTCAGTATCACCACATTACCAAGCACCAATTGCATTACGTAGTATCATCGCATTACCAAGTATCATCGCACTACCTACCATCAATACACTACCAAGCATCATCGCATTACCTAATACTATTAATTTCGTAGTACAAGTTACGGCGGCAGAGTATCAGGCTGGCTTTGGACTTGCTCTGGGGTGGGATCGGGCTGACTTTTGGACTAATTTTGGAGTGGGTTCGGGCTCTATCCTGCCGAATATAGATTTGATTGACTTATTATAATCAATACCAACACTATACGCACTAAAAGACCCTCATATGCAGAGATCTGAAACCCACAAAAATGTATCTCAGTCAAATAAAATTTTATAAAATTGAGTAGATCACCGAAAGTCAAAAGTCAAGTATAGCAGGAGAAAATTAATTAAGCTAATGTTTGCCTGCCCTGGTGGCAGGTTCCTAACCCACCAATCTGGAAAAAATATTTATACACATCAACGAAGATCCAATGCAAAAGTCGTGAAAGAATGCCTAAAAAGATAGGTTTTTGTTATATTTATATTTACTTACTAGCGCAAAGTCGATCAGCCGCCGTGGATAATGTAGCAACTGGATCATCGGGTTACCATAATGATCCTGGCAATGAAACAATTAGCAATCGTAGCCACAACGCTAAAGATTTTGATAGGCATAGACCATCTAAAGCTCCCTACATGAGGATGGAATATTCGGTAGCCTACATAACGATGAAATCAATGAGCGATATCATGACCGCTTGGATGTGAAGAAAATTCGGCTCAGTAGGTTGCGGTGGGCGGGTCATTTAATTCGATCCAGCTCGGAAAGTCTATAAGGACAATCTCTATGCTGGAAAAAGAAGAGGGGGCAGACCCTGCCTGAGATGGAGCGATGGCATAGGCCAGGCCGCCATGAAGCTTCTGGCATAGGTACAAGATCATGATGTTTTTTCTGAAATGTGGATATACTATTTGATTTCAGAATTTCATCGCTGTAGATTGGGCATTCAACGGTTAATTACAAGTAAGATGGTTGGACTATAGAAAACTCGGACTGCAGCACTGTGCTGTAGCTGCCATCATCCACTGCTGAAAACAAAACCTTACTAAAATCAGTTCACTGTCTGGTTATCTAACATATTTGCCTGTCTGCCAGTCCGTCTGCCGACAGATATCTGTCTGCTAAAGGCACTTTTTTAGAAACCGTTACACTTATTGACACGAATTTCGGTAGAAAGGTTGGAACTGGGAACCCCTACATGTGCGGCGAATTATATTGTCGCACGTTGATTCAAGAGGAGTGTCCTAGTATACCTAAAAGAGCGCAAATTTCTTCTTTACTGAATATAGTCAGTATCAAATAAAAGGTCTCAATTATTATTTTTCGAAGCAAGAACGGGGCTACGAAGAAGGCTAATTACTTGAAGGTACCGTTTTCAGAATCTATCGAACCGAAAAATCTGAGAAAAATATAGTAGTCTACTGTCCTGTAATTATTAGAAAACTGATAGTAGGTCCTACCTGCTTCTTTTGTGTCAAATTGTTATTGCCTAAGAGATAAACTGCTAGTACCACATCGAATTGATTATCGGCTATATTCAAGGTATATACGCTATTTGCTACATATACATAATTGAAACCATCGTGTACCCAAATGTTCTTATATAAACAAGTCGGAATACCGGAAGCTGGTTGTTTAAGGTATAAAGGTTTTATGTTTTCCTTTTGTGAGAATTACCCCATTCACGTGTTCGCGATAAATTCACATGAAATGTACAAATTCCACCTTCTTCTTCTTTGTTAATAATAGTTGAATTTTTGTCAAACTTTCCAATAGTATGAATTATATTATTATTTATAACTATGCCAAATTTTGCACTTTTATTATGCACCTAAGGCGGATTTTCGAGAAAATTTCTAAAATACGGTAATATACTTTTATTAACAATATTTAAGAGAGATATCGGAATACGAATTTTTTCAGATTTTTTGCTTTGATAAGTTCTGGGAATAACACCTTTTTGGGGCACGCATTTTGTTCCCCCCTCCCCTTCGCAATTGTTTTGTTTCGCACAAAACCTTAAAAATTAACAAAATCGTATAAACCAGAGTGACCAAGCTTCCGGTTTCCGACTTCTTTCCCATTCAGAAGGGGATCGGCAGGTCCTGATCGAATCCGCCATTTTGCTCTGTCATTGGCTTGGTCCGGTTGGAGTCGAGTGGGTCTCAGATCATCATTTAGTGTATCAAGCCATCGCTGTTCCCATTGGCCTCTGAGTCATTTGCCATCGACTTCAATCCTCAGGCCTCTCATACTTAGTGAGTTATCGTCAACTCGAATTATGTATGGAATTACATCAACGAAGATGTCTTCTTCAGAACTTTTGCACGATATTACGCATTACCTCGAAGTGAAATTCATTACCTTTGATAACCAGCTGGTACTCAGTAACAAATAACAAATAACAAATAAATGTTTCATTTCTACTACTTGATCACTGTTTGCTCGACGGAATCTTTAAAGGTTTCCAAAATTAAATTAATTTCTACTATAGTATTGCTTGCACTTCGCAGGAGTTAAAGAGGATCCAGGTTCCCCCATCGGAGTCAGCCCAGTTTATGTAAAGAACAGAAATGCATCGGGTTTTAATTACAAAAAAATCACATGGATATGAAATTACTATTTAATTAAATTTAACGAAAAAAGGTGAAAATATACAAATTTTTGTTAGTGCACTTGGTAATCTAAATAAATCCACATACTCGCCGAAGTAGAACTAATTTGAACAATTAGAGAACTCAATATTATTTCAGTGACGGTAGATATAGTTTGGAGCACCTAAAGGCTCCTGAATATCAATGAGTAATTACGAATTCTAGGGGTTTTATCATGACAGAAAAAGATCTAGAAGTTTTATCTTATAATTGCAGTCAGAAAAAAAACTTCAGGTAAAAATACAAAGTATACAAATTTTCTAAGATCTCAACTGGTGACAGGTTTGACTGCCCGACATAAATATTTCAACACTATCTCCGTTGACTCAAATTAGATAAATCTGATACTGACCCTGAATAAACTAGTGACTTCGGTTCACCGACTGATCGCTTTGAGCGTTTGCAAAACTTTTAGGACCACATTAGATGTGAAAGTGTTAATAGTGGCGAGCATTATTTTAGTCGGGTGTCCGGATAGCTGAGTGGTTAGAACACAAGGCTGCCGTACGGACGCTCGCGATTTTAATCTTGCTGGTAGCAGTAGCATTTGTATCATGATTTGACGTCGGATACCAGTCGACTCAGCTGTGAATGAGTACCTGAAGCACTCACAAAAAACTGCTTATACAATTTGGTTCAAATTTAAATCCCTTTTTCTTCACACTAACGCTAATATGCGGAACCTCAAATTCGGATCACTTCAGAAGGCCGTGTGCTTCCCCGAGTGGGACCATCTTTTTTTTGAATGAGCTTTAGTCATACAGAACAAATGTTGGTTAGCGCAAAATAAAGAAAAACTAGTGTATATTTGAAGCCTCCATCAAAGTCGTCTTAAAACTTCAGAACAATCGTGTATTATATACTTGTTAAAAAAAATAATGAAGTAATGTTGAAATTTCAAACGCCGCACTGTACTACTACCTTAAAGAAAAAAGTTTATTTAAATCGGTTTGCTGTCTGTTTATCTGTCGTCCGCACTTTCCTCACAAACGGCTGCGCCTATTAATGTGAAATCCGGAGTATATATGCAAACTTTGGAACTATACGCATACAGTGAAAGGCATGATTTGGTGCGGATTTCAAGAGGGGATCCTCATACGAAAGAAAAGTAATTTTTATTTACCATTTATCAAGGAAGGATCTCTACGGCATTAGTGCTTTATGAAATGTTTCATTAAGATTTAATATCAATTGTGAAGTTGGGAATTGGCAGTTGGAAGGTATATATTTGAAGTAAGAGGCTTGAATCATAGAAACCACCCAACAAAGAAAATAAAAAAAAAAATCACGCCAACGTAAGACAAAACTTCATTACAATCGATTCAATGTCTGCTTGTCCGTCTGCCTTTTTTTGAGGGAGTGAAAATCTTCAAAAAAGGCTTGCCTGAACCCACCAATGTGCGGAATTTTTACCCTCCGAAAACTACCTCCAACTCTCTCTAACCGCCCCCTCCCTATCTGGGGCCTACCTATCCTAGAGTCTCTTCCAAATCCCTCCTTTCTTCTACAAATCTAGGACAGTGGAAGAATACATGCCCTCGGTCCCTGCCTATGCCAGCTGAGACAGCCGGGTGTGGTGTCGAATTTAAATCTGTCTAGCCACTGGCGATATCTCCATGCCCTGTGAGAAACTGGGTAACATTACAATTAATCTCATCGTCTCGTTTCTCTAACTACTCCCCGCGTTCCCAACGCTCTTGCCATCTATTTACAAATCCCTTCCTCTCAGCGTTGTTCGTCTGCAATAAGGGAGAAATTGGTTTCGCGTTGTATATGTTTGCCATCTCATTTGCCAAGATGTCAATCGGCAATATTCCCGATATGACGAACGCAGCATTATCTGGGACAGTCCAATAGGCAGAGCCTACCCTCAGGGTTGTCCACTTTATTAATGTTAAGTAGCATCGCAACGCCAAATTGAGCTCGCATAGATCATAATTGAGATCACCACCCTGCCTATGAGCAGCCTAGAGGTGTAGCGTGGCGCTGCCACGTTCGGCATCATCTTTCCAGGGCCTTCCTTGCAGTGTATGCTTTGCAAACAGTTGCAGTATGCACATGTTGCTATAACTGCTATCATCTGCTTCCCATCTTTCATCAATCCCAAGAATTTGTTGGCCGGCTTGGAAGTGATGATATCATTCCCAATTTTAATAAAGGCGTAATATCTCTTCCGACTCTTGGTGATGAGGACCGCTTCCGTCTTTTCCTCCAGGTGTGTCAGACCAGAGCTCTCTAGCCAACCCCTAGCAGCACTGATTTCCTCGCCTGTGTATAACCCGGCAGAGATGCCTCGCAGTAACAACCAGTGCTATGTCGTCAGCATAACCCACCACCCTGGCTTCCTTCGGAAAGGGAAGATTAAGTACATCGTGGAATATGATATTCCACAGTAGTGACACCGATACTGAGCCCTGCGGGGCACCCGTCGAGACAACGTACTCTGAGGTCCGTCATCGGTCTCATATCTCCCTTCAGCTAAATAACTACCACTGATTGTAGCGAGCTATGCGGGAATACCAATCTTTGCTAGGGATTTCCGTATGAGATTCTAATTGGCCGAATTGAATTTACGTCACCACCACGCAATATTTCGGCTAAGCCAGTAACTAATTTGAAGGCGTCAATGGTTGATCTGGCTTAACGGAGCCCATACTGCGGATCTGAAAGACCGCCTTGGCTCTCAATAACCGGGAGTAATATATTATAGATTACCCGCTCTAACATTTTCCTCACAGTGTCCACAAGATATGTGTTTACCAGACGTAGGAAGCAGTACCAACTTCTGCCGCTGGAAATATCCCCTCAGACATGTACGCTTCGAACAAGTCAGCGAACATGTGCGGTCTGGATTTCACGGATTGGCGAAATTACCGTCACATTCATACGGTGCGGTGCTCCCTCTTGTTGGAGGAATAACCCTAGGATGATTTTCAGCGAGAGGGTGGGATATGGGATCTGCGGAGATGAACGGCCTCTGAATCGTCCCATCACGATTATATAGGCACTCACCCACAGGTTTGCAGTCGCTTCTGAGCTTCCTTAAAGCATTTCCTCTTGCTTCGCTGAATAACGAGCTTGAGAGTTTTGTAGGCTTCGTAGTAGGCCGTAAACCGGCCTCTGAGCCGCCCTTCTGGCTCGATGGCAGGCTGATGGAACCTGACCAGTTCACCATTGCATCAGTAGTTTGGTCTTCTACTGAGAAATGAGCACCTTCTAGGCATGGACATGTTAAGTGATGCATTCTCTGCTACGCCACTCAAGGGATCAAGAGTCGAAATCAACAGGAATGACCCTTGGACTTCATCCCCTTGCGTCGAGAATAAGATCGCTGTCTATCTGCCTGTCTTTTTATCGGTCAGTCACACCCGATTTATTCAGACACGACTAATACTGTTGTCACGAAATTTGGTGAGAACGGGAAATAAAAAGATCTTTCGAAACTTATCTTATTTCTGACATTGGGTGAAACATAAGAGAGTGAGGGCGCGAAACGTATGCAACGAAAAGTGTCACATGTCTCGTTCTCAGAACCTATCCAACCGAAAAATTTGAAAAAATTTCAATGGTGCACCTATACAAAACCAAGGCCTCAAAATACATCCCAATCCGATACCTGCTCAAATAAAGTTAATAATAGCAGACAATCATATTTTTGAAATTTACCCTAAATCCCTGTTCATCTTAGACATACAAAATTGGACGTCACTATGCGGGATAAAATTTGACATCATTCTGAAAAGTTTGCAGCAAATCCAGTTATTACTAACAAAGTTATAGATGGTCAAAATTTGATATTTCAGGTGAATTTGTTGCATTCTAAAACGTGTATGACGTCATCGTGAAGTAAAGTAAAGAGCGGCGGGTCACAACCTTTATATCTGAAACGCCCAGCAAGCAAGGAATACCTTGAATGTATTCTTAAAAACCAACTACTGGTTCTAGATGAGAATTTAGTCCTGAATAAGCTCGCAGACGATGGAAAAGTCCAAAATATCCATTTATAAATTTTCGTGACATCATAGTTACAGAAAAAGATTAAATGAATTATCTTGGTTTTGCTAATTGCAAATATCGCAGTTAGTTATCGATACCTCGAATCTGTTTCCCAATATCGAGACAGTAGGTCAGTTGCGTTGACTTGGTATAAATTTGTATTCGAACCAATGTGTAAAATAAAGCAAGGAAGAGCTTCTCGCCTCAATAGTCGAGAAATTGATGTTTGTTCTGCTATACAGGAAGCAAGAACTAAAAGTTGTTCAGATGAATTTTTTAAGGACATGCAATTTAAAGGGACTTAAATTCAATGAATAAGTGGACTGTAAATCACCAAGTGATAGAGGAGAAAATCCGCACTTAAACTGGAAATGAATAAATGTGGGATCCGGGGACTGTGAAATTGAACTAAGCGTTCATGAGCGTCTACTTCAAATGCACAAGTTTATGATAAATGTCATGAAAATTATTCCTCCGAAGCAATCAAATTATGATTTCTTGAATCTGATTTCATTTTTTAAACACGTTGCTCTTCCTCGCTACGCCGCGTATGCTTACAAACATACAGTTCATATTTTCAAATGAAGCTGGCATTTAGATACTGTATAATATATTGATGGTTCCCCAGATCCTTATGAACAGACAGTGAATTTAAATAGTTAGGGATTGGAATGCCTCTCAACCTTCTTTATCAATCCTGGTTTGTATTCGTGTCATATTTTATACGTAAACTCCAGCATTCATCATAATACAACTATTAACTCACTTCCTGGCCTATATTTAACGAAATCGTTTTAAAACATATTTACGAAACAGTTCTAGCCTTTCTTGATATCCTCCTTGCGTTCTCTATGTACCTGATTTGCATGTTGTTGTCAATTGTGAGTTATTATACAACTAATTCGCCTTCCTTTGTTTTGTCAGGGAGTTTACGGTGGTTCGTTCGGACTTGGTTTACCCATGTTTCTCGGTGATAATTGAGGTGGATTCTATGGTCTGCTGGCCTTTTCAACCTAACTATATTTCAAATGAGCAGATCCATATATTGGGCTGGGTTTTGAATCCCCCAGGTGACAGAGCCAAAATAAGGAGGAGGAGAAATAGCGGGAGGGTACTTCCATGGGAAACACTGACAGAAATACGAAGTAGACTTAATGAGCCAACACAAACACATGACAGAATAGTGGCGAAGATATCGGTCGCATCCCACAAGACGTTGAACGATTTGGTTGACTGTGGTAGCGCGTAGTAGGGTCAACGAATACGAGGAGCTCAGACCTCTGTTAACAGCTACGAGTACTGTTGAGCGCAAACGATAGGCTTCTGTGGTAAGAACATTTCACAACTATTCTATCACTTATGGGTAATATGCAAGCTTTCGTAACATGGGAATACGATCTGCCCTTTCCAACAGAAGCCAACTTACCTTTGTCATCAACAAGTTTAAATGGAGTAAAACCGGGATTGACGGTTTCCTTACTGAACTTTTCTGTGGCGTCTGCAGAGCGAGTGAGTTCAAGGAACATTTATAAATGTTGGGAATCGGAGATATTATCTAGTGAGTGAAAGAAGGGGAGGATCATTAATATTGCGAGCGTGGCGTGGCGTCTTTACATCCATCATGAGCAAATTAGTTTCGACTCTAAATCCTCCTCCGGCCAAAACTTTAATACCCTGCGGATCATTGTAGCGTAGTAAGCGGAGTTTAGTTCACCGCTTCACACGCTCTTCATCAATTTCGAAGTAGCGTTCGCTAGCGTGAACAGTGAATGTATCATGAATCTCCTACACAGTAGGGGCATTCCGGAGAAAAAATACTTAATATCAGAGTTAGATATGATGGTGCAAAATGTCGCATGCGGGATCGAGATAAAATCTCAGAGGATTTTGAATTGAAAGGCGGCATTCCCCGGGGGTATATTTTATCACCAATACTTTTCTAATGTTTTCTGTAAAACAAAACCTTATGCATATGGTAATGCCAGCAGACGCGTGGAGAATAAAGCGCAGAGGGTTTACAGGCACTATGCCATCCCCAGTGAAACACCCGTAGTGGAGATTTTCGACACACTCAAGCAAAAACTTTCTGTCATATGCACTGGGTTGCGACAGTCTTGCGAAAATCATTCCAGGCGCAAGCAGAATACAACGCATGCGAGGAACCAGCGGAGCTTTTTCCGATCACTCAACTAATCCCAACAGAGCGTCTAGATAGTACAGAATATTGGAGTGGACTTTGGGGATTACACGCCCAGTATGTTGAGCGCGCTCTGGAGGTCACCGCCGAAGGCACCACCCATGCTTCTATGCCAGGCATGAATTTTTGACATAAGAAATTTACCAGTATATACAGTCGGCTGGCATAAAGCATAAATCAGGCCATTAGTTGGCCGGAATTGTCGAATTGGTCGCAAAACCGGGATGTCTGGAGTTCCTTATTAAGGCACGTTGATGATGATGATGATGATGTGTTGGTCGGAAGAATTTTCACCCTCCTGCATCGCGGGAATTACCTACCTTATATCTAAAAGGGACACGGTACAGTACCCCGCAGGCACAAGACCGATTACTTGCTTACCATCCCCTAAGGTTCAATGCCCACGTTGAGACCGACAACATTCTGTCTGAGCAGCAAAAGGGCTGCCGAGTCGGCTCAAGAGGCTGCAAAGAGCAACTCGTTATCGATTCGGTAGTTGTAGGACAAGCAACTAGAGGTCAAAGAAACCTCTTTAATTGCTACATCGATTATGCCAAAGCTTTCGACAGCGTCCCGCATACCTGGATAATCGATGTCCTACGTCTGTATTGCATTGATCCGAAACTAATAAAGTTTTTGGCGGCAGTCATGGAAAGGTGGCATACCACCTTATCATCCTATCCATATATAGAGAGGTTTCTTCTCGGGGGATTCGTTGGGTCCCATTTGGTTTGGTTTGGTTTCCATGGCACTGAACCTTCTTTCGTGGCTACTGAAGGATGCTAAGGCCTAAGTGCTAAGTCCAAGCTGACACATTTGATGTATAATACTTAGATAACATCAAGCTGACGACCACTATAGAAGTCTGTTGCGAATAGTGGACATGTTTAACCGTGATATTCAGATGGAATTTGAATAAGGCAACTGTCGAATCTAAACCATCCGTAAAGGTCACACGAGTCACATGTCGGACATAGCATTGGTGACCTACCTTCTCGTGGTGAGAGAGCTCAGTAAGAGCCGGAAAACCAGAGGTAACACTTGAAGCGGTAATCAAAACCCCAAGTCAAGGTGTAACTACCATGCCGGAGGCTGAATGGTCAAATGGGTTAAGATGTGGCCGTGAACGGTGAACTTTGGGTGCCAGGCGACCCCCAGATTCAATTAGCTTTATCCCAGCAAAGGGGCTCTGCCAACTTATTTTCGCCGGTGAAACAAAGCCATGACAGCCAACTATGAAGTAACGATAACCCAAAAAACAAAACAAAAGAAATCATCACCACTTTAATGATGACGATCCAACCCGGAGCGAAGGGGTTACCTTGAGCTCTTCTATGGAGAACCTGAGTCTAGATTCAGATTTACTACTTATTCCAGTAGGAACTATCCCTAACTATTGGGACCACGTCCTTAACAGACAAGACAAAGTAGTCCTCTTCTGTCAGCATTCTTCGCCCCGGGCTCCAATCGGCGCCACCTGGTGATGCTAAAGTCTTACCTACGGGTAAACATCTGTCCAGCAAACAACCTCCAGGCAAATACCATACGGGCAAAAGTTTTTGGGGCAAACCACCTCCGGGCAAACCGATTACGTATATTTCGGCCTCGTGCAAAACACAACCCTCGGGTCGTGCCAATGTTGAAGGAAGAGGATCGTCTGGGACATCTGCGGCTAAAGGCAAACCAAAGCGGCAGGGGTCTTCTGACAATCCCAACTCTTCCACTCAAATGGCTGCAAATAAGGCGCGGCCGGCAACGGCTAAGTTTTCATTTGTAGGCAATGCTATCGAAGCCGCTGGATGAGTCTTGTATGACGATACCAATCCGTCCAGTTACGATATAGAGCAGTGTGAGCAGCTTATGAGGAAACTCCTCCTAGCTGTAAGGACTGCATCTTTGCAAGGAATAACACTACGTTTCGAGTCGGTAGCAGTATACCGCAAAAATGTTACGGATAAACTTTGCCGACGAAAGAACGACAGTGCTGCTCCTCCTTCAACGAAGTGTGGAAGGGTGCGCGACTGACCCTGCAGAGGGTTTGCGAGCTACCATCGTTTAGAAAGTGTCCTCTGGCCTCCAGAAGAGGACTAGGTCCTGCAACAACTTGGGGTCCGGAATAACCTAATCACCTCCACCTGGATGGAGGGGAGGAGCCGATAGTCCGGGAACTTTCTTCACTCTCGGCGTTCTTGAAGCAGATATTAAGAGGCTCGGGAACAAATGGGCTACCGATTCTTCCACTCCTTGGGGCCATCATATTTCAAGTGTCGGTTCCTAAAACGATTGAAGGGGATGTACAGCCCACGGCATCTTCATTTGAACCGTAGATGAGTTGCATATCTCCCAGATAAATTTTCAGCATTGTAAACTATGGGTTGTTGGTAGGGAAATTAGGGGCTTGAACTTCCGACACGCTGGCTTGTTGTATGCCGATGGAAGTGATAACGCTGCTTGGTTAACGATCTATTTGATTGTGACACTATAACGACCGAATTGATCATAAAAAACCAACAGGGAGATAAGGAGATTCTGTTGTGCTCTGCTCATCTCCCTTATGACGTAGACGAAGTTTCTAGTGGAACATTCGAAGTTCCTAGTGGAACATTCGTCGGAGCTAACCAATATAGTAGAGAGTATCAAACGATATTACGATTGATTTCATAATGGGCAAGGATCAACCTCCACTAACTCGATTTCGAAATCCACGTAAGATAGATTAGGCGACGTACAAAAAAGTACTGAGCGCCCAAGTTACGATCCCTGGCAGACACATCAAATCTTTTTGCTGGAATTAAGAAAATAACCCAGATGCTTCCGAAGAGAGCTCCAGTCATAATGCCAAATAAGGGTAAAATACCATTGTGGAGCTTGGATTTGGCAAAACAGTGGAGAATGACAGAGGTGCTCCTCAACCGAGCTATGAAATTTTATTCAGCCGCTTGGATTCGGTACAAAGAGGCAGAAAAAAGTCTAAAGAAGAGCATATGATCATCCTGGAGATGCTTTTGCGAAGAAAGCAACTCTCTTGAGGCAACCTCAAAGCTAAAGCAGATCCTTGTCAAAGAACGTAGCCAGCAACGTATAAAAAGCGGGAGGTACAAAGACAGCGATGAGGAAGCGGCATACAATTTGTTTGAAGTGCACTTCCCAGGCCGCATCCAAAATCTCATCTCAGGGCCGATAGACACATATAGCCCTCAACCGTAAGATTGGACTCTGCCATGCAAAGTAATTTCGCTAAAACGAGTGTAATTGGCTTTCAACTCGTTCCATAAATACAAGTCTGCAAGTCCGGATGGCATTATTCCGGCTCTATAATAGGGGAAATAGATGCCCTGGCTCTACACATTCAGAATATATACCGCGCTTGCCTAGCACACGCTTGTATTCCAATCAGCTGGCATGTTGGGAAGTTAATATTTATTCCCAAGCCAGAGAAACCCACCTATATAGAGGCAAAAATTTTCCGAGCGATCAATCTAACTTCCTTTCTGCTAAAAGGACTGGAAAGACTAGTAGATTAGTTTATAAGAGATACATATATCCCTAAGTGGCCACTTCACTGTAGGCAACATGACTACCAGAAAGGCGAATCCACAGAGACAGCCCTCTGAGAAACCCACCTATATAGAGGCAAAAATTTTCCGAGCGATCAATCTAACTTCCTTTCTGCTAAAAGGACTGGAAAGACTAGTAGATTAGTTTATAAGAGATACATATATCCCTAAGTGGCCACTTCACTGTAGGCAACATGACTACCAGAAAGGCGAATCCACAGAGACAGCCCTCTGAAGTAACGGAAAAAATTGAGAAGGGAAGCGCATTTCTGGACATCGAAGGCGCCTTAAATTATGCCTCATTCTTGGTAATTTGTAACGCGCAAGGCAGCATGGAATCTATCCATTGTTAATCAGTTGGATCTGTCACATGCTAGATGGAGAAAGATCCACATATTGGTCAGACAGAAGTCTATTGACTCAGGGTGTCTGCCCCTACAAACAGTCAAGGACGAGGAGAACATCTCGTCTCCAAGTACCATTTTCAAGAACAATAGCAAAAATCCTGCAGTTTGCTTTGGTGCTGTAGGTAAGACCTGACTGTAACAGAAAAACAGACCAGACACGAAATTTTAAGCAAGACCTTGAACGCATGTTGTGTAAAGATGCAGGCTTTGGTGATAAGGGTCATGCCGCACGAAGCGGAAAATGCCCATTGTCTAGGAGAGAACCAAAAGTAAAGAATAAATGAGATTTATTCAGATAAAGCATAGCCATTGTGATGCTGCACACGATTGAGTCAGTCAGTCCAAGAGCTCGATGTGGACGTGCAGATTATTAGCGAACCATACAGAGGAAAAGATAACGCGATATGAGCCACCGCCAAAAGTGGAAAGTGTGCAATTTGGACGACAGGAGGATACCCGTTTGAAGAAATGATCGCAACCCCTAGAAATGGGTTCGTAAGAGCTACAATTAACGGTGTGTATGCCTATAGTTGCTACGCTCCGCCAAGTGCAACAAGCGTGGAATATGAGCGAACGTTACTTGAACTGGCGTTAGACGCAAATGTAGGATCCCCAATTGTCATAGCAAGAGACTTCAACGCATGGTCTACTGAATAGGGAAGCAAGGTTTCTAACAACAAAGGGAAGTTTTTTCTTCGCTGGATATTATTCTTGCTAATATCGGAAATACCTATACCTTCCAGAAAGGTATAGGTGGTAGACATTACCTTCGTAAGCAGTACATTGATGAGAGACATTACCTGCCCAGTTAGTGAACATTACACGCATAGCGACCATCAATCTATACTACTTAGTGTAGTGGAGCATCCAAAAGACATAAAGTCATGCCGGACGAAACAATGGAGTTCAAAGATGTTTGACGTGGAAATATTCACTGAGATATTTAGGGATAGTTCCACATTAACAGGTACAACGAGCGAAAAATCTGAGCAAATTGTCAGAAACATGGTCGCAGCCTGTGATTCCTCAGGCCAATGTTCAGAGATTGCCAAAACTGTATAAGCTATAATGGCTGAGTTGAAAGGAAGCAGGGCCCCGCAGATAAAGTGTTCAGTTTTATTCCGAAGATTCGTGACTACTCTATTCCCACAGCAAAGCAAATGCACTATTGCCGACGAAAGAGAGCATCCCACAACGGATATCCGAAGTATAACAGAGGATGAGCTTACCATTGCCTGCAAAAAGGTAGGGGCTAAAAAAGCACCAGGACTGGACGGAATACCGAACGTGGCTTCGAAAGCGGCGACAAAAGCAAGACCGGTGTGGTTCGTTTCAACTTTTAATACGTGCTTGAAAGAGGGCATCTTCCCGACTCAGTTGGAAAGGCAAATGCTGTTGCTGTTACCAACGAGTGGTAAACCACCTGGAGAGTTGCGGTTCTTTCGGTGGATTGTTAACCAACTATATGTTGATGGTTTAAATTCGCATCGTGAAGGCCCTTCTAATGTTGTAAGTGAAACTTATGAGTATTAGTTCGGATTAGTTCGGCATGTCGAGGACTTTATTCAGTTCTAATTAGGCATCCCAAATTTGGGAGGCATTTCGGCAAACCTCATTTCACCCACATTTGCGTCCAAAATAAATTGAGAAAAACATTTATCGAGTGCCTTCAGAAATGAGCAACAGCATCATGCTGTGCTAGCAATCAAATACATATCTTTTGAAATTGTTCGTGATTCAATTTGAATTCCTAAAATTCATGCATGACACACATGTTGTCTCCTCGGCCTTCTATAAATATGTTGTATTTACATATGTGCACTGATATCAATGGTCATCTTTTATTCATAAAATCGTACCCCAAAAGTCAAATCCGCTTTGAACGAGGGGCAAATATGGATTCAGTCACCGAATTGTACGTGCGCCGTTGAAATCGTTTAGATACGTATTCGTGAACCCCAAAAGGATAATTACAATTGAGATTGAAATTCAAAACTACTGATATGCCAGAGATATTTTCGCATATTCGTTCACAGCCAATTAAAACGTCCTCATAATTGCCATACGGGACTCAATACAGGTGTTGCGGTTCTAGCCACTCCACACTGAAGCATCCAATTTATCATTAATTGAATGAAGTCCTACTCATTTTTGCTTAATTTGGAAAGGTGATTTCGACATCATTCGTAATAAAAGGGTAATTTAAATGCACTCATTGGTAGACTTATTCAATCGGAAATATAATAGAAGCATGTGAACAGTGGAGAATTAACATGGACGTGTTTCCCCGTAGTAACGTGGGCAGACACTATGCATCCAGTCAACTGAACTCTAATATGTACATATCAACTTAACGACTTGATAAGTGGTAACTATTGCAAGAATGCTTTCGTTTAGTGCATGAATCGAGACACCCTTGCTTCGGCCCTGAAAAAATACCGAATTCAGATTCGCAACTTAAAACAGTTTAGTCCTAGAGGCCGACATACACATATCTATCTATATCTTAATATTATCGCATGTGCACTTTTCATACATCGGTAGACAAGGAAGCAATATCATCGCTCCTCGATGATAACTACCCAGATTTTACCCAGGTACTCGTTTACAGTTGTGTGGACATCCAGTCAAAATACAAATGTTTCTGCCACCAGTGATAAACAAGTCGAGAAACGGCAAGCTGGATGCGCGTATGAAATGTTTTGTTTATTTCTTATATAAATACATTTGAGTGTGCATCATCATCATCAACGGCGCAACAACCGGTATCCGGTCTAGGCCTGCCTTAATAAGGAACTCCAGACATCCCGGTTTTGCGCCGAGGTCCACCAATTCGATATCCCTAAAAGCTGTCTGGCGTCCTGGCCCACGCCATCGCTCCATCTTAGGCAGGGTCTGCCTCGTCTTCTTTTCCTACCATAGATATTGCCCTTATAGACTTTCCGGGTGGGATCATCTTCATCCATACGGATTAAGTGACCCGCCCACCGTAACCTATTGAGCCGGATTTTATCCACAACCGTACGGTCATGGTATCGCTCATAGATTTCGTCATTGTGTAGGCTACGGAATCGTCCATCCTCATGTAGGGGGCCAAAAATTCTTCGGAGGATTCTTCTCTCGAACGCGGCCAAGAGTTCGCAATTTTTCTTGCTAAGAACCCAAGTTTCCGAGGAATACATGAGGACTGGCAAGATCATAGTCTTGTACAGTAAGAGCTTTGACCCTATGGTGAGACGTTTCGAGCGGAACAGTCTTTGTAAGCTGAAGTAGGCTCTGTTGGCTGATAACAACCGTGCGCGGATTTCCTCATCGTAGTTGTTATCGGTTGTGATTTTCGACCCTAGATAGGAGAAATTGTCAACGGTCTCAAAGTTGTATTCCCCTATCCTTATTCTTGTTCGTGCTTGTGTTTGACCAGTGCGGTTTGATGTTGTTGGTTGATTCGTCTTCGGTGCTGACGTTGCCACCATGTATTTTGTCTTGCCTTCATTGATGTGCAGCCCAAGATCTCGCGCCGCCTGCTCGATCTGGATGAAGGCAGTTTGAACGTCTCGGGTGGTTCTTCCCATGATGTCGATATCGTCAGCATAGGCCAGTAGTTGGGTGGACTTGAAGAGGATCGTACCTCTTGCATTCACCTCAGCATCACGGATCACCTTCTCGAGGGCCAGGTTAAAGAGGACGCATGATAGCGCATCCCCTTGTCGTAGACCGTTGTTGATGTCGAATGGTCTTGAGAGTGATCCTGCTGCTTTTATCTGGCCTCGCACATTGGTCAGGGTCAGCCTAGTCAGTCTTATTAATTTCGTCGGGATACCGAATTCTCTCATGGCCGTGTACAGTTTTACCCTGGCTATGCTATCATAGGCGGCTTTAAAGTCGATGAACAGATGCTGCAACTGTTGTCCATATTCCAACAGTTTTTCCATCGCCTGCCGCAGAGAGAAAATCTGATCTGTTGCTGATTTGCCTGGAGTGAAGCCTCTTTGGTATGGGCCAATGATGTTCTGGGCGTATGGGGCTATCCGGCCTAGCAAGATAGTGGAGAATATCTTATAGATGGTACTCAGCAACGTGATACCTCTATAATTGCTGCACTGTGTGATATCTCCCTTTTTATGTATGAGACAGATTATGCCTCGCTGCCAATCGTCAGGCATTGATTCGCTGTCCCATACCTTGAGCACAAGTTGATGAACCACTTGGTGTAACTGGTCGCCTCCATATTTAACCAATTCGGCTGTAATTCCATCGGCTCCTGGCGACTTATGATTTTTTAGCCGATGAATTGCACGGACTGTTTCTCCTAAACTTGGTGGTGGCAGTATTTGTCCGTCGTCTTCAGTTGGCGGGACCTCCAACTCGCCGATGTTCTGGTTGTTCAGTAGCTCATCAAAGTACTCAACCCATCGCTCTAATATGCCCATTCTGTCGGAAATCAGATTTCCCTCTTTGTCTCGGCAGGATGAAAATCGAGGTGTATAAGGCTTCATCCTGCTGACTTGTTGGTAAAACTTCCGCGCCTGGTGCGGTTGCTCCCTGTACTTTTCTAGTTCACAGACTTGTTGGTTCTCCCAGGCTTCCTTTTTCCGTCTGTGAAGTCGCTTCTCCGCTCGACGGAGTTCGTGATAAGTCTCTGCGCGTGCCCGCGTTCTTTGAGAATGCAACATTACTCGGTATGCGGCATTCTTCCGTTCCGTTGCTAGCTTACATTCATCGTCAAACCAGCCGTTCCGACTCCTTTTGCGGCTGGGGCCAAGTATATTTGTGGCCGTATCCATGATAACGTTCTTCAGATGGTTGTGAAGATCATTAGTTGATGCTTCATCTCCAGGTCCTCTATTGACTGCGGTTATTGCGGCATCCATTTCCCTCTTATAGGTGTCGCGGAGGGTTGTGTTGTGGATGGCTTCAGTGTTCACTCTCACCTGATTGTCAGAGGGGATTCTAGGTGGTATTGTTATTCGAGCTCGGAGCACCATGCCAACGAGATAGTGATCCGAGTCTATATTGGCCCCCCTATATGTTCTGACATTCATCAAGGCTGAGAGGTGGCGGCGTTCGATCAACACGTGGTCAATTTGGTTGAAAGTGGTCCCGTCTGGAGAGGCCCACGTATGTTTGTGGACCGGTTTCCGCGCAAACCAGGTACTTCCAACAACCATTTCGTGTGACCCTGCTAATTGAATAGTCCGCAGTCCGTTATCATTTGTTTTTTCGTGTAAGCTATGGGAGCCAACGTATCGCCTGAATACGGGCTCCTTCCCTACTTGGCTGTTGAAATCCCCAAGTATGATTTTGATATCATATCTGGGACAGGCTTCGAGGGCTCTTTCTACTGCCTCGTAGAAGGTATCCTTCTCCGACTCTGCAGTCTCCTCTGTAGGGGCGTGAACGTTTATGAGGCTTATATTTCTAAACTTGCCTCGCAAGCGCAGAGTGCATAGCCGTTCGCTTATACTTTCAAAGCCGATAACAGCAGGTTTCACTTTTTGGCTGACTAAGAAACCTACTCCGAGCACATGGTTTACTGGATGGCCGCTATAATATATGGTGTAGTGGCTCTTCTCCAGGAAACCGGTCCCTGTCCATCGCATCTCTTGCAACGCTGTTACATCAGCCCTATATTGGGACAGGGTATCGGCTAGCTGCTTATCAGCTTCATCTCTGTACAGGGAGCGCACGTTCCATGAGAAAATGCGCAAATCGTTGTTCCTTTGTCGTTGCCGGGTCCGTCGTTTTAATATCCGTCCTATCCGAGGCTCCTGTTGTGGCTTCGTAACGGTTGTTTTCCGTGTAGGGTTGTCAGCCCTACCCAACCCCCAACCTGGAGGACCAGTTGGTACAATTTGTCCCGTTTTTAGGCGCGGGAGACTCGCCTTCATCCTTCTCCGTCTGCAGCTTTTCGTTAAGAAAGAGCTCCCAGCGGTCACCACGTGGAGGTGGAGATAGGGTTTGGTAGTAGAGCTGTTGGTGTTTGTTCAGCAGGCATTTCCCAGGTTTTATGCTCCATCGTGGGTACCAATCCATGTTTCGCCCCGGGACCTATACTACCCTTTGACCACCACCCTTGAGTGTGCATATGCACCATTAGTACGTAGCACGGAATATATGCATACATTATGTGAGAGTTTCCACTTTCGGGTGATATTGGCATTCCTAGTCTTGAATGTGTAAAGAAACGGCAAATTTAAACTAATATAACTTTGTTAGTAATAGTGCGATTTCCATCAAACTTGGTACGATTATGCACTATGTTACAGCCTGCATTATAGCAGGATTCCGTGGTGGTAAGATGAACTTAAGGGGGGTTTTGCATACAAATACTAAAAATTATAGTACTATACTATTATTAACTTTATTTGAACGAGAAAAATGCGTGTGATGGACAGACAGACAGATAGACAGTAAACCGATTTTAATAAGGTTTTATTTTACACAAAACCTCAAAAAAAAATTATCTTTTCCCTAAATAAAATATCATCATCAACGCTGCAACAACCGGTGTGAGGTCTCGGTTTTGCGCCGAGGTCCACCAATTAGATATTTTTAAAATTTGTCGGGCATTCTGACCTACGCCATCGCTCCATCTTAGGCAGGGTCTGCCCCGTCTTCTTATTCTACCATAGATATTCCCTTTACAGACTTTTTGGGTGGGATCATCCTCATCCATACGGATTAAGTGACCCGCCCACCGCACCCCCTTGAGCCGATTTTTTTCCACAACCTGACGGTCATGGTATTGCTCCTAGATTTCGTCATTATGTAGGTTGTGGAATCGTCCATCCTCATGTAGGAAACCAAAAATTCTTCGGAGGATTTTTCTTTCTTCTTTCTTTCTTCTCCGAGGAATACATGAGGACCGGCAAGATCATTGTCTTGCACACACTCTGGCGAGACGTTTCGAGCGGAACAGTTTTTGTAAACTCAAATAGGCTCTGTTGGCTGCTAACAACCGTGCGCGACTTTTGTCGTCGTAGCTGTTATCGGTTGTGATTTTTTCCCCTAGATAGGAGAAATTATCAACAGTGTCAAAATTGTAACCTCCTATCTTTATTCTTCCCGTGTAACCAGTCCAATTTTTGTTGTTGGTTGGTTGGATTTTGGTGTTGACGATGTCATCATACATTTGGTCTTGCCTTCATTGATATGCAGCCAAAGATCTCGTGCCAATCGCCGCCTGCTTGATCTGGATGAAGGCTGCTTGTACGTCTCGGGTTGTTCTTCCCATGCTGTCGATATTGCCAGCATAGGCCAGTAGCTGGATGGTCTTAAAGAGGATCGTACCCCTGGCATTTACCTCAGAATTACGGATCAATTTCTCGGGGGCCAGGTTAAAGAGGAGGCATGATAGAGCATCCCCTTATCTGAGACCGCTGCTGATTGGGGCTCTGTTGACAAATGGTAATTTCCCCAACGGGGATTCTACAAAAATTTCACTAACTCAGATAGGGAAAGTAACCTCGATCTGGATCAAGCAGAAGACTTCTGAAGAAGTGTTTGGAGCGAATGTAGCCGCAATTTAGAAGCAGCGTGGCTCCCACACCTTATGCGTTTATGCGAGGCCCTCCCCGAAATGACCATACCTGACGTAACTGAAGTCCACGTAGAAACAGCCTTTCAAAAGGCAGGCAATTGGAAGGCGCCAGGAGTTGACAAAATTCACAACTTCTGCCTAAAGCGGTTCAAGAGCACTGACAGGATATTGGTAAATCAATCAACCAATCGTGAATTAGTTTCAAAATTTTTCACCAAGGGCGTTTTCTCATCCCCAAGGAACAGGGTGCCTCTTGCCTTTCAAAATGTCAACCAACTTATCTTCCTACCATTTACAGGGTCTTCACTTCAGTTCTGTGCGCGAACATCTCAAAGAAAAGGATGTGCAAAAGGCACCCGAGGCTGCAAGAACAGCTTATAATCGATTCGGTCGCTGTAAAGCAGGCTGCCCAACAGAAGCGAAATATCTCGAGAGCCTACATCAATCATAAATCAGCCTTTGACTCCATACCATATTCGTGGTTACTACAAGTGTTACGCTTGTATAATCAACCCGAATATCGTTCTTCTACTGAGAACAGTAAGAATTGCAGCACGAAGCTATCGGTATCCTAGCAAACATCAGGAGAGATACCAATCAGGCGTGGCATTTTCCAAGGCGACTCTCTAAGCCCACTGTGGTTTTGTTTGGCTTTGAATCCGCTATCCCATCTTTTGCATGAAAGCAAATACGGGTTCCAAGTCAAGCATGGCATATTGTCGAAATGTACATTAAACCATTTAATGTACACTGACGACATCACATTGTATGCCAAAGACGAGAACCAACTTCGCTCCTTGCCGGACATCACCATCCAGTTCAGCAGAGATATCGGCATGCAGCTGGGTTTGGAAAAATGTCGCATAAAAACAATTGTTCGGGGAAAACACACCGACAACGAAGGATACAGCCAAAATAACATCCGAATTGAGGGTATGGATTCGGACGACGTCTACAAATACCTCGGCATATTGCAAGCAACAACACCTGCTGTGGCAATAATCAAATCTAAGTTGCTGGGGGATTTGAACGGCGTCTGGATCTTGTCCTTAAAACTGAGCTGTACGGGAAAAATAAGATTATGGCAATCAACACCTTCGCCATTCCCGTCCTTCTATACACTTTCGGTGTGATACAGTGGAGTAATACTGATTTAGAATCTGTCAATAGACGGGTAAGGGTAGTTCTTGCAAACAACAACATGCACAATAGAGCTGCCGAAAAATTGAGGATCACTATCCCACGTCATCAGGGAGGAAAGGGGGTACTTAATTTAAAAACGTTGCACTACAATCAAGTGCATTCTCTTCGTGAGTTCAGGCTACCGTCATGGCAGATAATAAATTATCTCCTTCGAACTTGAGAAGCAGCGAATGAGATCCCATCTCGAATGTTACTTTAGTCCAACAGAAGATCGACATGTAGAAAGAGAAACCCATTCACGTAGGTCATATCAAAAATTTGTTGTTGTCAAGCATTGACATCGAAACCTCCAACAAATGGTTGACAAATGGTGTACTTTTCTATGAGACCGAAGCAATCCTAACTTCAATTCAAGATACTTCGCTCCCAACAAAAAATTATAAACGGTACATTCATCACGACTCCTCAATCACCAACTCCAGTTGTAGGTTATGCAACTGTGAAGAGGAGACCATCCAGCACATAACATCTGCGTGCAGGATGTTGAGCAGTACCGAGTACACCAATCGTCATAACACCGTCTGCAAGATTCTCCATCAAAACCTTGCGTTGAAGTATAACTTAGTGGCAACCTTGGAAAATGATCGGGTCAAACTACTGTGGGATCACACTATTGCCACCGACTACAGTGTTAATCATACCAGACCCGATCTAGTTCTGCTTCTGAAGGAAGAACGAGCGTGCTTCATAATCGATGTAGCCGTACCGACCGGAACACTGTTGAAAAACAGCACGCAAAAATCCGGAACTACGGCCCCTTGGCAGACGATATGAAGCAGACTTGGAGACTACAAATCATCGAAGTAGTCCCAGCGGTAATTTCAGCGACAGGATTAGTCCCGCAGAACTTACATAAAGCGCTGAAAACGCTCGATCTTACTGCTGGACTATACATGGAGATACAAACAGCGGTTATCCTTGCAACCTGTGCTTTAATCGGAAGAGTCCTGTCCGGTAACAATCTGACCTAATGGGTTTCAGTCTTGATCCGCACTGTCTTCGATTCAAGATCCATGTCTCTGTAGTGTAGAACCACCGCGTCATTGGCTGAAGTGTTTGCGACAACCGGGATGCAGCAATACATTTTCGCATGGTCGCACACACTTTGCGTTAAAACGCATCATCGCTGTGATACGGGCCTTTGGATGTTGCCTTCAGCCCATCCTTAGGTTGGTCGCCCCTCGGTTCGGTTGGGCGGGAAGAGGGTCCGTGGGCTTTTTTAACTATATATTATATATATACATAACGGTTTTTCCATCGCTTGCTGCGCAGAGAAAATCTGATCTGTTGCTGATTGGTCTGGAGTAAAGCCTCTTTGGTATAGGCCAATTATGTTCTAGGCGTAAGGCGCTAGCGACCTAGCAAGATATCTACAGATGGTACTCAGCAACGTGACACCTCTGTAATTGCTGCACTGCGTAATATCACCCTTTTTATGGATGGGACAGATATTGCCTTTTTGCCAGTAGTCACGCATTGATTCGCTGTCCCACACCTTGGTGTAATTGGTCGTCTCCATATTTAACCAATTCGGCTATAATTCCATCGGTTTCTGGCGATTTATGAGTCGACGAATTTGAGGGACTGTTTCTTCTATAATTATTGGTGGCAGTATTTATCTGCCGTCTTCAGTCGGCGAGACCTCCAACTCGCCGATGTTCTGTTTGTTCAGTAGTTCACCGAAGTGCTCAACCCATCGCTCTAATTTGCCTATTCTGTCGGAAATCAGATTTCCCTCTTCATCTCGGTAAGATGAGCATGGGGGTGTGTAAGGCTTCATCCTGCTGACTGGTGACAATGTTGTCCGTGCTGTCGCTCTCTATGGGTCGACTACAAAAAACGATGAACGGGGTCTTGCGGTGGTGGAAACGAAGATGTTGCGTTGGATTAGTGGTGTGACACGTTTTTATCATATCCGGAATGAGGATATCCGCGATCGATATTGGGTTGCACCGACCGTGGAAAAACTGCGAGAGAGGTGTGTTCGACGGAATGGTCACGTAATTCACGCTAACGAGAATTCACTTGCCAAGATTGGTCTGAACATCGAAGTCAATGGTAAGCGATCAAAAGGCCGGCCTTTCATGATGAACACTAATTACAACAAGAATATGCCAAGCCTTATGAAAAAGCTTCAAGCCCAAGCGTGTGGAAAGCGTATTTAGCGTGGTTGCTAACGATTGTTGTCGGTCTGGCCCATCAACATTCTTACCAACCATCTACAAACAGTTGTAACGCAAATGTGTGGACAGGGTAATTTGCTTGGTATGTGTTCGTTCGCTAGCACTAGCAGGGAGATTGCACAGTTGTCGGAAAGTTGCGGTTGTAATGAAATTACACGTCTCTTGTTTTGGCCGAATAGGTTGCGGCAATCGCAAATTTTCTTCACACCTGCAATCTCGCGTCAATCAACAGTTTCTTTGACAACTGGTTGCACGTCTGTGGCTAGTGTAATGCACTTACACACAATGACGATGTTGATAAGAAAAATTAAGGTAAATATTTGTTGGAGGTTTGGGATTTACGGCAAATAGCAAGCGTCTAGATGCACCATAAAATGTAGTATTAGGTTGTTGCACACGAAATGGTCAATCAAGTGAAATTAGATGCGATTTTGCTGTATCAAACCACCACCAGTTGGCGCTGTTGGTGTCGGATAATGAAGTATAAATACTCCTACATTTAATCAAGGAGTCATTTCAGTTTTGACCATCGTTGTGATAACGGTGAATGAAAAGGAAAAAAGGATGGAAAAGAGCCAAGAACGTATACTTTTTCTGTATGAGTTCAAATTCGGTCATAAAGCAGCGGAGGCGACCAGGAACTTTAACAGCGCATTTGAAGCTGATGCGGTAAGCGAACGAACCATACGGCGGTGGTTCGAAAAATTCCGGTCAGGCAATGTAAACCTTCAAATTGAGCCAAGTGGACATCCAGGACCATCGATTGATAACGACGAGCTGCATTTGCTAGTCGAATGCGACACCCGTCAGTCTATGAGCCTATGGGCGTACAATATTCGACAGTTTTCCGGCACTTGCAACAATTTGGAAACTTGAAACAGCTCGACAAATGTATTCCGCAAGCGCTTACGGAGCAAAACATGGCGCTTCAAATGGAAATTTGCAATTCTTTACTCTCCCGCAACAGAAACGATCCCTTTTTGCACAGAATAGTGACATGTGATGAAAAGTGGATATTATACGACAATCATAACCGTCCAGCACAATGTCTAGATACTGATGAGCCACCTTCCGAAGAAGGTAATGGTGAGTGTTTGGTGGTCTACAACTTGAGTTATCCACTATTCTTTTTTGGCACCTGGAGAAACAATAAATGCGCAGATATACTGTGCAAAACTCGAGGAAATGCACCAAAAATTGAATATTCAACGGCCGAGATTAGTCAAGAGAGATGGTGTGATACTCCTTCACGACAATGGACGACCTCATGTATCCAAAAGAACGGTTCAAAAGTTGAACGAATTGCAGTATGAGACTCTGCCTCATCCATCATATTCACCGGACATTTCGCCAACCGACTATAACTTTCTTAAGCATTTGAATCATTTTTTGGCGAAAAAACCATTTAGAAATGAAGAGGCCATCAAAATTGTCTTCGACGAGTTAATCAACACTCGAAAATTGGACTTCTACGAAGCTGGCATATATGCTTTTGTATCTCGTTGGGAGAAGTATTTTGAATCGACTGGCACCTATTTTGATTAATTAAATAAATTTTTGTAAGCTTTACAGTCGTTTTAAATTTGAGTACCAAATCGGCCATTCCATTTTCAACAACCTAATATTTATTTTTTGTGGAGGAGCATTGGCTACTCTGCCACACTTACAGAACTGCATGGTTATATAACAGGTGGTTTCCTTTTTCCTTGCAAATTTCGTGATCATATGTGTCAATGTTTCCCAGCACAAATAATTTTCCAGGAATTCACTGCCTGAGTTTGAATGAATTTGAATTTGCAGAAATTCGCTAAGTAAGAAGGCTTTTGCTTTATAAGGCTTTATGTAAAACAGAACCTTATTAAAATCGATTCAATGTGTATCTGCCACACGCATTTTTCTCCAAAGTGGGTAAACCGGTCCGAACGAAATTTGTTGGACAGATGGGAACCACGAAATCCAGTCAGTAACATACATGCAAAGAGGGGATGTTGATTTTTCACCGGATATAGTCATGTGGAGTACCAAATGAAAGGTCTCGATTAGTACTTTTCGAAACTGATATTAGTTTTGACGTGGACTATAAAGTGAGTAAGGAGTCAAAATGTGCACACTTAAAGTGAAACAGGACTCATTTTCCGAAACTACCCAACCCAAAAAACTGAAAAAAATCACGATGGTGTGCTTATATGAAATCTAGGCCTCAAAATAAATCCCCCGGACTTTTCTGTGAAAAACTAATGACATCGGGGTGTTTTCAAAATGCAGCAGTTGGTCTTTATGTCTT
The DNA here is from genome assembly GCF_905115235.1 of Hermetia illucens. NCBI lineage: Eukaryota > Metazoa > Arthropoda > Insecta > Diptera > Stratiomyidae > Hermetia > Hermetia illucens. The sequence goes on along the minus strand of NC_051850.1, from coordinate 85,006,453 downwards.
ACTGGGAAATTTAATAACTTTTACGAAGTAGTATACAGCATTTATGGGAAACACTGCTTTTCTTTCCCGATTTCACAGAAATTTTGGCGTATTTCACAAAGCATTGACAAGCAGCGTAAGGTTACAGTTCAAATTTTCGATGTCATTGAACAAAAAGAAATATTGTTAATTATAAACTTTCTTTCGGGTTCTGTTGAAAAGTACAGAAAAGCAGCTATTTAATTAAAAAGTAAATTTGGAAATAGTGCTGAGGGGCTGAAGTTCTTATATCATATTTTTGAAAACGTACTAAATTTGGTACTTTTGGTACTAAAAAAACATTATTAATAGCGGGTTGATTGAGGTCAAAGAGTAGTATAGGTCCCAGGGCGAAACGTGGATTGGTACGATGGAGCATAAAACCTGGGCAACGCCTTCTGAACCAACACCAACAGCTCTACTACCAAACCCTATCTCCACCTGCACGTGGTGATCGCTGCGAGTTCTTTCTTTATGAAAAACTGCAGACGAAGAAGGATGAAGGCAAGTCTCTCACGCCTAAAGCCGGGACCAAATGTATCAACTGGTCCTCCAGGTTGGGGGTTGGGTATTGCTGAAAACCCTAGATGGAAAACCGATATTACGAAACCACGAAAGGAGCCTCGGACAGGATAGAACTTACAACGACGAACCCGGCAACGACAACGGATTATTATTATTTTGTTAAGGGAAAGTCGCACCGCGTCCTTGAAGAACTATTGTGCCCCTTTTACTGGTTATAGTGTACCTGTTGATCATAGTATCTCAAGCAGGCCAGTAACCGTTAGGAACGTTAGTATGTTCCCCACTTCCAGAAGTTTCAGCTTTGCATCTGGTATTAAGTGTTCTCCCAGATGTATCGACCTACTTTGCACAAGTGCTGGACACTGTCCCAGGACGTGCATAGAGGTTTCGTCCTCCTCCTCACAGAACCTGCAGGCAGTGTCCGTAGATATCCCTAGCTTCCCTAGGTGGTAGTTCAGCCGACAATGACCAGTGAGAATTCCCACTATGATTCGGAGGTTCTTTTTGGTGAGGTTTAAGCAATCCTTTGTGCGCATGGTTTCGTATCCCCCAATAAGCACCCTGGACTGCTCCATCCCTGGTAGGCCCGCCCAATATAGTTCCCTCAACCGTTTTTCTTCATTTCTTAGATTCATAGCCATGAAACCGTTTCCGATTCCACAGAAGGGTTCTGGCCCGTATAAAGGCATCCCTGCTCCCTTCTTGGCTAGTTCATCCGCTGCCTCATTGCCTTCCAGCCCAGCATGGCCTGGAACCCAAAGTATCCAGACCTTGTTGGACGAGCCGAGTGTATTCAGTCTCTCAAGGCATTCCCATACCAGTTTAGAGTTCACCTGGTTGGACCTAAGTGCCTTGATCGCTGCTTGGCTATCGGTGAGAATAGCTATGTTCTGCCCCCTGTAGTTCCTTTGCAGATTAAAGGAGGCACATTTGTCTATGGCGTAAATTTCCGCCTGGAATATGCTAGTGTACCTGCCCATTGGCTCAAAGTACATTTTCCTTGGACCAATGACACCGGCACCCGCTCCCTCTGCTGTGAGGGATCCGTCAGTGTACCAAGTAATCAGTTGCTGGTTTAAGCCGTATGTCGCAGCCACGCTTTCCCAGTTTGTCTTGTTACTCCAACGTGTTTCAAACTTCTTATCGAAGTGAAACCTCGTTGTCATGTTGTCCCTCGGTATCAGTAATTCGGGATACCGCCTAGAAAGGATATCAATCTTCCTTCGATTTAGGCAGCTCCCCGCCTCACTCAAGCTACCGGCCATCCTGAATATTGATCTCCTTGCCTGCATCTGTATGTGCAGATGGAGAGGGGTTAATCCCAGAAGGACCTCCAGGGATGCCGTTGGGCATGTCCTCATTGCCCCACTGATACACACGCAAGCCAGCCTTTGGAGCTTATGTAATTCCCTGGCTTGTGTGCTGAGTTGGGTTCTTTCTGCCCAGATTACCGCTCCATAGGTAATCATTGGTCTTACTATTGCAGTATATATCCAAAGTAGTATCTTCGGGCTACAACCCCATTTTTTTCCTGCTATGGATCTGCAAGTCATCAGAGCCCTCGTGGCTTTCCGACAAGTGTTTCCGACATGTGTCTTCCAGAGTAATTTTTGGTCTAGCGTGATTTCCAAATATTTGACCTCTGTTTCTCGTTTCACCTCCATATCATGTAATGTTATGGCTTTCAGGTGGTCCAGCTTACGCGTCCTAGTGAATGGTACTATGGTGGTTTTGGTTGGGTTGATCCGCAGTCCCACCTTCCCGCACCAGGCACTAGTAACCCTTAATCCAGTTTGGATTCTATCACATAGGGTATCTTCATATTTGCCCCTACAGATTAGAACAATATCGTCCGCGTAGCCCTGGACTTGTATTCCAGTATTAGTTAACACGTCCAGGAGTTCATCCACTACCATACTCCACATCAGCGGCGATAGTACTCCGCCCTGTGGACAGCCTTGAGTGGTGTTCATGATAATAGAATTTGTACCTGTTTGTACCTCTATTTGTCTGCTTTCTAGCATTTTGCCCATCCAGAGTGCCAGGGTGTTTCCCACTCCTTTGCGGCTCAGGGCATCCTGTATCTCTGTGTGCGATGTGTTGTCGAATGCTTCTTCGATATCCAAAAACGCGCACAGTGCAATTTCTTTTGTTTCAATGGCGTCCCGTAGTACCTCTGTCAGCTGATACAGAGCAGTTTCAGTTGACCTTCCTGCCCGGTAAGCGTGTTGACAGTGATGTAAGGGATTACGCTTTAGAACGTTAGTTCTAATATAGTTGTCTATGACCTTCTCCACCGTTTTGAGTACGAACGATGTTAGGCAGATTGGTCTGAAAGATTTAGGGTGAAAAGGATCCTTTTTACCCGCCTTCGGAATAAAGACCACTTTTGCCCGTCTCCATGCCCTTGGTATGTAACCCAGTGCTATGCTCCCCCTTACCACCCTCAGAAGAGACTCTAGGATAATTCCTAGGCCTCTCTGGATAAGTGCAGGGAAAATGCCATCTGCTCCGGGAGATTTCATTGGTTGAAAGGTTCCCACTGCCCATCTTAGCCTAGCTTCTGAGCATACCTCTTTTGCTAGTTTCCAGCTCTCTTTCCTTCCCCTTTTGTTCGTTGTTGGGGTGTCAGGCAGATTATTGTCGCCTGCCGCCGAGGGGTAGGACCCCGGGAAATGAGTTCTGAGAAGCAGGTGTACCCTGTCCTCCTCATTCTCGGTGAATGTCCCATCTTCCTTTTTCAAGCAGACAGAGGATATTCTCCCGTCTTTGGCTACAGCCTTGTACAGCCTAGTTGCTTCTGTGATCTGTTCAATCCCTTCACAGAATTCCCTAAAGCTGTTCCGTTTCGCTTCCCTGATGGCGTTGCTATACGCAGTCAGTGCATTTTTATACCTCCGCCAGTCCCCGGTTCGTTTTGCCCGGTTAAAGGGTTTTCGTACCTCCGTTCTCATTCTGGCTAAGTTTCTGTTCCACCATGGTACATCCCTTGATGACTTGACTGTCTTGGCCGGACAGCTGGCCTCATATGCGTCAATGACGATTGTGTTGAGGTCTTCCACCACCGTTTCTAATTCTAATTCGCTCCTGATGTCACCGCTCCCTTGAAGGTGGGCAATGTTGTTGCTCAGGTGCATTGTGTAGGATTCCCAATCCGTTCTCTTGGGATTCCTTATTATTCTTTTTATTTCGGAGTTACCCTCAATGTCGAATCTGATTATCCTGTGATCAGACATTGAGGGTTCATCCGACACCCTCCAATTCCTGACCATCCCGTTCATTAGGGTATTTCCTAGAGTTATATCTAGTACCTCTTGTCTGGTGCTGGTCACAAATGTTGGAGTGTTCCCTACGTTGTATATTTCTAACTTATTACTAAGAATAAATTCGAGAAGGTACTCACCTCTACGATTAGTGTCACTGCTTCCCCACACTACGTGGTGGGCGTTGGCATCGCAGCCGAGAAGAAGTGGTAACGCCCTCTCCTCGCAATACTCCGTCAGCTTTGCGACTTGTTCCGGTGGAGCCCGGCTCTCGTCTCCTGGGAAGTATCCCGATGCTACCACTACCTTTCGAGTGTTCCTCCCGGCTTCCAATGAGACTTGGATAGCCACAAGGTCCCCGGTTAAGAACTCTGAAAGACATATGTATTTTAGATTACGTTTGAGAATTATGCAAGCTCTTGGTTTTTCACAAGACGAGTCCCAAATTACCTGCATGTCTCCTCCTTGCAGACCGCGAATCTGCCCCCGGTACACCCAGGGCTCCTGAGCCAGCACTATTCCAATGTTCTCCTTGGAATTTGCCCTTGCAATCACTGCAGATGCAGCTCTCGCATGGTGGAGGTTTATCTGGGCTATCCTAGTGCTGGCCATTGGCTCCGTTATTGTTTGGAGCTCTTCTCCACTGTCGGAGTGTCACCCTCCTCCTCCGACATGGCGCTTTCCTGCGCGTCGCTGTCCACCCCGAACCCTAGCAGTCCTAGGTCTAGGTCGTCCAGCTTCTGCTCTTCACTGGGCAGCAGGTCTATTTCCCTGGTTGATCCCGTTCTTTCCGCCTCTATGGCTTCCGCGACTTCTTCAGGGACCTCGGTAAGTTTTCCACCCGATGCCTCCTCCGAGGTCTCTTTCCTTGGCTTTTCCTTGTGCACATGCACGGGTATGTTGCCAAATCGGTAGTTGATATGACAACTCCGACGTTTAATTGCCTCTAGGAATCGGTCATCTACCCCGATCGTGAGGAGTTTACCCTTTCCCTCCACCTTGCTTCTGAAGACTCTCCATAGTCGAGTATGGAGATCTTCGTTCTGAGCAATTAGGAGTCTCATGAGGTCTTCTGTTACTATTGCCGCGGCCTTTGGGAGAAAAACTGTCACCATGTGGGCTCCTGGTATATCATCTCCAGCACATGTTGACAGTTCCACCCCTTCCCAACCTGGCAATCTAGGAATTATGGTTCTGACCCATTCTGCGGTACCTTCCGTCGCGCAGTCCACCAGTATAAGGCCTGGTCGAAAGCGTATCCCGGTGAACACCAGTTTCGACGTCCATCCCTTGATCATCTGCTTGACGACAAGTTCTTCAATGGTTTCCTGTTCCTCCCGAGTGAGTATTTGCTCGGGAAACCTTTTTGGCAGTATGGCCAGTCGAATGCCCTTGACCGCACTAGCATAGCTAATGCCGGGCTTCCTGGGTCCTGCCTTCACTCCTGACCTGCCCGGGTTTTCTCCTCCCGTGGGTTTTTTGGGGGCATTCCCTTCATGCGGGCTGATCTCTGCTGCTCCCCGCTTTCTCGGCTCCGGTAGAGATGGCTTAGGTCTGTCCTGAGCCTTCTTAAGGGCCTCTTCTGGTTTCAGGCCTTCCTTCAGATAGCGCAGGTACCATTTAACCCCGGCGCCACTGAGACCTGTCTCCTTCCTGACGTCTGTTATATTTATCTCAGACGTGCTTTTGCTGGTCCCTGCTCTTTGAGCAGTGGTGTTCGTTGGCTGTAGTCCATGCAGTATACCAATGCTCACCTTGGATCCACTGCTTGACGTCCCAACTTCTCCCTTCTTGGGTGTAGTCACCTGGCTTTCAGTAATTCGGAGACGTGCCTCCACCTGATTAACCAGTTTTGGTGCGGTACGGGGCCCCGCTTTTTTGGTTTTTGTTTTTTTTTTCCAATTTAGTACTCATTTGATTCCCACGAGTATGGGGGTTAAGAGGTCCGCTGTGCCATAGCCCCCCGTAGCACGGTAAGATCTAACTTACTCACTGAGGCGACCAGGTATCAGTGAGGCTCCGTTCGAATACAGTCAGTTACCCCCGACTGCAAACTATCCAATGGGCACGGTTCGCATGACACCCTGGATTGGGGGAGGTGTTTTTCGACTCCCCAGTCTAGATCCGTACCGTTTTGTTAATAGTAGGGTCACCTCGTACAGGGTGTGGCTATCACCACTCACTAACGGTCTTGGTAGACGAGAGGCTTGGCCCTTGAAAAGGCACACACCGTCCCAGAGGAGAGACAACTCATCCTTAGACAAAGATAGGTTGGCCTCAGGGAGCTATGTTCCGCATCAGTCTATCCTGCAGTACACTGCTTGACCCCGACAACGGATTAATGATTTGCGCATTTTCTCATGGAACGTGCGCTCCCTGTACAGACCGAATGCTGCAGAGCAGCTAGCCAATACCCTGTCTCAATATAAGCCTGATATAGCAGCGTTACAAGAGATACGATGGGCAGGGACCGGTTTCCTGGAGAAGAGCCACTACACCATATATTATAGTAGCCATCCAGTAAACTATGTGCTCGGAGTAGGTTTCTTAGTCAGCCAAAAAATGAAACCTGCTGTTATCGGCTTTGAAAATATAAGCAAAAGGCTATGCACTCTGCGTTTGCGAGGCAAATTTAGAAATATAAACCTCATAAACGTTCACGTCCCTACAGAGGAGACTACAGAGTCGGAGAAGGATACCTTCTACGAGGCAGTAGAACGGACACTCCAAGCCTGTCCCAAGTATCATATCAAAATCATACTTGAAGATTTCAACAGTCAAGTAGGGACGGAGCCCATATTCAAGCGATACGTTGGCTTTCATAGCTTACATAGGGATACCTATGATAACGGATTGCGCATTATCCAGACAGCAGTATCACACGAAATGGTTGTTCGAAGTACCTGGTTTGCGCGGAAAGTGTTTCACAAACATATGTGGGCCTCTCTAGACGGGCCCACTTTCAACCAAAATGACCAGATGCTGATTGAACGCTGCCACCTCTCAGTGTTGATGAATGTCAGAACATATAGGGGGGCCAATATAGACTCGGACCAATTTCTCGTTGGTATGGTGCTTCGAACTCGAATTACGACACCAACTACAATCCCCTCTGCCAATCAGGTGAGACTGAATACTGAAGCAATTCATAACACAGCCCTCCGTAACACCTATAAGGGCGAAACGGATGCCGCAATAACCGCAGTCACCAGATGTACAGGAGAAGACGCATCAACAAATGATCCTTCGCAACCACCTGAAGAACGTTATCATTGATACCGCCAGAAACACACTTGGCCCCAGCCGCAAAAGGAGTCGGAACGGTTGGTTTGACGATGAATGTAAGCTAGCAACGGAACAGAAGAATGCCGCATACCGAGTAATGTAGCATTCTCAAAGAAGGCGGGCACGCACAAACTCCGTCGAGCGGAGAAGCGACTTCACAGACGGAAAAAGGAAGCCTGGGAGATCTAGAAAAGTACAGGGTGCAACCCCACCAGGTGCGGAAGTTTTGTCAACAAGTCAGCAGGATGAAGTCTTACACACCACGATGTTCATCCTGCCGAGACAAAGAAGGACATCTGATTTTCGACAGAATGGGCATATTGGAGTGCTTTGATGAGCTACTGAACAACCAAAACATCGGTAAGTTGGGGGTCCCACCAAGTGAAGACGACTGCCACCACCAAGTATAGGAGAAACAGTCCGTGCGATTCATCGGCTTAAAATTCTAAGGTCGCCAGGAGCCGATGGAATTACTGCCGAATTTGTGAAATATGGAAGCAACAAGTTATACCAAAGTTATTCATCAAATTGTGCTCGAGATATAGGATAGCGAATCAACGCCTGACCATTGGCAACGAGGCATTATCTGTCTCATACATAAAAACGGAGATATCACACACTGCAGCAATTATAGAGGTATCACGTTGCTGAGTACTATCTACAAGATATTGTCATCTGCTAGGGTGCATGGCCCCCTACGTCTAGAACATCATTGGCCCATAACAAAGAGGCTTCACTCCAGGCAAATGAGCAACAGATCAGATTTTCTCTCTGCGGCAAGCGATGGAAAAACTGTTGGAATATGGACAACAGTTGCACCATCTCTTCATCGACTTTAAAGCCGCCTATGATAGCATAGCCAGGGTAAAATGTCACGTCCATGAGGGAATTTCGGTATCCCGAAGGAATTGATAAGATTGACTAGGCTGACCCTGACCAATGTGTGAGGCCAGATAAAAACAGTGGGATCACTCTCAAGACCATTCGACATAAACAACGGTCTACGACAAGGGGGTGCCCTATCATGCGTCCTCTTTAACTTGGACCTCGAGAAAGGGATCCGTGACGCTGAGGTAAATGAAAGACTACTGACCTAAGCTGACGATTTCGACATCATGGGAAGAACAACCTTGTACGTCTCGGGTTGCCTTCATCCAGATCGAGCAGGCGGCTGGCGGCGCGAAATCTTGGGCTGCACATCAATGAAGGCAAGACAAAGTATATGGTGGCAACGTCAGCACCGAAAACCAACCAACTAACAACATCAAACCGCGCTGGTCAAACAGGAAGAATAAAGATAGGAGAATACAACTTTGAGATTCTTGATAATTTCTCCTATTGAGGGTCGAAAATTACAACCGGAGACTTGGGTTCTTAGGAAGAAGAATTGTGAACTCTTGGCCACGTCCGAGAGAAGAATCCTACGAAAAATTTTTGGCCCCCTACATGAGGATGAACGATTCCGTACTCTACATAACGACGAAATCTATAAGCGATACCATGACCGTCCGGTTGTGGATAAAATCCGGCTCAATAGGTTATGGTGGGCGGGTCACTTAATCCGTATGGATGAGGATGATCCCACCCGGAAAGTCTATAAGGGATATCTATGATAGAAAAAGAAGACGAGGCAGACCCTGCCTAAGATAGAGCGGCGTAGGTCAGGAGGCCAGACAGCTTTTAGGAATCTCGAATTGGTGGACCTCGGCGCAGAACCGGGATGTCTGGAGGTCCTTATAAAGGCACGCCGGTTGTTGCGCCGTTGATGATGATGATGATGATGACTACCCCAATGATGGCGGAGGAAAGCTAGCTTCTTGGAAACTTCATGTGTGGTATGTAGCAAATTTGTTTCATCATAGGTTGATTATAGGAGAAATTACAAGCGGAAGCAATTTGGATCAGTCCAGGATAAACAGGGGAGTGAATCTCCCTTTTTGCTAGCCCTTTTCCCGTTTGCAAGTGGACGGGGGGTCGTGATTGGCTGCTCCAGATTATTTGATGAAAAGCCCGACCGGGATGCAGTTGCCGGGTCTTCAAGTCAGCATTATTTCGGCAGGTCTTTTGGTTGCTTATAATCGCCTTCGATATTTAAACGAACCTTGGCAAGCGAACTCTCGCTATCGGGAATTACATCACCATACCATCGAAGAGGCCTCTTGCATAATTTTTCCACACTGACTGATAGCATTGACCCGAGATATTTGAATTGCTCAGTTCTGTCTGAGCAGGTCATCGCCATTGACGGTGACAGTGCCAATTTCATGCGGTCGGTCAATGCGATCATTCTATGTTTAGTTAATTTGCTCGAAACCGTTTTTGCAGATACGCCAGGAAAACATCATTTGCATAAAGCAGAGTATAAGGCGCTGGACATTGTAATAGTGTTCATAACATGATATAAGAAGAGTGGTAAGAGGGCTCTTCCTTGAAGAACACCGGCAGTGACACGAAGCAGTTTTGATACACCTGCCACGCTTCGAAATGTACTTTTCCTTTACCAGATGAGTGCATGTTGCACACGGTCAAACGCTTTCTCCAGATCCAGAAATGCAATTAAAAGAGGACGATGCTTCTCATGGTGTTTCTCCGTGAGCAACTGCCCCGTGTGTATTGCATCAGTAGTTCGCAGTTCTTCACAAATCTGGCTTCATCAACGGTTATTTGATCGATTTCGCAAATACGGTTGTCAAAAATGCATTCATGATATGGGACAGCAACCAAAGCGGATGGTCATTTAAACATTCTGCTGGATGATCTTTCTTTTCTACTCAGCCATAGTGTGGGATCCCAGCTCTTCGCACACATGCACACAATTTCATTCGTTTTATTGCTTCCTCAACTTCAATCGCGCTGCCAGGTAGAGTTGTTCAAAATGTCGGCAATGCTAGTGGAAGTGGACGATAAAAAGAAATTCTCCAGTTGAAATATGCTCGAAATATTCTCGCGATCTATCTGTCGTGACTTATTGGTGGGTAAGTAAAAGGACCGTTTTTGTCATTAACGCAACCGCGGTGTTCGATATCGTGTGTGCGCTGGTATTGGCTTCTGGCAAGTGGATATATATCTCTCTCGCTATCCCGAGTTTATCGTAACAGTTTTTGTGGTGGACCGTCCGGATAACATCGATCGCTTTCTTTGCCCCACGGTTGATATTCTTATAAACTTGACAATTGGCGAGCGTTTTATTCTCTGGTAGAGGCATTTACTTTCATGCTTCATTATTTGATCATCGTAATTTCAAAGCCAAACGCTTACCTGGCATGTTGCTCCGAGGGTTGCGTAGGTCGCTTTGTGGACCGTATTTTTAACTTGATTCCACGATTCTTCCACATACGTAATGGTTGGTAATGTCGTAAGTTATATCATTTCTTCTCACGAAATTGCCGCCAATTAATGCGCGGCGGGCCAGTGCGTTCATCACGCTATTTTATCGGTAGTTGATTCGCAAGACGGCAATAAACAGTCGCTGCTGAAGTGTGATGATCTCAAAGGGAACAACTTTGCAGTGAGTAACGGTAGTAAAATTTCGCGTCTTATGCGTTTTACTCTTCCCACTATAAAATATAGGAAGAGGAGAAGATAGTTTGATGTATCATGTATTAATAAGTACAAGGTCTAGGGTGTCCGGAAAATCGACCATAAGCTCGCCTCCTTCATTACGCGCTCCCTTGATTAATTGATTCACCCACATTACCATGAAGGGCGCCTGCAAAAATGATATAGTCATCAGGCATTTTTCTCGGCTTCAGGTCGATCTGTCTGTGGTGCGTACGTGGTGAAGAAGTTAATAGGGCAATCAGCTGATATAATGGTAAACTTCATCCGCTGGTCATCAAATTGTTCGACTTCTTTAACGGCGTCACGCAAACCCACTGAGATAGCAACGCCATCACCGCATTGAGTGTGTCGGTTACCCAAATAGAGAAGCTAGTAGCCATTTAATTCATTAACATTCTATATTGCAACTTTTTGCACCGCAGATTTCAACGCACCTTTTCCGAAAAGCTCTCACGGGTTCCCAGTCTTTCCTGTGAACGTGTCAATGCTTAGAGTGCAGACAAATATTTAATTTACTCGAGCCAACTTTCGTACGTCCTGAAGCCGTGTATTCGTCAGGAACCTTTGCCCATTTCTCGACAGGACCGGGGCTCGTCCTACGGCATCGACTGAGGCGAACACGCTAACATTTTTTCGACGCTTATGACTCGGCGTCTGGATCGCTGAGTGGATAGAGCACAAGATTGTCGTACCAATGAATGAGTATCTGTGAATGAGTATCTGAGTTAAGGTAATAATCTCAGGGGAGCGCAATACTGACCACATTGCTTCCTATAGGGGACTGTAAGCCGTTATGGTCGTGAATGAAGTGCTCTAACACACTTCAAGGCACTAATCCAGTTGAATTGTTCTGCCAACGATTGTTATTATTATTGTAACTCCACTCAGTTGTTTCGTTTTAAACGACAGTGGATGCATTTGCTTAGTCGGCCTATTGCGGGACCTGCCACTAAGAGAGATCAAGTAGGATTTAGCATCGTGGAACAACTCTATACTTTACTTATCTCTTTCCCTGATCTCAGCACTTCATTTTTGTTTTGCTGAGGATATGCAAAATACTTACTTCAAACCCTCCTCCAGGTAGAACAGCAACTGGGAGAAGCCACTGTGCAGTCCAAACCAGTCGACATCCTTTGAAAAAGAGGCTAGCAGCGCGGGAACTTCAAAGCAGAAGTTTTGAATATTCATTTCCCTGGAACAGCGAGAAGCGACACACTGCGCCCGATATTAGGACTTATGGCAGCCGCGTTAAACTTTGTTGAACGACTACTGTTCAACATGGAATAAAGAAAATCTTTTCGTGTTGCTCTAGAGGGTGAGTTGAGGCAACATGATGCAATGTCATCATTTTCAGCCGATTTAACCAGAACTGAAGGACAGACCTCTTCCAAACTTTGACCATGTAAAAACAAAATCTTATCCAAACTAATATGCCGGAAACGCAACTTCCTGTTTCTTGAAATGTGCGCTGTTAAAAATCAAATAACAAAGACAATCAACACCTTGATGGGAGGCTGGCGTGCTCGGAGTAAGTTATCGGAGTCCCAACGTGCTGATAACCTAGGGAGCTAAGTCTGACGACCCGTAGATGGTAGGAATCAAGTAACTGACCAACAAACGCTGACCATGATATAAGGAACGAATCAATATTAGAGAACAAGGAAGATATGGATACTACTCTGGATAATTACACCAGCGAAGAGAATTCAACAAGGAGAATTTGTAATAACATTCTCTCCCCCCAAGCCGACTCAGACGTATCGAAGACCAGGTATTGATACTGGCAACCACAATACCGGAAGTAGTAAGGAAGAAGAGGTGCATGCCAGCCACGAGAAAATAGAGGCAGTGCTAGCGAAGGTCCTCAGAATGATAAACTACCTGGAGAAAATGGCAGTCCAATAACATTAGTAGACATGACGATTATTAGTCAGCCACACAGAACAAAAACAATGCATTCTGAAGCACGGAAAAAAGTGAAAAGTGCTAAATCTTCAGATAAACATCTATTCGAAGAAATGACAGCCAACACTTGGTGACAGTTTCAGAGGAGCCAAAAAGAAATTAAATTCATGTCTATGTCTGCTATGCTCCTAATTGGGGGCAAAGTTTCTGCTAACAGGGGGCTGATATTGCTGGAAGGCATTTGTTCGCTGGACATTATGCTTGGAATGTCGTACGTAAAGGGAGGATAGACTCTGTGGTGCATATTCCTTTCGTAAAAAATCCTTTGATGAGAGAAATTACCTGGAGAGTTATTAAACACTACTAACATGGAGAAAATCATTGCAGTGTAATGGAGAGTAGGAGAATAAGAGATTCAAGAAATATAAGATCATATTGGAGGAAGCAGTGGAGCTCGCAGATGTTTGACGTGGAAATGTTTAGTGAAACCCATATTGCGGTGAAAGGAAAATCTAGGCAAATTGTCAGCAACCCAGTATCAGCTTTTGATGTCTCTATGTCAATGCGCAGAGATAATACCCACAGATTACGAAAACCCTGGTGGAGTGAAAAATCCAGACGACTACGTGCCGAATGCCTACAAGCGAAATAACCAATGTACGCATGAAAAGCAGGAAGTTACACCGAGAAAGGCGGGATACAAAGCTTACTGGAGGGAGCTGGGGAAAAACATTCGTGAGAAAGAACGGAATTCCCTTAAGCAACTGCGCGGTAAAGGTTAAGCTGAAAGAAAGCAGTGCCCTACAGATCAAGTGCTCAATTTTTTATGAATGATAGTAACCACTCTATTTTCACAGCGAGGCAAACTCACAACAGCACGGTTTTTGCTTTGGTCGATCGATAGTGGGTGCTATCAACGCAATGGTCAGGGTGCAAGGTGACCGGAGGTACCATAAGATATTGTGCTACTAATAACCCAGGTCTCCGAATACAGAAGGACTGGCAAAATCATTGTCTTCTACATTAAATGCTTTGACGGTTGGAGCAGAACCGTTTTTTTTAAGCTGGAATAGACTCTGTTCATCAACGACCGTGCGCGAACTTTATCGTTGTTATCGGTTGTGATTTTCGCCCCTAGATAGGAACGGTTAACCACGGTCTCAAAGTTGTAGTCTCCTATCTTTATTGTTTTCGTTTGACCAGTGTGATCTGACGTTATTCGTTCTTTGGTTTTTGGTGCAGACGCTGCTGCCATATACTTCGTCTTGGCTTCGTTAACGTGCAGTCCGAGATCTCCCGCCGCCTACGCGATCTTGATGCAAGTACACTGTACATCTCGAGTTGTTCTTGCCATACTGTCAATATCGTCAGCGTAGGCCAGTAGTTGGGTGCACTTGAAGAGGCTCGTGTCCCTCACATTTACATCTACACCACCAATGACTTTATCCAGGCCCAGGTTAAAGAGGACACATGATGGGGCATCCCCTTGCCTTAGACCGTTGCTGATGTTAAATGGTCGGAGTGATCCTACTACTTTTATTTGGCCTCGCATAGTGGTCAGAGCCAGTCTTATCAATTTCGTCGGGATATCGAATTCTCTCACGGCCGTGTACAGTTTTACTCTGGCTATGGTATCACAAGCGGCCTTAAAGTCGGTGAAACTGACCACATTCCAACAGTTTTCCCATCCTTGCTGTTGATGAAGTGAAGCCTCATTGGTATGGGCCAATGATTACTCAGCAACGTGATACCTCAATAATTGATATCACCCTTTTATGTATGGAACAGATAAAGCCCAGTTACTAGTCTTGAGGTGTTAATTAGCTACCCTACACCTTGGACATCAGTTGATGGACCGCTTGGTGTAGTTGGTCGCCTCAATATTTAACCAACTCGGCTGTAATTCCATCGACTCCTGGTGACTTATGGTTTTCAAGCCGATGAATTGCGAGAAGTGTTTCTTCTACAGCATTTCGCCATCGTCTTCAGTTGACGGGACCTCCAACTCACCGATATTTTGATTGTTGACCAGTTCATCAAAATACTCAACCCATCGCTCCAATATGCCCATTCTGTTCTCTTATAAGGCTTCATCCTGATGACTTGTTGGTAAAACTTCCGTGCCTGGCACGGTTGCTTATTGATATTGTAACTGAGGAGATGTAAAGATTGTACAGCTTTTGGATATGCGTGCACTATAAAGATGTGGCAGGAACGTTGGGATAATTCTAACAAAAGAAGGTGAACACACATGCTGGCATGTTTCCTATTTTATACAAAATTTACATATACTTAGTAGGCCTGTACTTTTAGATACATATGAATGTACAGTATATGGGAGAACATATTACGTAGTAAGCAATGATAATGTGGATAAGTTTTACAGTATTTTACACTCTGTTATGAATGCCTAAGTCAATACGAGGGTAAGGAACATGAGCTACTTGTGTGCCCGAGATTGGTAAGTCAACGGGAACCACAATAACAAAAACATTTCTTGCAAGTGGGGACGATCGTTCTGCAAATGCTCGAGTCCCAAGAAATATAGAATGTAGTTTGTGGCACCATCAGCTATATTCAGGAGGAGCTTCAGCCAGGGAGGAAACAATTCTACCTTAGGGGGGCTTTAACCCGCCCCGAAAGTAATGTCTACAGACAGGTCTCGGGAGCATAGCGGGTGAGGAGAAGTGATTTTAGTGTCGTTTCAATGCTCTCCATCTTCACTACAATCCTACAAAACTGACCAAAAAGTAGAAAGAGGCACTAAAAACAACCTGACCTGAATGTATTAAGCACGCTCGATGACACTCAATTTCCGTTTCAGCCCGTCGACTTTCAAAGACGTGTTTACCAGGGCGAGGGACCGGAGTCAACCCCCGGATTTATTCATCAGTTCCCTGTTCACAACACTATAATCTCTTGATTCCTGTACCAATCTAAAATTCAACAACTTTCTGTCCAAAGATGATGGCGATGCTGTTGATTTCGTTGGACCTCACTATAAGTGCAAATACTTGGAACATCTTTTACAATGCTCCTTCAAAAGGAACATCAATAAACTTTCCTGAATTTGAATTGTAAATGATTTTCGTGAATACCAAAATGATGCTATGCCCTCCGGGAGAACTTGACTGAGGAATTTTATTTCATTTTGTTCCACGACACGATTATTAAAGTGGCAAACAGGATATGTTAGACACATTGATACGGACGAGACTAACTACCACCGCGTTTCCCCTCAGACCTCAGGCTGCGTCTTTGCGGGAAATTATGTAAATAAGTTTCCACAGAATAAGCGTGAAATTAAAGGAAATTTGTTTGGGGCTCTGAATTTCTGTCATGTTATTTGATGTGTTTGCAAACTGCGTGGTTTAATAATAAGCGCACTAATTCAGCCCTAAATTGAATTCCGTAAGGCGATTGAAAGGTCGAAATTAATTTTTATTTGGACGTAGTGAGGGTGTAAGTCCCTTTTAGATCAAGAGCAAGAAAATATGTAGAGTCAGCTTCTTGCTGTTAAGCTTTTCATTAAATATAATACTTTTGCAGCTGACGGCACTTATGTAAGGACCCAAAGCTCCTATTTACCTCACCGATAGATTCAGCCTGAGCAGATATATATATGGAAATAAATGCATTAATCGCGATTAGTAGCTAATCCAAAACTTATTGTCACTCAACATCTTATCGCTGGTTATAGATAGTAGTGAAAGTTCTCGCAGATAACCTTAGCTTATCCTGATAAAGTAGTAGCAACAAAAGATAAATTTAGTGGCTTTACGTGTCTGTCCCAGTGATTTCAATTATGCATTTCAGTTAGTTTACGGTAAACTCTTTTAACGATGGCACTAAGTGTATATGAGTATTAGAAGCTTGCAGCTGTCGAAGAACTGCTCCCATACGGCAGCACAAAGAGAACATTGGCGCTGTTAATGCTTCGGTTAAACAGAATTGCGTACAGTAGTGGGTAGAAACATCGCATATGAAATGAACGAAGCTTTTGACATGCTGCCCAACAATACAGACAGAGAGTGGTTGATCTAATAGAATGAAAACATTACTTCCTTTGACCCATTTGATGAAAATTCGTCGCTCGATCAGGAAGAAAACAGAGGTCACCAGCATAGTCTAGGTATTTAAGGAGATGCTGGGCCTTCCAAACGAGCAGCAGAAAGAACGTCATAGAAATAAGCTGCTAGCGGTCGCTATGAACTCGTAATTTGCCCAAAATTTTCCCTAAATGTAGCTGTTGTTATTTTATTTCCTTTTGTCACATATCGATACACTTGTTAACGCTGATATGAATGATTCCCAAGACGAAAATTGGCACCTACTTATTAAATTATAACCGTATCCCTTTTAACCGCTCCCTGCGGGGAACTGTCATTAAATTTTACTTCGCGGGCCTGGTTATATCAGCATCGGTAAGCTGGTTTTCCACAACGAGAAGCCACTGAAAGCACATAGTGTTTCGTCGGCCTGGGCAAATTGGACATGCTAGCAAATCATCATGTGATGGGTATGTGTTCACGGCAGCCACGGTAGCCAGGTGCTACCTGAGCTGACTGGTTACTCCGATGAGCTATTCCACCGAATTTACCATCGTATTATTGATTATGCCCTTTGTTTGTTCTTGACAATTTTCACACCAACGTGGGCTGTTTATTTCGTGGTCTAGTTGCATTTCCTGAGTGAAGACGTCTGGCGACAACAAATAGGCTATGGTTAACACTGTTTCAGCTGACATTGTTCTTAAGCCGAGGAGCACTTGGTTTCTGATTTCATGGTTGCTAACATGAGATCAGAGCGCGCGATTAGGAGTGAAGATCCGAGGCTCCATGTCGATCACGTCCTCAATCGATTTTTCTTTTGCTTTAGCATTTAGAGAGCACGGTTTTTTTTAGTTTCCAACCCTTCTGGGAATCCTCAAAGTTGACGCCCTGAAATAATAATACTAATAATTATAATCGCTCGTGCTACAATCCAAGTGTATCATCATCATCAACGGCGCAACAACCGGTATCCCATCTAGGCCTGCTTTAATAAGGAATTGCAGACATCCCTGTTTTGCGTCGAGGTCCACCAATTCGATATTCCTAGAAGCTGTCTGATGTCCTGACCTACGCCATCGCTCCATCTCAGGCAAGGTCTGCCTAGTATTCTTTTTCTACCATAGATATTGCCCTATAGACGTTCCGGGCTGGATCATCCTCATCCATATGGATCTAAATCCAAGTGGATGTGGACCTTAAAGTGTGTTAGAGCACTTTACTTAATACGTAAGACCGTAACGGTGTACTGAAAGGATTACGATTCCCGATAGGAAGCAGTGTAGTCAGCATCGCTGTCGCTTGTGATAAGTACCTTGATTTGACTTAGGCACTCATTCACACTGAGTCAACTGATGTCAGACATCCAGTCACGATACAAATCCCTTTGCCACCAATAAGATTGGAACCACGACCTATTGTTCTAATTATTGAGCCATCCAGACACAGGAGGAAATAGTGATTTGCGTAAAAGTAGAAGCCTCCGCCTGAATGAGGATATGAGTACGGCTACACAACCAGTTGCGAGAATTATCAGTGAAATTAAGCGCAAAGTGACGCAGACTTTGGTGTAAGATTATGCAGAAAATCTAGTAATCCCTCTATGTAGGACTACCCTAATATCAAAAGCTCATTGACGCAGGGAACGGGGGATCTGTTAGCGTACGCAGAATCAAGTGGTTTTGAACTCTTCACAGGTTTTGACACGACTGATCAATATGTTTATTGAGGAATACAATCCAAGATAAGTGAGGGGTTCGTCAGTGCACTGCAGGATAGACTGACGCGGAAAATAGCTCCCTGAGGCTAACCTATCTCTCTCTGAGGGTGAGTTGTCTCTCCTCAAGTACGATGTGTGGCTTTTCAGGGGCTAAGCCTCTCGTCTACTAAGTGAGCAGAGATGGCCACACCCTGTACGAGGTGACCTTACTATTAACAAAACACAACGGATCTAGACTGGGGAGTTGAAAAACAGCTCTCCCAATCCAGGGTGTCATGCAAACCGTTCCCATTGGATAGTTTGCAGCCGGGGGTAACTGACTGTATTCGAACGGGGCCTCACTGATTCTTGGTCGCCTCAATGAGTAAGTTATACCTTACCGTGCTACGGGGGGCTACGGTACGGCGGACCTCCTAATCCCAAATGAGTACCAGTAAACTTCTTCTTTTTCTTCAGCCTTTGTCGCGTTCACAAGCGGGTTCGCCTCGTCGTGATCGGTTTCGCCATTTGACTCTATCGAATGCCTACTCTAGATGCAATCTCGAGGCTTTTAAGTCCCCATCCAGCGTATCAAGCCACCGTTGTTTCAGCCTCCCTTTTGGTCGTTTACTATCGACTTCAAAGTTCAGACCAATCTTGGCAAATGAATTCTCGTTAGCATGAATTGCGTGACCACATCATCGAAGACGCCTCTCTCGCAACTTTTCCCCGATCGGTGCAATCCCTTAACGATTGCGAAAATCCTCACTTCGGATGTGATCAAAACGTGTGATGCCACTAGTCCAACTTAACATCTTCGTCTCTATTACTGCAAGACGTCGTTCATTGTCCTTTATTGTTTTACTGAGGATAGTACAGAGTCCGTCGCCTCAAACCCTCCTCCTTTACCTTAGGCTTTGCACCACCATACTATGTTAACAGCATGGTGGAGTTAATGAGCACCAGTAATAAAAATAATAAAACTATTACCAATAACGCGCGACCCCGTACGGCACACAACCTGGTTAACTATCTCCGAAATACTGAGAGGCAGGTGATTACACCCAAGAAAGGAGAAATTGGGACGTCAAGCAGTGGATCCAAGGTCAATATTGGTATACTTCGAGGACAACAACCAACAAACGCCACTACTCAAAAAGCAGGGACTAGAAAAAGCACGTCTGAGGAAGGAGACATATCTCCATGGCGCAGGTGCTAAATGGTATCTGCGCTACCTGAAAGAAGGCCTGAAACCAGAAAAGGCCATTAAGAAGGCTCAGGATAGACCTAAGCCATCTTTGCCGGAGCCGAGACAGCGGCCGGCGAACAGCAACGCGCAGGAAATCGCCATGTCGGAGGAGGAGGAGGACGATGCTCTTACAGTGAAGAAGAGCTCCAAACAATAACGAAGTCAAAGGGTGGCACTAAAATAGCCCAGAGAAACCTCCACTATGCGAAAGTTGCATCTGCGGTAATTGCAAGGGCAAGTTCCAAGGAGAGAGAAGAGCCCTGGGCGTACCGGGGGCAGATTCGGCAGGTACAAATTCTATTGTCATGAATACTACTCAAGGTTGTCCACAGGGCGGGGTATTATCGCCGCTTATTTCGAGTATGGTAGCGGACGAACTCTAACTGTTAACAAATACTGGAATACAGATCCAGGGTTACGCGGACGACATTGTTTTAATCTGTAGGGGCAAATATGAGCGTACCCTATGTGATAGAATCAAAACTGGACTAAGAGTTACTAGTGCCTGGTGCAGGGAGATGGGACTGCGGATCAATCCAGCCAAGACCATCATAGTACCATTCACTGGACATGCCCAACGTCATCCCTGGGTGTCCTTCTGGGATTAACCCCCCTCCATCTGCACGTACAGATGCAGGCAAGGAGGGCAATGTTCAGGATGGCCGGAAGTATCAGTGAGGCGGGGTGCTGCCTAAACCGAAGGAAGATTGATATTATTTCTAGGCTGTTTCTCGAATTACTGATACCAAAGGATAACATGGCGACGAGGTTTCACTTTGGTAAGAAGTTTGAAACACCTTGGAGCAACAAGGTAAACTGCGAGAGCGTATCTGGGACATACGGCTTAAACCAGCAACTGATTACTTGGTACACTGACGGATCCCTTAGAGTAGAGGGAGCCGGTGCCGATGTCATTGGTTCAAGGAAAATGTCCGTGGAGCCAATGAGTATGTACACTAGCATATTCCAGGCGGAAATATACGCCATACACAGATATGTCTAACCTCCAACTGAAGGGAGCAGAACATTGCTATTCTCACAGACAGCCAAGCAACGATCAAGGCACTTAGGTCAAAGCAGGTGAACTCTAAACTGGTATGGGAATTCCTTCAGAGACTGAATACGCTCGATTCGTCCAACAAGATCTGGATACTATGGGTTCTAGGCCATGCTAGGTTGGAAGGCAATGAGGCAGCGGACGAACTAGCCAGGAAGCCTACACTAGCTAGAACTAGCTACATGGGCCAGAACCTTTCTGTGGAATCGGAAACGGTTTCATGGCTTAGACATTAAAAAATGAAGAGGTACGGTTGAGGAAACTATATTAGGCGGGCCTACCAGATATGGAGCAGTCCAGGGTGCTTATTGACGGATACGAAGAAGAACCTCCAGATCATAGTGGGAATTCTCACTGGTCACTGTCGGCTAAACTATCACCTAGGGGAGCTAGGGATATCTTCGGACACTGCCTACAGGTTTTATGCAGAGTGTGAAGAAACCTCTACACACGTCCTAGGATAGTGCGCGGCACTGGCGCAAAGTAGGTCGAAGTATCTGGGAATATACTAAAGTTCCTGGCGGTTATAAACTTGCTTTAGATACTATGATTAATAGGTACACTATAACCAGCAAAAGGGGCACAATAATTGTTTAAGGACGGGGTGCGACTTTCCCTTAATAGAATAATATAAGGGGAGCTAGGGAAATGTATCCTCAATTTTCAGGGTGAAGAAGTAGAGTGAAGAAGTCATTTAACAATTGAAGTGGCTTAACAGTTCGTACTTCAAAGATGTCTGAAATCAGATAATAGGAACTTCGAACACCATATGAAAAATTTGTAAAAATGCCGAAACGGAACTCCTTTGGACTGGTACTGAAAGGATATGCATTTATCCCAAATCGTATGAGTTAGCCAAACCAGACTTTCTTAGAAAGCCAGGTGCTACTTTGGCACTCTCAAGAGTTATTGAAGTATACCATCTGCTTTTCTATCATTTGAGGATTCCAAAACACTGATCGTGAATGAGGTTCATATCGCGAGGCTATAGGAGGGCTTAAACCACCTGGAGCGACTTATAAGAAATATATTTGTGGCGCGGCAGGATTCGCAGCATTTGGAATTTATTTCGAATGTTGCGAATGCGAAGAAATAGATGGCGCGGAACTCTCCTCGTGTTTTAGAACTCGCCACGGGAGTGGAGGATTAGCGGTGAGAAAGTGCCGTTGGTTGGGACAGGAAAAGACCGCATGGAGATAAGCCGGTCTCTTCTGCTCCAACCGCCGGTGCGAATACACAAGTCTCTCGGTTCTCAAAGTAATGAAAATCTGCAATGAAAAGTTTCTTTTAAAAGCGAGTGCATGTACGTAATGACCAACATTGTGATTAAATAACTTTATTGATTTCTGCACTAGACTGTACTTTTGTGAAGTGAAAATGTTTAAGAAGAAACAAGTTATGTAAACACGTGTTATATGCAAAATTTGGAGGAGTTTATTTTAAGGTGGAGGATTTATCTGTGAAGGTTCCACCTTCAGTAGTCCAAACTAGGATTTACCGTGAAGGTTCCAGCTTCCGTAGTCCAAACTAGGATTTACACGTGAAGGTTCCAGCTTCAGCTGACTAAAATGGTGACTCCGAGAACGCCGCCGTTGCCGCAAGCGCCGCCGCACACCATTACTTGCTGTATTCATCTTCCGACTCATCGTTTTTCTTTGACTTCTTGGCGGGATTCTTCGATTGCTTTGATCGTTTCTTGTTTGCGCCAATATCGGATCCACCTCCACCGAAAAAGCCACTGCTACAGCCCCGACGCATCACCGCAGCCCCGCACGTCAACAAAAGCAGCACCGACCACGACCAAATTTACTATCGCACACCATCAGTCTCTATTCGAACCAGCCTTTAGTGAATTAGTTCATTCATTACTTTTAGTATTGTTTTTTTTTAGTAACTTTAATTGTAAGGACAACTCCGAGACAATTGTAAGGACAAAACAACGAAAAGTACCTAGGGTGCTGAGTTTGTCTAATTATATTGCTCCAAGTTTTATTTCAACTGTGCTGTGAACTATTGAAAAAGTTAATTAGAGAACTACTTAGAATTTTAAAAAATAGTTAGTTAGTAGTAATATTAAATTATATTCATATTTTCAATTAAAAAAAAAAATAATAATAATTAAAAAAGTAATCGCTGCAAGAGATGGCATCGAAGCATTTATAATCACCGCGGGTTCTCCATTCTCTTGGTGAGTTCCTCCTTAATTTCGGTCTGCGCTTAAGAGCGTCCGCTTCGGGTTGTGGTTATCTACTCTGTTCGTGCGGTCATTTGTGGGTGCGCCCTACCGTGTCGGAGCAAATTCACCGCGTTTTCATTGCAAACTCCTACTTTTTGTTACTCAAGATGTCGTTCGACAACAAAGACTCGGCAGGCCCATCGGACCCGCAAGTGACCGCCCTCGCCGCACGCGTTCCTCCGTTTTGGCGACGGAACCCGGAGCTGTGTTTCATACATTTGGAAGCGCAGTTCCAAATGTCCGGAATCACATTGGACGCGACACGCTTCAACTATGGTCGGCCTGGATGAAGAGTCGATTCTTATGGTGTCCGACGTAGTGAAGTCGGCATCATACTCGCAGCTCAAGAGCGAGTTGATCAGGCGCCTGTCGACAAGCGAGTCGGCAAAATTACACCACTTGCTGGCGGGTTTAACGTTGGGTGATCGAACTCCCAGCCAATTGCTTCGCGAAATGAGGCAATTGGGTGGGAGCAAGATCGGCGATGACCTGATCAAGTCGCTTTGGCTGCGACGGCTCCCGGAGGGCACCCAGACGATCCTAGCTTGCGTTTCCGGTTCCTTGGAGGACCTGGCAGCGACGGCCGACCAGGTGCAGGAGGTATACGTACGTCCAACCATAGCGGCCGTTCAACCACCGTCGGATGAGGTGAGCGACTTAAGGCGCGAGATAGCCCGTTTAACTGCCAGCGTGACCGAGATGCGGGCGACGTTGGACGCTCAGCGTTCGAGTGCCAGATCGCGAGCTCGCTCACGGTCTGCCACACGAAAAGGGCGTTCGGGTAGCAGGTCGTCAAGACAGCTTGCGGACAAAGGTATTTGCTGGTACCATCGTAACTTCGGAGATAAAGCTACAAGATGTACGCTACCTTGTAAATTCGCGCCTACCGCAAAAAACTAGGTCCGCAGGGGGTCTTGGCGACGGCCACCCAGACCGCAGCGCTACGTCGCCTAACTATTTTCGACCCCCTCAGCAGGCGCAACTACCTCGTCGGCACTGGTGCGGAGGTTTCGGTTCTTCCCGTACCCCGGCATCATCGACTTTACCCACAGCCGCTCAAACTGGCGGCAGCAAATTCCTCCCGCATCAACACATACGGGTACAGACAAGTGGACGTGAGTCTTGGCTTGCGTAGGACGTTTTCGTGGCGTTTCATCCTGGCGGATGTCAGCTTCCCCATATTAGGCGCAGACTTCTTGTGTCACTATGGGTTGCTGGTGGACTTGCAAAATAAGTCCTTTATAGACCCCACGACGAACCTTAATTCGTCGCGCCAAGTGGTATCTCATACCGACAATAACCTTTCCGTTCTTTTGGAAGACATCACCGACTCTCGTGTTCGGACACTCCTCCAAAAGTTCAGCCAGATTACTACCGAGTGTAGTCTCTCAAAACCAGTAAAGCACAATGTGCAGCACCACAGTAACGCAACTGGTTTCCCGATCTTCTCGAAGGTGCGTCCTCTACCATCCCAGAAACTGGCTATTGCGCGGAAAGAATTTGAACGACGGCTAAATGCACAGACTGTTCCTGACCGATATCCAATTCCACTCATCCACGACTTTGCGCATCACCTCGCGAATTGTCGCATCTTTTCGACCTTGGACTTAACCAAGGCTTATCACCAAATCCTAGTAGCTCCTGAAGACATTCCAAAGACGGCAATATGCACACCCTTTGGACTGTTCGAGTTCACCCGAATGACTTTCGGATCGTGCAATGCGGCGCAAACATTTAAAAGGTTCATTCACTGAGTCCTGCGAAACCTCAATTTCTGTTTCGTATATTTGGATGATGTTTTGGTCGCTTCTGTCTGAGTCTGAGCACTTAGCCCATCTCGAGAGCATTTTTCAACATCTCCTTGAGGCCGGTTTAGTCCTAAACGTTGAGAAATGCAAATTCCTTCAAAAACAGGTGAGATTCCACGGCCACTCCATTTCCCCTGAAGGAATACAGCCCGACCCAGAGAAGGTGCAAGCAATTACAAGCTTCCCGCGTCCGAAGACAGTGAGGGAGTTGAGGAGGTTCTTGGGCATGCTAAACTTCTACCGTCATTTCCTGTCCAAGGCCGCCCATCACCAGTCCGTTTTGAACGCGTACTTGTCTGGCCCCAAAACAAAAGACACACAAGAGATTGTGTGGTCTGAAGAGGCTGTCCGCGCGTTCGATAAATCCCGACAGCAACTGGCTGATGCTACACTCTTGGCATTTCCTCTGCAAGATGCACCCCTAGCCGTTTTTGTGATGCCTCTGACATCGCAGTAGGTGCTGCCCTTCACCAAAAGGTGGATCAAGTTTGGGAGCCGTTGAGCTTCTTCTCGAAGCAGTTTAATTCCGCTCAACGGAACTACAGTACCTGTGGCGCGGCAGGATTCGCAGCATTCGAAATTTATTTCGAATGTTGCGAATGCGAACGAATAGATGGCGCGGATCTATCCACTTTGCGAAGCTCGCCACGGGAGTGGAGGACCGGCGAGAAAAGTGTGCCATGAGTTAGGGGCAGAAAAGAAACATATGAAGCGAGACTCTCTTCTGCCTCTAACGAGCATACGGTGACACAAAATATTAAAGTTAAAATACAAAAGTCTAAATATTACGCGGATGCAAATGATCAAAGTTCACTTAAAGAAATTCTATTAAAATGATTCATGTTCACAATGTTTGGCTTAATAATTCTCATAGGAATTAACTGTAAAGAAAGTTAAATTGGTGACCCCGGAGCGAACATCGCAGCAAGGAGCCAGCGTGTCCAGCCCCGCTCCGCAGTCTATAACGCCAATCGTCATCGTGAACCAATCAAGCGGGCAGATCATCGGACAAAACTTGAACATTGCCTCCTCCGCGACTATCGTTCCACTGGCTATTCCGTCGCAAACTCCAAATGTGATTACCGGCACAATCAAGGTAGCGAAAGTGATCCCCCAACAATAACAGCAGCAGCCGCAACAGTCGCAGCAACACCACCAGCACAGCCAGGGCACGCACTTGTTCAGCCAAAGTTAACCAAACATCAGCACCGCAGCCCCAGACGCCAGCACCGCAGCGCTAGATGTTAGCATCACTGCCGCAGCCACCATCAATTCAACGAGCGCGACCACCTTTCAACATCGACAACGCAGCAACGGCGGAAGCATTCAAAATCCCATCGAGGTACAACAATATCAGCCTCAAGCTCAACAACATCATAATCAACCGCCAGCACAACAGCAACAATATCAACAGCAGCAACAACAGCCACCACAAAATCAGCAGTTCGCTTCAATCAACTCGCAGGTTTAGTTTGAGTTTGGTGCCATCGTATCGTTCCCTGCAATTGAGTGCTCGTGCCAAATAAACTAGACGCCGCATCGCAACCCATCAGCGCTACGATCCGACGACATTATCATTAGTTTTGAATTTGTGCACTAATTGTTTATTATAGTATTAAAATTTAAAAATTGTAATAATAATAATCGAAAATCGCTGCAAGAGACGGCGTTAGGTGTTTCACATCGCGGGTTCTCCGTTTCCTTGGTGGTGTTTTTGGTCTGCGCTGGAGAGCGTCCGCTTCGGTCGTCATTTCTCTGTTCGTGCGTGCATTTGTGGGTGCGGCCTGCCGTGTCGGAGTAAAATTCACCGCGTCTGCATTACAACTCGTACTTTTCGTGAAACGAGATGTCGTTTGACAGTAAAGACGCGGCAGGCCCATCGGACCCGCAAGTGACCGCCCTCGCCGTACGCGTTCCTCCGTTTTGGCGGCGGAACCCGGAGCTGTGGTTCGTGCATTTGGAAGCGCAGTTCCAAATGTCCGGCATCACATCGAACGCGACCCGCTTCAACTACGCGGTGGTCGGCCTGGACGAGGAGTCTATTCTTCTGGTGTCCGACGTAGTGAAGTCGGCATCGTACACACAGCTCAAGAGCGAGTTGATCAGGCGCCTGTCGGCAAGCGAGTCGGCAAAATTAGACCACTTGCTGGCGGGTTTAACGTTGGGTGATCGAACTCCCAGCCAATTGCTTCGCGAAATGAGACAATTGGGTGGGAGCAAGATTGGCGATGACCTGATCAAGTCGCTCTGGCTGCGACGGCTCCCGGAGGGCACCCAGGCGATCCTCGTTTGCGTCTCCGGCAGCGACGGCCGACCAGGTGCAGGAGGTATACGTACGCCCAACCTTGGCGGCCGTTCAACCACCTTGAGGCGCGAGATAGCCGCTTTAACAGCCAGTGTGGCCGAGATGCGGGCGACATTGGACGCTCAGCGTTCGGGCGCCAGATCGCGAGCACGCTCGCAGTCTGCCACCCAAAAAGGGCGATCGGGTAGCAGGTCGTCAGGACAGTCCGCGGACCGAGGGATTTGCTGGTACCACCGCAGATTCGGGGATAAAGCGACAAGATATACGCTACCGTGTAGATTTTCTCCTACCGCAAAAAACTAGGTCCGCGGGGGGTCTTGGCGACGGCCACCCAGAACGCAGCGCCACGTCGCCTAACTATTTTCGACCCCCTCAGCGGGCGC
Organism: Hermetia illucens; assembly: GCF_905115235.1. Classification (NCBI taxonomy): domain Eukaryota; kingdom Metazoa; phylum Arthropoda; class Insecta; order Diptera; family Stratiomyidae; genus Hermetia; species Hermetia illucens. Next base: position 84,979,110 of record NC_051850.1, on the reverse strand, counting down.
AGCTACCTAATCGATACTGGTGCGGAGGTTTCGGTTCTTCCCGTACCTCGGCAACATCAATTTTTCCCACAACCGCTCAAACTTGCGGCAGCAAATTCCTTCCGCATAAACACGTACGGGTGTAGGCAAGTGGACGTGAGTCTTGGCTTGCGTAGGACGTTTTCGTGGCGTTTCATCCTGGCGGATGTCAGCTTCCCCATACTAGGCGCAGACTTCCTGTGTCACTATGGATTGCCGCGTACTTGAGCATCAAATACTTCCGTTTCTCCCTAGTCCACAGTGTTCACGGACCATAAGCCTCTCACGTATGCTTTGAAACAAAAGCCCGACAAAGCGTCCCCTCGTCAGCTTCGACACCTGAGCTTTATAAGCCAGTTTACGTCAGACATCCAGCACGTGTCCGGCAAGGACAACATAGTCGCTGACGCTTTGTCTCGTGTCTCCGAGGTTAACATCCCCGCCTCACTCGATTTCTCGGCTATTGCCAAGGCGCAGAAGGATGACGCAGCACTTCAGAGCCTCAAATCCAATCCCAAATACAAATTTCGGGAGTTGCCCATCTTCGGCTCAAACCTCCCTCTCTGCTGCGAAGACTCGGAAAAGGGACCTCGGCCATACATTTCGGCCACCTTTCATAAGGAAGTGTTCCACGCAGTTCACGACTTAGCGCATCCAGGCATCAGGACTACAAATCGGCTAGTCACCGAGAAATACTTCTGGCGCTCTATGAATAAGGATGTCAATTCCTGGGCCAGAGAGTGCATCGCATGCCAGAAGTGTAAAGTCTCCAGGCATGTAAGGAAAGAAGTGGGCTCATTCCCCCGCACTACCAAGCGGTTCCACACAATACACCTCGACATAGTAGGGCCTTTGCGAGTCTCGCACGGTTAGAAGTATTGCCTCACAATCATCGACAGGTTCACGCGGTGGCCTGAGGCAATACCTCTGAAAGATATTACGGCGCAATCATGTGCCGAAGCCCTCTGTCGAGAGTGGATACCTCGCTTGGCGTCCCTGCAGTGGTCATCACTGACCAGGGAATGCAATTTGAGTCCACCCTTTTCTCCGAGTTAGGCAAACTCCTAGGGTTTAAACGCCAGCGGACTACTGCATACCACCCGCAATCCAATGGGATGCTAGAACGTTGGCACCGGACGCTGAAAGCCGCCATTATGACACGCGACGATCCGTCCTGGACCCAAGTCTTGCCTCTCGTCCTACTCGGCCTACGTTCAACCCGCCGAGAGGAATTTGCTGCCAGCCCCGCGGAGCTGGTATACGGGGAGAACCCAAGACTCCCAAGCGATCCGGTATTCGACAAGAGATCGGATCTCACAGAGCCGGGGTCAAAGAGCCGCCACCCACCCGACACTCGTCCACACCTGCCTGTTCGCCCAAGGAACTGGACACGTGCACGCACGTTCTGGTCAGGACGGGTGCGTCCGGAAGCCGCTGCAGCCTCCATATGAGGGCCCGTACCGCGTTCTCCAGCGGGGAGAGCATTTCTTCCAGCTCGAGATCGGTGGACACAAAAAGGCGGTCTCTTTGTCCAGACTGAAACCCGTGTGCGCTCCGAAGCAGCGTCGTGTCCGCTTTGTGGATTGTCGGTGAACGAAGTTCCGGGATCAGTCGTCGAAACCCCCTAGGTTTCATCTGGGGGCGGAGTGATGTGGCGCGGCAGGATTCGCAGCATTTGGAATTTATTTCGAATGTTGCGAATGCGAAGAAATAGATGGCGCGGAACTCTCCTCGTGTTTTAGAACTCGCCACGGGAGTGGAGGATTAGCGGTGAGAAAGTGCCGTTGGTTGGGACAGGAAAAGACCGCATGAAGATAAGCCGGTCTCTTCTGCTCCAACCGCCGGTGCGAATACACGAGTCTCTCGGTTCTCAAAGTAATGAAAATCTGCAATGAAAAGTTTCTTTTAAAAGCGAGTGCATGTACGTAATGACCAACATTGTGATTAAATAACTTTATTGATTTCTGCACTAGACTGTGCTTTTGTGAAGTGAAAATGTTTAAGAAGAAACAAGTTATGTAAACACGTGTTATATGCAAAATTTGGAGGAGTTTATTTTAAGGTGGAGGATTTACCCGTGAAGGTTCCACCTTCAGTAGTCCAAACTAGGATTTACCCGTGAAGGTTCTAGCTTCAGCTGACTAAATATTCGTTTTGAGAAAGATGGGGTCCTAAGTCCGCATCAACTTAATGCTGGACCGGACCAGATGAGGAGCAACTTACTCCCTCTTTCCTGGTCCAAGGACCCCTTGCTTAGGGCTTGCACCCAAACTTTTCAAAACAGTCAAGCGATGACGGCTTTATGGTTTCTTACCAGGCAAATCGTCAGACGCTGCCTCACCTCTGCCCTGGGAGCAGCGTAACCGTAGCGGCTCTGGTCAATAAGGCGGATTTGCGCTCAATATAATTCGTAGTCATGTCGTGTTCTACGAATTATATAAAGGAGCATTCAACATCTGCGAGCCGTTACGGTCACTCTACTCCCAGGGCAGAGGTGAGGCAGCGGCTGACGATTTGCCTCTGCCCTGATAAGAAACCGTAAAGCCATCATCGCTTAACTTTTTATAAGAGATAGTTTAACGACGAATCGATATCTGGACTACAGTCCGGCTCCTTTACAAAAGGTAACAGTAGTCCTCATACCAAAGCCCAGAAAAGATTACTGTTAAAACCTAAAGAATTTCAGGCTCACATTCGCGAGAGGATGTTTAAATCGTGCCCACTGCATGCAGTTTTGTATTATTGTTAGCGACCGCCGTGTCGATGGCACGTAGGGTGGATATGTGCTGTTAATTTTTATTCACATTTTTTTCTTATAATTGAAGCTTGCATTCGCAAAACGTGTGGAAGAAGGGGCCTGCAATCTAAAGTTTGCAAAGCTCCTGTTATTTACCTCATAGTCAATCCGAACCTTACGCTTGGAAGTGTATATAAATTACAAAATCTAATCTGTTTGAGTTCTTTTCAATTGGGTTCTTTCTTCCAGCAGCAGTTCGTTGTTGAAGTGCTGCAAATTGCGAAGTCAACGTTTCAACTCATTCGAGCTGGAAGTTCTTCTAGTTCGAAACGCGGTAGAAAAGAATGCCTTCCTTGCTTCCAAACTAAACGTAAAGTATGTTGATACTACTACCATTTTTGTATAGAATTCTGTTTGGCTTACTGCTGTGTAAGCTGCATGAATTACCAGTCACCCCCAAGCATATGCGGAAACCGTTCTTGACGGAAACTACAGAATGTTGTGCAGGAATACAAAAGGTGCAGTAGACTTGATTGACACTGGGTATTTGAGGAGCCAGTTGCGATGCAACCCTCACTATAGTCACACCGATTCTCTGCCTTCTAAGCCCTTTGGGAACAACTAACAGTGGGACATCAGCGATACGCTAGCGACTCTGTTTCTAGAGCAATATGGATCGTATTATTGCTTACTGAAGCGGGTGGTTTTCATTCGTGTGCGTGTGTTTGTTTGTTACGTCCATTCGAAAAGTTAATACATAACCTATAAACCGAATAACGGCCTCTGCTCCAATTTTCCGTTTGTAAGAATTTTAACAATATACGATAAAGAAGGTAATTTGATAAATAAACGGTTGGTAGTTTGGCCCATAATGAAAGTTTGTTTCTGGCAACATATCAGAAAAGCATATTAGCCTGCCAGGGACCCAGAGGACAGACAAAAATCAAGAGCAACAACAACAGGAAGCTGAACGACCTTTGTTCTCCAAAAATTAAGAGAACGATCACTAATTTTCCCAAAATGATAAAACATCCGGGAGATGTTCTAGATAAAAAGCATCGTTGGAAAAGGCTGTAAATGAAATTAGCTCCCACAGTTTAAGGACAGGCGGAGCCTTGATTCGTGATCGGAGTTCAGAACCTAATACATATATGCATATTGTTACGTACCTGCTTTAGGAAATGCGTCAAGCAACCAACGGTGCCAACGTTGGCAGAGACTACGCTTTCTAGATATAGAAATTGATCGTCACTCTCGATGCTCTGCTCATTAATGCAAATAGGGAGAGTTCGGTGACCCGACCCCTCAGACTGAAAACCTTGATTTTAACGGTGTTTATGTGATGTTCTAATAATAGCTATTACTTTTTCCGGAATGCCCACATTGTATAGCGCACGCCAAATACACTCCATCTTCCCACTACGGAACGCTTTCTTCGAGTCGGTGAAGAGCAGCTGAAGCTCCGCGCAATGCTGTCCGCGCTTTCGGACAAGCTTCCAAAAATTTCTTTCATAGATTCTAGGATTATTTTAGCAATTATTTTGTGACGGTAGGGAGCACCGCAGGTACCCATCCAATTGTTACACTGAGAACGGGTGCCCCTGGGAATTTTAACGACCATCCCTTCTTCCAGTCTTACGAAAGGTTTCGGATTCCCAAGATTTCCATACGAGTGGATGTAGCAGATCTGCAGTAACTGTAAATAGCTCTGCAGGTAGACCATCCAGACTAACTTTACTCCGTTTGAGTGCATTGATGGCCGAAATGAGTTCTCTTCTGCTTGGAGGAGTCCGTATCCGCATGTCACGGTGGCTGGTCATTTTATTCACAAGAGGCGAAATTTTACCGGATGTGATACGGTTAAGGACCATACTGGAATGTTCTTTCCATTTCTTTTGTTGTTCATCATCGCGGATGAGAACACCCTTTATAGGAGCATCAAAAGATTTGCGACTACAAGCCACCTTTTTCGTAATAAAGTGTACACTTCTGCAATCATTGGGTTCAGCGGCATATTCTGCTTCCCTGAACAACGCAATAGCAAATTCTCATTCACTCACTGATGAAGGCCCAATGTGTTTCTCCGTATCAGTATAAGATAGTATTGTCGAGCGACAGCTGGGTCATACAAATGGTCGATATTGAACTGGGAAGATATCAGCTCTCCAGCTCTACGAAAAGTTTCGGGGGCGACAGGGAAGCGAACTTAAGCGACTCACAAATCTCCTGCTGATAAGACGTGGTCGATCTGATTGCCCGTACGATGCCGGTCAGTCGATATCCACCTGACCTTATGGCAGGTTTTGTGCTCGAACAATGTGCCACCAGTGACAGTTTTTCAACATGACATATCCGAGCAAGGTGTTGCCAAGGTCCACCTTGGCATTCAGATCAGCCATCACGATCAAAATGTCAGCTTTAAGTAGCCTCCCTTAAAATACGTGGAATTGCTCATAGAAAGTATCCTTCACCACTATATCGAGATGCTCAGAGGTGGCGGTGAGGAAGATGGGGCGGCAACCCTATCGGCCAAACCAAAACCAAGTGGCCGAGGAGAACCTCCATAGTGGTAGCATCGTGGGACGCTGTAATTACTTTGGTTTGCCGGCCGTGATGCAGTGGGCGAATGCTCCAAAGGCCTAATCAGGGCGATCAGACCCGAGTCTCCACGGGGACTCATCTGAAGTGGAAAATTGGTCACGAAACCTTACCAGGGGTATACTGCTACCATGAGAACCGGGAAAGCCCCTGGACTCATATGCTTCGGGTGAACTCCTGTTGTATGTGAGGACAGCTCGGTTATTTGCGGTTGGCCCCCCTAGTGGGAGTTTCATGGTGGTTGTGGTTATGCTCAAGCGAGAAGAGACCTTCGGACCTCGACGTGGTGTTGCGTATCAACACGGGAACCGTACTCCATAGTTCGGTAGAGATTTAGGTAATTCTTGCATCCACCAGTATGAATGCTAAGCCATGCACTTGGTATAGACTGGTACCATTGTTGCTTGTCTCAGCGGGGCTCTGATTGTGGTTACAAAATCAATCCGTACCTTAACAGGACCGTAGGATTAAGTCTCACGACAGGTGCCTACGTAAAACACCATGGGCTTCGCTACTATATCGAAAGTACCTGGACCGAAATTTTGTAGTCAGAATATTGTCAGAAAGCGGCTATCACTTTTAGAACAAGGGAACACTCAAATTCTCCAACTTATATTTAATAATTGCTTGCAATGTGCCGAGGTATTTATGTACATCGTATGAATCCATGCCATCGGTTTGGATACGATTGTTGCTGTGTCCTTCATTTTCGGTGTATTTTCCCCAAAGGATCGGATTCATATGATATTTTTTCCGTTCCATTTATGCCGATATTCGTACTGAACTGACACTCCTTCATCACCGTCCGGCGAGAAGCGAAGTTGGCTTTTGTCTTTGGCCTACAATTTACTGTAATCAATGTACATTAAATGATTCAATGTAGATTTCAACAATATGTCACGTTTAAGGTAGAACCCATATTTGCTTTGATGCACCGAAAAAGATGGAATAAAGGAATGGAACAAAGGATTCGTCCGAGCTCCGCACGGGAATTATGCAATTCACCCCAGACTGAAACTCATCCGCCTGATTGGCTCACCTACCTGTATGTAGTGAGGTGAAAGTCACGAAGCTGGCAGAGCAATCGAGTATTAGAGAAAAGTCAGTGATTAGTGATGGGTGAAAAATAGTTAGCATCTGAGAGAGTTTCAGCATATTCTCGAAATGCGACATTGAATACCGTCAAGCTTTTTTTTATAAATTGGGTCGACACCCCCATTTACTAAGCTTCTACTGATTAATGCGTTCATGGAGTGTTTGAGTTGCACAACGGGTTCGAGTAAAATATTTTTGAACAAAAAATTGGAAAGGCAACTCGATTATGTTTCATTATCACCTAGTATTGACTGATGACTGATAACGTTCTGGTCTGAAACATGACATAGTTCCGAAAAAACGGATTATGGACGCGTCACGTATTCGAGTCCGAATCCGCGACACGGTAAAATACGAGTCCCTGGTGGTTGGCAACATAACCACTAAGACATCCATAATCGAAGCACCACTCTGATAGTGTTGAGCGACTGTAAACCGTGTTGGGCATTGCCTTCGTGTCTCTAGTGTCGTATTAAAATCTCCCTGATTTAATTCCCAGAAGTAATAGGGAACCAACGAGTCCTGTAACCGAGCCCTAATGTGGCGATGCCCCATTGTAACCTCCAAGGAAAGGAAAGGTATGGAGAGGAGCCGCTGAAATACAGCGTAACTCGTATTACGGAATTTTTAAGGAAGTTTACTCCTCCAAAAAAGAACAATAGGTAAAGGAAGACAGACTGAAACGTTTTGCTTGTCCGCGGCCATTTTTTAACAGAATTAACCTCCAGCATTCGTAACTAAGCCGTGGGTCGTGTAAACGCATTAAATGCCCCTGGTCACATGCAGCTCTGCATTTGCAAGTCAAGTCGGAATTAACCTGATGCGCCATGTAGACTGCGAATCTTTTTTTTTCCTCACTGCATATATATATCCTTTAATGAAGCAATCCAGTAGACATTGGCGTAGTAGTGCACTGTGATGAGTGGAAACAATCGTTTCCTTTCAATACATACTTTGAAAGTACATATTGAAAATATGTGAAAACGTGGTGTCAATATATCAGATTGAAATTTACTGGAAAGCACATTTTCAAAGTTTCGGACAGCACTCACAGAAAGCTATTTACTTGACTACTATTCTACACATTCGATACAATTAGATACGATATTATTTTAAATTGTTGAAATTACAGAAAAAAAGAACGATGTTGAAACTTACATATAAATATACATTTTGATTCAGACCACCACAGAAGATGGAGTCTTGAATAACATAATTTTTTTCCAAGGAGTCTACTTTGGGCCGAAACTAAACATAAATAAATTAATGCAAAATTGAGTAAAAATCAATGTTAGAATTTCAAAACTATCGTCTACTGTTTTTTTGCTAAAATAAAAAGTAATGAAATAACGCTGATTTCAAGCGTTCCACTCTGCTCTTACCTTAACTCATGAGCGGCCAAACCAACCCCCACTTAGAGATGTTTGAATCAAATTACTTACTATGAATAGATTTCTGCGATAACAGAATATTTCTCCTTGGCAGAAACTGGTTTTGTTGAAAACTCCCGCAGAAGTACTTTATCCTGGTAGCATTGCAGGCCATGTATAGTTAGCCTTTTGTGATGAAGGCTACTTATATCGAAATGTAGAGCAGCATACAAGCACATCCTGTAGCGCAAATCACGCTCGAGCTCATCCAGTCAATCAATTCCACAAAGGCTTCGTCTGAGCTGTACAAAGCACAATCGGATTGCGATTCATCGAGCCTCATCCTATCAACACCAGAATTCGTATTTATAAGACTGATTGCATTAATCACAAATTTATTCAGGATACATCTCCCGAATGCCAAGGAACCTACCGTACATACCTCCAGAAACTTGGTTTCAACAGCATAACAAATTTCAGCACACACAACTCGTACATTCAAATGGAAGACAATTCGATACGATATTGATTTAGAGACGTGGTTTTAGAAAATGGGAGGCTGATTGATCGCTTCCTGGATCTGGAATACTTTCACATCGATTCGCCACGTCATTCCCCCACCTCTGCTCCTAGGATTCACAGGATATCTCGTGGAGAATTACTTATCATTCAGTATCCGTGACGACACCTTGAGTCGGAGTCGTCGGACAAGAGGGCAAAAGGAAATTCATTTATCAGATAACCCAAAGTAATTTTTCATTTTGTCATGTGTCATAAGGAGCTTCCACATATAACAAAGATTTTCATCTGCCCCCTTCCGCGAGAAAATACGAGTTGCACAGACATATCTATATATGTCTATGCAGTTGGGAATTATATCTGGCAATATGTAACGCACACTCTGGCGCAAAAAGCGAAGCAGATTGAAAGGCCGAGCGTAACAGAATATCACGGAAATTTATGAACATCTTCTAAATAAGGTGAGGAAATGAATTATAAGCTCTAAAGAAGCCGTGGGCCTTTAGGAGCTTGTGCTTGCAGAAATATTAATGAGTGGAAAGAAAAGTTCAAATTTTCAATTCCTCCAGGTTTCCGGTTTTTCTGAGTTAGGAATCCTATTCTAAATAAACAGTTTCAGAAGTAACAGATGTCTGGATATCAAAAAAGAGTTGATATGATGTATAATCTTCCATACAATAATTGCAGTGGTTGAACCTTAATCATCTAAGCTACACAAAATAATTCTGAAATTGAAGGAATTTTTCAGCTCCCATACGTAATTTACGACCATACATATACAATTTCAACTGACAGTTTGAACAGTTTCATAACGAATTCCAAGCTGGGAGATTTCGTGGTTCTGGCGTTACGTTTTTTGATTATACTATACAAAGACGTAAAAAATGAGGATGCTTAAGCAGTTGCACAAAAAATGGTAGTAAAAAGAGGGTCAGTCTTCAGACATAGGCTTAATTTTCAATTTTCTCAAATAGTTAGGCTTAACGGAAATAGGGCACCACTGGTTTTCCCTTTAAGAAATATGTGTAAGGACAGAAAAGAAAGTATAACAAATTTAATGAACTACTTCATGAAAAATGGCCAAATCGTATGGCAAAACATATTCATATTTTAATAAAGAAATGAAAACAGAAAGTTGAGTTGCAGATCCTACTTCCGTCGGTGGTAAAAATTTTATGATCACAATAATAATCGTTGTCGTGACAATCCACCTTGTGTTAGAGTACTTCATTCAAGACCGTAACTGTACACTAGAGGATGATAGTATCCTATAGTAGGCAATGTGGTCAGCATTACCCGAGATTATATTACCCTCACAGCTAACTTAACTGGTATCCGACGTCAAGTTATGATACAAATCCCACTGCCACCAATGAGATTTGACTACGACCTTCCGTATGATCGCATATACGTATATCTATTTGTCATTTGTTAACGAAACGTGTCCTTGGACATCTTCGTGTTGATGTTCTGATAGTGCTAGATTCTCCTACACTCAATACAAATATTAAGATGACACTACTCCGTGCTAATATTCTTTCCATGATGCTACTTACTTATATGAAAGTAACACATGGAAAACCACCTCACTGTTGCTGCAAAGCTCGAACCCTTAGTTAATACTTGTATGTGTGGTGTTATGGAGTTATCGAGGTACTCTAGCCTGATACAATTCTAAAAGAAGAAGCACCGGCAAGATACCCCTGGATCCTACAAGAAGGCGGAAGTGAGAGTGGATAAGTCACACATTAAGGAGGTATGATAACTCCGCTGACCCTTACGCTATTTGCTATCTTACGACAAGTAAGTTCCGCCTGAAACACATGGTGCAGAACAATGAAATCGAATTTGTGCGGCGCTAGCGTATATCAGGTCCACTATAGACTAGCCGCTTCCCCTGAAAATATATGAGAGTATCAAGTATAACTTGGTGAATGCTTTGAGAAGATCGCGACCTCTCACTTTCGTTGTCGAGCTATGCCATTCAGAAGCCGCCACGTTAAAATACTCCGCTACGACTTTCTATCAACGCCCTGTCGCGCCCTCAGCATACATAACATATACATATGGGGATTCCTTTCACTGTGGCACTGACGAAACCATCCTCCGATTGCTTCATATTTCCTGGAAGGCTTATTTTCCGTAAGCCAATTAGTCGTTGGAGCTTACATTGCTGGGATTGTTATATTAGAGAATTATTATCTTAAAACATAATTTATAACCATCACTTACGTTTTATTCCTTAATTAAAATAGAGAGGGCCCTCTCCTCTGCCTCGAAACTGAACTGACACGGAAAACAATTGTCGTTAAGAATAGTTTTCCGATGTCATGGCCGCCACGATTCACACCTGCGTGCGTCTGACACGCAAGTTGCTCGCTCCACCATAGTTAAGAGTTTTGTTCTCACTTACACTCCGATGAATTGATTTGCTCTGGAATAACCCCCCGCCAGGTAAATATCGCCTGGAGGTTCGATCTCGATCTTTTCTCTCGATCAGTTTTTAAGTTTTCAGGCTTATTTATTTGTCACATTCCCTTTATTATTTGCTATTCCGGGGCCATCTATTGGCCACATGACGATTTTGATAACCGTATGAGAGGCGCCTACGTGCCTGAAGGATCCGCGTCCATATTCCTCTGTGCTGTCCACTTTCAATTTCAGATTTTGGGACAGCTCAGCAGGTGACTTTCGCCAACCCGCTTGGCTCTTTGGTGATCTCGTAATTGGAACTGTCATTACAGTCAAAAAAACCAAATCCATCCTTTCTTTCGCTAAATGTAAGAAAGTGTGGTACTTTCCCCTTAAACCTAAGGGAGAACTGTTTCTACAGCCAATTCTCTCATTATTAACAATATTCTTTAAAGTACGACATTGAGGGTACAATTCACAATCATTAAACTATGCATCAAGGCCGACAGATGCAGCGACGCGAATATCACAAATTTTCCTCGCTCCTCCCCCTCATTGACTGAATCACTTCGTGATTTTCATAGTGAGACTCTATTTAAAATCGGAGTGTATGATTTCTTTTGATAGATGAAAAGACCTTGCCGAAGCTCAACGCAACCCACTTGCTGGGCCTTCAAGGCGTTGTGTATCAATAAATCCCTACAAATGAGCCATAAGCCGATTATGGATTACAACCTACAATAAGACGAATCTTGTTTACATGACTAGTCCTCGTCTATATCACGATGCATGGAGCTCCTGTGTTTTCTTCAGTTACATATCATCACCGACACAAGGACATTTTATCTGCTGAAACTTTATCACACTGAATAGCTGGGCGTGTCGCAGTTTTCTTCCAAGACATTCGTCTATACGCCCGAAGAAAATAGGGCAGGAAGCACATTAAGGCTTAAGGAATCATTAAGGACATTAAACGGGTTCAATTGATTGCAAGAAACATTTCTTGTGTGAATCCTCGAGTTGAAATCGATGGAACTCATAGGAGTCTGAACAAGAACCACAGGTAGAGACGTGCTTATCGGAAAAAGATGATTTTCATTCTAGGCTCAATTTATTTTTATCGCCTTCCGGATCTATGAGTGATTTCACGATTTCATTCAACCAGCAGCCTATTTATCATTTTATGTAGCTTTTTATTAGATCTCTTACATTCCCAATGTTTCCCACGAGGCAATTTTATCGCATTTATGTCTTTTTACTGCGTTATGGGATTTTATTCCATCAAAATGATAATATCAGAAATTAGGAGAGATGAAAGTTTCGCCGAAAGAAGCTCAATGACAGTAAAGTAGAGTTTACAAATTTGCGTTGAAGTTTACGCATTCGGCTGATGGAATCTGATTTTATTAAAAGAATCCGCTTTACAAATGGTAGCAATATAAAATCTAATGAATGCCCAAGGGACATTATTGCTCTACTCGCGAATAAGGTGTAGGCTCGCAAGTATAGTTCCCTCAGCTCCCTCCCTCTTAATTTTTTAATGTCATAGCCATCGACCCATTTCCGATTCCACAGAAGGGTTCTGGCCCGTGTAAAGACGTCCCTGCCTCATTTGAGTAACCGCAAATTTTGGCATTCTGCTAATCTGAGAGGATCAAATTAACAAATCGGCAAAACAGTCGTAATTGGCTGCATATGTGTTGGTTGAGGGATATTCCTGCGTGTTTGAAGCTGCAGTGCTCTGTGTGTACCGATTAGATTTCAAATCCTATGAGTTATGGCAGGGAACAATTACGGGAATAAGTGGTCCTAAATTACGGAGAGTATATGTGGCGATGGAGGGAGGCTTTCTTCATGATGAGATTAAGTATATGGAGGAGGTCAATCGCTTGTAATTGAGGCATCTTTTAGGGATGCGTTGCAGCACATTTCTTGAAAAGGTGAATCTTGCTGATGAGGTGCTCTTCTTGGCTCTCATCAGATTGGAGCGGGACGCTAGGCTTTTTATCTAACCTAAAGTAATTCACCTTCATTTGCAATGCGATCGAGTCGCACTGCTTTTCTGCGTCAGTTTGCAGGAGAAAAGAGCGTGGAGCAACAAATTCAATACGGGCTGTTTCGATGATTTGCTTATCGTCCAGCAATAGGAAGACCTTCTTGCTACGTACAATCACAAGCTCTAAACAAGTCGGGAAACCGGAAGCTTGACGCTTCAGGTATAAAAGGGTTTGTGTTTCCCTATGTGAGGAGCAGAACGTAGTTCTCCATTGGCTTATAGCATTGACCCGAGATATTGAAATCGCTTAGTTCTGGGCAGGTTACTGCCATTGCCAGAACTGAGCTATTTAAATATCTCGAAGGGCAGATTACTGCCATTGCCAGAACTCAGCGTTTTAAATATCTCGAGCCAATGCTATCAGTCAATAGAGAACTGCGTAATGAAATTGTTTCATGCATTAATGCAACCTGGAAGAAGTGGCATTCCCCAACTGGTGTTCTTTGTGATCGACGTATCAGCGCACGTCCCAAATCTAAAATTTACTGCAACGTCGTCCGTCTGCCGCTCTCTATAGTTCTGAGTGACTATAAAGGATAATGAACGGCGTCTTGCGGTAATGGGGACGAATATGTTGCATTGCACTGGTGGAATGACACATTTTGATTACGTCTGAAATGAGAGTATCTGTGATCGACATCGGTTTGCACCGATCGTGGAAAAACTGCAAGAGAGGCGTTTTCGATGGTGTGGTCACGTAATTCACGCTAACGAGAATTGAACAACCGGTATTGGTCAGAACATCGAAAGCAATGGTAAGCAACCAAAAAGCCGGTCAAAACAATGGTGGCTTGATACGCTTGGGGGATGGAATTTAAAGGTCTCTACATCCTGATCAGGCATTTGATAAAATAAAGTGACGAAACCGATCACCACGAGCCGACCTCGCTTGTGAACTGAAGGCTAAAGAAAAAGAAAAAGATGTGAGGAGCGACGAGTGCACGACAGCTTCGTGTAATATAGCTAAAAATTACATTGCCCTCTATTTTGTAGAAAGCGATTTAAATAAATCATTTGATGGAAAGCCCTGTGTTGATAATGGTCAACCTCACACGCTTCACAAACTGCGTTTAATATTGTTAGCAAATGCCAACATCAAATATAAACAATTCGGGAAACCGGAAGCTGGGCGCTTCAGGTATGAAAGGTTTTGTTCGTTTCTTGTGTGAGTATATTTGAGTGTAGAACTATCCCAATTGTACGTACCCCGTTAAGAATATGCATTTAGCATATCAGATTTAGTACTTCGGGTTGTAAATTTACACGGTAAGGCAACTTTGAGCTACTGTAATTTTGTTACTAATAGTATGATTTTGATCAAACTTAAAGATAATATGCTTCATATTATATTTTATACTACTACCAACTTTTATAACTCTGACATAAACTTAAGGGTGGTTTTACTCAATTTTTCCAAAAATACGGCAATATACTATTATTAACTTAATTTGAGCAAATATCTATGTGGAGAGTATTTTGAGGCCTGGGTACCGTATAGAGGCAACTTCATGATTTTTTTCAGATTTTTCGGTTGGGTAGTTTCTGAGAATGGTTCAGTTAAAGAAATCATCACCTTGCACTCCTCCCACTCCCCACCTTTTTAGCAAATCTCAGAACCAAGACCGGTTTCGAAAAGTACTAATTGAGACCTTTCATTTGATACCGCACGTGACTATATTTGGTGATAAAAAATTGTACACCCCCCTTTCACATGTATGGGGACCCCCCTTAAATCTCAACGTAGGAGGATATTACTCACTGCATATTTGAGGGTCCACAGTTCCCACCTTCTCACCGAATTTCGTGTCAATCGTTATAGCGGCTTCTGAGAAAAGTGCCTGCGACAGACAGACAGACAGACAGACAGATAGACGGACAGACAGACAGACATTGAACCGATTTTAATAAGGTTTTGCTTTACAAACAAAACCTTAAAAAGGGCTAGGGAGAATCAGATTCTTCTTGAATGGAATTTTAATATGTCACTAGAATTTCAATTATTCTCGTTAATTACGACGTCAGCATCTTATTTGTATGGCTTAGGATGCTATTAATTAGCACGAAATTAATAAGTTTGAACTTCTATAACTTTGACACTTATAGTTGGATTTTCATGGAACGAGACTGTCCTCTATGTTGCTGCAAAATTTAGTAGACCTAGGGTGAACTTCGGGCAGTTTTTTAGTCAATTTCTAAAAGTAGATAATGAGATAATGTACTATTAGTAAGTTTATTTGAGCAGATGTCGGAATGGGACATATTTTGAGGGCTAGATTTGATGTAGGCGCACCACCCTGATGTTTTTCGAATTTTTAGGTTGGGTAGTTTCCGAAAATGAGTCCTGTCTCACTTCAAGTGCGTACATTTTGACTCCTTACTAACGCACTTTGCATTGCATTTATGCCAAAACTAATGTCAGTTTCGGAAAGTACAAATCGAGGCCTTTCAGTTGATATCCTCCGCAACTATATCCGGTGAAAAAAATTGTTGAATCCCCTTTTGCATGTATGGGGAGCCCCCCTTTAAACTCCACCTAAATTTATGCCACTCGCTGTATGTGTGGGATTTCATAGCTCCCATCTGTCCACCAAATTTTGTTCGGGTCGGTTTAGCCGTTTTGGAGAAAAATGCGTGTAACAGACAGACAGACAGATAGAGAGACATTGAATCGATTTTAATCAGGTTTTGTTTTACACAAAACCTTAAAAAACTGACTATATTGATGGCCACCGGCCTTAATCAAAAGCGTCTTCACCTCTGGTCTGGAGGAGCTTATCAGGAAGGCGCCAGAAGGGATTACAAGATCTAGCTGACCACGAAAATTTGGAAGTGGACGTAAAGAATTGGGAGCTCTGCTGGTGTAAGTGACCGGGGGAGAGCCCGATGCGCTATCGAGGTAAAGTACGAAAAGTGTACCTTAGTGAGCAACTAAAACATTCAAATGCGAGCTGCTCCTCAAACAGAAACGCCAATATCTTTGCCATTAGCGTTCTCATATGGAATAAAACCCCCGCCGTAACAATCTCCCTGCGGATATTTTCCTTAGAGAATTGCTACCTACTCTCATTTATAATAAATCGAACCCACTGCTAGGATTCTGAAAAGGGACAACTATCCTGAGTGCAACCGCTAGTTCCCGCGATCGCGAAGATGCTAGCTAATATAACCATGGAACACATGCAGTACAATTAACACCTCCAAAGCTTGCAGGCAAAGAGTGCATTGGCTTTCATATATTATTCGCAATTCTTTGAATTTAACGCGCGATACATGAACCTAGTACCAAGCATGGTTAAGAGTCACTTAACTACATGACAGTGGTTCTTTGCCTTTGGACGTTTTGGCAGTCATGCCGTAAGCCACCAGAAATGAATGGCCTAGTTCGAACGGGGAGGCGGCCAGGATCCAGGAAATGCAAGAATTTTCACTCTACGATGTCGGAAACGCAAGATATAGCGGAAAAACGACGGCCCGAGGGACTCACCAACATCGAGGAAAATTGAAGAACAAGTAAGGAAGGAGAGCTTGATTCAACGGAAATAGATGATTTTCTAAATCGCGTTATGAAAGAAGATCGTATTAGCATGGTAAATTGTATATTATTACTATATTATATGTATTATTTTATTAGTTAGTTATACGATACAACTATACGATATCAATGTTGATTTCCTCGATTGTATCCCACCTTCACTAAGATGTTTTTAAACTTTTGTGTAAAACATTGCCGATTTGGCAATCAATTGAAGTTAATTGCGATTTTGCTGTATCAAACCACCACCAGTTGGCACTGTTGGTGTGGGATAATGAAGTCCTACATTTAATCAAAGAGTCATTTCAGTTTTGACCATCGTTGAAATAACAGTGAATAAAAAGGAAAAAAGGATGGAAAGGAGCCAAGAACGTATACTTTTCTCTATGAGTTCAAACTAGGCCATAAAGCGGGGCAGGCAACCATGAACATTAACAGCGCATTTGGAGTTGATACGGTAAGCGAGCGAACCACACGGCGGTGGTTCAAAAAATTCCGGTCACCCAACGTAAACCTTCAAAGTGAGCCACGCGGACATCCAGGACCATCGATTGACAACGACGAGCTGCAGTTGCTAGTCAAATCCGACACACGTCAGTCTTGAGAGACATTGCAGAGAACCTGGGCGTACACTATTCGACAGTTTTCCGGCACTTACAACAACTTCAAAAGGTGAAAAAGCTCGACAAATAAGTTCCGCATGCTCTTACGGAGCAGCGCTACGAAGGAAAATTTACGGTTTTTTACTCACCCGCAACAGAAGGGATCCCTTTTTGCACAGAATAGTGACATGTGACGGAAAGTGGATATTATACGACAATCGTCGGCGATCAGCACAATGGCAAGATGCTGATGAGGCACCGAAGCATATGCCGAAATCGAGCCTACATCCGAAAAAGGTAATAGTGACTGTTTGATAGTCTACAGCTGGAGTTATCCACTATTCTTTTTTATCACCTGGAGAAACGATAAATGCACAGGAATACTAGAGGAAATGCACCAAAAATTGAGTTTTCGACGGCCGATATTAGTCGACAGAGATGGTGTGATACTCCTTCACGACAATGCACGACCTCATGTATCCAAAACAACGGTTCAAAAGTTGAATGAATTGCAATACGAGACTCTGGCTCATCCACCATATTCACCGGACCTTTCGCCAACCAACTACAGCTTTTTTAAGCATTTGGATAATTTTTTGGGGGATTAGGAATGAAGAGGCCATGAAAATTGCCTTCGACAGGTTTATCAACACCTGAAAATTGGACTTCTACGAAAGTGGCATACATGCTTATTAAATTATTTATACTTACAGCGCCCAGCTTACGGTTTCCTGACTTTATTGGTAAATACGTATTTCGGGCACGAGTTGTACCCATCCTCAGTACATAATCAACTGCGAACGAGCTGCTTATGCACTGAGGATGGTGGCTGTCCTAAATACATATTTACTGATAAACAAGTCGGAATACCGAAACCTGGACGCTTCGCATAAAGGAATAAAGGTTATTTGTTCATCTTGTGTGAAAAATTTCCTATGCACGTTTTCCATTCGTACGTAGCTAAAAATTCAAAACATCTCTTGGTATATTCAAATCCAAATTTTAAAAATATGGTAATTTGCTGTTATAAATTTTATTTGTTTTTTTTTTTTAGATTTTTGGTTCAATAAGCTTTGAGAACGGAACCTGACGCTCTTTTCTGAGTATCGTTTTTGAGCCCTCACTACCCTATATATCACCCAATATCAGAAATAGGAACAGCTTCAAAATGTACTGGCCAAGCCCCCATTTGATACCTCACATGACCATATTCTACGAAAGGAATATTATACTACCCTTTCGCTTGTATAGGCGCCCCAGACGTAAAGTCAACAGAAAGTTGCACCACTTTCACCAAATTTTTGTGATACTAGCTTTAGCTATTACCGAATAACACATTGAATCGACTCTAATAAGATTTTGTTTCACATAAAACCTTAAAAACATATCCCGCTTTTAGGAAAAATTTAACTGAAATATTTTCATTTTGGATCAATACAAAACCTCTAATGAATTTATCGAGGCAGGAAGAGTAAAGTAGCAGCTCGTAACCAGAATAGTTAATCTGTGTTGTCCTCCATGTATCTCCAGGTTCGCTAATAAAGTAAGGTGGTAAGCGAGAGAGCAGTCAGGCAGCTAAGCGTAATTTTGTGGTGCTTTTAGCGATTAAATTATTATAATATTATTATTGGCGCAACAATCCAATTGGATCAGAGCCTTGAAGTGTGGCGGAGCATTTCATTTAAGACCGTAAGGGTACACATTTTCTCTCTGCGGCAAGCGATGGAAAAACTGTTGGAATATGGACAACAGTTGCACCATCTGCTCATCGACTTTAAAGTCGCCTATGATAGCATAGCCAGGATAAAACTGTACACGGACATGAGAGAATTCGGTATCCCGACGAAATTAATAAGACTGACTAGGCTGACCCTGACCAATGTGCGAGGCCAGATAAAAGCAGCAGGATCACTCTCAAGACCATTCGACATCAACAACGGTCTACGACAAGGGGATGCCCTATCATGCGTCCTCTTTAACCTGGTCCTTAAGAAAGTGATCCGTGATGCTGAGGTAAATGCAAGAGGTACGATCCTCTTCAAGTCCACCCAACTACTGGTCTATGCTGACGATATCGACATCATGGGAAGAACCACCCGAGACGTACAAACTGCCTTCATCCAGATCGAGCAGGCGGCACGATATGTTGGTCTGCACATCAATGAAGGCAAGACAAAATATATGGTGGCAACGTCAGCACCGAAGACGAATCAACCAACAACATCAAACCGCCCTGGTCAAACACGAAGAAGAATAAGGATAGGAGAATACAGCTTTGAGACCGTTGACAATTTCTCCTATCTAGGGTCGAAAATCACAACCGATAACAACTACCATTATGAAATCCGCGCACGGTTGTTGTCAGCCAACAGAGCCTATTTCAGCTTGCAAAGACTGTTCCGCTCGAAACGTCTCACCATAGGGTCAAAGCTCTTACTGTACAAGACTATGATCTTGCCAGTCCTCATGTATTCCTCGGAAACTTGAGTTCTTAGCAAGAAAAAATTGCAAACTCTTGGCCGCGGTCGAGAAAAGAATGCTCCGAAGAATTTTTGGCCCCCTACATGAGGATGGACGATTCCGTAGCCTACACAATGACGAAATCTATGAGCGATACCATGACCGTTCGGTTGTGGATAACATCCGACTCAATAGGTTACGGTGGGCGGGTCACTTAATCCGTATGGATGAGGATGATCCCACCCGGAAAGTATATAAGGGCAATATCTATGGCAGAAAAAGAAGGGGAGGCAGACCCTGCCTAAGATGGATCGATGACGTAGGTCAGGACGCCAGACAGTTTTTAAGGATATCGAATTGGTGGACCTCGAAGCAAAACCGGGATGTCTGGAGTTCCTTATTAAGGCAGGCTTAGACCGGATACCGGTCGTTGTGCCGTTGATGATGATGATGATGATGAAGGGTACACTTCTCCCCCTCGGCAGAAGGAAACTTATGTTACAAAGGAGAAGGGACTACAGGCTTGCTTTTCAGAACCTTCTCCTCCGCCTGTACCCGGAAAAACGGAAGAAAGGGAAGTAGATAATGTGGACGCAACTGGTCTAATGACGGTATGTGAAAATAGATCCATGCAGCCCGGACTCCGTGAACCTGGGAGGACTTCTAGCTGACGACAACGGAAGGCACTGTGAAGGAAGGCAAAGTTTCTTGCGAATGAGGACATGGACGTTGCTACACCACCAAATGTGGCGATATCCAGAGAAATCGGACGCAAGAAAGCGCAACTTGCGGTGGAAAGTGAGGACAAGCTGGTAACCGCGGTAAGATCCACACTGAACGCAGCAGACTTTTCAGTTAGCGGCGGTTTTCATATTAGACTGGACTTATGGCAATATAAGAGTTAGTCAACCTGCAGCATGCCAAACCTTCTTCCTATCTACTGGCGGCAAAGCTGGCAAAGTTGCAGGACTGTCCTTATATATTTCTGGCTCAAGAGCTATGGGTTCGTTTTAACAGAATCTGGATCAGTCAAGGGGACCAGGATCTTCTTCCATGAAAGATCCTCGAGACCGAAGGCCTGCGTTCTGATGCCAAAAGTGTTAGAGGCAACCATGCTGAGACAATTCTGTCCAAAGGACCTTGTTGCGGTCAACTTACAATACCAGATTAATGATAAGAGGAGAAACGTTATGGTTGCCTCTACCTACTACCCTATGACTGCGCAAAGGTGCAATCCGCCGACGCACTTCAGCTGGTCTGAAGGTAGGGAGCGCCCTTACGTTCGTGGGGTCAAGAATAAGTGAAGTAATTGACTTAACAATTTGCACTTGAAAGTTGTTAGAGTTGATTAGAAACTGGCGAGTACTAGATGGAGTCTCACTCTCAGATCACCGTTATTTCGAATTTAGTTTAACTATTACAGACGAACAGCCTGTAATAGAAAGACGGAATTCTAGGGAAACGGATTGGTCAAAGTTCAATGAACTTCTTGGCGACAAAGTTGAGTTCCCTAGGCGACTAAGGACTCCTTTGGCGATAGAAGATCAATCGAAAACTCTGAATAGCACACTTTTAGAGTGCTTTGAAGAGGCTTGTCCTATTTCCCCAGGCCAACGTGGTAAAACGGTTCGATGGTGGAACCGAGAACTGTTGAGACTCAGGAAATCAACCAGGCGATTTCTAAATCGTGCTTGCAAAAGCAATGAAGATGAAGGCTGGCTAAACTTCCGGAACTCACAGCCTGAATATAAGAGGCTCGTAAAATGAAACTCTTTTAGAACGTACTGTGAGGAACTGTAAGGTGAAAGGAAGACTTTCAAGTTGTGCTGAGTCCTTATTAAGGATGAGTCGGCCAAGTAGGACTCTCTTAGAAAACCGGATGGTACTTTCACGAACTCCAGAGTTGAGTCTATACAGACTCTCTTGGAAGTACACCACCCGGGAGAACAGGTCTCAGAAGTGGGAAGAAGAGAATTGGCGGTTTCTACAAACCCTTCAATATGAAGGTCTTGCAAGGGGAATTGGGACACTGCGAGAGCGGTTGTTATCAATGAAAAAGCGAGAGCTGCTTTACTATCATTTGAACACTTCAAAGCCCCTGGTATGGATGGTAGCTACCCAGGGATGCTAAAGGAGGGTATAGAGCACTTAGGGAAACCTCTAATAAATATTTTTTGAGGACGTCTTGCTCTGGGCTACGTGCCTTCCTCTTTGCAGAAGGTAGTGTTCATACCAAAGCCTGGGAAAAATGACTATTCAAATCCAAATAACTTCAGACAAATCAGCCTAACATCATTTTCGCTGAAATTTCTGGAAAGACTGATTGAGCATCACATTCACGAGAAGGCGCTAAAGTCACACCCACTAAATGAAAGCCAAGATGCTTACCCACGAGGAAAGTCCTGTGGGTCTGCTGAATGCAACTCTGAAGGGTGAGTACGCGATGGGGGTGTTCGTGGACATTGAAGGGGCTTTTGACTGTGCGCTCTTCCAAAAGCCCTGTGATGCCGCCAGAGAGCACGGTGTAGACGAAACTCTAATAAGGTTGATCTACGCTATGCTAACGGAGAGATTGTTGTGTGCTGAAGTGGGTGTTGATCACTACCTAACAACGGAAGCGGCGAAAGGCTGCCCTGAAGGAGGTGTGCTATCGCCACTTCTGTGGAATTTGCTGATCAACTCACTACTATGCGAACTGCAAAATCTGGCAATATACGTTCAAGCTTATACGGATAACGTGGTTGTACTGGCTGTTAGCCGAGATCTCGGAATGGTGTACCGTTGATTTGATTGACAGTTGGTGTCTCAGTCATGGACTTTCAGTAAATCCAAATAAAACCACAATGGTATTATTTACAAAAAGGAGAAAACTGAATGGGCCTTGCCTTCCAGAGATGAAGGGTACAACCTTTCAACTCTCCGAAGGAGTAAAATATCTGGGAGTTATTCTAGACAAGAACCTTCTTTGGAACAAACATGGAGAGATAAAGATGAAACGAGCTTTCACAGCTTATGAACTTCGCCTCGACATGGGGGCTTAGGCCTGAGGTAGTAATGTGGATATATGTTGCTATCATTAGGCCGATATTTGCTTATGCAAAAAAAATCGTTCAGGAAGGTAGAAACCGATTGAATTCTGTTTCCAGATTCAATATGGTGGATTTACTCTGGGTACCTGGTCATTGTGGTGTAGAGGGAAATGAAATCTCGGATGCGTTAGCAAAAGAGGCTTCAACTTTCCCCATGCGGAACCAGCAATTGGGGTGTCGGTAGCATTGGCTGATGCTGCTATCAAAAACAAGGAATAAGCTTCCCATGATGACAGGTGACGTGGCCTTAATGCTGCTAGACAAACCAAACTATTCCTGTCACAACCAAACAACTGCAAAGTTTATCCTGTCGAAAAGCAGGAGTACTTGCAGAAGTATTGTGGGCATTCTGACTGGTCATAATTGACTAGCTGGGCATATGTTCAGAATAGGAATTATCCAAGATGATACGTGTCCATCCTATAATGAGGAAGCGGCATCTTCGGAACATTTTCTATGTGAGTGCCCCGCTTACGGACGCATTAAACATCAGATTTTTGGCGCATACATAAACGAATCCAGGATATTCCGTTAGACGGAGGAATCGAGTACAATGGACCACTAAGGTCTGAGTGCTCAGAGGCTTTGCCTCTCCCCCACCTCCCTTTGGAACCCGAAAAGGAAATTTTTTCAAGAGTTTTCCGTGAGTACATAAGTGACAAACTATTGACTGCACCTGAACCTAAAAAGTCGACCAACACGGGAGTTCGCTTATCGAAGGAATCAAAGCGCCTGCTAGATTGGAATGAAAAAAAATAACGGCTCCACCGCACGCGTGGAACGTAACACTCCGTACCCGATTGATCCACGATCGAACAGAAAAATTCACGATGGATCTCATCCTCAATCGATGCTTTTCCTGCCTCCTCTTGCATGAGCCGGACCCCAACCTATGTTAAACTTTTGGTTCGGATCATGCCCCAGCCATCTACGGCCATTAGATATATCTCCCGCATCGACTGATCAGACCATTTTTGATCCGTCGGTGAAGAAATCTGTGTGGTAGACTTGCAACACGCCGCCAGTCTTTCGATCTGCCCTGCCCCCAGATTTCCCGGGGTACTTTGTCTACGATGAAACGACAACATCACCAAGTTTTTAGAATGAATATTATCGAACGTGTAAACTACCCCTCCAATCTAGTACTGTGGTCAAGGTTTCCTTGATATCGTTGGTAATAACATCATTGAATACTCCTTTCATATGCAGGGAGGTGGCTAGAGTATACTGCTTGTACTGCAGAGACCCCCCAACGGTGCTAATTACCTCATGGAGAGAGGTTTCTGTGGAATTGCCTTCGAAGTAGGCATGCTGGTACTTAGAGTAAGGCGTTCTCTCCATAATCCATCACAGTGACCTCAACAATAGTACAAAACATGACCCGAGATCGTATGTTAAAAATTAACTTTCGCTGCGCAAAAACTTGAACACATTCACTCGCATTTCGATATTTTCATAAACAACAAATGACAGAAGCAGGGATATGGGGTAAGAATACAATTATCAACTGAATGATATTTTTATAGTTCCACTTCGCGATGATGGTGGAAGTTCGCACATTCACCTAGCCTGAGTGATTTCTGCCACGTAACCACAATTCCAGCCAGAAAGTCCACCCTGCAGCATAATAATGGGAAAAACTAATAAAGTTTTGTTTCAAAATCCGCCAAAAGGTAGTGCGAAGGCAATGAACTCGGCACACCCCCGTTTTTCATTGGAACTTCTATTGAGCAATAGACGCAGGTCCATGGAAAAAAGAACGTCCATCAGGCTCCGTCAATCCCAATTGCTAATTTATTGCGTTTGCGGATTAATGCTTGAATTCTGCGAAATTAGCGTGAACTTGATTTGGTCTGGTGCTTTTCAATAAAGATGAACTCGCGGATGACGGTAATTACACAATCCAGATGCTATGCCACCTACTTATCTCTAAAATCTACCACGGTCTTCACTCTGACCCAGCCAAAAACGAACTCCACTGCTGAATCCAGCTGATTCATTTCCTAGCGTCATCAGCCGATTCGGATCTCGTTAATTCCTGATTATGCCGACTTCGGCCCCGGAGTTCAAATTTAAAGTCCACTTAGCGAATTCAGTTATATGTAAACTGGGCAAGTTTAGGTACAGGCGAAAGGATCACCATAATTTTTTTCCCGGTCAATGTTCGTTTGCAATAGAGAATTGTAATCAAATAAAAATTGAAATTTGTTCAAATGAAAGGTTTCAGGGGAACGCGACCAATTGTTAGCTTTTTTTCAAAAAGTAGGTAAAATTAATTATTTTAAATTCTAGATGTTGAGTATAAATGAGTGTCAGGCTAGCAAGAACGAAATTGGGAGGAGTACTTGAGAAAACTAAGGGGCGATAAAAGGGAGGAAAACTGAAAATATTCTATATTATTGAATGCACTCTCTTGTCAGACGTTCCTTGGAAAAAGCGATATAAAAAAACTACAAACTAAATAAGTTTAGTTAGTAAAATAGCTACAATTATAATTCTAGAACTTTTTCCGAAGAACAGATAAGCTTAGAAAAAGTATTCGCTTTTGCGATGAAAAAAATTGACTTTAATTTTTTATTTAAAAAATTTTCTTTATCAATTATTAATGCCGTGTGAATTTCACTAGATAATAAAATGAAGGAGTTACAGCTAAATTTGAATGCCGATCCGGATAAAACCCTTGGAGTTCCACTGGTTTCGAGAAAAATAAGTTTGAAGTTTAAAAGCGCTATCGATTTTCGAAACGATATGGTTTGTACAATTTTTATAAGGTTTTATGTGAAACAAAATCTTAATAAAATCGATTCAATCTCTGTCCGTCTGTCTGTCTGTCTGTCTGGCTCACCCGATTTACCCGCAAACGGCTGTCACGATATCTGGTGAGAACATGTGGTCTGTGTATCCCTTTACATAAAGCAAGGGGCGTATTTTATATTGAGTTTGAAGGGGGGCTCCTCATACATGCGAAAGAGGGGTGTATATTTTTTTTTCACAGGATATGGTCATGTGGGGTATCAAATTAAAGGGCTCGATTGGTACTTTTCGACACTTATTCCTGATGTTAGGTGAAACATAGGGGAGATATGGCTCAAAATGTGTGCCCAAAAAAAGTGAAACTGGTCTCGTTCTCAGAACTTACGCAACCGAAAAATCTGAAAAAAGACACAGTAATGCATCTATATGAAATCTAGGTTCCAAATACATATGTTCCGATATCTACATAAATAAAGTTAATAATAGTATATTACCATGAAATTTTCCAAAAGCCCCCTTAGCCCTCCAGAAATACAAACTTTTACATCAGCATAGGCGATAATATAAGCAAACACAGCAGCGTTACACCACACTAACCGCTTCTGGTAGCTAAAAAGGGAGATCCCACTATGAATCCCTTTGCAAGAAGCGCCAAGTTACGACGGTTAGCTACTGAAAAAGAAGAAAGGCCCACTGTCCCAGCGGTGAAGGCGACTGGAAGTGAAAAAGGGAGAGACACCGTTCAGGCTAAATGTCCCGCCGACTAAAACGGAGAGATGCCATCGAATTCGAGTTTGAAATAGGCCACGAGAAAAGATGCGAACTCTGAGCTGTGTGATACCCCCTTGTCGGGAAAAAGGGGGATGAACTTTTCAATCAAGCGAAGATGCAAGTCATCTCACCGGAGCGGACGAACTTCGTCCGAAAGGCAAGAGTAGAGAAAGAAAAGCTACTAAAGAAGTGCGGAGAGGTCCTGCGGAAAACGAAGGCTACTATCATCGCCAAGGGAAACATTTCCATGGGTGTCAATGGCATAATGGACGTAATGGAGATGGAAGAATTGCCGGACTTTATTCCACACCAGTGGAGCTTCTGGGTGACAGCCGATGAGGAGCTGAGGAAAAACATATCGCTAATACAGTCCCTAATTGCGCAAAACGCAGTGCCCTGCGCCCGCCAAAGGGGGAACAACAATTCGACAAAAGGAGGCGAGGGGAAAACAGCGGGCATATACCGACGAGGATGCAGCAGGAAGAATTCCGCGAGGTGATATACAACCGAATCGAGCAACGTCGAAAACAGGAGAAATAACAATTTAAAATGAATTGCGACAGCAGTGGCTCCACTGTAGCAAAGTCGAAGTCATCCTAGTCTTATGTCAAAGAAAAAGAAAAGGAGCAAAGCACGGCAGAAGCCATTCTCATTAAGCCAAACGAAGGGATATCTTTTGCGAAAGTTCGTCGAGAAGACACTGGGGTAGATCTATTCACCCAATTCGAACTAGTAGTATTGGAATGTAGAGCTTGGATCGTACACCGAAAATTCTGTAAATCAGTCCAGGGCATTCTAGGCGCGAACGCAGTTGTTTCCAGCCTAACCTTAAGGTAGGAGTTACGTCTGTCAACTCTAGGGTACAAAAATTGGGCAATGTCACCGTCTCTGAGAAGGCAGCATGTCAGCTCCTCCATTGCGGGAAAATATAGATCGGATGGATTATTTGCAAAATAAGGCGAAGGGCAGTTCCAACCGGTTGCTTTAAGTACTGAGCGTGCGGACATATAGCAGAAACTTGCAAGGGCAGGATAGAAGCACTTTGTGTTACAAGTGTGGCGAACTCGGGCACAAAGCGAAGATTTGTGTTCGGCAAAATGCTGTACCTTTTACAACGACCGCGATCTGCAAAAACAATATGTGGCTCATATTCCCAATTCTGAGCATTGCCAGGTCTTCAAAGAAA
The DNA here is from genome assembly GCF_905115235.1 of Hermetia illucens. Taxonomy (NCBI): domain Eukaryota; kingdom Metazoa; phylum Arthropoda; class Insecta; order Diptera; family Stratiomyidae; genus Hermetia; species Hermetia illucens. Next base: position 84,951,911 of record NC_051850.1, on the reverse strand, counting down.
AGTTATACAAAGGGAAAAGTCAAACACCATCATCCACATCCTGCAAGCAAACTTGCATAGGAGTGCAACTCCTTACGAACTGACGGGGCAGATGGTGCAAAAAATAAAAGTAGGCTTGTTGCTCCTCAGCGCATAGTACCGAAATAGGAGCTCACCTTCATGGTATGTCAATATATCTGGCACTGCTGCCATTCCTTGTGAGAGACACGGTTAACTTCGTGCATGTATAAACGAACGAAGGTATAAAAGCTTTTCGGAATAAGCTCGTAGCATTGGAGGGCGAAATTTGAAATACGGAAGGGAGAGTTCCAGTCCGACGAGATTTTAATGCCAGAGCCCTCGAATGGGGCAGGTTACAACTAGATTCGCGAGGCACACAGATTTTGGAAATGGCCGCCAGAACAGGAATAATTGTCTTCAATATCAGCAGCACTCCGACATTCCGACGCCCGTGTTGTGCTGACGTAACTTTTGATATGAAGTCCCTAGTGTCAACGGTCCCACTATGGACGGTACTGGAAGATCAGTGATGATCAGTACTTTTCCTTCAAAGTTACAAACGGCTCCTCTGACATCCAGCAAATTCATATGGGTGGAACATCGGGAAAATCGACGTTGCAAAATTTGTCGAAGCTCTCTCAAGAGGGATAAATCAGCGACAAGACCCAGGTGCTGATAGAAATTACCTTAAATTGCACGCCTATGAAGGGTTTTCCTCAGACCTCGACGCATTACTCAGGGCGCAATAGGCCAAGATGAGGTGACGCTTAAAACCGCAAGGTATAAGAGTGGGGAAATGAACCCGCCATGAAATCAACAAGTGGAAGGCATGCTGCTGCGCAGGATCTAATAGATGACTTAAACAGAGAACCATGTGACCTCGTGTTTGCAAAAAACTCAGTGCCTCTCCACCCCATCCGAACTGACGCTGTCAACGAAGAAGTGGCTAATGAAGAATGCCCACTCATCACTGCAAAGGAATTAGAGGAGGCAGTCCTGTTCACGAAGGACAAAAAAGCACCAGCAAAGTGTTGAAAATCGTATGTAAATGGAAGCCGAACTTGCAATTCGGCGCATTCAACGCATTTTTGACAGTTTGTGAGACTTATGCTGATAAGCGTCCACTCAGTATGATGGACACAGCGGAAAATCTGCCTGTGAAGCTCATCAAGCTACGACTGACTGATGCAATATGTGCTGTGGGAGACTACTCACCAACGCAATATGGTTTTAGAGCGAAGCGATTCACAATTGATGCCATTGAGGAGGTAGTCCAAACGGTTAAAGGGGCTGAGGCACACAGTCGCTTTGGCGGCGAGTGGTGTTCCTTGTGACCCTCGACGTGAGAAACGCCTTTAATTCTATGAGGTGGTACGACATGCTCGAGGCACTGGAAAATCATTTTGATACTCCAGGCTACTTATGGCATATATCGCGGGACCGTATCCCACTCTAGAAGACACAGGGAATCAGAGGACACGGTATTTTCAATCCTACCTGCACACAATCGGGAAATCACGATCGCCCGACTGGATTTATTGCGACGACGTGATTTCTTCCGCAGCAGGTTGGAACGCCATTGCCATCACCTTTCTATGGAAGGGTGTCATGGGTCCCCGGACACCATAATTGAGGTCATGCTGCAGCGCGAGGACACGTGGAAATGAATGGTATGTTGCATTCAAGGCATTAAGATAAAAAAAAGGGAGATGGATAAAAGAGATGCCAACGTAACTGAGGCTCCCCGAATCCACGAGGTTTTGCTCCCGTACTAAATTGGCCTGGTCAGAGGTGATGTGTCGAACGGATCCGGGTGAGAGTCCTGGACCGGCTCCATAGTGGCGTTTTAGCCGATAATCTGCATGGTTCCCCCCCCCCCCCCCCAAAAAAGAAAACTTCGTTATGAAAAAAGAAATGTAGAATTTTCGACATTTATGCAACGGTACAAAATGATACTGATATTATTGCTTTTTAGTAAATGGGTTTATTCAATACAATTTGAATTTATTGATGGCTTTCAGAACACTTAGCTATTTTTCTCCCTTGACTTTCAATTATCAGCATCTGTGAGTTGTCGTATCAAAAGTCTCCGGTGGTAATTCTTTTTAGGAAATAACTTTGTTTTTTTCCTAATAAATGATGTAAGCACCATGAAAGACAATATCAAGGATTATACTCAACGCCGCAACAACCGACATCCGGTCTAGGCCTGCCTTAATAAGGAACTCCAATCCCGGTTTTGCGCCGAGGTCCACCAATTCGATATCCCTAAAAGCTGTCTGGCGTCCTGACCTACGCCATCGCTCCATCTTAGGCAGGGTCTGCTTCGTCTTTTTTTTCTAACATAGATATTGCCCTTATAGACTTTTCGGGCTGGATCATCATCAACCATATGGATTAAGTGACCCGCGCAACGTAACCTATTTAGCCGGATTTTATCCACGACTTCACGGTCATGGTATCGTTCATAGATTTCGTAGGGGGCCAAAAACTCTTCGGAGGATTCTTCTCTCGAACGCGGCCAAGCGTTCGCAATTCTTCTTGCTAAGAACCCAAGTCTCTGAGGGATACATGAGGACTGGCAAGTTCATTGTCTTGTAAAGTAAAAGCTTTGATCCTATGATGAGACGTTCCGAGAGAAACAGTTTTTGTAAGCTGAAATAGGTTCTGTTGGCTGACAACAACCGTGCGCGGATTTCTTAATCGTAGCTGTTATCGGTTGTGATTTTCGAGACTAGATAGGAGAAATTATCAACGGTCTCAAAGTTGTATTCTCCTATCATTATTCTTTGTGTTTAGCCAGTGCGGTTTGATGTTGTTGGTAGCTTGGTTTTCGGTGCTGACGTTACCACCATATATTTTCTCTTGCCTTCATTCATTCATCAAGATCCAGCGTCACTTGCTCCATCTGGATGATGGCAGTTTATACCTTTCGGGTCGGTAGTTGGGTGGACTTAAAGAGGGTCGTACCTCTTGCATTTACCTCAGCATCACGGATCACTTTCTCGAGGGCCAGGTGAACGACACATGATAGGGCATAACATGGTCGCAGACCGTTGCTGATGTCAAATGGCCTCGAGAGTGATCCTGCTGCTTTTATCTAGCCTCGCACATTGGTCAGGGTGAGCCTAGTCAGTCTTATCAATTTCTTCGGGATACCGAATTCTCTCATGGCCTTGTACAGTTGTACCCTGGCTATGCTATCATAGGCGGCCTTAAAGTCGATGAATAGATGGTGAACTGGTGTCCACATTCCAACAGTTTTTCTATCGCTTTCCGCCGAGAGAAAATCTGCTGTTGATTTTCCTGGCATGGGCAGATGATGTTCTGGGCGTGTTGCTATCCGGTCTTGCAAGATAGCGGAGAATATCTTATAGATGGTACTCAGCAACGTGATGCCTCTGCAATTGCTGCACTGTGTGATATCTCCCTTTTTATGTATGAGACATATAATGCCTCGTTGCCGATCGTCAGGCATTGATTCGCTTTCCCATATCTTGAGCACAAGTTGATGAACTACTTGGTTTAACTGGCCGCCTCCATATTTAACCAATTCGGCTGTAATTCCATTGGCTCCTGGCGACTTATGATTTTTTAGCCGATGAATTGCACTGATTGTTTCTCCAATATTTGGTGGCGGCAGTATTTGTCTGTCGTCTTCAGTTGCCGGGGCCTCCAACTCGCCGATGTTCTGGTTGTTCAGAAGCTCATCAAAGTACTCAACCCATCGCTCCAATATGCCCATTCTATCGAAAAGGAGATTTCCCTCTTTGTCTCGGCAGGATGAGCATCGAGGTGTATAAGGTTTCATCCTGCTGACTTGTTGGTGAAACTTCGGAGCCTGGTGCGGTTGCTCCCTGTACTTTTCTAGTTCTCCCAGGCTTCCTTTGTCCGTCTGCGAAGTCGCTTCTCCGCTCGAAGGGGTTCATGATAAGTCCCCGCGCGTGCCCGCGTTTCTTTGAAAATGCAACATTACTCGGTATGCGGCATTCTTCCGTTCAGTAGCTAACTTACATTTATCATCAAACCAGCGGCTCCGACTTCTTTTGCGGTTGGGGCCAAGTATGTTTTTGGCCGTATCCATGATAACGTTCTTCAGGTGGTTGTGAAGATCATTTGTTGATGTTTCATCTCCAGGACCTCTGTTGACTAGGGTTATTGCGGCATCCATTTCCCTCTCATAGGTATCGCGGAGGGCTGTCTTGTGGATGGCTTCAGCTTTCACCTGATTGTCAAAGGGGATTCTGGGTGGTGTTGTCATTCGTGCTCGGAGCCCCATACTAACGAGATAGTGACACGAGTCTATATTGACCCCCCTATATGTTCTGATATTCATCAAAGCTGAGAGGTGGCGGCGTTAGATCAATACGTGGTCAATTTGGTTTAAAGTGGTCCCATCTGGAGAGACCCCACGTATGTTTGTGGGCCGCATTCCACGTAAACCAGGTACTTCTAGCAACCAATTCGTGTGACAATGCTAATTGAATAATCCACATTCCGTTATCATTTGTATTTTGGTATAATGACTCTTCTTCAGGAAACCGAACTGTTACATCAGCCCTATATTGGGACAGGGTATCGGCTAGCTGCTCAACAGCTTCATCTCTGCTTAGGGAGCGCACGTTCCATGAGAAAATGCCCAAATCGTTATTCCGTTGTCGTTGCCGGGTTCATCGTTTTGTAATCCGTCCAGTCCGAGGCTCCGGGTGTGGCCTCGTAACAAGTTGTTTTCCATGTAGGGTTGTCAGCCTTACGCAACCCCCAACCTGGAGAACCAGTTGATATAATTTGTCCCGTTTTTAGGCGCTGGAGACTCGCTAAGAAAGAGCTCCCAGCGGTCAGCACGTGGAGGTGGAGATAGGATTTGGTAGTAGAGCTGTTGGTGTTGGTTCAGCAGCCGTTTCCCAGGTTTTATGCTCCATCGTGGGTACCAATCCACGTTTCTTCCTGGGACCTATACACTGGGTACACCTAATTCCACTATTCGTAATTCAATAATACAGGGTGCGGGTGCATAACTTTTTTAAAATGCGCGCCACTCAGTTAGTTGATGTCATAGCGGAGCGCTAGTGGTCTCGTTCAAGAGGGGATACTGTAAAGTTTTGTCCCGACACGGTGCAGTCGCCATCATGCGTTGGAATAGTGAGGAGCGTGCCTTTGCCGTTGAGGTTTACTTTTCAAGCGGATGTTCGGTTATTGCAACACAGCGTGCATTTCGGAATCGCTTTAATTTAGCCCCGTCGGCTCTCGTCCCAGACCGTAAATCAATTGTTACATGGGTCACTACATTCAGACAAACTGCAAGTGCGACAAAAGGAAGAACTGAAGTCCCTCGGCCCGTTAGATCACCTCAGAACATTGAAGCAGTGAGAGCGTCAATGTTGCGATCGCCACGGCGTTCTGCGCGCAAACACGCATCTGCCTTTGGACTATCCGATCGTTCTGTGGGAGGAATTCTTCGTGATGATCTTCATTTTCATCCCTATAAGATGGCGATAGTGCAAGAACTTTCAGAACGTGGCTTCAATTCTCGGATGAACACATGTGAGCTTCTTCTTGATGTCGTTCCCGAGGGTGCTAATGTTTTTTTTTAGCGATCAAGCCCATTTTCATTTGTGAGGTTACAGCGACAGTGAATTCGGACCGGTATGTAAACATGCTACAGAATTTTTTTTTCCCACGGCTAGAAAATTTGCATTTGGGGGACACTTGGTTCCAACAAGACGGTGCAACAGGACACACTTCAAGAGCATCGATGGCCGTTTTGAGGGAACACTTTCCAGAGTGCCTTATCTCAATTAGAAGCGATTTGGAATGGCGATGTGTTATGTGATTTTTTTCTATGGGGTTTTTTGAAATCTCGTGTTTATGTGAACCGTCCATGAACCCTACAAGATTTGAAGACCAACATCCAAGAAGAAATTGCCAACATAACACCTGCTATGCTAACAAGAGTCATGACAAACGTGAGAAATCGGTTTATGCAATGTATGGAGAATGGGGGACGTCATCTAACAGGTTTGATCTTCAAAACAATGTAAATAAAAACTTTAGACATGTTCCTACATTATAAAAAATAAATAAATATTTTCCGATGCATACAATAGTTTTTATTGAGTTTTGAAAAAAGGAAGTTATGCTTCCGCACCCTGTATAATACCAAAGTCACTGCATATTATTTTACTCAGCTTATATGCATTCGTGAACTATAACTTAGTCAATAATATTAACTCATTTTGAGCTAGAGTATAGTATTACTTATAAATCTGTGCTTGGGTACCCGGACCCTGGTAGTAAACAACGTGGATTTTTTAGGTGGAAACACAAAGGTTAATGCGATAAAGAATAGAATTTGCCAAATATCGTACGAAAATAAAAACGTTCAACATGCTTCACGGATAGCAAAACCTAAGTTGAAACCACTTCACATAAGAGGCCGGCAATTTGCCGAAAAACACCAATTTTGTGGGGAGGAGTTCCATCAAGTAATATTTAGTGAATATTGATGTCCATAACCAAAAGTGTTAGCGTGATTCACGGCGTCTCAGAGCGACCCGGCATCGACGGAATTTTGGTGGGGGATCAGAAATGGTTTTGGCTGCATTTGGTTATAATAGGTGATCACCGCTGTGCTTTATAGCATGCAAGATGTACGTAGAACTATTTGGCAATGTGCTTATAGAATTTGCTGAAGCAATTTATGAAGATAACTTGGCTTTTTCGTAAGGAAAGTGCCGCCATCGATAAAGCGAATGTCATCGTCGATTCTTTTAAGTCAAGAAATATACCCGCATTGGAATGTCCAGCCAAAGACAAAGCTAAAATCCAAGCGAAAATTTATGGAGTTCACTATTCACAAAACATTTGAACAAGTCAGGAAACCGGAAAGGAGACGCTTAGGTATGAAAGGTTTCGTGTATTTCTTTTATAAAGAGATTTGAGTGTGCATTTGTCCCATTAATATATAGCACGTAATATATACATATATTATGTGAGAATATCTACTTTCAAGTGATATTGACATCTTGAGTCTTGAATTTGCACAGAAGCGGCAGCTTTGACCTAGTATAACTTGTTAGTAATAGTGCGATTTTCGTAAAATTTGGCAAGATCATGCTTTATGCTGTAGTCTACATGGTTGCAATTTCTTGATTCTAGGTTAGGTTTTCCTGCCAATTACTCAAAATTACAGTAATGTACTATTATTAACTTTATTTGAACAGGCATCGGTATGAAGTTTTTTTTTGGGGCCTAGGCACCATATAGTGGTAGCCTCTTGACTTTTTTAAGATTTCTCGGTTAAGTGGTTTTTGAGAATGGGTCCGTTAAAGAAATGATCAGTTTCAACCCCCCGAACTCCCCACCTTTCCAATAAATGTCGAAACTAAGACCGGCTTCGCAAAGTACTAACCGTGACATTTAATTTGATACCCCACATGACTATATTTGATGGAAAAGAAATTTACACCCCCCCTTTTCAATGATGGGGACCCCTCCTTAAATTCGACGTAAAAGAATGTAACTCACTATACGCGTGAGCGATCACAGTTCTCACTTTTTTGCCAAATTTGGTGTCAATCGCTACAATCGTCTCCGAGAAAAATGTGTGTGACGGATAGACAGACAGACAGAGAGTAAACCGATTTTAATAAGGTTTTGTCTGACACAAAACTTCAAAAAGGCAAAAGCATAGAAACACGTTCCCTGCATATATAGTTCAAAAAGCCCACGGACCTTCTTCAGGCCCAACCGAACCGAGGGGCAACCAACCTAAGAATGGGCTGAAGGCAACATCCAAAGGCCCGCATCACAGCGATGATGCGTTTTAACGCAAAGTGTGTGCGACCATGCGAAAATGTGTTACTACATCCCGATTGTCGCAAACACTTCAGCCAATGACGTGGAGGTTCTACACTACGGAGACATGGATCTTATATTGAAGACAGTGCGGATAAAGACTGAAACCCATTAGGTCAGATTGTTACCGGACAGGACTCTTCGGACTATAGCACAGGTTGCAAGGATAACCGCTTTTTGCACCTCCACGTATAGTCCAGTCCTAAGATCGAACGCTTTCAGCGCTTTATGTAAGTTCTGCGGGACCAATCCTGTCGCTGAAATTATTACTGGGACTACTTGGCTCTTTTGTAGTCTCCAAGTCTGCTTCATATCGTCTGCCAAGCGGCCGTAGTTCCGGATTTTTTCGTGCTGTTTTTCAACAGTGTTCCGGTCCAACGGTACGGTTACATCGATTATAAAGCACGCTCGTTCTTCCTTCAAAAGCAGAACTAGATCGGGTCTGTTATGATTAACACTGTGGTCGGTGGCATATATATATATATATAGCCTGGCGTACCAGGTTTATCCTCACCTGAGTTGCAAACGCAGAGCTGCATGCGACCAGGCGCGTGTCATGGGTTGCGGATAATGACATGACCCACCGGGTCAGCTACGAATATCGCAAGTTAATCTTGTAAATAAGTAGCCGCGGACAAGCAGAACGTTTCCCTTTGTGTTCGTCCTCCCTTACCGATTCTTCCCGTTCAGGGGGAGTAAACCTCCTTAACAAATCCGTAATCCGGGGTGAAGGGATCGACGCGCCTATCGAATGAATTGCAGTGACATTACACTGTATTTCAGCGGCTCCCCTCCAAATACCTTCCCTACCTTTGGAGGTAACCATGGGGCATTGCAACATTGGGGCTCTGTTGCAGGGTTGACTGCTTCCCCAATATTCGTGTGAATAAAATTGGGGAAAACAATTTAAATTCTCTTCATGGGACCCCAGGGACACGAAGACAGTACCCAACACGGTTAAGGGTCGTTCAACAACATTAGAGCGGCTCTTCGCCCTTGGATGTTTTGGCGGTTATGCCGTCAACCACCAGGGACGGGAGACCTAGGCGTCGTATGGTTTGGACGAACCAACTCAACGAATTTATCGTCCGCGCCTATTACCGTATCACGGATTTGGAACGGAATCCATCAGGGTACAGACATCGACTACATGACGCGTTCATAACCCGATTTCCGGAGCTAAGTCATGTTCCGGAACAGAACGTCGTCAACCAGTACCGGGTGATAGTGAATAACAACCGAGTTGCCTTACCAACTAGGCAACAAATCTTCCAAGAGGTTTCACTTGAGCTCGGGCTGGAGTCATCAAATTACCGGACTAGTCAAAGGAGTAACACAAGTACTCCACCTGTAAAGCACTCCATGAATCCAGTAGTCAGGAGAAGCTTAGTAACTGGGGATGTCGACCCAATTTATAATGAGGCTTTCACCGCATTCCAGGTCGCATTCACAGAGTATGCTGAGATTCTCCCAGACGCTAGGCCAAAGATCCCAAAACTGAAGTTTACTTCGGCAACTATTAACATCATTGCTGCCGTTGACAGAATTTTGGCTGATCGTTTGGCTAGCCAGATTACTGCTGCAGAGGTTCACAGCCTGATCTACGTTGCAGCTGCCACGATTATTCGTCTCCATAACCAACATCTTAAAGCGAATAACAGAGGTATGCGCAGAAGGACTTTACCGTTCTGGGTGTTTCGACTCAACAAAGGGTCGAAAAGTTGAGAAAGGAGATTGGTCGTGTGACGCAAGCACTCCTTGGAAATCCATCACCAAGAGTGCACAGATGCGTTGCGAACATCATTGGACATTACTATCTGTCCAATGATATGCCAATCGAAGAAATCCTCCAGGTGCTGAGGCAGAAACTTGCGGTATGCTCCAATCGCATCCGTAGGTATCAGAAAAGCTTTCAGCAAAGGACAGACAACACCTTGTTCTTCCACAACCAACGGGGATTCTACAAAAATCTCACCAGCTCAGATAGGGAAAGTAACCTCAATCTGGATCAGGCAGAAGACTTCTGGAAAAGTGTTTGGAGCGAATCCAGCCGTTGGAATTTAGAAGCAGCGTGGCTCCCACACCTTATGCGTTCATGCGAGGCCCTCCCCGAAATGACCATGCCTGACGTAACTGAAGTCGACGTTAAAGCAGTCCTTGACAAGGCAGGTAACTGGAAGGCGCCAGGAGTTGACAAGATTCACAACTTCTGGCTGAAGCGGTTCAAGAGCACTCACAGGATATTGGCAAATCAATTTAATCAGATGATTGCCGATCCTGATTTAGTTCCACCGTTTTTCACCAAGGGGATAACTTTCCTCATTCCCAAGGAACAGGATGTCTCTTGCCCTTCAAAATGTCGACCAATTACTTGTCTTCCTACCATCTACAAGGTCTTCACTTCAGTTCTGTCCGCGAACATCTCAAAACATCTTGATGTTCATAAATTGATAGCTGAGGAGCAAAAAGGATGCGCAAAAGGCTCCCGAGGTTGCAAAGAACAGCTTATAATCGTTACGGTAGCTGTAAAGCAGGCTGTCCACCAAAAACGAAACATCTAGACAGCCTACATCGATTATAAATCAGCCTTTGACTCCATATCACATTCGTGGTTACTACAAGTGTTACGCTTGTATAAAATCAACCCGAATGTCGTTCTTCTACTGAGAACAGTAATGAAGAATTGGAGCACGAAGCTATCGGTATCTTCGCAACCATCAGGAGAGATACCAATCAGGCGTGGCATTTTCCAAGGCGACTCTCTATGCCCACTGTGGTTTTGTTTGGCTTTGAATCCGCTATCCCATCTTTTGCATGAAAGCAAATACGGGTTCCAAGTCAAGCATGGCATATTGTCGAAATGTACATTAAGCCATTTAATGTACATTGATGACATCAAATTGTATGGCAAAGACGAGAACCAACTTCGCTCTTTGCTGGACATCACCATCCAGTTCAGCGGGGATATCGGCATGCAGTTGGGTTTGGAGAAATGTCGCATAAGAACAATTGTTCGGGGAAAACACACCGACAACGAAGGATACAGCCAAAATAACATCCGAATTGAGGGCATGGATTCGGACGACGTCTACAAATACCTCGGCATATTGCAAGCAACAACACCTGCTGTGGCAATAATTAAATCTAAGTTGCTGGGGGAACTTGAGCGGCGTCTGGATCTGAGCTGTACGGGAAAAATAAAATCATGGCAATCAACACCTTTGCCATTCCCGTCCTTCTATACACTTTCGGTGTGATACAGTGGAGTAATACTGATTTAGAATCTGTCAATAGATGGGTAAGGGTAGTTCTTGCAAACAACAACATGAACAATAGAGCTGCCGAATTCCACGTCATCAGGGAGGAAGGGGGGTACTTGATTTAAAAAGTTGCACTACAATCAAGTGCATTCTCTTCGTGAGTTTTTCTATGAGAAACAACCCTCTAGCCAAATACATCAGGCTACCGTCATGGCAGATAATAAATTATCTCCTTTGAACTTGAGAAGCAGAGAATGGGATCCCATGTCGAATGTTACTTCAGTCCAACAGAAGATCGACATGTGGAAAGAGAAACCCATTCACGGAGGTCATATCAAAAATTTGTTGTTGTCAGGCATTGACATCGAAGCCTCCAACAAATGGTTGACAAATGGTGTACTTTTCTATGAGACCGAGCATTCCTAACTTCAATTCAGGATGCTTCGCTCCCAACAAAAAATTATAAACGGTACATTCTTCACGACTCCTCAATCACCAACTCCAGTTGTAGGTTATGCAACGGTGAAGAGGAGACCATCCAGCACATAACATCTGCGTGCAGGATGTTGAGCGGTACCGAATACACCAATCGTCATAACTCCGTCTGCAAGATTCTCCATCAAAACCTTGCGTTGAAGTATAACTTAGTGGCAACCTACCATCCTTACTATAAGTATACTCCGCAGAGAATCTTGGAAAATGATCGTTTCAAACTACTGTGGGATCACACTGTTGCCACTGACCACAGTGTTAATCATAACAGACCCGATCTAGTTCTGCTTCTGAAGGAAGAACGAGCGTGCTTCATAATCGATATAGCCGTACCGTTGGACTGGAACACTGTTGAAAAACAGCACGAAAAATCCGGAACTACGGCCCCTTGGCAGACGATATGAGACAGACTTGGAGACTACAAAAGATCGAAGTAGTCCCAGTAGTAATTTCAGCGGGGGTATTAGTCCCGCAGAACTTACATAAAGCGCTGAAAACGCTCGATCTTAGGACTGGACTATACATGGAGATAAAAAAGCGGTTATCCTTGCAACCTGTGCTATAGTCCGAAGAGTCCTGTCCGGTAACAACCTGACCTAATGGGTTTCAGAATTGTTCCGCACTGTCTTCGATATAATATCCATGTCTCTATAGTGTACAACCACCGCGTCATTGGCTGAAGTGTTTGCGACAATTGGGATGCAGAAATACATTTCCGGATGGTCGCACACACTTTGCGTTAAAACGCATCATCGCTGTGATGCGGGCCTTTGGATGTTGCCTTCAGCCCATCCTTAGGTTGGTCGCCCCTCGGTCCGATTGGGCCTGAAGAGGGTCCGTGGGTTTTTTGAACTATATATATTTACTATGAAGTTTTTAAGTTTGTTGTTTTTTTATGTCTTTTTTTGTTCATATTTATGCGTAAATGTCTAAGATATTTCCTATACGATCGACTGGGTTTTTGGAAAATGAAATCTGGCAAAATGGCGAAGTTCTGTAAAAAAGGATTGGAATTAAAACGGTTGGTTTGTAAACAGTCGGGTAGGCATGTTTTATTCAATCAAATCTTTAGTTGATCGTATAAAGAAATATTCTAAAAAACCCTGCCAAAATTTCAAACCGGTAAAATGTTTTGTTCATAAGCAGAGCTGCAGAAAATTTGAGCAATATTATTAAAAAAAAAACGAGTTTAAAACTTAAATTAGTAATTGTTATGCAATAAAGTGATATTTTCCTATTGTCGATACTTTCAAAACCGTCAATAATGATTGGAACAAGAAGGGTATTAGCAAGTTGAACGTTTTTACTTCGTTGTGAAGGGATTTTGCAACAAAGTGCAAGAGCAAACCATTATAACTTTCATTGTTATCCTTCCTTTAATTAATCACTTAATCATTTGACATGTGTATATTTCTATAATCATCAGCATCAACGGCGCAACAACCGGTATTCGATCTAGGCCTGCCTTAATAAGGAACTCCAGACATCCCAGTTTTGCGCCGCAGCCCACCAATTCGATATCCCTAAAAGCTGTCTGGCGTCCCGACCTACGCCATCGTTTCATCTCAGGCGGGGCTTCCTCGTCCTCTATTCCTACCATAGATATTGCCCTTATAAACTTTCGGGGCTGGATCATCCTCATCCATACGGTTTAAGTGACCCGCCCACCGTAACCTGTTGAGCCGGATTTTATCCACTACCAGACGGTCATGGTGTCGCTCATAGATTTCGTCATTCTGTAGGCTATGGGAACGTCCATCCGCCTGGTGCGGCTTGCTCCCTGTGCTTTTCTAGTTCACAGACTTTTTGGTTCTCCCACGCTTCCTTTTTCATTCTGTGAAGTCGCTTCTACGTTTGACGGAGTTCGTGATAATTCTGTGCGCGTGCCCACATTCATTGAAAATGTAACTTTACTCGGTATGCAGCATTCATCCGTTCCGTTGCTAGCTTACATTCAGCGTCAAACCAGCCGTTCCGACTTTTCTTGCGGCTGGGGCCAAGTATCTTTATGGCCGAATCAATGATAACGTTCTTCAGGTGGTTGCGAAGATAATTTGTTGATGCTCCTTCTCCAGGACATCTGTTAGCTGCGGTTATTGCGGCATCCGTTTCGCTCTTATAGGTGTTACGGAGAGCTGTGTTGTGAATTGCTTCAGTATTCAGTCTCACCTGATTGGCAGAGGGGATTGTAGTGGGTGTCGTAATTCGAGGTCGAAGCACCATGCCAATGGGATATTGTTCCGAGTCATTCATCAGAGCTGAGAGGTGACGGCGTTCGATCAGTACGTGGTCAATTTGGTTTAAAGTAGTCCCGTCTGGAGAGGCCGTCGTTTGTTTGTGGACCGCTCTCCGCCCAAAACAGGTACTTACGAAAACCATTTCGCGTAATACTGCCAATTGAATCATCCGCAGTCCATTATCATTGTTACCCCGTGTAAGTTATGGGAGTCGACGTGTCGCCCGAATACGGGCTCCATTCTTACTTGATTATTGAAATCTCCAAATATGATTTTGCTATAATACTTGGGACAGGCTTTGAGGGTTCGCTCAACTGCCTCGTAGAACGTATCCTTTTCCGACTCTGCAGTCTCCTCAGTAGGGGCGTGAACGTTTATGAGGCTTACATTTCTAATTTTGCCTCACAAACGCAGAGTGCATAGACTTTCGCTTATATATTCAAAGCTAATAATATTAGGTTTCATTTTTGACTGACTAAGAAACCTACTCCGAGCACATGGTTTACTGGATGGCCACTATAATATATGGTGTGGTGGCTCTTTTCCAGGAAACCGGTTCCTGTCCAGCACATCTTTTGCAACCCTGTTATATCAGCCTTATATTGGGACAGGGTATCGGTTAGCTGCTCTACAGCATTCGGTCTATACAGGGAGCGCACGTTCCATGAGAAAATGCACAAATCGTTAATCCGTTATCGTTACCGCGTTCGTCGTTTTCAAATCCATCCTGCCCGAGGCTCCTTCCGTGGCTTCGTTACTTTGATTTTCTGTATAAGGTTGTCAGCCCTACCCAACTCCTAACCTGGAGGGCCTGTTGGTACACTTTTTCCTGTTTTTAGGCGCGAGAGACCCGCCTTCATCCTTCTCCGTCTGCAATTTTTCATGAAGAAGGAACTCCCAGCGATCACTAGGTAGAGGTGGAGACCGGGCTTGTTATTAGAGCTTTTGGTGTTGGTTCAGCAGGCGTTTCCCAGGTTTTATTCTCAATCGTGGATTCTAAACCACATTTCGCCCTGGAACCTTTACTACCCTTTGAACCTTGTTCTGAACATTCGTGAAAATTTAAAAGAATTTCGTTGGGTAGATTTTGAGCTATGGTGAGCTTCGAGAAAAACGCATTTAAAAATTAAAATGTGATTATTAACCATAAAATCTTAACTAACCATTAATCTGCTATACCTGATCCATAAACCTTCGGTTTCCTTAAAAAACACATTTAAGACCTCAATTCGTTAAGTGAAGTCATTCGAATGTTGTTCGGACTGGTCTAACACCGTAATCTGAACGACTCGGAACATCGAAAAATCCTCGGATCCGACACACGGGACGACCCTCTTAAAACCTTGAAATTTCAAAAACATCCGGAGTTCGACATCGTTAATACATTGGTATTAGCAATCAAAAAATTAAAAGAAAAGATTTTACACTAAGATAGCCTTTTTAACTGTCATCACAATATAAGGTAGAATGAAATGATTTTTGTTAGATTATACTAATTTTTTAAACCATTGATTCCGAGATTTTCAGCGATGAAAAAAGTTTAATTTATTTAGACGGTGCGAATGGATTCAACTGTTGATGAAGAGGTTACTGCGCAGCTTACTACAGAACTGTTTATTTATGACTTAATAAAATATCTCATCGGGGTTGTGTTAGCTTACTATAGATCAAAATTATCTGAGTTTTCGGCAAGATGGACGATTGATTCTCCGCGATGAAATTTTCCCGTTTACTTGTGAACCTTTCAATATGGTGACACTCTCCTTAGCATCTGGCCGTATAATATAAATACTGTTCGTTAATTCAAGTGATTCCATAGTTCATAGGATTGCTCTTCCACATATCTACCAGCTTTTTCACAATCTTCTTCAGCGATGTTGACTCGTCTTCCATTAGCTCGCTGTAACTTGACGATTTATTTATTCAATCTCAGTAATGGGGCAGTGCCAGGAACGCTCACTACGCCGTCTGCCAATATTCCCATCCTCCCATCAAATCACTCAGGTAACAATGAAGTGCTCATTCATCCGCTTCACACTTCATTTAAAGTGACAATATACTGTATCATTAGCTGACACAATGTGACGTCCTTAAGGTTTTTGATATTGCTCAACGGTAAGCGCTTTCGATTCTGTTTGATGTTATTTTTTATACTTGAGGCGTCTGAAAGCGTTACTTCCTCTTCCGTGAAATGGTAGACGAACAATGTCACAAGGACATTGAAGTGCTCCACTCTGCTGACTAAAGGAGATGACACAGAAACTGGAAGTGGGAAAGATTGCGCTGAAGCGATGAAAAGAACGCCTCAAGTAGTCGTAAAAGCGGATGCGTTACGATAAAGTCCTAAATTGAATCTGACTTTACGTCCGTGTCGCTCAACATTTATTCTTTTCAGTGACAAAATTGCGTGCTGTATACGTAGGCGGTAAAAGTTATAAGTATCGCAGAAGTATGCTGCCTGCCGCAATGTACACTCTGCAGTTTGGTACTCCTTCGAAGAAAAGAACCTTAAAAATTCCTGCAATGGATGACAAATCTCCATTTTTGTTTGTCACAGCAGTCTTCGTTTTATAAACTCCTTTCACAACGGAAATTATGAAGGAAATTGACTCACTAAAGGGATTTGATGGAGGTTCGTGTGAGTAAGTCAAGAGTGCCTACTCAAAGTGTCCTCATTCGATTTTGAAAAGCATGATTGCATCATTTCATTAGTGTCTGAGAGTGATGCAGCCGATGTAGGTACTCGTGATGAAGTATTTATTTCTAGCAAAGTATTTTGTTAGAAAAGAGTGCGGTTTTTCCGCAGCACTTCAGTGCTAATTGACATCATGATAAAATAGTGTAAGGGGACATGAAAGTTCTACATGTGTAGAGAAGCAGAATTGATATGAACAAGTGAATAACAAAGGGGCTTGGGACTTGAGGCGGATGGGTTTCGCGATCTATTTCCCTCTAATAAGCAGTGGCTAGTAGAGGAGAAGACTCGTACCAAATATCTTTGAGTGGACAATGAAGCAAGTGTTGATGAATATCTGGTCTTAAGTTACATTTTATTCTATGGTAATATTAAAATCCTATAATAAATCGAAACTGTCACACAACTGTCGACTTTAGCTTTAGCTTTGGGAAGAGGTTACATTTAGTAAAGCAAAACTATCGGCTTATAGCTGTCCTTCTGGATGGTGAAAAAACCCTACTTACTAATGCTGGACTTTCATATTTCAATCTCGTAGTTATGGCCCGTACTCCAATTGACGATTGCACTAGGAAGTATATTGGCAGTTTTACTGGAATACGTTTTCCTTGTGTTCCCTCTTAAAGTACGGTCAAGGAAGACGTTGGGCTGTATTCTCTTAAAGATACCTCCAGAAGTTTTTAACCGGATTTATGTTTGCGCTTTCGCTCTAAGCTCTCTAAGCAGTTCGGGTTCTAACCACTCGAAAATTTACATGGTTAGCTTTCCGTGAGAGAGGTAGCGTATTTCCAATATATAGTGGTTGAACTTCAAACTCCCATTATTTACCCGCAAATTTTTTTCTTATCCTGCTTTCTAGTCGACAGACGTAAGCCAGAAGTATTTATACGTATAGTGCTTTCTTCCTTTCGTCATGTTTGCCTTTCGAATTCTAGCTTCAGTTTTTGTGTGAAACAAAACCCTATTAAAACCGATTCAATATCTGACTGTCACACCTGTTTTACTCGTTTGAGTTTAACGGGGTGGCTTACCATATATGAGACAAGAGGGAGAAATTTTTTTTTCACAGTATATCTCCGTGTGGGATATCAAATGAAAGTCTGAACTTTAGTAATTGATTTTATTTCTGATATTGAGTGAAATATAATGGAGTGAGAGCTCAGAACATGTGCTCGGAAAAGTGAGGCAGGTCTCTTTCTCAAAACGTAATCTGGACAAAATCACAATAAAGCACCTATTCGAAGTCTGGGCCTCGAAATATAATAGATCTTACCCCGGCAGCTGGAAAATAAAGATGTTTCGTATTTTATGTTAATTTATTGCATTCTAAGATGTGCATGCACAATAAAGTGAGCTCATATGAGCGGAGGACGGATAGGAATATATCTTTCAGCTTTTTCGCGTTTTATTTTGATATCAATATTAATTACTAAAGGCAGACACATTCATATATACATATGAATACTTTAATCAACTTTGCCGATATTAAATTTACGTACATATATGTATATATGGTTTTGTGCATGAAGTTAAGCGGAAATATTCAGATACGATTAATTTAAATGCGCACATATATATATACATCAGCATACGATAATTGGCAATGATTGTTTGTTTATGAAGAGTGCAATATTTAGCCTTTAAAATGTACATATATCCTGGAGGTTGGGAATATATAAATTGAATCGCTAAAATGCCTAGAAGATTTCTGACAAAAGATGCACACAAAACCGTAACACAGGAAGTGTTCAGCTGTAGTTTTTTATTGTTATACGTGATTATATGTGACAATTAACACATTCTCAAAATTTCTAAAATTTCGGAGGTCAAGAAGAAGTTTTTTGTGTATATACGATACGATTTCCATTTAGTCTTTGGTTAAGTATAGTGCTTCAACCACACTTAAAGGGCCTTCAGCTCCCCTTACGTGTTCCTAAGACGCTTGCGCCCCCTCTCTTCTAATCCGCATAAAGTGCCTTTGGGGCGGCCTACTCATCGGCTATTTTGGAAGATGGATTCCACTGCATCGCATAACCAGCAATGCAACCGTTACCCCTCTTTACTGTATAACCTATCCACTGTCTCTTCCAGCTTCCGATCACATTTCGTACGAAAGCCAGGCCGGAGCGCCCACCAAGTTCTTCGTGTGTAATAGAATCAGGAGAGCGTACTCCGATGATGGTACGACACAGACAAGTGTTATCGAAGACTTGAAGCTTTTCGGTAATAGGGGGCGTGTGTTAGTCCCATATATTACGAGTAACTCAGTCCCATATATTACGAGTAACTCACAAAAAACATCATCATAGTACAATCTCGAATTGATCTTTGTACATTTCCAGATTTGAGAGAGGACAATGAAAGCGGATCTAGCACTGTTTATGCGTCAGGCAACATCCAGTTCGATGCTAGCGTCTGCAGAAGTCATGCTTCCTAGATATACAAATTGAGCGACGCCGTCGATGCTTTGCCCATTAATGCCGATAGGCAGAGTAAGATGAGCCGTCAGAGTGAGAACTTTGGTTCTGGAAAAAATAATAAAATTACTAGGAAGCTATGTTCTATCCATTGAGTTCATGTAAAAATGGCTCCAACATTCTGCTCAATATTTTGAATTTTCAATTGAATTCTTAGCGGTGCAAAAGTGGTCCAAAGAACATCATGTATCGAAAAATTACTTCAAGTCTCTTTTAATGTGTACTATATGCACAAACATACCTGTAATATTTTTTCCAGTATCATTATCAATTGGTTTTTTACATTTTGCAACAAATCCGCGAATGACCCATTTGAGCAGTTTTCTGTTTTGCAGAAAATGGTCCTAAATTTCAGAAAATTGTGGTATTGTATTCAGTCATCAAGGATATATTGGCTCAAAACCAACAACGAATCAAGCTGCCAAATCGAAGCAATTTTAAAAATCAGAAAATAACTCAAATAAACTTATGTCTATTAAAAAGACAGAAACGCTCGCAAAATAAACTCTACAGAGGCCCGTCACCTGTCACCCATCAGCCCCTTTACTTAGTACCGGGTGTATGAAAAGACTAAAAATTGCTTTAACTATACTTTGCCGACGGATAGTGTAGCGAAAAGTTTTTCAATGAGGTTAGATAGGAGGTACCATTCCTTCCTTCCACGTGTCCCCCTCCCGTTGAAAGATTGAAAATTCAAAATTTATCATAATTTTCCAGAAAGACCCCACTTGGAAATGGGAAACTTCCCGCTTTCCCCTCGATAAAATATTCCCTTCCTCCGAGGATGGGTTGAAAACTCACCTTATATCGTTATTTTAACATTTAAAGGCTATTTAGACAAATACGGCCAATATAAATCGTTTCTAGTCGAATGGTCAGGCTTGGTAGAGGAGACGACGCACTCAAGAAACCGATCCTCGTGGATGCGTACACACATGTATGCAGACCGTGTACTCCATGGGGGCCGTTGTACTCCATTCCCCCGTCTAACGGAATATCCTGGATTCGTTTATGTATCGCAGGATTGCCGTTAGTGGATGTGATGCTACCCGCTGCAGTTGGAGCACATAGGCGGTGCACTCACGTAAAAAATGTTCCATGGATTCCGTTTCCTCATTACAAGATGCACATAACTCTTATTCCGAACAAATGCCCAGCTAGTAAATTATGACCAGTCAGAATGCACGCAAAACTTCACCAAGTCTTCCTGTTTTCCAACAGATAAACTTTGCAGTATGCTTGTTTGGTTCTGTCAGGAAAAGTTTGGTCTGTCTAGCAGCATTAAGGCTTCGCCACCTGTCATTATTGAAAGCAATGACCAGGTACCCCGAGTTCATCCACCGTATTACATGAAATAGAATTCAATCGGTTTCTACATTCCTGAACGATTTTTGAAGTGATCAAAGTACTACTCAACACCCTCAATGCAGCTTGACTATCGCTATAGATTACGATGTGCTTGCCATTAAACCGCTCGTCAATCATCCAGGTTGCGCCTTTAGGATGGCGTACACTTCAGCCTGAAACACCGTTGGGTATAGTACCAAAGGAAAAGGCCACTTCTCGTTTTTAGGAGAGGTAGAAATAGACTCCTGCTGCGCATTCTTCTGGTTAGTCCCAGTTTTTTCTTCGTGTCAAGATATCTTCTACCAAGCAGATGTATGGAGATCTGAGAGTCGGAAGGCACTGCGAAAACTAAATACAGCTTTCCCAATGATTCTTCCAATGCTCTGTGCCCCACACGTCCATTGTTCTCCCATAGATCTAATCGAATTAGTCAATGAGCTGCTCTCATTGCAGTGCTCTGAATAAACAAATCCCAGAACTGAAAATTGAATAATGCATTCAGAGCTGCGCCGGATTTGGTGCTCATGGCACCGGTGATACCCAGACACATAGTTCTTTGCAGTGAGGCAAATTCTTTTGTTTCACTTTAACCCACCACACTACGGATGCATAAGCGAATATCGCCCTAATGATAGCAGCATATATCCACACTACCTGAGGCCTAAGTCCCCATGTCGGGTCAAAGATCCGCCTACACAACCCATAAGCTGTGAGAGCTCCTTTAATATTTATCTCTGCATGTTTGTTCCAAAGGAGCTTCTTGTCTAGAATAACTTTCAGATATTTCACTTCTTCGGAGAGTTGAAGGGTTGTACCCTTCATCTCTGGAAGGCAAAGCCCATTCAGTTTCCTCGTTTTTGTAAATAATACCATTGTGGTTTTATTTGGGTTTACTAAAAGTCTATGCCTGAGACTCCAACTGTCAATCAAATCAACGGCACGTTGTGTATTTCCACACACCATTCCGAGACCTCGACCAGCAACCAGCACATCCATGTCATCCGCATAAGCTTGAACGTCTATTGGCAGATTTTGTAGTACGCATAGTAGTGAGTTGATCAGCATACTCCACAGAAGTGGCAATAGCACACCTCCTTAATGGCAACCTTTCGTCGCTTCCGTTGTTAAGTAGCGATCAGCACCCACTTCACAACAATCTCTCCGTTAGCATAGCACTCAGCTCACCATACACGGTGAGATCCGGAAGTTTAGCTAGTCTTCATCTTTATTGCTTGTGCAAGCACGATTCAGAAGTCGTCTAGTTGATTTAGTGAGTCTCAGTAGTTCCCGGTTCCACCATGGAACCGTTTTACCACGTTGGCCTCGGGAAATGGGACATACCTCTTCAAAGCACTTTAAAAGTGTGCTATTTAGAGTTTTCGATTGATATTCTATCGCCAAAGAAGTCCTTAGTCGCCTAGGGAGCTCAACAAAAAGTTCATTGAACTTTGTCCAATCCCTTTTCCTAGGATTCTGTCTTTGTAACACAGGCTGTCGCCTGCAACAGTTAAACTAAATTCTAAATAAAGGTGATCTAAAAGTTTTTTTTTTTTGGGGGGGGGGGGGGGGGTAGGGTAGGTGAATGCATTTACGCACACAGTGTTGGACTCCCGATTCGGTACGTCGTCGGACTACCAACTAAACACCTCCCCATCGTCAGAGAGCTAGCCTGGAACCGTTTGTCACATTACTTCGGGCCAGCCCCCGAACTCTCCCGCCTTGCGGAGCCTTCAAACCAGGGAATTGCTTTCACCAACGGGAGGGGAGAGGAGGAAGGGAACTGTCAGTTCAAGGAACCCCTTGCCATCCGGCTCCTCCACCGGTCGAGTTCTATCTTCCTAGCAACGAGAAGGGCCCGAACGTAATGGACAACACGATTCCACCTGTCAGCAGTCCTCAGCATCTCTTCCACAATGTTGTCTGGAGAGAGATCCCCTGTGTTTAAATAGAGCTGCTAACGCACCCCATCCCACCTTCCACAAGAAAAAAAAGTGTGGTGGGCATCGTCCACAACTCCATTGCAAAACACACAATCCAGAGAACGCGCCTTTCCAATCTTGTGCAGGTAAGACTGAAAATTTCCATTCCCACTTAAAAATTGGGTGAGAAAATAGTCAGTCTCACCATGCTTCCGATTTAGCCACGCACCCAAGTTGCCGATGAGCCGCGCAGTCCATCTGCCTCTAGTTTAATTTTGCCAAGAGAGCTGCCACTGGTCTAGAGTGTGTTGCCGTTCTTCGCGAGCAACCACCTCCCTTGGCTCATCTCCCTTGCGCTTGTATATGACCTGACGCTCCCTAGCAAGAAGGGCAACGGGGATAACTCCCGCGATCACCATCACGGCCGGTTCAGAGACTGTGCGGTACACAGACGCCACTCGTAAAGCTCCACGTCTCTGTACTTGCGCGAGGCGTCTACGATATACCTCCTTATTAAGAGCGCCAGCCCATACCTCTGCGCCGTAGAGCAGGGCATACTGCGTTAAGCTCATCAGGAGACGTCGCCTACTAGACGTAGGACCCCCAGTGTTTGCCATTAGCCTACTTAACGCCTAAACTCCAGCCGCAGCCTTGTTCGCTGCTGCTTGGATTTGCTTAGAAAAGCTCATCTTTGAGTCAAGAGTCAACCCGAGGTACTGATTTTGACTCGATTATCGACTCGCCGAACGATATGGGACGCAGGGTCGGAATTCTCTTCTTAGTCAGGATGACTACTTCGGTTTTTTCCAGTGCAAGGTTGAAACCATGAGTAGTCATCCATCCGCTTACCCGTCGCATCAATATGCCGAGTCTGCTTTGCGCCTGTTCGACAGTGCGTCCAGCAACAAGCGCTGCGACATCATCTGCGTAGCCGACCAGGCGCGACTCTTCTGGCAGGTGATCTAAGAGTGAGACTTCATCTAGCACTCGCCAGTTTCTAATCAACTCTAATAACTTTCAAGTGCAGATTGTTAAGTCAATTACTTCACTTCTTCTTGGCCCCGCGAACATAGGGGCGCACTCTACGTTTGCGGTCATCAAACCAGCTAATGTGATACGCAGTCCCTCGGTCTCGAGGATCTTTCATCGAAGAAGATACTAATCCCCTTAGCTGGTCCAATAACACAGATTGTGTTAAGGCGAACCTATGGCTCTTGAACCAAAAATATATAAGGACAGTCCTGCCACTTTGCTAGCTTTGCTGCCAGTAGATAGGAAGAAGCTTTGATATGCTGCAGGTTAATTTGACTAACTCTTATGTTTGTAGCCATAAGTGCTATGAGTCTAAGTCTAATATGAAAACCGCCGCCAACTGAAAAGTCTGCTGCGTTCAGTGTGGATTTCACCGGAGTTATCAGTTTGTCCTCACCTTACGCAAAAAGTTCCGCTTTTTGCGTCCGATTTCTCTGGATATCGCACATTGGTGGTGTGGCAACGTCCATGTCCTCGTTCCCAAGAAACTTCGCCTTCTTTCGCAGTGCCTCCGTTGTTGTCGGCTTCAAGGCCTCCCAAGTTCACGCAGTTCGGGCTGCATGGATCTGTTTTCACATATCACACATACCACATACCATTCACAAACCAGTTGCGTCCACATTACTAGGTGTGCCTCGGCCACGACCCGAATTCTGAAAGTCACGGGTGGATTTGAAGTCTGTGACTCCCTACCACTTGGAGAATTACAATCCTTTCTTTCCATCTTCATGTATTTTTGGACACTCTTAGTGTAGTAGTAAACTACCGCAAGCATTCCCACCATGGCAAGGTGGTGTCCGAGGGGGAGACCACCTTATCCTTGCTCGAAGCTTATCACCTTATAGGACATTTTTTAATACCGTACTTGACTCGCATGTAATTATTTTTCAGATTTCCATCCAAGCTTGAAATCTTATCATTAGTTTATGTCTGATAGTTCCGATTAATTTTTTTTTATTTCGGAGATTGTGTAAAGCGGAACCTTATTAACGTCGGTCTGTCTCTTTGTTTTTTGTACAGATGAAAGGAATCGAAAGCCACAGTGTGGGACTTTAACCAACAAAGCCACGTCTCATCACCTGCTATGCCCCACACAATAGAAATAGCTCCAGCGGTCTAAGGGTAGTATAGGTACCAGGGCAAAACGTGGATTGGTACCCACGATGGAGCATAAAACCTGGGAAACGCCTGCTGAACCAACACCAACAGCTCCACTACCAAACCCTATCTCCACCTCCACGTGGTGATCGCTCGGAATTCTTTCCTTAGGAAAAACTGCAGACGGAGAAGGATGAAGCCAAGCCTCCCGCGGCTAAAAACGGGACAAAATGTATCAACTGGTCCTCCAGGATGGGGTTTGGGTATTGCTGAAAACCCTAGACGGAAAACCGATGTTACGAAGCTACAAAAGGAGCCTCGAACAGGATGGAACTTACAACGACGAACCCGGCAACGACAACGGATTAACGATTTGTGCATTTTCTCATAGAATGTGCGCTTGCTGTACAGATCGAATGCTGCAGAGCAGCTAGCCGGTACTCTGTCCCAATATAGGGCTGATGTAATAGTGTTACAAAGAGATGCGATGGACAGGGACCGGTTTCCTGGAAAAGAGCCACTACATCATATATTGTAGTAGCCATCCAGTAAACCATGTGCTCGGAGTAGGTTTCTTAGTCACTCAAAAAATGAAACCTGCTGTTATCGGCTTTGAAAATATAAGCGAAAGGCTATGCACTCTGTGTTTGCTTGGCAAATTTAGAAATATAATATAAGCCTCATAAACGTTCACACCCCTACAGAGGAGACTGCAGAGTCGGAGAAGGATACCTTCTACTGGGAAGTTGAGCGGACTCTCGAAGCCTATCCCCAGTATGATATCAAAATCATACTTGGAGATTTCAATAGTCAAGTAGGGACAAAGCCCGTATTCAGGCGATACCTCGGCTCTCATAGCTTACATAGGGATACCAATGATAACGGATTGTGCATTATCCAGTTAGCAACATCACACGAAATGGTTGTTGGAAGTATATGGTTTGCGCGGAAAGCGGTTCACAAACATACATGGGCCTCCCCAGACGGGACCACTTTCAACCAAATTGACCGCGTGCTGATTAAGCGCCGCCGCCTCTCAGCCTTGATGAATGTCAGAACATATAGGGGGGCCAATATAGACTCGGACCATTATCTCGTTGGAGCTCGAATTACGACAACAACTATAATCCACTCTGACAATCAGGTGAGATTGAATACTGAAGCCATCCACAACACAGCCCTCCGCGACACCTATAAGAGGGAAATGGATGCCGCTATTACCGCAGTCAACAGAGGACCTGGAGATGAAGCATCAACAAATGATCTTCGCAACCACCTGAAGAACATTATCATTGATACGGCCATAAACATACTTGGCCCCAGCCGCAAAAGGAGTCGGAACGCTGGTTTGACGATGAATATAAGCTGCAACAGAACGGAAGAATGCCGCATACCGAGTAATGTAGCATTCTCAAAGAAGGCGGGCACGCACAAACTCCGTCGAGCGGAGAAGCGTCTTCACAGAAGGAGAAAGGAAGCCTGGGAGAACCAAGGGGTCTGTGAACTCGAAAAGTACAAGAAGCAACCGCACCAGGCGCGAAAGTTTTACCAACAAGTCAGCAGGATGAAGCCTTATGCGCCTCGATGCTCATCCTGCCGAGACAAAGAGGGAAATCTGATTTCTGACAAAATGGGCATATTAGAGCGATGGGTTGAGTACTTTCATGAGCTACTGAACAACCAGAACATCGGCGAGTTAGAGGTCCCGCCAACTGAAGACGACGGACAAATACTGCCACCACCAAGTATAGGAGAAACAGTACGTGCAATTCATCGGCTAAAAAATTTTAAGTCGGCAGGAGCCAAGAGGTACGATCGCTTTTAAGGCCACGCAACTACTGCCCTATGCTGACGATATCGACATCATGGAAAGAGCGAACCGAGAAGTACAAACTGCCTTCATCCAGTTCGAGCAGGCGGCGCGAGATCCTGGGCTGTCCATCAATAAAGGCAAGACAACATATATGGTGGCATCGTCAGCACCGAAAACCAACCAACCAACAACATCAAACTGCACTGGCCAAACAGGAAGAATAAGGATAGAAGAATACAACTTTGAGACCGTTGATAATTTCTCCTATCTAGAGTCGAAAATCACAACCGATAACAGCTACGATGAGGAAATCTGTGCACGGTTGTTGTCAGCCAACAGAGCCTATTTCAGCTTACAAAAACTGTTTGCTCGAAGGGTCTCACCATTGGGTCAAAGCTCGAATATTTGCGGAACGATTCTCTTCACTTGCAAGGGTCCCCACCCTTTTTCTTACAAATCTCTGGCACGCGAGGAGAACGTACTGCAGGTCCTCTTATTCGCTTACACATTTAGGACAGAATGGGAAAACTACATGCCCAAAACGATGTAAATACCCTGTCAAGAAACTGGATGAAGTGATAGTGGACATCAGAAACTGGGCCAAGTTATAGTAGATATCTCCGTGGCTGCGAATAACTCGATGTAGGGCATTTGGAATCAGCCTGTGCGCCCTCCTCCCTTTATGGAAATCATCCCAACATCCCTGATAAATTCTAACCTCCTTTCGTAATTGCTCTTGGACGTTGTGGTCACCATATATATACCTTATAGCTTTACTGTCTGCCTGTCTGTCACACGCATTTTGCTCGTAAACGGCTGTAGAGATTGACACCAAATTTTGTGGAAAGGTGGAAACTGTGAACGCTCACATATACAATAAGTTATATCAGTCTATGTTGAATCTAAAGGGCTCCCCATGCATGCCTAAGGGGGGTGTAAATATACTCATATATCAAATGAAACGTCACGGTTAGTGGTTACCGAAGCCAGTCCTAAGTTTGACATTTGCTGGAAATTTAGGGAGTGCGGGGGGATGATCATTTCTTTAACGGACCCATTCTCCGAAACTACTCAACCGAAAAATCTAAAAAAAATCAGGAGGCTGCCACCGGATGGTGTCTTGACTCCAAAATTCCCTCCACGCCAATATCCATTCAAATAAAGATAATAATAGTTTGTTACTATAATTTTCAGTAATTAACTGAAAAGCTCCCCTTAAATTGATCATAGGATCACGAAATTTTGTAGCAATATAGGTTATAATATTGAACATGATCCTTGAACTATTACTAACAAAGTTATAATAGGTCAAAGTTGTCAATATCCCCCAAGGGATATTTCCACATAATACGAACTGGGTTTTAATATATCCAAATATTCACTCGAATGTTTTTTTAAAAGAAATACACAAAAACTTTCATACTTGAAGCGTTCAGCCTCCGGTTTCCCGACTCATTCTATCTGTTGTAAGTTAATTTGCTACCTAGTGTGAAGCGTATGAGGTTGATTATTATCATAACAGTGCCTTCCAGATCAAATTATTTGTGTAAATGGCCATACATGGAACTGCCATCCACTCATCGTTCCCCACATAGGGAAACAAAAAACCTTTTTTACCTGACGCGTCTAGCTTTCAATTGCCCGACTTATTTCGTTTGTATCCACTTATCATATTAAATTGTCGAAAGATGCAATTGTTTGTAGTTGGCTGCGGCGTCGCGGCGGTTGTGCTGAATGTAGTCCAGCGTCGCGAATGTGATCATACCGTAAGGGTAGCTTTAGAGTAGTGACCGACCCAGGACCTATTCTTCGAGCACTCTTCTTTTTGTTAGCCTTTTTCCTGTTCACAAGTGCAAACACAGCAATTCCCTGATCTGGATGCAGTTGTAAAGTTTTGAAATCCCCATTTAACGTATCATGCCATCGTTGTTTTGCTGCTCTTGGCCACTGAATTCTCGCAAGCTCGAATTACATTACCGTACCATCTAAACCGCTTCTCTCCTAATTTTTCTCCCGATCGGTGCAACCCGATATCGATCCTCATTTCGGATGCGATTAAAGCTTCTCACGTCACTAATTCAACGCAACATTTTCGCTTCCATTACCGCAAGACGTATCTTATAGTCGGCCAACACTAAGAACCATAAAGGGCCCTCTGATGGTTTCCAAGTCTTCTAGGGGGCCTAAGTCGATGTCAGAGGAGCGTTCTATTGACGGAATAACCTCTGATGATTAGCTGAGTTAGGGGTCTTATTACATGCCGCCATTGCGCTGAGTTGAAAGCATTGCTCACGTCGACAGTGATGATATAGCGCCCTATTTTTTGCTGCATCCGCCGTTGATCGGCCAGCGTGAAAACCATTCTATTGTGTGGATATATCTTCTGCTTCCTCTACAAATAGTAGCAGCCTGTTGCATATAATGCGCTGAAACAGCTTTTCAATACCGTTCAGTAGACAAATGGGGTGATACAACGATGGCTCACCATGTGGTTCTCCACTCTTTGGTAGCAGCTCTAGCATTTGCGTTTTTCATTGATTCGGAAAGATGCCTCCCGTTTTTGGAAATTTTCCTTTCACACTCGGTAGACCATGCATTCAAGTCTCCTGTGATGATAAAAGGGGATCATAAACTTGCGTCTAACACTGGTTCATGTAATATTCGTTGTCTTTTCCTATGTACGCTTTGTTAATAGTCGTCACGTCCACCTCGAGCTTTTGCGCTGACATGCATCTTGCACAACATGCATTCAGGATCAGTCTCACACACCGCCTGCATTAATTAGATCTATCGTGTTTTATGCTGCATGGTCTTGCTATATGTGTGTACTCCAGACATCTAAAATACTCTCTACCGAATCCTACAGGCAACCCATGTGATATTAACTTTGTCAGATTCCAACAACTTGTTTGCCCAAACTGTCGGCGAACTGCATTTTGGGCACCGTCGTATCTGGCCTTAACGATCCGGTTCATGTTGTACGTATGTATGGAGGAATCGGACTTAATATGCGATCCGAGAATTAAAAGTCGTTGCAGGTGTCGACAAAAAGTATGTACATATATACACATATACATATAACCTTGAAAGATATCTCTAAATCAGAAGAATTGTTTTGTGAAGAAAAAGCACTTGAAAGCAAAGACACCCTTTTCTTCTTCTGTGCTTGTGTCGGCTAACTGCCCGCATCTGTATCGGACATAATATAGGCAAATATCAGTTTCAGATAAATGGCTGTTTCAGACAAAGTCTGTTTCTATATCAGACAAATTTTTAAACTTGTCTTAGACATCAGATGGTCAGTATCAGACAACAGGGAGGCAGATGTCAGATGTCAGGCAGATGCATATAAACAACAGTCGCTTACGAGATACCCATACATAAATATTTTAGTTTCACAAATTGGGTACGAGTATTTCCAAATGGACCGGATTATTGCCTAGCTCACAGTGCACAC
This sequence comes from Hermetia illucens, assembly GCF_905115235.1. Taxonomy (NCBI): domain Eukaryota; kingdom Metazoa; phylum Arthropoda; class Insecta; order Diptera; family Stratiomyidae; genus Hermetia; species Hermetia illucens. The sequence continues at coordinate 84,922,227 of NC_051850.1, read as the reverse complement.
ATATGGAGTTTTTACAGCCAACACACTGGTATGTATATTTATATGTGTACGAATTGCAAAACAACCCCTCACGCACGCATAGATTATCCGAAATTGAATATTAGGTGTAGTTTGGGGGGCGGGTGGAGGGAATAAGCATGGCACTGACACGTTTGAGTGGGAAGTTCGCTTACAAGACGATACAAATGGTTACTCTACCAGCTTGCGTGAGCAACTATGCATAGGACGTAGTTACTTTTGGCTTTTGGTTTTCTGCTTTGAGTATACTTCCCATAGAAGCACAGGAACGGTTTTACCAGTCAAGACGAAATTCAGTACAATTTTTTTTAACCAAATATAGCCATGTGTGGAAACAAATGAAGGGTTTCGATTAGTACTTTTCTAAGCAGGTATTAGCTTTGACATTGGTTGCAAAAGGGGTCCGAAAGAGACTGAAACTGCTAGTGAGCAAGGTGATTTTCATTTTGTGGGTGCGACCTAAGCGCCTTGCCAGGAGTGTGGCCCGCAACCGGCCTATCCAAACGTTTCATCAAGAATGATGTCAAGCTAATCTGTTTGAATTTCTTTACATTAAAATAATCTTCTTTCCCAGGCTTCGGTTTGAATCTTAACCTTTTGCCAAGAGGTACGCACGTAGTCCAAAACAACACACGCTACAAAAATATTTGTTAGCAATCGCTCTAAGTGTTCTATGCCTTCCCTTAGCATCGCCGGGTAGATGCCATCTATGGCAAGTGCCCTGAAGTGTTCAAAACACAATATGGCAACTCTCACCTTTTCATTGGTAACAACCGTTCTTCCATTTCTCTCACCAGTTCTCCCGGATGGTGTGCTTTCAACAGGGTCTGTATTGATTCCAGTCTGGAGTTCGTAACGTGGCCGGCACATCCCTTTTAACGACTCTGCCTGCAAAACCCTCAAGTCTTTCTTTCGACGTCCGATTTCTCACAGCGCGCTCTAAAGGAATCTCGTTTCGAACATTTAACGAGCCTCTTCTAGCCAGTCTTCATTCTTAGTGCGTTTACGAGTTTTTGCAGTTCCCGGTTCCACCAAGGAACCGTTTTACTGCTTTAGCCTCGGCAAATAGGACAAACCTCTTCATAGCACTCGAAAAGTATGCAATTCAGAGTTTTCAATTGATCTTCAAGCGAGAAGGAGTCCTTAGTCGTCTAGGCGGCTTCATTTCACTGACAAGAAGTTTATTGAACTTTATCCAGTCCGTCTTCCTAGGATTCCGTCTTTGTATTACAGACAAGTCCCCTTTACTGATCCACTGCCAAAAACTTTGACCCTTGCACTGAAAAATAGTAGTCCTGCAGCTTTGTCAGCCTCCCTGCCAGCAAATAGGAAGAGTCTTTGGCATACCAGCGGTTAATTTGACCCATTTTTATGTTCGTCGAATGTGTAATCGAAAACAGTTTGCAGGGAATGCCATGGCGTGTGACCGTGCTTTTGTTTGTTTTTTTAGAAACTCCATGCGAGGATTTTGCCACTGTATGCACTATCCCCCGGGCGCAGCTTTACTGTGGAGAAGCACACCGAAAATGCTGCAATTTGCCCTTGTGTGAGTCGAACAGGATGTACTTTGAGACCAAGATTTCGTCCAGACACTGACTTTTTTCAGATTTGTCGGTTTTGAGAACGAAACTTATTACACTTTTTAGTGGTCAAATTTTGAGCGCTCATTCCCTTACATTTCACCCGATATCAAATATAGGACCAGTTTCGAAAAATACTAATTGAGCCCTTCATTTGATTCCCCACGCTGCCACATTCTGTGAAAAAACTGGTGCACCCTCCATTCCCCCTTCAACTTAACACGTAATGGCGCCATTTGCCATACGTAAAGGGAACAACAGACTACACGCTCCCGTCAATGTTTGTGATAATCGGTCCAGCCGTTTCCAAATAAATCGGGTGTGACAGACAGGTAAACACTCGGACAGGCAGACACCGACTCGATTCTAATAAGGTTCTCTTTCACACAAAACCTTAAAAAGTGGAGCACCATTTGGTGACTGTCCCTGAGCACATTCAGACTCAACCCCAGACGTTTGTGGATTTGTCCTTGCTGGCATCCATGAACTTCAGTGTCCCAAGTCCCAATCCGCATTCTTTTCACCCAACATGAGGATGATTTCCCCTTCCCTCCTTACCAGGTAACCAACTTCCGACATATTCTGTCCTACAAACTTGGTCGACCGTCAGAATTTCTTCGGGTGTTCCTTCCCTGGTGATTGACGGCATAACAGCCAAAAGACCCAAGGGCGAAGAGCCGCTGTGATGTTGTTGAGCGACTCTTAACCGTGTTGGGTACTGTCTTCGTATCCCTGGGGTCCCATCAAAAGAACTTGAAATATTATCCCCAATTCTGTTACCACGAGTGCTGGGGAGAGAGCCCCAATGTTGCAACGCCTCATGGTAGGCAAGGTATTTGCGTCACTGCAATTCATGCGATAGGTGCGTCGATTCCTTCACTCCGGATTACGGATTTGTTTAGGAGGTTTACTTCCCCTGAAAGGGAAGAATAGGTAAGGCAAGACGAACACAAACGGAAACGTTCTGCTTGTCCGCGGTTACTTATTTTCAAAATTAAAATGCGATATTTGCAACTGAGCCCGTATTCAGGCGATACGTTGGCTCCCATTGCTTACACGAAAAAACAAATGATAACGGACTGCGGACTATTCAATTAGCAGGGTCACACGAAATGGTTGTTGGAAGTATCTGGTTTGCGCGGAAAGCGGTCCACAAACATACGCGGGCCTCTCCAGACGGGGCCACTTTCAACCAAACTGACCACGTGTTGATCGAACGCCGCCACCTCTCAGCCTTGATGAATGTCAGAACATATAGGGGGGCCAATATACACTCGGATCACTGTCTCGTTGGCATGGTGCTCCGAGCTCCTGGAATCTCCTCTGACAATCAGGTGAGAGTGAATACTGAAGCTATCCTCAACGCAACCCTCCGCGACACCTATAAGAGGGAAATGGATGCCGCAATAACCGCAGTCAACAGAGGACCTGGAGATGAAGGATCAACAAATGATCTTCACAATCACTTGAATAACGTTATCATTGATACGGCCATAAACATACTTAGCCCCAGCTGCAAAAGGAGTCGGAACGGGATAGGAAATCATCCCAACTGTTTGACGATGAATGTAAGCTAGCAACGGAACGGAAGAATGCCGCATACCGAGTAATGTTGCATTCTCGATAGAATGGACATATTAGAGCGATGGGTTGAGTACCTGATGAGCTACTGAAGAACCAGAACATCGGCGAGTTAGAGGTCTCGCGAACTGAAGACGACGGACAAATACTCCCACCACCGAGTTCAGGAAAAACAGTCCGTGCAATTATCGGCTAAAAAATCATAAGCCGATGGAATTACAGCCGAATTGGTTAAATATGGAGACGACCAGTTACACCAAGTGGTTCATCAACTTATGCTCAAGGTACGGGACAGCGAATCAATGCCTGGCGATTGGCAGCGAGGCATTATCTGTCTCATACATAAAAAGGGTGATATTTGATATCTCCCACAGTGCAGCAATTATAGAGGTATCACGTTGCTGAGTACCATCTATAAGATATTCTCCTCTATCTTGCTAGACCGGATAGCTCCATATGCGCAGAACATCATTGGTCCATACCAAAGAGGCTTCACTCCAGGCAAATCAGCAACAGATCAGATTTTCTCTCTGCGGCACGCGATGGAAAAACTGCTGGAATATGGACAACAGTTGCACCATCTCTTCATCGACTTTAAAGCCGCCTATGATAGCAGAGCCAGGGTAAAACTGTACACGACCATGAGAGAATTCGGTATCCCGACGAAATTAATAAGACTTACTAGGCTGACCCTGACCAATGAGCGAAGCCCGATAAAAGCAGCAGAATCACTCTCAAGACCATTCAACATCAACAACGGTCTACGACAAGGGGATGCCCTATCATGCGCCCTTTTCAACCTGGCCCTCGAAAAAGTGATCCGTGATGTTGATGTAAATGCAAGAGGTACGATCCCCTTCAAGTCCACCCAACTACTGGCCCATGCTGACGATATCGACATCATGGGAAGAACCACCCGAGACGTACAAACTGCCTTCATCCAGATCGAGCAGGCGGCGCGATATCTTGGTCTGCACATCAATGAAGGCAAGACAAAATATATGGTGGCAACGTCGGCTCCAAAGACGAATCAACCAACAACATCAAACCGCTCTGGTCAAACACGAAGAAGAATAAGGATAGGAGAATACAACTTTGAAACCGTTGACAATTTCTCATATCTAGGGTCGAAAATCACAACCGATAACAGCTACGATAATAAGTCCGCGCACGATTGTTGTCAGCCAACAGAGCATATTTCAGCTTACAAAAAGTAACGCTCGAAACGTCTCACCATAGGGTCAAAGCTCTTACTGTACAAGACTATGATCTTACCAGTCCTCATGTATTCCTCGGAAACTTGGGTTCTTAGCAAGAAAAATTGCGAACTCTTGGCCGCGTTCAAGAGAAGAATCCCCCAAGAACTTTTGGCCCCCTACATGGGGATGGACAATTCCGTAGCCTATACAATGACGAAATCTAAGAGCGATACCATGACCGTTCGATTGTGGATAAAACCTGGCTCAATAGGTTACGGTGGGCGGGTCATCCGTATGGATGAGGATGATCCCACCCGGAAAGTCTATAAGGGCAATATCTATGGTACAAAAAGAAGACGAGGCAGACCCTGCCTAAGATGGAGCGATGGCGTGGGCCAGGACGCCAGGCAGCTTTTAGGGATATCGAATTGGTGGACCTCGGCGCAAAACCGGGATGTCTGGAGTTCCTTATTAAGGCAGGTCTAGACCGGATACCGGTTGTTGCGCCGTTGATGATGATGATGATGATGATTCGCAGCTGACCCGGTAGGCCATGTCATAATCCGCAACCCATGACACGCGCTTGGTCGCACGCAGCTCTGCGTTTGCCACTAAGGTCGGGACTAACCTGGTGCGCCAGGTATATATATACATAAATATATAAAGTTTAAAAAGCCCACGGACCCTCTTCCCGCCCAACCGGACCGAGGGGCGACCAATCTAAGGATGGACTGAAGGCAACGTCGAAAGGCCCGCATCATAGCAATGATGCGTTTTAACGTAAAAATCGTAACGGAAATCGGGTTATGAACGCGTCATGTAGTCGATGTTTGTACACTGATGGATTCCGTTCCAAATCCGTGACACGGTAATAGGCGCGGACAATAAATTCGTTGAGTTGGTTCGTCCAAACCATACGACGCCTAGGTCTCCCGTCCCTGGTGGTTGACAGCATAACCGCCAAAACATCCTAGGGCGAAGAGCCGCTCTGATGTTGTTGAGCGACTCTTAACCGTGTTGGGTGTTGTCTTCGTGTCCCTGGAGTCTCATGAAGGAATTTGAAATATTGTCCCCAATTTTGCTCCCACGAGTCTTGGGGAAGCAGCCAACCCTGCAGCAGAGCCCCAATGTTGCAATGCCTCATGGTTACCTCCAAAGGTAGGGAAGGTGTTTAGAGGGGAGCTGCTGAAATACAGTGTAACGTCACTGCAATCCATCCGATAGGCGCGTCGATTCCTTCACCCCGGATTACGGATTTGTTAAGGAGGTTTACTCCCCTGAAAGGGAAGACTCGGTAAGGGAGGACGAACACAAAGGGGAACGTTCATCTTGTCCACGGCTACTTATTTGCAAAATTAACTTGCGATATTTGTAGCTGACCAGGTAGGTCATGTCATTATTCGCAACCCGTGACAGGCGTCTGGTCGCATGCTGCTCTGCGTTTGCTAATCAAGTCGGGGTTAACCTGGTGCGCCAGGTAGGTATATAGTTAAAAAGGCCCACGGACTCTCTTCCCGCCCAACCGGACCGAGGGACGACCAACCTAAGTATCGGCTGAAGGCAACATCCAAAGGCCCGCATCACAGCGATGATCCGCTGTAACGCAAAGTGTGTGCGACCATGCGAAAATGTATTGCTAGATCAAGATTGTCGCAGACACTTCAAGTAATGACGCGGTGGTTCTACACTACAGAGACACGGATCTTAAATCTAAGACAGAACGGTCAAGACTAAAACCCACTAGGGCAGATTTTTACCGGACAGGACTCTTCGGACTACAGCACAGGTTGGAAGGATAACCGCTTTTTGCAGCTCCATGTACAGTCCAGCCCTAAGATCGAGCGTTTCCAGCGCTTTATGTAAGCTGAAATTACCACTGGGACTACTTCGATCTTTTGTAGTCTCCAAGTCTGCTTCATATCTTCTGCCAAGGGGCCGTAATTCCGGATTTTAGCATGCTGATCTTCAAGAGTGTGTGGCGCATCAGGGTTCGCGGCATTCGAAATTTATTTCGAATGTTGCGAATACGAGCGGATAGATGGCGCACGGAACTCTCCACGTTTTTTTAGAACTCGCCACGGGAATGGAGAGCTAGCGGTGAGAATGTGCCGTTGGTTGGGGGCAGAAGGACCGCATAGTCGCATAGAGAGCATTAGTCGACCATTTGTTGGAGGCTTCGATGCCAATGCCTGACAACAACAAATTTTTGATATGACCTCCGTGAATGGGTTTCTCTTTCCACATGTCGATCTTCTGTTGAACTGAAGTGACATTCGACATCCTTTTCAAGTTCAAAGGAACAGCTCAGTTTTCAGGACAAGATCCGGACGCATTTACGATAGTTCGCAAGTTTTCTTGCTAAGAAAATCATTGTCTTGTACAGTAAGAGCGTTGACCCTACGGTGAGACGTTTCGAACCAAATAGTTTTTAAGGTTTTGTTTTTACACAAAATGTTAAAATCAGTTTATTGTCTGTCTGTCTGTCCGTCACACGCATTTTTCTCGAAAACGGTTAAAGCGATTGACACCAAATTAGTAGTACATTACTATTATTTTTAGTAATTGGTACGTTCACCGTACAATCATGAAATTTTAGAGCAATATAGGCTACAGTACAGAGCATAATCCTGCCAAATTTGCTGAAAATAGCACTATTACTAACAAAGTTATACTACGTCAAAGCTGTCGCTTCTCCGCAAATTCAAGACTATGAATCTCAATATCACATAATATGTGCATATTTAACGTGCTACATATTAATGGGACAAATGCAGACACAAATCTCTTTATAAAAGAAATACACAAAACCTTTCATACCTGAAGCGTCTAGCTTCCGGTTGCCGACTTATGGTAAGCTGAAATAGGGTCTATTGGCTACCAACAATTGTGCGCGGATTTCATAGTCGTAACTGCTATCGGTTGTGATTCTCGACCCTAGTTAGGAGATATTATCAACAATCTCAAAGTGGTAGTCTCCAATCTTCATTCTTCCCGTTTGACCACTACGGTTGGATGTTATTGGTTGATTGGTTTTTGGTAATATTATTGCCGCCATATATTTTGTCTTGCCTCTACTGATATGCAGTCCATGATCTCGCGCCGCCTGCTCGATCTGGGTGAAGGCAGTTTGTACGTCTTAGGTCCTTCTTTCTGGTTGTTCAGTAGTTCATCAAAGTACTCAACCCATCGCTCCAATATGCCCATTCTGTCGAAAATCAGACTCTTTGTCTAGGCAGGATGAACATCGAGGTGTGTAAGGTTTCATCCTCCTGATTTGTTGGTAAAGCTTTTGCGCCTGGTGCGGTTGCTCCCTGTATTTTTAGAGTTCTCCCAGGCTTCCTTTTTCCATCTGTGAAGTTGCTTCTCTGCTCGCCGGAGTTTGTGATAAGTATCCGCCCGTGCCCGCGTCCTTTGGGAATGCGTTACACGGTATGCAGAATTTTTCCGTTAATTTGCTAGCTTATATTCAACCAGCGGTTCCGACCCTTTTTGCGGCTGGGGCCAAGTATGATTGTGATCGTATTTATGATAACGTTCTTTGGTGATTGTGAACATCATTTGTTGATGTTTCATCTCCAGGATCTCTGTTGTCTACGGTTATTGCGGCATCCATTTCCCTCTTATATGTGTTACGGAGCGCTGTGTTGTGAATGGCGTTAACTCCCACATGATTGCCAGAGGGAATTCTGGGTGGTGTTCTTATTCGAGCTCAAAGCACCATGCCAACGAGATAGTGATCCGAGCCTATATTGATCCCCTATATACTTTGACATTCATCAAGGCTGAGAGGTGGCGGCTTTCAATCAACACATGGTCAATTTGGTTGAAAGTGGTCCCGTCTGGAGAGGCCCACGTATGTTCGTGGATTGCTTTCCAAAAAAAACAGGTACTTCCAACAACCATTTCATGTGACACTGCTAATTGAATAATCGGCAGTTCGTTATCATTTGTATTTCGATGTAAGCTATGGGAGCCAACTTCTTCTTTTTCTTCTTTTTCTTCAGCCTTTGTCCCGTTCACAAGCGGGGTCGGCTCGTCGTGATCGGCTTCGCCATTTGGCTCTATCAAATGCCTGATCTGGGTGCAATCTCGAGGCTTTCAAATCCCCATCCAGCGTATCAAGCCACCGTTGCTTAGGTCTGCCTTTTGGTCGTTTACCATCGACTTCGATGTTCAGACCAATCTTTGCAAGTGAATTCTCGTTTGCACGAATTGCGTGACCATACCATCGAAGACGCCTCTCTCGCAACTTTTCCACGATCGGTGCAACCCCATAACGATCGCGGATATCCTCGTTTCGGATGTGATCTAAACGTGTGACGCCACAAGTCCAACGTAGCATCTTCGTCTCCATTACCGCGAGACGCCGTTCATTGTCTTTTATGGTCGGCCAACACTCAGAACCATAGAGAGCGACTGGACGGACAACATTGCGGTAAATTTTAGATTTGAGACGTTCGTTGATACGTCGATCACAAAGGACACCAGTTGTGGAACGCCACTTCATCCAGGTTGCGTTAATGCGTGAAGCAATTTCATAACGCAGCTCTCCATTGGCTGATAGCGTTGACCCGAGGTATTTAAATCGCTCAGATCTGGGCAGATCACTGCCGCTGACAGTGATTGTGCCTGTTTCATGGGGATCGGTCGTCAAAAATTCAGTTTTGTTTAAATTCAATCTGAGACCGTGTTGCATGAGGCGATCATTCCATTTTTGAACAAGTTGCTGGAGATCATTTTTGCTATCAGATGCTAGGAAAACATCATCTGCATAAAGCAGTGTGTAGGGCGCTGGACGTTGGATATCCCGTGTGACGGTGTCCATAACAAGGACAAAGAGGAGTGGTGAGAGGGCACTTCCTTGATGAACTCCAACAGAGACACGAAGCGGTTTTGATACACCCGCCATACTTCGAACTTTACTTTTCGGATCGTGGTAGAGCAATTGAACCCAGCGCACGAGTTCTTCTGGCACGAAGTGTTGTCGTAAAGCATACCAGATGAGTTCGTGTGGTACACGGTCAAACGCTTTCTCTAGATCCAGAAAGGCAATGTAAAGAGGGCGATGCTTCTCACGGTGTTTCTCCATGAGTAACCGCGCAGCGTGTATTGCGTCAGTAGTTCCGCAGTTCTTGACAAATCCAGCTTGATTCACGGTTATTTCAACGATTTCGCGAATACGGTTGTCAAGAATGCGTTCAAAAATCTTCATGGTATGGGAAAGTAACCGGATCGGACGGTAATTTGAACATTCTGCTGGACTACCTTTCTTTTTCCATATTGGAACAGTGGTACTTTCTTGCCAGTCAGATGGTGTTCTTCCTTCCTGAATAACCCGGTTAAAGAATTCACTCAGCCACGGTGTTGGGTCCCAGCTCTTTGCTTTCCAGAGCTCAGATGCGATGTCGTCAGGTCCTGTTGCTTTCCCCGATTTCATTTGTTTTATTGCCTCCTCGACTTCAGTTGCGCTGACTGGTGGAACTGCTCCAAATGTCGGCAATGATTGTGGAAGTGGAGGATGAGCAAATTCTTCAGTTGAAATCTGCTCGAAGTATTCTCGCCATCTATCCGTCGCGGCTCGACGATCAGTAAGCAAAGTACCGTTCTTGTCATTAACACAACAGAAGTGTTCGATATCCTGTGTGCGTTTATCACGGCTTTTAGCAAGTCGGTACAGATCTCTCTCGCCATCCCGAGTGTCCAGTTTATCGTAAAGATTTTTGAAATGGTTCGCTCGGGTGACAGCGACCGCTTTCTTTGCTTCCCGGTTGGCATTCTTATAAATTTGCCAATTAGCAGGCGTTTTATCGTCGAGAAATTTGTGGTAGAGGCGTTTCTTTTCACGGACCTTCATTTCAACATCATCATTCCAAAGCCAAGTATCTCGGTTGATGTACCGCTTACCCGGCTTGGTGACCCCGAGGGTTGCAGAGGCCGCTTTGTGGATCGTGTCTTTCATTTGGTTCCATGATTCTTCCACATTCGTAATGGTTGGCAATCGCATGAGTGAGACCGCTTCTTCGTTCTTCTCACCAAATCGCCACCATTTAATGCGCGGCGGGCCAGTGCGTTCCTCACGCCGTTTTATCGGTGGCTTAATTCGCAGGACAGCAATCAACGGCCGATGTTGAGGTGCGATGGTCTCATAGGGAACGACTTTGCAATCAGTGACAGTGGTAAAATGTTGACGTCTTATGAGAATATAGTCGATTTGCGTTTTATTGTTCCCACTATAAAATGTGGGAAGATGAGACAATCGTTTGATGAACCATGTATTCATAAGTACAAGGTCATGGGTGTCCGCAAAATCGATTATACGCTCGCCACCTTCGTTGCGCGCTCCGAACCCCTTTCCCCCATGGCACCTATTACCGTCTGCCTTTTCAGCCACATGACCGTTAAGGTCGCCGGCAATGATTATGTAATCGTCAGCAGGCACGTGACAAGTCTTTTCATCGAGAAGTTGCCAGAAGGCATTTTTCTCGGCATCAGGTCGGCCTGTCTGTGGTGCATACGCGGTGAAGAAGTGAATAGTGCGATCAGCTGATATAATGGTGAGCTTCATCAGCCGATCATCAAATCGTTCGACTTCTTTAATGGCATCACGGAAACCCTCTGAGATGGCAATGCCAACACCATATTGAGTGTGTGGGTTACCAAAATAGAGAAGTTTGTAGCCATTTTTACCGCGTTCGCGTTCAATGTCGCAGCTTTTGGAACCAGACCATCGGGTTTCTTGCAGTGCGCAGATGTCAATGCACCTTTTCCGAAGGGCTCTTGCGAGTTCCTCGGTCTTTCCAGTTAGGGTACCAACATTTAGCGTGCAGACACGTATTTGTTTTGCTCGTTGTGTGCGGACTAACTTGCTTACGTCCTGACGCCGTCCATGCGTCAAGAACCCTTGCCCATTTCTCGACAGGACCGGGGCCCGTCCTGCCGCGTCGACTGAGGTGGACGCCCTAGCATTTCTCCGAGGCCTGTGACTTAATCCGATCATCATGTTTGTAACGACATTCTATGCATTTTCTTGGTCGACCTGTCGCGGGGCCTGTCACCAAGAGAGATCAGGTAGGATTTAGCATAGTGGAATAACTCCAACTAAACTCTATTTATCTCTTTCCCTGATCTCAGCATTTTATTTTTGTTTTACTGAGGATAGTACAGAGTACGTTGCCTCAAACCCTCCTCCTTTACCTGGGCTTGGGACCAGCATACTATGTTAATAGCATGGCGGAGTTCTATGGGAGCCAACGTATCGCCTGAATACGAGTTCTGTCCCTACTTGGCTGTTAAAATCCCCAATTATGATTTTGTTATCATATCTGGGACCGGCTTCGAAGGTTCGTTTTACTGCCTCGTAGAAGGTATCCTTCTCCGACTATGCAGTCTCCTCTGTAGGGGCGTGAACGTTCATCAGGCTTATATTTCTAAATTTGCCTCGCGAGTGCAGAGTGCATAGCCGTTTGCTTATGTTTTCAAAGCCGATAACAGCAGGTTTCATTTTTTGGCTGACTAAGAAACCTACTCCGAGCACATGATTCACTAGATGACCGCTATAATAGATGGTGTAGCGACTCTTCTCCAGGAAACCGATCTCTGTCCAACGTATCTTCTGTAACCCTGTTTCATCAGCCCTATAATGGGATAGGGTATCAGTTAGCTGCTCATCAGCTTCATCTCTGTACAGGGAGCGCACGTTCCATGAGAAAATGCGCAAATCGTTATTCCGTTGTCGTTGCCGGGTTCGTCGTTGTATAATCCGTCCAGTCCGAGGCTCCTGTTGTGGCTTCGTAACTTCGGTTTTTCGTGTAGGGTTGTCAGCCTTACGCAACCCCCAACTTGGAGAACCAGTTGGTACAATTTGTCCCGTTTTTAGGCGCGAGAGACTCGCCTTCATCCTTCTCCGTCTGCTGTTTTTTGTTAAGCAAGAGCTCCCAGCGGCCACCACGTGGAGGTGGAGATAGGGTTTGGTAGTAGAGCTTTTGGGGTTGGTTCAGCAGGCGTTTCCCACCTTTTATGCTCCATCGTGGGTACCAATCCACGTTTCGCCCTGGGACCTATACTACCCTTTGACCACCGGACTATACATAGAGATGCAAAAAGTTGTTCTCCTTGCAACCTGTGCTGTATTCCGAAGTGTCCTGTCCGGTAGCGATCTGATCTAGTGGGCTTCAGTCTTGATTCGTACTGTCGTACATCCATTCTATTCAAGATCCATGTCTCGGTAGTGTAGAACCACTGCGTCATTGCTTGGAGTGTTTGCGACAACCGGGATATAGGAATACATTTTTGCACGGTCGCACACACTTTGCTTTGGAAAGCATCATCGCTGTGATGCGGGCCTTTGGATGTTGCTTTCAGCCCATCCTTAGGTTGGTCGACCCTAGGTCCGGTTTGACGAGAAGAGGTCCCCTGGGCTTTTTTGGGTATATATATATTTCGCCGAGTATGAGCAGATACCTGCCGCTCTTGTTTTGGATGCGAGAGGGCGTTAGCCGACCATAATAGCAGGCGATTTCAATGCGTGGGTTTTTGAATGGGTCAACTGGTCAACTAATCTGAGAGGACGTGTTCTCCACGAAACACTTACGTAGCTAGATGTCGTACGGGCGAATGTTGGGGCTTCGTACACTTTCCGGGGAATGGGCCTGCGGTCTATATTGGACCTGACATACGTGAGTGCCACTTTAGGCAGTAGGGTCACTTGGCTTGCCAGTGAGGACTATACTCACAGTGACCACTAGGCAATCTGCATAGAAATCGATTGAGCTCACGCATTCACACATTCACACTGAATGCCGGGTGGTATGGTCGGCTGAACAGCGAAAGTTTTCAAGCGGGACACGTTTTCTGTAGCGCTCAAACCCAACATGTCCCTGAATGGTACGGCTTGAGATAAAGCCACCCAAATCACCCGATGTGTGGCGGAAGCATGCGATGCTACTATTCCCAAAAGGCGATTGCTTCCCAGTAAGCAACTCAACTACTGGTGGAACAACGAAATCGCAAGTTTGCGGGCCTCATGTTTTCGGGTAAAGAGGCTTGGCTAATTTCTGGTGGCTGCTGTGCCGTGTTGGCGCTGAATGTCAAAAACGCATTCAACTCGACAAACTGGAACAAAATTAAAGGGACGTTGGCTCACATAGGTGTACCCGGGTATTTAGTGAATTTAGAATTTACCTCTCAGAGAGGAATCCCTGGTACGGGCCAAATGAGGGCCCCAAAGAATACATTGTCACAGCCGAGGTACTACAAGGATCAGTACTTGGTCCCCTGTTGTGGAATATCATGTATAATGGGCTGCTTGCTCTTCCCGTCCCAAAGGGGACTACGATTGTCAGCTTTGCTGACGACCTAGTTGGGGTTGTTGCAGCAATACATAGAAGATGTGGAGGTCTACGCGACGGAAACAGTGAGAGAGAGAGGTAAAGCCCTCTCTTCTAAGGGCCCGGCTGACCTTGGCGGATGCGAAAACGGAAGCGGTCTTAATAACGAACCACAGGAGAAATAACACTGTGAAAGTGGAAGTCGGTGGATATTCGGTTGTATCAATCCCGTCTATCAAATACCAGGGGATGATAATTGACACCGAATTGAGCTGGAGGGAGCGCCTAGAATATGCATGTCAAAAGGCAGCCAGTGCCACCACGGCACTTGCAAAAATATTGTCGAATATTGGTGGGCGGAAACACTGCCTCAGATTGGTGCTAGCTGGAGTGGTGCGTTCCATCCTGCTCTGCTTATCATTTGTGTGAGCAGAGGCGCTTGCAAACTTTCAGAGACGGCGCCAGATGAACTTGGTTTACCGGATGATAGCTTTGAAGGTTTTGCAGTGCTTTTAGAACGACATCAGATGAGGCAGTATTGGTACTGGCGGGCATGATCCCTGTCGACATTCTGGCCAAAGAAATCAGTGTTCTGTACAATGCAAGACATATGGAGGGGAATGCACAGCGTAGAAATGCGGCAAGGTCAGAATCGCTTGATCTCTGGCAACGCAGGTGGGACGAGTCTACGAAAGGTCGGTGGACGCACAGGCTCATTCCCAACATTGGGGTGTTGCCTGAGTGGGGAGACCAACTACCACATTACCCAGTTCCTCACAGGACACAGTGGTTGCTACAAGCAGTATCTCCACCGCTTTGGGTTGGATGATTCTCCGAATTGTCCCAGATGCGATGGCATACCGAAGGATTCAGAGCATGTAATGTTTCACTGCCCAAGATTTGGAGAGCAGGAGCTTAAAGCAGATGCTGGGCAGGGGCGTGACCCCGGAGAACTTGGTTGCGGAGATGCTGAAGTCCGAGGAGAAGTGGCTTACGGTTTGCCCCGCAATCATGTAAATGCAGGAGCAGTTGATGAAGTAGTTTGAAAAAAATATGATGGAATATTTTGGTTTTTTAGCCATATACGATTGCGCGTAGAAAGTTTCTCACATAAGATCACCACAAAACCTTGACTTGTTAAACTTAAATTGAATGCCTTGCTATGTGGAAACGCAACGTTGGATTAAATACAACATTCACATGATAGCCTTCTGCTCTAACCACTCAGCTATCCGGACAAAAAATTGCCAATTGGCCACCGATTTATCGCCAAGAAACTTGTGATAAAAGCGTTTAAGGTTCCACAATTGTTCCACATTCGTAACAGTTGATAATCGCGTAAGCGAAATCATTTCTTCTCACGAAATCGCTACTGTTCAATGCACGACGGGCTAGTGCGTCCATCACGCGGTTTTATCGGTGGCTTGATTCGCCAGACAGCAATCAACGATCGATGTTAAGGTGCGATGATCGGGAACGGCTTTGCAGTCAGTGTCGGTGGTAAAATGTAGGCATCTTATGAGAATATAGTTGATTTCCGTTTTACTATTCCCACTATAAAATGTAGTTTGTTTGCTGAACCAAGTGTTCATAACTACAAGGTCATGGATTGAAAAATGACTGTAAACTCGCCCCCATCATTGCCCGTTCCAAACCCCTTTCCTCCATGGCACTGGTTACCGTCTGTCTTTTCACCCACATGGCCATTAAGGTCGCCTGAAATGATGACGTAGTCATCAGAGGGCAAGATACATGGCATGGCATGCTCTTCGACATCAGGTTAACCTTTCTGTTGTACGTATGTGGTGAAGAAATGGAAAATGCGATCAGCTGATATAGTGGTGAGCTTTTGTCGACCGGTCTTCAAATCGTTCGACTTATTTAATGGTGTCACGGAAACCCTCTGAGATGGCAATGCCAACACCGCATTGACAGTGTGCAACTTCCTCAGTGTTTCTTGTACGGGTGCCAGTATTTAGCGGGCAGACAGGTATTTGATTTGCTCGGACTAATTTACTTACGTCCTGACGCCCTCTATGCGTCAAGAACCCTTGCCTATTTCACGAGAGGACCGGGGCTCATCTTGCCGTGGAGACTGTGGTGGACGCCCTAGCATTTTTCCGAGGCTTGTGACTTAACCTGATCATTTTTTTTAACGACATTTATGCATTACATTCGCTTGGTCGGTCTGTCGCAGGACCTGCAATAGCAGAGTGCAATAACGAAGGTAACGTCTGATATTTGCTGGCGGATTAAGAGAGACACAGAGTAGGCGTTTGATACCGTCTGGTTGCATGGGCTGATTTTCAAGCTCCTGAAGAACGACTTCCTCAGTTATCCCTTAGTTGTATGTTGTATGTTAATTGTTTTGTCGACACGGACGGAAATCTCACTACTAATTGAGAATATCATGTTGTGAATGGATTGCAACATGGACCAGTGACTACGCCTATACATCTTGCGGTATTTGCCGGGGAATTACTCAGCTTGTTTGAGTTTAATAAATCTCTGAAAAGGCCGCTGCTTACCTTCGCTGACAATCTGATAGCCTACACCTGCCGACGATAACTGAAGATGATCAGTAACATTAAGTTTTTCTCAAACAGCTGGCGGTGAAGCGATTCTGTTCCGAAATTCCTTGTTGTAAGGGAGTAGAAACTAGAAAAGGAATGAGAAAGATTTCTACATTATCTTGACGAGCTCTGGACTCTTTTATACTCCACATTTTAGTGGGTTAAAATCATTTGCTACCTTACTCTAGTTAAACAAGTACTCACCTACGGGTGTCTTATTTGGTTTAACTTGAGTGCCAGCCAGATGGAGAAAATTAGGGTCTTTGAAAGGAAATATCTGCGCACTTGTACGGAGCTTAACAGGGCTGCTTCGTCAAATTATGAACCTTATGCAACTAATGAGGCGATGTATGCAGTCGCTGCTATGCTGAGAATCGACACTGTTATCGTTAGATTGATTTGGAATCGTATGATCCGCTTCGTATGGTGAGGACCCACGGGTTTCTGCCCTTGTACCCAAAAGACGGGTATTTTGAAAAACTCTCACGACAGGCTTCATTCCTCCCGAAGCGTTCGTGTGTCTGGATAGGAATGGTTTGACTGCAGAAGTACTTCAGAGGGGGAACAATTAATAGGGGGTGATGAACAACCGTGGTACTGGTGGCTTCAGGATGCCGATTAGGGGCGGGAGTACTCAGTAATCCTATTTACTTTTGGGTAGGACTATGTAACTCATGTAAATATTATAGGGGTGTTGCTTTCATCTCCGGTCGTTATGAATTAGATATTCTATTATATTGTTGCGTGTTCATCGCTATTCATTCATCGGAGGAGAAAAAAAAAATTAGAAATGATATAAATAATCATAACTTTAAATACGTATAGTCTTAATTTTATCAGGTAAAATATTGTATGGTTTTTTGCATTAGCCTTAAAAATAAATTTAAATTTTGATCTAAGAAGAGAACAATATTTTTCTCTTGGATTTAAATCTAAATGTACATAAACAGTTCTGAGAAACACTAATTCTAATCCAATCAGCCATACTTTCAGAATTAGTTTTAAGGTTTTGTGTGAAACAAAACCTTATTAGAATCGAGTCGACGTATGTCTGTCCATCTATCACACCCCATTTATTCCGAAACGACTAGACCGATTGTCACCAAAATTGGTAGCAGGGTGTGATCTGTTGTTCCCTTTGCATGCAGCAAGTGTCGCCATTTTGTGTCAAGTTTAAGGAATGGAGGATGCAATTTTTTTCATAAAATATGGACATAGACCCCCATAGGGCCCAATTAGTACTTTGCGAAACTGGCTCCATATTTGTTATCGGGTGAAACATAGGGGAGTGAGGGCGCAAAATATGACCATCGAAAAGTGTAACAGGTCTTGTTCTCAGAATTTATGGAACCGAAGAATCTCAAAAAAATCACAGTGATGCATCTCTACGAAATCTAGGCCTGAAAGTACATCCGGCTCCGATCTCTGCACAAATAAAGTTAATAACATTATATTCCCACATTTTAAAAATTTACCCGGAAACCCCCTTAGATCCTCCCACAAGTACAAAATGGCATGGGTATAAGGGATACCATAATGCACAATTTGGTCAAGTTTGAAACAAATCCAACCATTATTAACAAAGTTAGGGGGGGGGGGAGAAACTGCCATTTTTTGTGAATTTCGTGCATTCCAGGACGTATATGACGTCATCTTCACATATTCATTCGTCAATACTGCAACGAATTGAATTCATATGAATGGGGACGCAAAAAATTATTTTGTTTCAGTTTTTTAGTCATTTGTATATGAATGTCAATTACTCCAAACAGACATGTGTGTATGTAGGTATATAGTATATGCGTGGTAATGAAGTTTGCAGGTAGTGCCTAATTCAGATAGATATATTTCTACTTTAAACCAGCCGTATTTAATATACGTACTATATATGTACATATGTATACTTTTGTGCACGAAGTAAATCGGAAATATGGGCACGATCAATTTATATACGTGCATATACATATATGTACAATATTTGGAAATATATATCTATGGTTGCAATATGTACGTATATCTTGCAGTTTGGAAAAATATGAAGGAGTAGGTTGGATTTGCAGCTATATAGGGATAGAAAAATGTGCGTTGAAGTTTCTTACATGAGATGAACACAAAACCTTTATACCCGAAGCGCGAACTTCGGATATTCTGACTTGTTTTACAATATAAAGTACAGAATTAATTTAGAACATTTCTCTATTACTTTTTTTCTGTTAACAAGCAATCAGCAATTTTCATAAGAACTCTTTTTGGGGGGAAGTGCGACCCCTTTCGAATGTCTACTTTTCTTTTCCCCAATAGAAATAAAGGTATGAAAGGAAACATTTGACTTATTATTTGTGCCATTAGTACCTAGTACATAATGTATATTCATATATTACCTGAAGTGGGGAGCGGGTTTGCTACTACTAATACTACTACTAATTAGATATCGTTATGGAGAGTATTTCGGAGCCTAGGCACGATACAGTGTCAGCTTCGTAACTTTATTGAGATTTTTCGTTTGGATATGTTCTGAGAATGGATCCGTGCAAGAAATGACCACTTTCAGCCTCTGCTCTCCTTCCTTATGCATTAGATGTTTGGATTGATACCAGTTTTGAAAAGTACAACTTTCATTTGATACCCCAAATGACGATATTTACCCTTAAATTGCACGTCAAATGATGTCACTCACTGTCTGCGTGTGCGATCACAGTACCTATCTTCCCACAAAATTTGCTGTCATTTGGTGTAAGCGTTTCTGAACGTGCGACAAACAGACAGACATTATTATTGTTTAACACAAGTTAAATTAGATAAAATGAAACCGTGAAAAAGAAAGAATATTTAAGCCCAGGCCAATATTTAACCCCAGATATAACAGCCTAAGGCAACTGGAAATGTAATCTACACAGAATGAATTTATCAAGAGGCTAATAACTCGAAAGTGCTTAACACTAGCAAACTGAAAAAGAAAATCAAATGGGCATGGTTATAAAGGTAACCATGAAGCATCTACTTCTTTATCAACAAAGACTCCCGCGAAACGAACTAGAATCTATCGATACATCGCTATTATAAAAAGATGTCCCAGCCCGCAGTTATTCAAGCAAAGAAAGTCTCGAAACTACCAGATCCAATGAAGACAGGTTCATCTCTTGGCATTAGAATTTGAAAACGAACCCAAACCAACGACCAAAGCCAGCGTTTGGTAGGCAATCTCCAAACTCCAAAAGGAAGAAATTGATGAAACAAAAGCGGTTTTAGGAAAGTAACCAAAGATTTTGTCCCGGAAAAAAGACAATACTACACACACCAGGTTAGGAGCAGCAGTGTAGCAATCAAGAGCATTGAACCGGGAGTTGATCCCAATGAAATAAAAGAAGAACTTACGGACATAGGATATGCGGTGAAACCAGTTAGTGTTATATTGAACCGAAAGAGAATATTCAAAGTTGAGCTTCATCCAGTGGTATGACTTTCGCTAAATTTTGCACAGGCGAATCAGAGTGGAAGAAACTCATATGAATTGTCAAGCATTTGGCCACACCAAAACATATTGTACACTTTCTAGCGTGTGAGAAATCTACGGTGAGTTCCATTATATTATATTCTATACTACTACAAACTCTTATAACTCTGGAATGAACTTAAGGGGGGTTTTTACCCAATTTCCCCAAAAATATGGTAATATACTATTATTCACTTAATTTGAGCAGATATCGATATGGAAAGTATTTTGAAGCCTGGACACCATATAGAGGTAGCTTTGTGATTTTTTTCAGATTTTTCGGTTGGGTAGTTTCTAAGAATGGGTTCGTTGAAGAAATCGTTACTTTCTACCCCTCCCACTACCCGCCTTTCTAACAAATCTCAAAACTAAGGCCGGCTTCGAAAAGTACTAATCGAGACCTTTCATTTGATTCCCAACATGACTTTATTCTGTGAAAAAAAAAATTACCCCACTGTTGCATGTATGGGGACCCCCTTAAATCTCAACGTAGAAGCATATTACTTACTACATATCTTAACGTTCACAGTTTCCACCTTTTCTCTAAATTTCGGGTCGATTGGTTTTTGAGAAAAGTGCGTGTGACCGACAGACAGACAGACACACATTGAACCGATTTTAATAAGGTTAAAAATGGCTTCAGATGTGGAGGGTGCAAGTCAACGAATCGAAGTGTGTGCAAATAACTTTCACATTAAATACCTGGGAGTACACTGCGATACAAGACACTTGGAAACGGCACATAGGGGCAAAAAATCAGCAACTCAAACTAAAGTTCAAACTTTTTTATGGATTTTTCACTAAAAATTACCGCTCTTTTTGAACTGTAAGCAGTTGATCTATAAATCGGTACTAAAGCCTATATGCTGACCACATTGCCTCCTAGTGTACCGTTACGGTCTTGAATGAAGTGCTCTAACACACTTCAAGGCCCTGATCCAATATGGATTGTTACGCCAACGATTATTATTAAAGCCTATATGGATGGCTATGGATAACATTAATCTGCTACAGCGGTTTCAGTCTAAAATTCTGGGATATAAATCCGGCACTCTGGTATTTCCAGAACGTTGATCCCCATAACGATTTGGAGACCAGGACGCTCATTCAAGAAACTGAGCCCTCCGCTAATAAACACTAAGCCTAGCCAGACTGAAGAATTACCATAACACAACTTTGTCGCATTGGAAATTCAACCGGTTGAAAAGAATTGACCCCTGGACGTCGGAACGATGTCTGCATCAGTATCAGTTTAAAAAATTTAGCTCCTTTTTTAATTAATTAATGTTGATGACCAATATACGAATTTGTGCTTTAACTAATTAAATTGAGGAAAAAATTTAAAAATATAGCATGGAATCATTTACTAGTTTTTAAGATTTGAAAAATATTTGAAGCTCAAAGCTTCAAAAAAAATGTCATAAAAGGTTTCAGCCTTTCATTTGGCCACATTTGTTCAAAACAATATTTTACCACCTGGCCTAGGGAGAAATAGATTCTCCACAAATTGGACTTGACTATCTTTGTAAGCAACAAAACCTTATTAAAATCGACTCAATGTCCATCCGTCAGTCCGTCTGTCTGTATGTCTTTTTTCTTTGAGGAAATGGAAATCTTCAAAAGACACTGTCGTGGACACGCCAGTGTCTGGGATTTTTACCCACTAAAACCACCCTTGACTACCTCCATGCCCCACCGAACTACCACAAGTTATTATATCATGAGACGGAGTCAGTTTACTCTAGCTTTGCCACCTTTCTTTTCTACGTGGCGTACGTAACCACGTTATTCTCCTCTCCTCTGCTCCTCGCAGTTTCCAGTGCACAGATGCGATCATGGAGTTCACCGCATCCCAATACCCTCTCACGTTCTAGCATTCTCCGCAGCAGATTTCCTGGTACCAATACCTCCCCTGGAATCTCCTCCAGGTTCTTCCTTTCTTCCACAAATCTTGAACAATGGAAGAATGCGTGCGCCGAGTCCTCTGGAACTCCATCCACAGTTTATGAGCGTTAGCTGCGATTTGCAATGCCCCAAAGATCCAAAGAGATATTAAGGTGGTGGCTGCTTTATAATGTCGCAAATTTATTTGTGAAACTTTGGGAACTTCGTAGAGGAACTGGCAGAGCATTCGTTTTCAAACTTTCCCCCCAGCAATATATTTACGCATTCTAATGGGTTCATAATAGAACCCTGAAACTCGATAAAAGAAATTGAAAAATAAATTCACTCATTAATAGTTTTCTGTTCAAGGAAAAAACTGGTGGTTGAACTCGTTGTAGAGGGTTTTTGTTCTCATGTTTCAACAACTGCCAGCCACCTTGAACAAAAATTCCAAACTACCCTATGGTCCTTATATATGCACTGTATAATAAAGAAATTTCACAACTTAGAATTTACAACTTTGGGTTCAAATTGATGAAATAGGAACTTTGTCATTTCATATAGATATTTACCGAATGGGTAGCAATGTTTGAGAAGTGTTATAACGCGTATCATCCATCCTTACTGGCCCATACGTGATATGGAAGCGTAAGTGTTGGTAGTGTTTTCCTAGCTTTATTAGGTTAGGGTTATCTTTAGCTTCAAAAATAGCTTCAGACTATATTTATGTGATGTACATATGCATCACAAACTACCAGCAAACAAATTGACGAAGCACAGCGAGTTTTTGGAATCCAGCAAATCACTCGTTGGGGAAGAATTTCCATTTCCCCGACACGATCCTATTTGAACACTAGTGGATCGGGAAGCAATGGAGCTGGCGTTGTTAATCTTCAAGAGAACGACTGAAAGGAATACTTCACCTTCCAACAGAATGTTTGCCCATTGTCTCTCAAACAAGGTTGAAGAATGCAATCAGAGACTTTCCGAGTTATCCTTCAGATCCAACTTCGGCAGCGACGAGTACGAGTAAATGAATGCCAATAGGTGTACGCATTTTAATCTAAGGCCTCTTTATGCAATGGAATTGAGGGTAAGTGGATTAGAATTCCTTCTTCATTATTGTCTACATGAGATGCGTTATCCGACTACAAACAAATGCTTCGCTCTGAAATGATACCCAACATGGGACTGGATGAAATGCTAACGTTGTTGCAGAAAAACATACGTAGCGCACGGAGTCTTCCTCATTCACTGCACAATCAACGAAAATGGAACACGTTCCTGAAAGGCACTTGTGCTTTCTCTCCGAGACTATTTGAATTTAATTCAGAACAGAATGTACACAGCACATACAATGGTGGGCCACTGGAAAGGTACGCCCTTGATTGTAGCAAATAACAAGATACGAATTCGTATGTGAAATCAAATAATTGTTCATTGTATCTTACTAAAAGGAATGAATACGAGGACAACGTCTTGATCTTTTGAGAAAAGAATTTGCTTTTAAAGTTGAAATTTTTTGATTATATTCATTCCAGCTTTCTTCTTCGCGGAATTCTTCTATACACTCGCTTATATAATGTAAATTTCTTTCTAGTGTTCTCTAGTTCTCGCTAGTGTTGTTGTTGGGTTGGTGTACGGTTGTCAAAGTGATTTCTTTACTGGGTGCACTCGCATGAAAACACGAGAGCACGCTTTAAGATGAACCACGGGCGTTGGTCAAATTTCTCGCATTTGTTAACGAAATTGGTCGATAAACAACTTTGGATCGCTGTCGGTGCTATCGTTGACGAACAATTCTCCGGGAAGTCGCAGAGTCGCTCCCAAAAGGAGTTCAGCACAGCTTGCGTCTAGGTCCTCTTTTAACGAATTTCGCAGACCCAAAAGGACAGTGGGCAAAATTCCAACCCAATTGGCGTTGTCCTCGTAGCACATAATAGCTGCCTTTAGGGACTTATGGAAACGTTCGACTAATCCGTTGGATACCGGATGGTACGGAGCTGTGTTATGAAATTCCTTCACGCATTAACGTAACCTGGCTGAAGTGGCGTCCCACAACTGGTGTTCTTTATGACCGACGTATCAATGAACGTCTCAAATCTAAAATTTACCGCAATGTCGTCCGTCCTGTCGCCCTCTGTGGTTCTGAGTATTGGCCAACTATAAAAGACATTGAACGGCGTCGTGCGGTAATGGAGATGAAAATGTTGCGTTGAACTAGTGGCGTAACCCGTTTTGATCACATCCGAAATGATGAAATTACGAGAGAGGCGTCTACGATGATATGGTCACGCAATGCGTGCCACCGAAAATTCACTTGCCAAGATTGGTCTGAACATGGAAGTCGATGGTAAACGACCGAAAGGCAGACCGAAACGACGGTGGCTTGATACACTGGATGGGGATTTGAAAGCCTCAAAATTGCACCCAAATCAGGCATTCGATAGAGCCAAATGGCGAAACCAGTCACGACGAGCCGACCCCGCTTGTGAACGGCACAAATCATCATCATCAACGGCGCAACAACCGGTATCCGGTCTAGGCCTGCCTTAATAAGGAACTCCAGACATCCCGGTTTTGCGCCGAGGTCCACCAATTCGATATCCCTAAAAGCTGTCTGGCGTCCTGGCCCACGCCATCGCTCCATCTTAGGCAGGGTCTGCCTCGTCTTCTTTTCCTACCATAGATATTGCCCTTATAGACTTTCCGGGTGGGATCATCTTCATCCATACGGATTAAGTGACCCGCCCACCGTAACCTATTGAGCCGGATTTTATCCACAACCGTACGGTCATGGTATCGCTCATAGATTTCGTCATTGTGTAGGCTACGGAATCGTCCATCCTCATGTAGGGGGCCAAAAATTCTTCGGAGGATTCTTCTCTCGAACGCGGCCAAGAGTTCGCAATTTTTCTTGCTAAGAACCCAAGTTTCCGAGGAATACATGAGGACTGGCAAGATCATAGTCTTGTACAGTAAGAGCTTTGACCCTATGGTGAGACGTTTCGAGCGGAACAGTCTTTGTAAGCTGAAGTAGGCTCTGTTGGCTGACAACAACCGTGCGCGGATTTCCTCATCGTAGTTGTTATCGGTTGTGATTTTCGACCCTAGATAGGAGAAATTGTCAACGGTCTCAAAGTTGTATTCCCCTATCCTTATTCTTGTTCGTGCTTGTGTTTGACCAGTGCGGTTTGATGTTGTTGGTTGATTCGTCTTCGGTGCTGACGTTGCCACCATGTATTTTGTCTTGCCTTCATTGATGTGCAGCCCAAGATCTCGCGCCGCCTGCTCGATCTGGATGAAGGCAGTTTGAACGTCTCGGGTGGTTCTTCCCATGATGTCGATATCGTCAGCATAGGCCAGTAGTTGGGTGGACTTGAAGAGGATCGTACCTCTTGCATTCACCTCAGCATCACGGATCACCTTCTCGAGGGCCAGGTTAAAGAGGACGCATGATAGCGCATCCCCTTGTCGTAGACCGTTGTTGATGTCGAATGGTCTTGAGAGTGATCCTGCTGCTTTTATCTGGCCTCGCACATTGGTCAGGGTCAGCCTAGTCAGTCTTATTAATTTCGTCGGGATACCGAATTCTCTCATGGCCGTGTACAGTTTTACCCTGGCTATGCTATCATAGGCGGCTTTAAAGTCGATGAACAGATGGTGCAACTGTTGTCCATATTCCAACAGTTTTTCCATCGCCTGCCGCAGAGAGAAAATCTGATCTGTTGCTGATTTGCCTGGAGTGAAGCCTCTTTGGTATGGGCCAATGATGTTCTGGGCGTATGGGGCTATCCGGCCTAGCAAGATAGTGGAGAATATCTTATAGATGGTACTCAGCAACGTGATACCTCTATAATTGCTGCACTGTGTGATATCTCCCTTTTTATGTATGAGACAGATTATGCCTCGCTGCCAATCGTCAGGCATTGATTCGCTGTCCCATACCTTGAGCACAAGTTGATGAACCACTTGGTGTAACTGGTCGCCTCCATATTTAACCAATTCGGCTGTAATTCCATCGGCTCCTGGCGACTTATGATTTTTTAGCCGATGAATTGCACGGACTGTTTCTCCTAAACTTGGTGGTGGCAGTATTTGTCCGTCGTCTTCAGTTGGCGGGACCTCCAACTCGCCGATGTTCTGGTTGTTCAGTAGCTCATCAAAGTACTCAACCCATCGCTCTAATATGCCCATTCTGTCGGAAATCAGATTTCCCTCTTTGTCTCGGCAGGATGAGCATCGAGGTGTATAAGGCTTCATCCTGCTGACTTGTTGGTAAAACTTCCGCGCCTGGTGCGGTTGCTCCCTGTACTTTTCTAGTTCACAGACTTGTTGGTTCTCCCAGGCTTCCTTTTTCCGTCTGTGAAGTCGCTTCTCCGCTCGACGGAGTTCGTGATAAGTCTCTGCGCGTGCCCGCGTTCTTTGAGAATGCAACATTACTCGGTATGCGGCATTTTTCCGTTCCGTTGCTAGCTTACATTCATCGTCAAACCAGCCGTTCCGACTCCTTTTGCGGCTGGGGCCAAGTATATTTGTGGCCGTATCCATGATAACGTTCTTCAGATGGTTGTGAAGATCATTAGTTGATGCTTCATCTCCAGGTCCTCTATTGACTGCGGTTATTGCGGCATCCATTTCCCTCTTATAGGTGTCGCGGAGGGTTGTGTTGTGGATGGCTTCAGTGTTCACTCTCACCTGATTGTCAGAGGGGATTCTAGGTGGTATTGTTATTCGAGCTCGGAGCACCATGCCAACGAGATAGTGATCCGAGTCTATATTGGCCCCCCTATATGTTCTGACATTCATCAAGGCTGAGAGGTGGCGGCGTTCGATCAACACGTGGTCAATTTGGTTGAAAGTGGTCCCGTCTGGAGAGGCCCACGTATGTTTGTGGACCGCTTTCCGCGCAAACCAGGTACTTCCAACAACCATTTCGTGTGACCCTGCTAATTGAATAGTCCGCAGTCCGTTATCATTTGTTTTTTCGTGTAAGCTATGGGAGCCAACGTATCGCCTGAATACGGGCTCCTTCCCTACTTGGCTGTTGAAATCCCCAAGTATGATTTTGATATCATATCTGGGACAGGCTTCGAGGGCTCTTTCTACTGCCTCGTAGAAGGTATCCTTCTCCGACTCTGCAGTCTCCTCTGTAGGGGCGTGAACGTTTATGAGGCTTATATTTCTAAACTTGCCTCGCAAGCGCAGAGTGCATAGCCGTTCGCTTATACTTTCAAAGCCGATAACAGCAGGTTTCATTTTTTGGCTGACTAAGAAACCTACTCCGAGCACATGGTTTACTGGATGGCCGCTATAATATATGGTGTAGTGGCTCTTCTCCAGGAAACCGGTCCCTGTCCATCGCATCTCTTGCAACGCTGTTACATCAGCCCTATATTGGGACAGGGTATCGGCTAGCTGCTTATCAGCTTCATCTCTGTACAGGGAGCGCACGTTCCATGAGAAAATGCGCAAATCGTTGTTCCTTTGTCGTTGCCGGGTCCGTCGTTTTAATATCCGTCCTATCCGAGGCTCCTGTTGTGGCTTCGTAACGGTTGTTTTCCGTGTAGGGTTGTCAGCCCTACCCAACCCCCAACCTGGAGGACCAGTTGGTACAATTTGTCCCGTTTTTAGGCGCGGGAGACTCGCCTTCATCCTTCTCCGTCTGCAGCTTTTCGTTAAGAAAGAGCTCCCAGCGGTCACCACGTGGAGGTGGAGATAGGGTTTGGTAGTAGAGCTGTTGGTGTTGGTTCAGCAGGCATTTCCCAGGTTTTATGCTCCATCGTGGGTACCAATCCACGTTTCGCCCCGGGACCTATACTACCCTTTGACCACCAACGGCACAAAGGCTGAAGAAAAAGAAGAAGAGGTACGCGTACGCTTGCATTCCAGGAGTTTTGTAAGCGACGTGAAGAACGCGTATT
The DNA here is from genome assembly GCF_905115235.1 of Hermetia illucens. NCBI lineage: Eukaryota > Metazoa > Arthropoda > Insecta > Diptera > Stratiomyidae > Hermetia > Hermetia illucens. The sequence goes on along the minus strand of NC_051850.1, from coordinate 84,894,649 downwards.
CAAATTGAGTTCCCTGGTCGAATGCGATGATGCTAAGAGCTCCATAGCGGGAAATCTATGTGGCATAAAAGGCGTCAGCGTCAGCACTTTGATCTGCCAAAGCAGTGCTTCGGGTCAGCGTGAAAATCTGTCCACCATCGTTAAGCAATAATGATAACTACGTGAAGGCATCAGTGGTCCGACGATATCGATATGGACCTGTTGAAACCATTTATCGGGCATTTGAAATGGTTGGAACTTCTTCGTGTGCCAGCCAGTCTTGGGTCTTTAGCAGAGAAGGTACGTTCGAGCGAAACAATGCACGTATGCATTCGGAATGCTTTCAAATGGTATCCCTTGAAGCCATTTGTCTGAAACAGGTACAGACATTTGTTTTTCTTTTGTCAATTTGCACTTCCATTTCATTCCAACTATACTTATAATTGCATTATTAGGAAATCATGCCCACTTCCTGATTGTAATCACAATCGTTATTATAATCACTTTCCCGCCCAACTCTAGTCTAATATCTCATATCCAGTTACTTTTATAAGATGAAAGTTTGGCCTTTTAAATGGCTTTAACTTCTAGATAATGCAAATCCCTATAAACATATAAATGCTCAGAGCAATCCTAAATATGTCAAAACTCAAAAAGTTGAAGAAAAGTACCTTCTTTGAATAATTACCAAAATCTTTTTCAGAAGGAAAAAATTATTTCTAAAATGCCCTCATTTATATTGGCTGCCTCTGTACATCTCCGAGTCCCTTATTAGCAACTGAACATCTAAGATGAAATTATCATGCCATATTTTTTGCGATATTTTCCCATCCTTGGTAAAGATGGATATATGAGACATATATATGTGCATCTGTTACTTCGAACCGAGTAATTCATACAGCATAGTAGTAAATGGAAATTTTTAATTTTAAGTTTCTGCATGTCGTCAATCGAATAAGTTATCGTCTGCTCACGAAACACATTCCAGCCAAACTAAATTGAATTCTCTTTATCATTATTCCAAACAGCATGAACAGACCTTCAAAACTCCAATGCATTCTTCTGCTTAACTGATTACTAATTCCTTTCCTACTGCAACATTTTACGTAATTACTGGTAGATCTTCTGTTAGAAGCCATAACGCACTCAACGTCGTTGTTCGAGAAGCTCCTTAATTTAAGATTACCCTCCTTTTCGGTTACACTCTTACGAGGCTGAGAGCCAACAAAACGCCACTCCTATGATCTGACTTCTGGGATTGTGGTTTAGTTTAAACCTTCACAACTAAATGTATTCGCTTCCTTCACTGAATCCGGAAGCAGCGGACTACGTTGGAATAGCGAACGAATAAGTTTGTAGATCTTATATAACCTCTGCATTCTGTTTAAGCTAATAAAATTCTAACCTGAATTCCAATTATCCACATCTCACTTTGATAACTTTTTCAATTCGAAATGCCTGTGAGATGAAAACGGCAGGAAGAATCGACAGTACAGTTGAAATAAAGGCAGAGTTGGAATAAGAGCCCAGTAAGGAGTGGTCAATTGCCTTGTGACCTCGCATTTCTGCTACTCATTTACGCCCGATTAGCTTTTACTTCATTCCTCCAACAAAAAGACTTCATGCGGCCTCTCAGAAGTCCCTTTAGTCTGCTCGGAAGAATAACATATACGTAGGAGTACGTATAGCATCAACGAAGTGTAGCGTTTATTTCAAGACTAATCGACTTAATTTGCACTAGGAACCGATTTCTCCACTCCTCGCTCCCATGGCATTCCTCGAATTTCCCCATCAATTCATTATATAGCACATTTATACAATACTCTGCCGAATACTACTACTAGATTCATGTCATTATCGATTTAGATGCAAACTGTATTGAATACTCAATCTTGCTATCACTTGAGCCTCCTTAAAAAAACAGAACTTTTTCATCGTTTCGTATTGCTAGTAATTCTCATCCCTGAAACTGTGGTCATATCTAGTAATATGAAGTATGGAATAAATACCCAAATTTTTATTTGATTACGACGAACAATCAACTGGCGTTTTCACAGAATCCCCCAATCATTAAAGAATGGAACATGTAAGCGATTTCCTTCCAAAGCTCCGAATAAATTCTGTATCGCAAGGAGAATCTATTCTAGAAGGATTTCAGGGTAGTCAGCAGAATATTTTCCAATATTGAATAAAGGTAAACGAAGGACATGAGATCCGACTTAGAATTCATTTCGCAAGATATATGTCGCCAGATGTGTATAAGTAACGGTTAGCCCCAGTGCTCCGTCAGATGAACGGCACATCCTTCCAATCTCATGTCTTCCTTCGAGATGTAGTTTGAATATTTTTAAAGCAACCGAAGTGTGGAATAAAAACTCACTTACTGAGTCCGTCCTTGAATGGGAACCAACTGTAGATTTTATAGACTTTTGTGGCTTCAATAAGGATGGGCCACTAAGCAACAGGAATTCTTTCATAAGGGTGGTAAGTTAAATCCTTCACTAGCAGGCGTACACACATAATCTACTAATATGACTATAAACTAAACCCTTCTAGCTTCAGTCGCATGTGTCTGTCAACTCTTAACCTTGTCATTTACTCCATCAGTTTACAATTTAAGTTACAGAAATGTATGCTACTTGTTGCTGGATTTTGAGCAGCGTATTTTTTGTGATCCTATATTAGAGTTGTCCTATTTATAGAGGTAAAAAGCTCTTTTCTACCCTTCGAAAATAAAATAAATGAACCTTCCTGTCAGCCCCCCTTATTCTAAATTGTTGTTTTAAGGCTGTGCCCAGGCATGGCCATTTTATTTCTTCACATTCGCACGTATGGTACAGGAATGGATTCAGTGGATTTTGAAAGTACATTTTCCTGTTTAGATACTCGGATAGTTATTTACTTGTTGCCAGAGCGTTTCATATCAAGGGATGTGAGTGAGTTATTAATGAATAAAATGTTTATTCTTGATTTCTTAGTTAATCATAATGCGTTAGTGGATCTATTTTTGCCTCCTTTTTGAACATCCTTACCTACTATATATATCGTATACATACACAGGGCATTATGCAGTGCAGTGGATGACAGAACCACTGTATTTTTTCTCGAAAATGTGTTATAATGACTGTAAGCAACGCTCAATTACCTTGAATTTATTTTTGGCAGCACTTGCATAAATATGGCATCTACTCCGAAAACTTTTTTCTGTTAATCCCGTTGCAAGCTCATAAACAAATAAAGGATAGAACCAATTATTTCTCTGTTATTGAATTTTTAATGTAGAAAGCAGCAATGAAAAGACAGTTTAGCACTGAATTTGTTTCTCACCGCTTTTGACAACATAGTTATATATGTCGGCTGACTGGAAACAAGATTTTAGGTCATTTGACTACTCAACGCTTTAATCTTGTTAAAATCAGGGCATTACAGTAAATTCCTGTTCGGTGAATGCCTTCCAATTGCCTCAATTTAGAAGGGTGAGAAAGTTCACGAATTCAGAGAAGTTATGGGTGAATGAAACTAGCAGATCTGCGCATTCATAGCCGAAACGCTGGCATTTTTATTTGAGTCAGCGGCCCGTATCCGCCTGTAATAGTAAATATACGGTTCCTCAATTAGAACGGAATTTCCCCGGTTGTAATGTGCTTTTTCCACCACGACAGCTACTCCCCATCGTGGAGAAGAGACCAACCGTTAACACACAGAATCATCGAATTAAGTTCTCTTGTGATACGATATTCAGTTCTGAAATCATTGCTGACAGACTCTGCTTTCCCAATCAGTCTAAAAATAAATTCTCTTTTGTCGCAGCGTATATTACGCCACACTTACTGGGATTTCATGTGTCCTGGCCGACGATTTGAGTAACATTCGAGAAAAGTGCGTTTTTCATCAATGTTCTCGGGTGGATTATTCAAGGCACCTGTTGTCTGCTCAGCAAAACAGCACTCTCATTATTGAGTGGCTGGATAATACAAGCGGTCGATTTTGAGCTTGGGGGGACTGCAGTCCACCCTGTAGAAAGCGATCGACGCAATACATAAGTGGAGGTAAGCGACCAATAGATGATAATTCCTTTTGATCTCCAGAGGGGTTCTACCTAAATGGGATAGAGATGAAATAAATTAAATATGAAAGCTATTAAATGGTCCTGAGACTAAGACGCCTGGATAGTAAACGCTCATTTAGCACCGTTGCCTTCCCTACTCTTTTCTCAAATTATTCTGCGAACGATTTTGGCAGTCCAAATTCTCACAGTCGATGTATGATAGGACGCACACCTATCTGCACCCCGGTTGGCTTACGAATTTCGTCAACAGCCGTTTTAAGTTAATATTTTTATGACAGCCATAGGTCTCTGCTGGTTTTTCGAAATTTTTCTGTTCACGCTTTAGTCTCTTGGATTTAACTATCACTAGCACTTGCTTTCGATTTGAAACATAACATGCTTCTGTTCACTTATAATATTTTCACAATGGATGTGATTGAAAACAAAAATCTTCTTTCGATGTAAATTTTTACCCAAGCACTTTCTCTAATATTTCATTTAAGTTGTATGTCTCCTGTCCACTCCTTCGAGGAGGAAAGTTGCCCCGAATCAAATACAATGTTGTAATCAATTTCCAACTTTATTATATAAAGCGGAACGCAATAAACTATTCAAAAACGAAATTGAAAATATGAAACTGAAAAGTTCTTTATGGACTATCTCAACAGTTCGCGTTCATTGAAAATCTAAATGTCAAATCACTTTTTACTTTCCATTATTTGTTTGGACCCATGAAGGCCTACACCGGTGGTGGCAACTGTCAATGGAATTAGCAACATTCGAAATAAATTTCGAATTTTGTTAACCCTGCTGCGCCACAACGTCACGGAAATTTTTAATCGTTTTGCTATACAGGGTGGTAGAAATTTTAATGGTGATACTACCACTGATTTGAGGAAAATCGATCCAGGCAATGGACACTCTATCTTTCACCGTTATAGAAATATAGCATTCTTTTGTGAATATTGCCAAAAAGGTTGACTTGTCGGAAACTACGTAAAATGTCTTTTAAATGGATATTTTTTCAATTGCAAAGGTCATCATCATTTGTAAGATATAACTGTTCAAACTTTTAAGAAATTTCCAAACCGATTTTCCTGTAAATTTGCAAATCTGCAAGTTGATGAAAACTGCCTGATATGTTAGCCTTCAATTGACTTGTGGAAATGATGAGCTTAATTATGGAAAATTTAAAAATATTACACATTTAATGAAAGAAATGTAGTCTTCATATGAAATGAATTCACTTAAATAAGATAGTTTTAAATGTGATTTTTTCCAGATTTTTAGGTTGGATAGGCTTTGAAAACGTGGCCTGTTACACTTTCTGGGCATACATTTTGAGTCTTCACTCCCCTACATTTTGAGTCTTCACCCGGTATAAAAAATATCATCAGGTTCGAGAAGTACTAATCGAGCACTTTCATTTAATACCCCACATGGCCATATTCTGTAGAACAAAAATATACACCCCCCTTACACATGTATGGGGAGCCCCCCCTTTAAACCCAGTGGAAATTGATGCCCCTCGTTGCATCTAAAGGGATTAACAGAATTCAGACATCGATTGATAACGACAAGTTGCGTTTGCTAGTCGAATTCGACACACGTCAGACTGTGAGAGACATTGAAGAGAAACTGGGTGTGCCCTATTCGACAGTTTCCCGACACTTTCAACAACTTGGAAAGGTGAAAAAGCTCGACAAATGGGTTCCGCAAGCCCTTACGGAGCAAAACATGGCGCTTCAAATGGAAATTTGCAGTTCCTTACTCTCCCGCAACAGAAGCGATCCCCTTTTGCACAGAATAGTGAGTGGATATTATATCCACTTTTCATCACATGTCACTATTCGACAATCTTCGCTGATCAGCACAATCGCTAGATGCTGATGAGCCACCGAAGGATATGCCAAAACCGAGCCTCCATCCGAAGAAGGTAATGGTGCCTGTTTGGTGGTCTACAGCTGAAGTTATCCACTATTCTTTCTTGACACCTGGAGAAACGTTGAATGCACAGAAATGCTACTCCAAACTCGCAGAAATGCACCAAAAATTGAGTATTTAATGGCCGAGATTAGTCTACAGACATGATGTGATACTCCTTCATGACAATGCACCACCTCAGGAATCCACAACAACCACTCAAAAGTTGAACGATTTGGATCAATTTTTGGCGGAATAACAATTGAGGAATGAAGAGGTCATTAAAATTCCCTTCGACGAGTTTATCAACCCCAGAAAATAAGACTTTCACGAAACTGGCATACATGCTCTTGTATCTCGCTGATAGAAGTGTTTCGAATGGACTGGCATCTATTTTGAATAATTAAATGAATTTTTCTAAGCTTTACAGTCGTTCAAAATTTTAATACTAAATCGGCAATTTCATGTGCAACAACCTAATACAATCAAATCAACGACATAGCCACTATGTCCACCCCAAATATATATAGTTAAAAAAGCCCAGGGACCCCCTTCCCGCCGACCGGACCGAGGGGCGACCAACCTAAGGATGGGCTGAAGGCAACATCCAAAGTCCCGCATCACAGCGATGATGCGTTTTAACGCAAAGGGTGTGCGACCATCCAAAAATGTATTACAACATCCCGATTGTCGCCAACACTTCAGGCAATGACGCCGAGGTTCTACACTGCAGAGACATGGATCTTATATCGAAGACAGTGCAGATCAATTCTGAAACCCATTAGGTCAGATTGCTACCGGACAGGACTCTTCGCACTATAGCACAGGTTGCAAGGATAACCGCTTTTTGTATCTCCATGTATAGTCCAGCCCTAAGATCGAGCGTTTTCAGCACTTCACTTTCAGCATGTAAGTTCTGCGGGACTAATCCCGTCGCTGAAATTACTACTGGGACTACTTCGATCTTTTGTAGTCTCCAAGTCTGTTTCATATCGTCTGCCAATGGGCCGTAGTTCCGGATTTTTTCGTACCGTTTTTCAACAGTGTTCCGGTCCAACGGTACGGCTACATCGATTATGAAGCACGCTCGTTCTTCCTTCAGAAGCAGAACTAGATCGGGTCTGTTATGATTAACACTGTGGTCGGTGGCAATAGTGTGATCCCACAGTAGTTTGACCCGATAATTTTCCAAGTTATACTTCAACGCAATGTTTTGATGGAGAATCTTGCAGACGGAGTTATGACGATTGGTGTACTCGGTACTGCTCAACATCCTGTACGCAGATGTTATGTGCTGGATGGTCTCCTCTTCACAGTTGCATAACCTACAACTGGAGTTGGTGATTGAGGAGTCGTGAAGAATGTACCGTTTATAATTTTTTGTTGGGAGCGAAGCATCCTGAATTGAAGTTAGGAATGCTTCGGTCTCATAGAAAAGTACACCATTTGTCAACCATTTGTTGGAGGTTTCGATGTCAATGCTTGACAACAACAAATTTTTTATATGACCTCCGTGAATGGGTTTCTCTTTCTACATGTCGATCTTCTGTTGGCCTGAAGTAACATTCGAGATGGGATCCCATTCTCTGCTTCTCAAGTTCAAAGGAGGTAATTTATTATCTGCCATGATGGTAGCCTGATGTATTTGGCTAGAGGATTGTTTCTCATAGAAAAACTCACGAAGAGAATGCACTTGATTGTAGTGCAACGTTTTTAAATCAAGTACCCCCCTTCCTCCCTAACGACGTGGGATAGTGATCCTCAATTTTTCGGCAGCTCTATTGTGCATGTTGTTGTTTGCAAGAACTACCCTCACCCGTCCATTGACAGATTCTAAATCAGTATTACTCCACTGTATCACACCGAAAGTGTACAGAAGGACGCGAATGGCGAAGGTGTTGACTGCCATGATCTTATTTTTCCCGTTCAGCTCAGTTTTAAGGGCAAGATCCAGACGCCGTTCAAATTCCCCCAGCAACTTAGATTAAATTATTGCCACAGCAGGTGTTGTTGCTTGCAATATCCCGAGGTATTTGTAGACGTCGTCCGAATCCATACCCTCAATTCGGATGTTATTTTGGCTGTATCGAACGAATGTCGGTGTGTTTTCCCCGAACAATTGTTTTTATGCGACATGTTTCCAACCCCAACTGTATGTCGATATCCCTGCTGAACTGGATGGTGATGTCCAGCAAGGAGCGAAGTTGGTTCTCGTCTTTGGCATACAATTTGATGTCGTCAATGTACATCAAATGGCTTAATGTACATTTAGACAATATGCCATGCTTCACTTGGAACCCGTATTTGTTTTCATGCAAAAGATCGGATAGCGGATTCAAAGCCAAGCAAAACCACAGTGGGCTTAGAGAGTCGCCTTGGAAAATGCCACGCCTGACTGGTATCTCTCCTGATGTTTGTAAGGATACCGATAGCTTCGTGCTCCAATTCTTCATTACTGTTCTGAGGAGAAGAACGACATTCGGGTTGATTTTATACAAGCGTAACACTTGTAGTAACCACGAATGTGATATGGAGTCAAAGGCTGATTTATAATCGACATAGGCTGTCAAGATATTTCGTTTCTGATGGGCAGCCTGCTTTACAGCTACCGTATCGATTATAAGCTGTTCTTTGCAGCCTCGGGAGCCTTTTGCGCATCCTTTTTGCTCCTCAGCTATCAATTTATCAACATCTAGATGTTTTGAGATGTGTCTGCTTGCTGGGCGTCTGGATCTTGTCCTTAAAACTGAGCTGTACGGGAAAAATAAGATCATGGCAATCAACACCTTCGCCATTCCCGTCCTTCTATACACTTTCGGTGTGATATAGTGGAGTAATACTGATTTAGAATCTGTCAATAGACGGGTAAGGGTAGTTCTTGCAAACAACAACATGCACAATAGAGCTGCCGAAAAATTGAGGATCACTATCCCACGTCATCAGGGAGGAAGGGGGGTACTTGATTTAAAAACGTTGCACTACAATCAAGTGCATTCTCTTCGTGAGTTTTTCTATGAGAAATAATCCTCAAGCCAAATACATCAGGCTACCGTCATGGCAGATAATAAATTATCTCCTTTGAACTTGAGAAACAGAGAATGGGATCCCATGTCGAATGTTACTTCAGTCCAACAGAAGATCGACATGTGGAAAGAGAAACCCATTCACGGAGGTCATATAAGAAATTTGTTGTCAGGCATTGACATCGAAGCCTCCAACAAATGGTTGACAAATGGTGTACTTTTCTATGAGACCGAAGCTCCCAATAAAAAATTATAAACGGTACATTCTTCACGACTCCTCAATCACCAACTCCAGTTGTAGGTTATGCAACTGTGAAGAGGAGACCATCCAGCACATAACATCTGCGTACAGGATGTTGAGCAGTGCCGAGTACACCAATCGTCATAACTCCGTCTGCAAAATTCTCCATCAAAACCTTGCGTTGAAGTATAACCTAGTGGCAACCTACCATCCTTACTATAAGTATACTCCGCAGAGAATCTTGGAAAATGATCGGGTCAAACTACTGTGGGATCACACTATTGCCACTGACCACAGTGTTAATCATAACAGACCCAATCTAGTTCTGCTTCTGAAGGAAGAACGAGCGTGCTTCATAATCAATGTAACCGTACCGTTGGACCGGAACACTGTTGAAAAACAGCACGCAAAAATCCGGAACTACGGCCCATTGGCAGACGATATGAAGCAGACTTGGAGATTACAAAAAATCGAAGTAGTCCCAGTAGTAATTTCAGCGACGGGATTAGTCCCGCAGAACTTACATAACGTGCTGGAAACGCTCGATCTTAGGGCGGGACTATACATGGAGATACAAAAAGCGGTTATCCTTGCAACCCGCGCTATAGCCCGAAGAGTCCTGTCCGGTAACAATCTGTCCTAATAGGTTTCAGTCTTGATCCGCACTGTCTTCGATACAAGATCCATGTCTCTGCAGTGTAGAACCACCGCGCCATTGGCTGAAGTGTTTGCGACAATTGGGATGCAGAAATACATTTCCGGATGGTCGCACACACTTTGCGTTAAAACGCATCATCTCTGTGATGCGGGCCTTTGGATGTTGCCTTCAGCCCATCCTTAGGTTGGTCGCTCCTCGGTCCGGTTGGGCGGGAAGAGGGTCTGTGAGCTTTTTTATCTATATATATATATATATACATGTTTGGTACATAAATTAAAAACCGTTGGTAGCCAAAACATACGTGTTTATTATATTGGATAGTACCGGCAAGCTTTATTAGCATATATATACATGCACATGTCTTCTTAGAGTAATTAACACTGAAATGTAAATAACTAAAAAAAGTCAAAAAAAGAAAACCAAAACTTCCCCACGACCCGCCGTTCATATAAGTTCACTTTATATGATGATGACGTTATACATGTCTTCATCATCATCATCAACGGGGCAACAACCGGTATCCGATCTAGACCTGCCTTAATAAAGAACTACAGAAATCCCGGACAGCCGGAGTTTATCCACAACCGCACGGTAATGTTATCGCTCATAGATTTTGTCGTTATGTAGGCTACGGAATCGTCCATCCTCATGTAGGGGGAGTTCGCAATTCTTCTTGCTAAGAACCCATGCCTCCGAGGAATACATGAGGACTGCCAAGATCATTATCTTGTACAGTAAGAGCTTTGACCCTATGGTAAGACGTTTCGAGCGGAACAGTTTTTCTAAGCTGAAATAGGCTCTGTTGGCTGACAACAACCGTGCACGGATTTCCTCATCGTAGCTGTTATTGATTGTGATTTTCGGCCCTAGATGGGAGAAATTATCAACAGTTTCAAAGTTGTACTCTCCTATCCTTATTTTTCCTGTTTGGCAGTGCAGTTTGATGTTGTAGGTTGGTTATACATGTTTGGGGCACCATAAATTTACCTGAAAAACAAAACTTTCACCTCCTGTAACTTTACTAATAATAGTTGGATTGCCGTCAAACTTTTCCAATAGTGTCGTCTATGCTGATGTTAAATTTTGTACTCCTGGGATGAACTTAAGGGGGTCATCCCGTGTGTCGGGTTGGAGAAATCGATTTTTTTTTTTTTGCATGAATTGTATCTATATATAGTGGAGAATATGTGGGCAAAGGGATTTTCCGATATTCCGAGTCCTTCAGAAATTACAGGGTTAAACAGGTAAGGAGTTTGCAGCCGCGGCTAGAGTACTCGATGAGAAAGAGCATCGAATCTTTTTTTACCTGTTAGTTTTTTACCTGAGCCTTATCAATTTGAACACAGGTATAAATATAAAAAGATAAAAAACCAATCAATTGTCTAAACTTATTTGCTGTTTGGAATAAAAAGGATAATCCAGTCTAGAGTGAACACTGAAAGGCGTTCAAGCCATACTCAGTTATATTTTGTTGTAAGTATTGTCCTGTTTGTGTGTTCAGTGATTTTTTTAAATGGATCATACGAAGGGAGATCGTTTTAACGTTCAACGTCATGCTCGCACTAAAAAACGAGTATTTCATGGGAATCGATAATTATCAGAGAAGAAAAAGGACTTCGCATCAACATCAGCAAAGAAACTTTTAGCAAGCATGAACATGGATGTTCCAATTGCGACAAGTTTTGTATATCGTATAATATATTGGATTTTGCTGGAGTTTTCTCCGGTATTTCTGGAAATTTCTGCAAATAATAAAATATACGTAGTAGTAAAAAAGGAATACGTAGGACATGTCGAGAAAAGAATGGGAACGCGGCTTAGAAATGCAAAGAAGAATCACAGAGGCATTGGTGGAAAAGGGGCTGGAAAACTTACTGATAAGGACCTCACTACAATTTCTGGGCTAGCTATTCGTCGACACGCGAATTCGAAAGAAGGAATGAAGCAAGAAATTTGGGAAACTTTCTTCCATAAATGTTCTACAGACGAAAATCCTCAGCATCAAAATTGTCCAGCAGGCGAGGGCAGTTGGTGCAAATGGCGCAAAGCGGAAGCTAAAGGAGTGCTGGATAGTTTTCACCACGAGAAGGCACCTTTGACTGAAGAAGTTCAAACAGTCATCAAACCAAACTACGGAGATTTGTCACGAGATGGTCTCTTAAACAGATGTTTAGGAGCAGAGACCCAGAATAACAATGAGTCGTTAAATGCATTGATCTGAACTTTCGCTCCTAAACACCTTCATTCTGGGGCCAAGGTCGTAGAAATAGCCACTTTTCTGGCTGTAATTATTTTCAATGAAGAATTCAATGGCATTCTCAAAATCCTAGTGACAATGGGGTGTCAAGTTGGTCACATATGTCAGGTTTATGCCGACCTCCGTAATGAAGCGCGAATTTGGCGGTCCGAACGACGATCGACTGACCTCGCTAAAAGAGCCAGAATTGAAACCAGAGAGCAACAATCGGCCTAACAAAACTTTTTTGAAGAAACGGAGGGTGCTCTCTATGGACCAGGTATAACAGATTAACGGTGAGTTTAAATTTTACTATTGATAATGACATTTAAATTTTCAAATGCGTTTTTCTCGAAACTGCATCTTGAAAATCGGCTGCCACCATAGCTCAAAATCTATCGAACCAAATTCTTTGAAATTTTCACGGCTTCTTTGATACATATTTCTACGGTCCGCAAACTAGGATAATTGCAATCGGACTGGTAGTTTTTTTTTTATTCATAAAAAAAGCCGTAAAAAAACACCGAAATCCAAAAAATTAAGTTTAAAAGCCCACCAAAAATTTACCTTTTAATATTTTCCAATTATCCTAGTTTGCGGACCGTGGAATATTGTCCACATTAAAATGCCGTTTAGTTTTTTTCATTCAGATGAACACAGCGCCCTCCAGCGTGGCAGCAGAAAAACACCTTTTTTTGGAGATGGGTGCATAAATTGACACGTATTCTAAAAACTAGCTATGAAATCAAGCTGAAAAATTTATCACATATACTAGAGATATCAGTAAATATATGGTGAAAAAATCATGCTTCTATCTTTATCCAGTCCTTCAAAATAATTTTTCAAAAAAAGGCAAAAAAAACGGCCTTCACACGGGATGACCCCCTTAATAGGGGCTTTCCGACAAATTTCCAAAACGCGGTAATATACAATTATTAACTTTATTTGGGCAAATATCGAAATGGAATATATTTTGATGCTTAGTTACATGACTGTGATTTTTCGGTTGAGTAGACTCTGAGAATGAGACCTGTTTCAGTTTTTGGGCACATATTTTGAACCCTACCTCCCCTAGGTCAGTATAAAGATCAGTTTCAAAAAATATTGAGCCCTTTCATTCGATTCCCAAGACCATGTTCTGTGAAAAAGAATTACACTCTCCTTTCGCATGTATGAGAAGCCCCCTGTAAAATTCAGACAAAATGGTGCCACTCGCTGCATGTAAATTTCGTAACAATCAGTTGAGCCGTTTCTAAGTAAATCGTGTGTGACCGACAGACAGACAGACGTACGGACAGACATTGAACCGATTTTAATAAGTTGTGTTTACACAAAACCTTAAAAGGGAAGATTACATATTCTTGAATGCACTCGTTCCCATCGGATGAAACCCGGGAAGGGTAAACGACACACCCACCACATTGTAACGCCGCGGACACTACAGATTATTTTGAAACAAGTCGGAATACCGGAAGCTGGCGCTTCGGGTTTTATGTTCATCTATAATGTAAGAAACTTCAACTCATATTTTCCTATCCGTATATAGCTACAAATCGAACAAACTCCTCCATATTTTCCCAAGCTACAAGACATACGTACATATTACAGCCATGGATGTTATCCTCATCCTAAACAAACTATTGCATATTTCCGAATATTGCACATATGTATATGTATATGCACGTATATAAGTTGATAGTACCCATATATAGTACCTATATTAAACACGGCTGGTTTAATCTGGTTTATCTATCTGAATTAGGCCCTACCCGCAAACGTCATTAACACGCATATGTAGAATATACACACATGTCTGTTTGATGTTAATATACAAATCACTAAAAAACTAAAACAAAATAATTCTTTCCGACCCCATTCATACGAATTCAATTCGTTGCAGTATTGCCGAATGGATATGTGATGATGACATCATACACGTCCTAGAATGCACGAAATTCACAAAAAAAGGGCAAAGTTTCACCCCCCATAACTTTGTTAATAGTAGTTTTCTTCAAACTTGACCAAACTATGCATTATGTTATCCCCTATACCCCACAGACCCCATGCCAAATTTTGTACTTCTGGGATGAACCTAAGGGGGGTCCTTTAGAATGTGGGAATATACTGTCATTAACTTTACTTGTGCAGATATCGGAACCAGATGTATTTTGAGGCCTAGATTTCGTGGAGATACACCAGTGTGATTTTTTTGAGATTATTCGGTTGGATAGATTCTGGGAACGAGTCCTCACTCTCCTACGCCTCACCTGATATCAAATATCCCACATGGCCACACTCTGTGAAAGAAAATGTTGCACCCTCCATTCACATGTAGTGGGAGCCCCCTTTAACACAAAATGGCGCCACTTCTGCATGCAAAGGGAATAACAGATCACACGCTCCTACCTTTCGTAACAATCAGTCGGGTGTGACAGACAGACAGACGGACAGACAGACATCGACTCGATTCACACAAAACCTTAAAAAAAAACATTTCCGGCACCCACCTCCGCCATGCAGTTTTATTAGTATTTGATCAGCATAGACGATTTTAACTAGTTGCCTCATACCCATATGTGACAAGATACTAGCCGCAAACTCCAAACCTTCAACAAGTACTTGCTTTAACTTTGCGTATCAACATCGTCATCGTTTGCAAATATTATATCTTACACTAGTCATAGGCGTGAAACCAAGTTGTTAAGCAAGTCGTTGGTTGGCGCGCGATTGCACGTATGGGGGCAATCGACGGCGGAACAACCGGTATCTGGTCTAGGCCTGCCTTAATAAGGAACTCCAGACATCCCGGTTTTGCGCCGCGGTCCACCACAAGTTGCGGTTGCCGGATCTTAATCAACCAACCGTAACTTGTCCACAAACGAGCAATCCCCCTGCAACCAACAACATACTTGAAAACTTGTTTGCACGTGTTTGGCCATTATTAAACCGACTCAACACATTTACCGCAACCCAGCGGGAACTGAAAGCGGAACTATTATTTCTGTTTTCGTACGTGAGCTTTTTGGAACATGTTTCATTGATCTAAGAACCTTACTCAAGCAGGAAGAAGGAGGAGCGAAACAAATGAAAGTTATAAGTACGACAGTGGAATGTTACAAATACAGGTAAGTGGAAGTGTTATAATTTACAAGTATATTATAAAAAAATCAAAAGTTTCATTTTTAAAGCAAGTAAGCAAAGTTTGTTTCGCGCGCAGTAAAAAAATATTTTTGATGCATTCATTTCCTGCTGGGAAACTTCAAACTTCCAGAAACGCGCAAGTGAGCTGGAACTCGTTTGCAACGGCAGTGTATAATAAACATTTCGTTCTAAGTCGGTAAGATCCGTTCGTAAACTACATTTCACACCGTTCCTTCATTTCGCATACACGCTTCGATTTGAGCCATCGGATCGGCGGCAAGCGCCAGCGAACCTAGATATAATAATAATAATCGTTGGTGCAACAATAATCCGTATTGGATCAGGGCCTTGAAGTGTGTTAGAGTACTTCATTCAAGACCGTAACGGTAAACTACAGGATTACAGTACCCTCTAGGAGGCAATGTGGTCAGCATTGCGCTCGCTCGAGATTATTACCCTGATTTGACTCAGGTACTCATTCACAGCTGAGTCGACTGGTATCTGACGTCAAATCACGATACAAATCCCACTGCCACCAGTGAGATTTGAACCGCGACCTTCAGTACGCCTTGTGCTCTAACCACTCAGCTATCCCGAACGTAGATATACTAAGCCAAACACTCGGCCGCAGGTAGTTCAAGGGTGCACGGTGTACTACGATCGAAAGCTGGAAAATGCAATCTGAATTGCCACCTACAACTTTCTTAGCAAATCCTTTTCTGTTATTCACATGGTAACTGTCGGGCAATGCATTTGCAGCAAACGAAGGAGTGTGCCGGTGGGTTGCTTTCGCCAGAAAACAAAGCCTTAAGCCATACCTAGATGTAGGTATAAAAAGCTATGTGAAGGTCACCATGAAAATAAACCTAAGGATTTTGTTACCTGAGTACGTAAGGTGAAATCTTACCGAAATGGCTTTCAGACTAATGCTCTGGACACCTCCATTCCGTCAAAACCATTAGGTTGGTGGAATAGACCTCCTGCTTTCACAGGTATCCATGGGATCACTTAATGACTATATACACGATCATTGATAACGGCTTGGTGTGAGGACCCTATTAACATGGATACAAATAACAAAAATAATACCGGAAGAAACAATAACGACGAACGGAAATTGACGAAGGAGAAAAATTAAATTGAAAGGAGTTTTAAAATTCCAAAATCGCCAAACGCAAGCTCACAACAGAGCATCGGCGATTTTGTCAGGGAAGGAACCAATCTGCGTCAAAACTGACCCCAAATCGGAAGAAACGCGAAAATGGTATCAAAAATACTCAAACATCGGAAAAACCCTGGGCGTACAAGCAGAGGCTAGAACCCTAACCCCCCGTTTAGCATTCGAGGAGAAGATTGGACTTGAAGTGCTCTTCGCATTCAAACAATTGAGACTTGATTTGCAGAAAGCGATCAAACAAAGCAATAATAGAAGCTATCAAAACCTCTGCAACGAACATAAATCCCTGGGGCACAACGAACATAAAGGGAAAGAATTCACCGCAAGTAACTTGGCCGACAATGCTGGTATCGATAGTGAAGACACTGTTCCCGCAAAGATCGAAAAGAATCTCGAAGCAATCGGTGTAGCTGATTTATCAGCCAAACCGCGCAAAAAAATAAATAACAAGAAAACGCCGGGATGTTATGGTATTCCCAATAAAGCAGTGAAAGCGACGGCCCACGCAAAACCAGACATGTTTGTTCTAGCAATGTAACAAGTCGGGAAACCGGAAGCTAGACGCTTCAGGTATGAAAGGTTTTGTGTATTTCCTTTATAAAGAAATTTGAGTGTGCATTTGTCCCATTAGCATTTAGCACGTAAAATATGCATATATTGTGTGAAAATAGCCACTTTCAAGTGATATTGACATGCATAGTCTTGAATTTGCAGAGGAGCGACAGTTCTGACCTAGTATAACTTTGTTAGTAATAGCGCGATTTTCGCCAAATTTGGCAGGATCATGCTCTGTACTGTAGCCTACATTGCTGCAAATTTTGTGATTCTAGGGTGAACCTAAGGGGAGTTTTCCTGTCAATTACTAAAAGTTATAGTTATATACTATTATTAACTTTATTTGGATAGGTATCGGTATGGAGGATATTTCGGAGCCTAGGCACCATATAGTGGCAGCCCCTTGATTTTTTTCAGATTTTTCGGTAGTTCCTGAGAATGGGTTCGTTAAAAAAATGACCACTTCCAGCCCCCGTACTCCTCACCCTTTCAACAAATGTCAAAAATAAGACCGACTTCGAAAAGTACTAACCGAGACCTTTAATTTGATACCTCACATGACTACATTTGATGAAAAAAAATGTACACCCCCCTTTTACAAGTATGGGGACCCCCCTTAAATTCGTCGTAAAAGGATGTACCTCACTATATACCAAATTTGGTGTCAATCGCTATAACCGTCTCCGAGAAAAATGCGTGTGACGGACAGACAGACAGACAGACAGACGAACAGACAGACAGACAGTAAACCGATTTTAATAAGGTTTTGTGTTTACACAAAATCTTAAAACGCTTCAACGAAGGGATATTCCCTAAAAACTGGAAGCAACCGGGCGATTTGTTATCATATCGCCTAATATGCCTTGTAGATACGATGGGGAAGATACTGGGTGGAATAATTGACAACAGATTGGCGAGACAGGTGAACATGAAGGGGTTCTTTTCGTATTGCAGTTT
The DNA here is from genome assembly GCF_905115235.1 of Hermetia illucens. Lineage (NCBI taxonomy): Eukaryota > Metazoa > Arthropoda > Insecta > Diptera > Stratiomyidae > Hermetia > Hermetia illucens. Next base: position 84,876,711 of record NC_051850.1, on the reverse strand, counting down.
GGATTCAGGAAAGGTCCCCCCCACCGTCGATCCAGTAAAGATATAAGATATAAGGCGAGAGATGGTGATGGAGGTCAAAAGAGTACTGCACATTGATTATTGTGGACGTGAAGAACGCTTTCAACTCAGCAAACTGGTCGCCATCAAAAGTCCCTTATTCGAATGAACACTCCGCGCTACCTGTTAACATAAAGTACGAGAGCGTTAAAGGTACAAATGACTACCGTGTCTCAGCTGGAGTTAAATACTTAGGTGCCATACTCAACAATAGATTCAAATAGAAAGTGCATATAGAAAACGTCGTAATAGGCAGCACTGTTGCAGGAAGCACTCTCGCGAATGCGGGTCAACAAAGACAGTTTCTATCTAGTCACGATGGGAACGGAAAAAATCCACACAGGTTTGGGCATGACGACTCGCCAGCATGCCCAATAATCTATTGCAGTTTCTTCGCGGGGTGGAGGACCCACATTTCGAGCGTGCATCTTCTGGTGGAGCGCATGCTTCAGTTGGAAGACAAATGCCAGGAATTAATGTCATTCGTAACTAATGTGCTGTGTAGCTAGCAGAAGCGGAAAGTTGAGCGGCAGTCATACAGGAATGACAGCATAATTACTAATCGGCCCCGCGAAGTAATATCTAACCACAGTTCCGCAGGATGAGCGGTTGAAGGATGCGCGGGTGTGGTTTAGTACGTAGGCGCGGATTTACGTGCACATCAGTGGTTTCCACTAATACCTTTAAATAAATCCACATCCTGGCTTAGCTGAAAAAAAATTCTGCCCACACGTTTACGTTACGACGGTTTGACAAGTGTGTGAATGCGCAAGATCGTTTACAATCGCTAGCAACCAAACCAAACACCCTATCCACACGTTTGCGCTTGAGACTTTTTGTTAAAGCTTGGCAAATACCACCATGGCTCACACATTTTTGGACGAGTCTACTCAGTCGCGAATTAGTACCTGTGTCAAATCAGGGTAATAATCTCGGGCGAGCGCAATGCTGACCACATTACCTCCTACAGTGTACTGTGCTGAACCGCTACGGTCTTGAATGAAGTGCTATAATATACTTCAAGGCCCTGATTCAATTGGATTGTTGCGCCAACGATTATTATTTTTCGAGTTGGCACAATCTCGGCAGATGCCGGACTTTACCTAAAACTAGCACTAAAGTGCCAAGCATGTAGGCTTAGATGATCCTGCCTACTTAAAAACGAAAGGGGTGCTGGTGGTAGTGGCCAGTGGTAGTCCCATGGGAGAATCCGTCAAGAATTCCCCGGACCATCCAGCACGTATACAGAATGGTGTACTTCTGCATGGTTTGAACCAAACTGTGCGAAAGTCCCTGGACATCAAGGGAAGCCATGAGGGACCTAGGTACAATACATGTAGCTGACAATATTATGGGAACTACAGCTCGAGACGCCAATTTCCTTTGATTTCCCGAGGCAGTGGCTTCTTCTGCACGTATTTTTGTTCGATGTTGTTATTATGGGGGATACTAACATCAATTATATACGCGCAGCAACCCGTCTTGTCAACTAACAATATATTAGGCTTGTTATGTACAGTATGAGGATCAATCAGAACTTGCCGGTCCCAATACATGCTGTAATCAGAACTATCAAGTACTGCTTGCGGCTTATATCAGTAAACTGGACATGTTCCCGTGATCAGTCCATGCTTATATGCAAGGTTTTGATGGATAACCTTACATATGCTTGCGTTATGCCTGGTGATGTATTGCACCGGTGTCATAGCAGTACAGCCAGAAATGAGATGGTCCAACGTGTCTAACGCGGAAACACACATTCTGCACTGGCCGTTCTCCACCCGTTCTTTCATGATGAGCTTTTTATACGCTCGGGTGGCGACCACACCGTCCTGAATCGCACATATCAACCCCTCCGTCTCAGCAAAGAGCTCCCCAGCACACAGCCATCTGTTCGATAAATGCAAATCGACAAATGGTTGCCAAAGACAATTCACATGTTTACCGTGCATTACCTTCGACTTCCATTCATCGATCCGCTCTTGTTCCGACTTCACCCCACTCAGAGGATTGAAAGATCGATCCTTCAAGTTAAGTGGAGTCAGCCCAAAGTCTGCCTTACAGGCAGCCGTATGTAAGGGACTCGCCTGCTCTTTGCTGTAAAAATAAATTCGCAGCGGGTCGACTTGGCGATGATGTTGCGCCGCCACGTCAACCACGCCCCTACCTCCGATGTCACGAGGCAGGTTCATCCGCTCCACGTTTTCCAGATCGGTCTTCCACCACGGCAATATTCCGAATGCATAAGCCAGTGAAGGGATAGCGAATACATTCAACGCGCTTATTTTATTCTTCCCCGAGAGATGCGATTTCAGTACCAGCTCTACACGTTGCAGGAATTCAGACCGGAGAGCATCCTTCGGATCACCAACTCGAGCATGGATTCCTTGCAGAATTCCTAGATACTTGTGGAAGTCTGTCTCGGGCATAGTTTCGATGTGGAGGTCATCAATGCTATGTCCGCCATGCAGGTCGTGGCGACCTTTGCGGATGGCTTGGATTCGACACTTGTCTAATCCAAACTCCATCCGAATATCATCGCTGAACATGTCTATTATTCGCAACAGACTTCTAAGATGGTCGTCAGTACCAGCATACAGTTTGATGTCATCTAAGTACATCAAGTGTGCCAGTTCGCACTTAGTACGTACTTTATTGGAACACCGTGCCCTCTAGTATCATTCAGTAGCCATGAAAGGGGGTTCAGTGCCATACAAAACCAAAGGGGACTCAACGAATCCCCTTGGAAGATACCCCTCCATATACGGATGGGCTCTGAGGTGTTACCACCCTCAGATGTATGCACTGATAAGGTGGTATGCCACCCATCCATGACTGTCGCCAAAAACTTCAGTTTCGGATCAATGCGATACAGATGAAGGACATCGCTTAGCCAGGTCTGCGGGAGGCTATCAAAACCCTTGTCATAATCGATATTGCAACTAAAGAGGTTTCTTTGGCCAGGCAGCCCTTCTGCTCCTCGGACAGAATGTTGTTGGACTCGAGGTGCTCATTGACCCTTCCACTAATAATAGACGTTATGAATTTATAGAGAGTTGGTAGGCAAGTAATCGAGTTTCTGTTTGTGGGGTTCTGCACCGTGTCCTTCTTAGCGGAAGATAGGTAATCGCTGCGGAGAAGAGTGGAAATTCCTCCGGCCGACTCATGACCTGGTTTATGCTATGTACCAACTGACTGTGTACGCTGGTAAATTTCTTATACCATAAATGCTGCACCCTATCCAGAGCGGGGCCCCTCCAGTTCTTCGAGCTGTTTATGGTTCGTCGAAGTTTCTCTTTTGTAACATCCGCGAAATTTTTGCTAGGCGTATTGACATGGCGGCTGCCTTTGGCGTGATCCACTCAGCATGCTGGGAGGGTAATCCCCAAAGTCTACCCAGTATTATGAGCGCAAGTCCGTCTTGTTGACCAGAGCTTCATCAGAGCTGAAAATATTTTTCTGAGAATTGTGGGATACTAAGTCCGTATCAATTTAATGCCAGACATCTGTACTTTATTTCTCACCAGTCTGCTGGCATTGTGAAAGCTGAATTGAGTTAGCCTAGTGGTGTCCTGCCTTAGTGACTCTCGCCGACATTCCAGACGAATTTTCCATGGTGGATCTCTCAAACCAATAACACGAAAGCCAATCTTCTGACCGTGCAATCTGATAGCCGCAATTGCATCACAATACAAAAGCGATTGCAGTTGCAGCGGCGACATATCAGCACACAGTCGCGATGCCTGGGAATAACCTGGTCTATGCCAAGGATAAATTTCCAAGAATTCTATACACGCTCTTTGGAATTCGTCCCGAACCTCAGCGGAAACCTCAGCTGGACGGTTGGGAAGAGTGCTTCAGCGAATACTGAAACTGTTGCCTGCAGTCCGGCGTGGTGTTGTTGATGCCGCCGGATCTCGGTCACCAGTTTCTACGCTGACGTCAAGTCGAACACGCTCCCTGATGATGGCCGGGATTGTGTAGCTGCGAGTTATTAAGCGGTACTGGTCTGCGGCTCGGTGCAAAGTCGCGTGCGTGAATTGCGGGAAATGCTCGACGAATCTCTGGTTCAACAAGGGGCGGTAAGATGTTGTATCCGCCCTCGCCGTTATTTCGTAGTAGGTGCGGATGATGAAGAGGTTCATTTCTTTAGTCCATTTCATCGCTGCCTACGCGAACCTAGTGAAATGATCGCCACAAAGTTGCCGACAGTTGCAGCAGGCGGAGAAATGCTCCTGCTCGTCGTGGCGCCTGGACGTCGAACCATTATGGGGGCCCGAGCCATTCACCTAGTCACCTAGTCTTCTCATTAAGTGGGTTTGCATTTTATACCTAATTGCCAGGTGTGGCGATAACTTCCTCAGTGGATAATCTGCAAGACTGAAAAGTCCCTGCACTTTACTTACCCCCTGAGACGCTGCGGTGGCATGCTGCCATTCAGACTGAAGTTATCCATCCCTCCTCCTTCCACAACCGAGCTTGGGACCGGCTACGGCGGAGCTATTTATTATTATTTATCTGGTTTTCTGTTTTTTATTCTCCTTCTTGGACAAAATTTGCACAGTATTTTTTTCCTTCCGTATATGCAAAAAAAATTATTTTAGGATGAAACCTAGATAAGAAGGTCAAATTTGAAATTTGAAACAAAAGCAATGATGAATACGGTGATGTTGTATTTGCTGGGAAAATACCGGACAGTAGCGTTTCGATTACGATCGTTTTAGACAGATTTCAAGCAAAGTCCATGTACATATAGTACTGTAATAATTCTAAGTATAATTTTGGGAAAATATAGGAAAATATAATATTGGACAAGCTAGTTACTTCTTTTATCAAGAGTTACGGAATAAAGTTATTACGCTCTTTGGTTTAGATTAATGACTCAGGTGAGGCTTAAGAGCCCGATTTCAATATTCTAGAGTTTTTAGGATAATGATAGTTTTTAAAAGTTTGGTACATTTCAACTAAAGTTTTGCTGGTTAGAATATGTGTAATTAAATTACAATCAGCTCGAAAGGAAGAAAATTAGAAATTTAAATTGAATTCTAGTTAGCGAAAAGTTTCATCTTTTCAAATTAGTATTCTGAAAGCACGTGATTTCATCGAAACTCCTGATCCTGGCCTCACCCACCTAGTGTGGCTAAATCGGAATCAACTAAGCGGCGAAATTTTTTACGCCCCAAGGTTGGTCAATTTAGTTGGAAATAAACCTAGATAAAAAATATAGACAATCAACCCGCAGGGGGATGAGATGAAAGTAATGAGAAATGGACTTACAGTTCCCCGTTAATAACTTCCCCCCAAAAAGTTCACTACCTATTCATTAAATACCTATTACACTCTCGTGCAATGCCGAAAACAACCACCTCATCGGCGACAGCCTTTCGGGAATAGCTTTCAATTAAGCGGAACATTGGAGGTGGTCCATAGATTTATCAGTTCCTTAATTGATCCTTTGAAAGTGAAACGTCTGCCATCGCTTTATTGCTGCAGTAAATAGACGAGGATGAAAGCAGTCGCTTCAGTGCCCTGCCGAAGTCCAGAGACATTGATGCTTTTCCAAGTAATGTAAATCTTGCTATATGGAGGAAAATGCCCTTCGGTTACCAATTATTTTTCCACTCACAGAACGCTCTCCTTTTCCTCCCGGATCATTAAATTTATTTCGTTTTAATGAGCGAACACGTTTTTGTCGAGAAAATGAATGCTTACAGAGTCCTGTAGCCGTAGTTGAGTTTTTGCCTCTAGAAAATTTATTTCCTCTTTTGGAATTATAATTACACAAAGGGATTTCAGAAATTTCGCGGTGTCTTGAAAGTTATGAAAAATGAAAAGGTCACTCAGGATTCTATTTGCAATATTTATAATTTGAGTTTTCATGGAATTAAATAAATTAATCCGAATGAATGTGGACGAAAACTGAGATGAAAGATAATAAGAAATATTTATTAAGAAGGTTGTGATACTATGAAAACGTTTCCAGAGAACTCAATTCTTACAACCACGAAGACTTCCGCAAAGTCTTTACTTTTGTAAAATGTCTCAAGAAGCCTTCCCCTTACTCTCACGATTTTCCCCTGCTTATCAAGAATTTTCGATTTCACGGGAAACATTTAGTTTATCTGTCTGCAAGTTGTATTTACGTTGGTCAGGAAACGACTGAAGGTAGAAGAGTGAATCACAGCACGTGCGAAACAAGACCTTATTAAAATCAGTTAACTTTCTGTCAGTCTGTTCGTCTATCTGACTGTCAGTCTGTCACAGCAAATTCCTCAAAAACAGTTACATAGATAAGAAATTTGTAAGGAATATAGAAAGTATGAATCCCCTTATATATAGTGAGTAACATCATTATTCAAGAAATGTTGAAACTAGCCACCGTGACGCATTCCCTTTTCTAGCTCCAATAAGCCAATAGCCAAGCAAAACTCGTGCTATAAAGGAAAGATTTACCTTGTTGCGTATCTTGTAACAAAGTTCGGTTGAAACTACGTATTAACCAAATAAAAATACAATTTAATGTCGGAAAACGAAAACTCATTGTATATGGAAGACTTTGGGATCTTATGTATAAACAGTTCGGAGCAGGACAGTTCCCTTTAAATGTAGTTCACAGATCATCAAGCACACATGTATTGAGAATGCCAAATACTGATTTTACTGATCAAATCACCTAGACTCGTACTGATCACAACCTGCAATGATTATCATTTCCCTCGTTGATTTCAAAGCCGCTACTTGACCACAGTGGGCTCAATGGTCTCTCATTGTCCATTGTTCGTTTTTCGATTGCACGTCGAAAAACCAGGCCTAAATGTGGAATACTGATAGCATTGATCTACGATATTTAAATCGCTCAATTTTGGGAAGTCACTGCCAGTGAGAGTGGCAGTGTCTGCTTCATTGGAATCGGTTGTCACAAACTTGGTTGACCGAGTTAATGGAAGCAGTCATTCCATTTTTGAAAAATTAAAAAAATATACCACAAAAACGTCACCTGCATAAAGCTATGTACTGGGCGCTGGACGCCAAACAGATGAGTTCATGTGGAACACAGTGAAATGCTTTCTCTAGATATAAAAATCAATATAAAGAGGCCGATGCTTATCTCGGTATTCCCCGCGCGGGTAACCAATTGTTGACAAACCCGACGATATTGCGAATGTTTGTCGAAAATGCGTTCAAAAATCTTCATAGTATGGTACAGCAATGGAATCGGACAGTAGGTTGAACATTTTGCTGCACTGCCCTTTTTCCCACATTGGAACTGTAGTGCTTTCTTATCAATCACATGGTATTCTTCTCTTCTTGGTAACTCGATTGAGACACAGTGTTCGGTCCTAGCTCTTCACTTTTCAGAGATTAGATGCGTTGTTGTCAGATCTTCCCCGATTTCTATCGTTTGATTGTTTCTTTGATTTCAGTGGCGTTGACATTTAAGTTTTCGTGGTACCCGAAACCCATGGTCTATTCTTAGCACGGACTAATTTGGGGACCATAATCAGCGCAATGTTGCGACTGGCACAAGGGTAACGCTTTATACTGGCTGCTCAGCGTTCATACCGATGCGTGCAAAACCTAAGTAAAGTCCCTGCCGCAAGTAAGGAGTACTGCACCGGAGTTGGACAATGTAACTCCACACTTGAGTCCATTATACACTTTTCATAAAACTCCTAGAATAGGTCAGTCGCAAACAAGTGGCCGAAGCCACTTCAGAGGAGTCCTCTGCAGACTCGGGTCTGATTTCCGTTTGCCAGTGCCACCACTTCCAATTTTTCATCGTCCTTTTCTTGTTGATTAAGCCAAAAAACTATTGACCCCATCCGACATCTGCTCTGAGCACCAGTGGCACGGATAGATGGAATTGTACCAAATATCGCCAACGCTTATGGAAATGAGCAAATTCTTCCGTTGAAATTTGCTCAAAATATTCGCCTCATCTATCTATCTAGCAAAGTACCGTTCTCGTTATTAACGTAACGTGCGTTGTTGTCGTCGGACAAATCGATACGGATCTTATAGCGCTTCGTATTTACTTTGTTCTCCGCAAGTCCCAAGTCTGGATTTTTCAGTCACTGTTTGTTCCAGCGATTGTTTCGGAAGAGTACGGCTCAATATTCGCGAGATTCATCAGAAGTCATTGTATATTATTGGCATTATCCACTACCACGACGTCTCTAACAATTGAGTATATCATTATGCACGATGTTCTATGATAATGGCCCCACCACAGAACTTTGTGAAGTATCCATGAAGACGGCATATTTCTGGCAATCTGAAGAAAAGCCACCAAAACCTGAAAATCCAACGAACAGTTCAAATGAAAGAAACGCCATCACAAATATCATAAAGTTTTCTTCGTTTTAAATATTTTCAATAATATTGGCATAATTAGGCATATTCAAAGGAAATTTTTCATTTTGTTTTAGAAAAACAACTTAATAGGAATAATGTTTGCATTTATTCCGACCTGGGATCTTTCTCTCTTAGAGGCATGGACAAAATCGAAGGCTAATGCTTCAAAATTATTTCGAATTTGGATTTGAAATATTCATTTGGAATCGGTTACAGGTTCCCCTTACGCTACCCCTTACTGACCATATTTGATAATTTTGCGGTTGCATTTAAACTATCCTCGCCTCCCTAAGAACCATTAAATGGAGTAATGACCACTATCAGATTTCGTTCAGACAACCTGTCGGACAGCCAAATCCACATAGTTGGCTATTGGCATCATCGACGACGTTACACCTAGCAAGGTAAGCTGACTCCTCCCTATTGCTAAACAACTCGACTACATTTCTGAATATCAACGATCCAGTCTTCATGCTTTTTTTCCTTCAGCCTTTGTCCCGTTCACAAGTGATCCGTCGTGATCGATTTCGCTGTTTGATTCTATCAAATGCCTGATGGATGCAATCGCGAAGCTTTCAAATCCCCATCCAGTGTATCAAGTCACTGCTGTCGCTTACCAACGACTTTAATCTTCAGGCCAATCTTGGCAAATGGATTCACGATCACGTCGAATTACATGACCATACCATCGAAGGCGCCTCTCTCGCAATTTTTCCACGATCGGTGCAATCCCATATCGATCGCAGATATCCTCATTTCGAATGTGATCAAAACGTGTCACGCCACTAGTCAAACCCAATACATTCATCTCCATTACCACAAGACGCCGTTTACTGAATTTTATAGTCGGCCAACACTCAGAACGATTGAGAGCGGCAAGACGAACAACATTGCGGTAAATTTTAGATTTGAGACATTCATTGATACGTCGATCACAAACAACACCAGTTGTGGAACGCCACTTCATCCAGGCTGCACTAATACGTGAAGCAATTTCATAACGAACTTCTCCATTGGCTGATAGCATTGACCCGAGATATAACAGTGATTGTGCCTGTTATGGGAAAGCATTGGGATCGGACGTAATTTTAACATTCTGCTGGACTTCTTTTCTGTTTGCATATCGGAACTGTACTTCACCTCACTTTCTTAAGCTCAGATGCGATGTCGTCAGGTCCTGTTGCTTTCCCCCACTTCATTCGTTCTATTGCTCTCTCGACTTCTGTTGTGCTGACAGTTAAGTCCTTGAGGGTTTAACGTGAGCATCTGTCTGGACGACTTAATCCCACGGTCTTCCTAAGGCACGGATTGATTTTGTGACCACAAGCAGAGCCCCGCTGAGATAAGCAACAACGGTACCAGTCTCTACCAAGTCCTTGGCTTAGCATTCATGCTGGTGGATGCAAGACATACCTAAATCTCTACCGAACTAAGGAGTATGGCGCACTTGTTGGAACGCAACACCACGCCGATGCCGGAAGGTTTCTTCTCGCTTGAGCATAACCACAACCCAGATGAAACTCCCACTAGGGGGCCAACCGCAAACAACCGAGCTGTACTCACATACATCGGGAGTTCACCCGAAGTATGAGAGTCCAGGGGCTATCCCGGTTCCCATGGTAGCAGTATACCGCTCGTAAGGTTTCGTGACCAAGTTGCCAATTCAGATGAATCCCCGTGCAGACTCGGGTCTGATCGCCCTGATTAGGCCTTTGGAGCATTCGCCTACTGCATCACGGCCGGCAAGCCAAAGTGAGTACAGGGTCTCCCAGTGCCACGACTATGGAGGTTCTCCTCGGCTACTTGGTTTTGGTTCAGCCGACAAGGTTGCCGCCCCGTCTTCCTCACTGCCACCTCTGAGCACCAGTTATGCTGATAGGTGAACTGTTCCAAATGTGGGCAATGATTGTGGAAGTAAAGGATGAACAAATTGTTCAGTTGAAATCTGCTCGAAATATTCTCGCCACCTACCGGTCGCGCCCAAACCGCTGGTGAGCAAAGTACCGTTATTGTCGTTGACGCAACAGAAGTGTTCGATATCCTGTGTGCGTTTGTTTCGACTTTTGGCAAGTCGATACAGCCGCTCGGGTGACAGCGATCGCTTTTATTGTTTCCCGGTTGACATTCCTATCAATTTGTTAATTGGCCAGCGTTTTATCGTTGAGAAACTTGTGGTAGAGGTGCTTCGTTTCACGGACCTTCATTTCAACATTGTCATTCCAAAGCCAAGTATGTTGATTGATGTACCGCTTACCTGGTGACCCCGAGGGTTGCAGAAGCACTTTGTCGATCGTGTCTTTGGTTCCACGATTCTTCCACATTCGTAGTGGTTGGTAGTGGCGCAAGTGAGATCATTTCTTCTTTCTTCTCATGGAATCGTAAATCGTGACGGTGATAAAATGTTGGCAATCTTATAAAAATATAGACGATTTCCGTTTTCCTATTCCTACTATAAAATGTAGGAAGATGAGATAATCGTTTGGTGAACTATGTATTCATAAGTACGAAGTCATGGGTGTCCACAAAATCCATTATACGCTCGCCATCCTGATTGCGCGCTCCAAATCCTCTTCCCCCATTGCACCTCTTACCGGCTACGTTTTCACCCATATGGCACCGTCAATTATGATATAGTCATCGGCTGGCCCGTTGCAGGTCTTTGCATCGAGAAGGTGCCAGAAGGCATCTTTCTCGGTATCAGATCGATCTGTCTGTGGTGCGTACCCAGTGAAGAATTAGGTAGTGCAATCATTTCATCATCATCATCATCATCAACGGCGCAACAACCGGTATTCGGTCTAGGCCTGCCTTAATAAGGAACTCCAGACATCCGGTTTTGCGCCGAGGTCCACCAATTCGATATCCCCAAAAGCTGACTGGCGTCCTGACCCACGCCATCGCTCCATCTTAGGCAGGGTCTGCCTCGTCTTCTTTTTCTACCATAGATATTGCCCTTATCGACTTTCCGGGTGGGATCATCCTTATCCATACGGATTAAGTGACCCGCCCACCGTAACCCATTCAGCCGGATTTTATCCACAACGGGACGGTCATGGTATCGCTCATAGATTTCGTCATTGTGTAGGCTACGGAATCGTCCATCCTCATGTAGGGGGCCAAGAATTCTTCAGAGGATTCTAATCTCGAACGCGGCCAAGAGTTCGCAATTTTTCTTGCTAAGAACCCAAGTTTCCGAGGAATACATGAGGACTGGCAAGATCATAGTCTTGTACAGTAAGAGCTTTGACCCTATGGTGAGACGTTTCGAGCGGAACAGTTTTTGTAAGCTGAAATAGGCTCTGTTGGCTGACAACAACCGTGCGCGGATTTCATCATCGTAGTTGTTATCGGTTGTGATTTTCGACCCTAGATAGGAGAAATTGTCAACGGTCTCAAAGTTGTATTCTCCTATCCTTATTCTTCTTCGTGTTTGTGTTTGACCAGTGCGGTTTGATGTTGTTGGTTGATTCGTCTTCGGTACTGACGTTGCCACCATATATTTTGTCTTGCCTTCATTGATGTGCAGCCCAAGATCTCGCGCCGCCTGCTCGATCTGGATGAAGGCAGTTTGTACATCTCGGGTGGTTCTTCCCATGATGTCGATATCGTCAGCATAGGCCAGTAGTTGGGTGGACTTGAAGAGGATCGTACCTCTTGCATTTACCTCGGCATCACGGATCACTTTCTCGAAGGCCAGGTTAAAGAGGATGCATGATAGCGCATCCCCTTGTCGTAGACCGTTGTTCATGTCGAATGGTCTTGAGAGTGATCCTGCTGCTTTTATCTGGCCTCGCACATTGGTCAGGATCAGCCTAGTCAGTCTTATTAATTTCGTCGGGATACCGAATTCTCTCATGGCCGTGTACAGTTTTACCATGGCTATGCTATCATAGGCGGCTTTAAAGTCGATGAAGAGATGGTGCAACTTTTGTCCATATTCCAACAGTTCTTCCATCGCTTGCCGCAGAGAGAAAATCTGATCTGTTGCTGATTTGCCTGGAGTGAAGCCTCTTTGATATGGGCCAATGATGTTCTGGACCTATGGGGCTATCCGGCCTAGCAAGATAGTGGAGAATATCTTATAGAGGGTACTCAGCAACGTGATACCTCTATAATTGCCGCACTGTGTGATGTCTCTCTTTTTATGTATGAGACAGATAATGCCTCGTTGCCAATCGTCAGGCATAGATTCGCTGTCCCATACCTTGAGCACAAGTTGATGAACCACTTGGTGTAACTGGTCGCCTCCATATTTAACCAATTCGGCTGTAATTCCATCGGCTCCTGGCGACTTATGATTTTTTTTTTGCAATCATTTGACTTCTTTGATGGCATCACGAAAACCCTCTGAGATGACGATGCCAACACCGTATTGAGTGTGTGGGTTATCAAAAAGAAAGTTTATAGCCATTTTTCCATGTCGCAACTTTCGGTACCTGACCATCGGGTTTCTTACAGAGCACAGATATCAATTCGTCTTTTCCGAAGTTTCTCGGTCTTAGGATGCCAATATTTAGCGTTCAAACATGTAGTTTTTTTACTCGCACGAACTTACTTACGTCCTGACGCCGTCCATGCGTCAAGAACTTTTGCGCAGTTCTCGGCGGGACGGGGGCTGTCCTGCCGCGTCAACTGAGAAAAGCACCCTTTCGTTTTTTCGAGGATTGTTATTCGATCCGATCATGTTGTTTCTAATGACATTGGATGCATTTTCTTGGTTAGCTTGTCTCGGGACCTGTCACCAAGAGAGATCAGGTAGAATTTAGCATCCTGTAATAGATCCAACTATATTGTATTTATCTCTTTCCCTGATACCAAACTAGAAACCTGCTCCTCAATGAAACTATCGATTAACCCAACATTTCCTGATCCTGGTCGTCTGCCCGTCGAAGTTTTTCCTGTGTGACGATGTTAACCTATATTTTAACCTTTCTTCAGGTTTTTTTTAATGCATCATTCTGTTTGTATATTATTATTGGCATTATAATACAAAATAATACAACATTTTTAGTTAAAAAATTTGTTTTCGTGTTGTCAAAGTCGGCTCCTCATAAAAAGCGGATGACTGGTGGGCAATGCATCACCATTTGTAGTAATCTGTAAAATAAATTTAAACGTTTTCTTACTCTGTATTAAATGGAGTTTATTTTTAATTGAAAATCTAGAATAAAAATAATAAATTATTAACAAAAATACATAATGCTCGTTCAGATTGGAACTAGTGATGTGTACAATAATGCGTAAAAATTTCCACCAGTTGCTAAAATGTTTTTCGAAAAAAATGCGGTTAAAGGTTTCGTTTTGTAGGCACACCAACATGGCGGGTACTATTGCAACTTGTTAAACTTTCAGAATTTAAAAAATATTCTAGAAAAAACAATTTCAGAAAGACATCATAGAAGCTGAACTGCAATCTTAACAGCAAGAAAGGACCATGCCTGACAAGATTCATTATTTCAATTTTAGAAGCCTTAGCAGGGATTTTTCATTTTTCGAATTGTATTCTATTTTTTATAGTGCATTTTGCTGAACTAAAGTGGATCCACTTTTGATAAAATGTAGTTTAAAGGGTACAAATTAAATTCTGATCATTTTTGATACATTTGTGAGCCTTTTAGTTATGTTTGCATTCACAAAGAAATAGAAAAACGATTTTGGGATGTCTCCGCATACATATTTATTAGATATTATGTATTTCGGATTCCCAATAACTAATCAAGATAAAAAGTAATTACCATTTCCTCCCGTTGAAAGCTGCTCGAAATATTCTCGCTATCTATCCGCCACGGCTCTTCGGCCGGTAAGCAAAGTACCGTTCTTGTCATTAACGCAACAGAAGTGTTCAATATTTTGTGTGCGTTGTTGTCGGTTTCTCACAAAACGACACATAGCTCTCTCGCCTTCCTAAGTGCTTAGTTTATCGTAAAGATCTTTGCAATGGACCGCACGGGTAACAGCGATCCTTTTCTTTACTTCCCGGTTGGCCTTCTTGTAAATTTACCTATAGGCCACCCTTTTATTGTCGAGAAACTTTGTGACAGAGGCGTTTCTTTCACAAAGTTTTATTTAGATATCTTCATTAGAAAAAACTAACTATCTCGGTTTATGAACTGCACACCTGGTTAAGTAACCCCGAGAGTTGCATAGGCCGCTTTGTGGATAGTCTGTTTAATTCGGTTCCACGATTCTTCCACATTCGTAATGGTTGGTAATCGCGTAAATAAGATTGTTTATACTTTCTTCTCACGAAATCATCACTATTTAATTCGCGGCATGTTCAGTGCGATCCTCACGCTGTCTTATCGGTGTACGCTCTTGAATGAAGTGTTCTAGTACACTTCAAGATCCTGATCCAATATGGATTGTTGCGCCAACGATTAATATTATTCATCAGCCGGTCATCAAATCGTTCGATTTGTTTGAAGGCATCACGGAAAACTTCACTTCACTTTCATTGCGTTCCCGTGCTGTGTCACAGCTTTTGGCACCAGATCATCTGTTTATTTGTTGAGCACAGCTATCAATGTGCCTTGGCGAAGAGCTTTTTTTAGTAAGGGTGGCAATATTTAGCGTCCAGACACGTGATTTGCAAGGACTAATTTACTACATCCTGACGCCGTTCATACGGTAAAAGCCCTCACGATCTTCCACCGTCAAGCGTAAATTTTAGGCCTAGTTTTGGAAGGTAATTGCAAAGCAATCACTAAAGATAATCTGACGATTTTTTTTGGAAAATAGTTTTTCTTATGTCCTTGGAACGTCCTTTCCGTAGTCCTTTGTCAAAATGTCATGGGCCAATTTGTGACAAACGCAGCGCCCATTTTATCTATCCGAAATAAGAAAAAGATGTTTTATTAATAACTGTACCGAAGGCTATGTTTTCTCGTTTTATTGTTTTTATTGTTTTATTCGTTTTAAATTTCCCAAAAATATACATCATTTCGTAAGAAAGGAACAAATTAACATTTCTAAAAACTAGTTTGGAAGTCATAGCGGGATGTTAAGTGAGCAACTGTAAACAATAAACAAGTCGGAAAACCTGAAGTTTGACGCTTCCGGTACAAAAGGTTTTGTGTTTCTCTGTGTGAGGAGCATAACACAGTTCTCCATTGGCTGATAGCATTGACTCGAGACATTTAAATCGCTCAGTTCTATCAATGGCAGTAACCTGCCCAGAACTAAGCGATTTAAATATCTCGGGTTAAAGCTATCAGAGAGAGAATTGCGTAATAAAATTGCTTCACGCATTAACGCAACCTGGATGAAGCGGCACAACTGATGTTCTTTGCGAGAGTTGGCCGACTATAAAAGACAATGAACGGCATCTTGCGGTAATGGAGACGAAGATGTGGTGTTGGACTAGTGGCGTGACACGTTTTGATCACATCCGAAATGAGGATATCCACGATCGTTATGTGGTTGCACCGATCGTGGAAAAACTGCGAGTGAGGCGTTTCCGATAGTATGGTGCTTGCCAATATTGGTCTGAACATCGAAGTCAATTGTGAGCGACCAAAAGGGCGACCGAAACAAGGGTGGCTTGATACACTGGATAAGGATTTGAAAGCCTGGCGATTACATCCAGATCAGGCATTTGATAAAATCAAATGGCAAAACCGATCACGATGAACCGACCCCGCTGCTGAACAAAAGATGAAGAAAAAGAGGAAGATGTGAGAAGCGACGAGTACCTAAGAGCTATGTCACATAGCAAAAAATTCCATTGCTCTCTATTTTTCACAAAGCGATTTAAATAAATTATTTTATGGAAAGCCCTGTATTGATAATAGTCAACCTCATACGATTCACAATCTGACTTTAATATTATAAGCAAATGCGAAGAATTTAACCTACATCAGATCCAAACAAGTCGAGAAACCGGAAGCTGGATGCTTCAGGTACGAAAGGTTTTGTGTATTTCTTTGTACGTAGCACGTAATATATGCATATATTATGTGAGAATATCCACTTTCGGATGACATTGACATTCATAGTCTTGAATTTACAAGGAAGTGACAACTTTGACGTATTATAACTTTGTTAGTAATAGTGGTATTTTGACCAAACTTGGTCAGATCATGCTCTATGTTATACCCTATATTATTGCGAAATTTCATGTTGCTAGCATGAGGGGGGTTTTGCAGCCAATTACTAAAAATTATGGTAATATACTATTATTAACTTTATTTGTACAGATATCAGTATGGAAGGTATTTCGGAGCCCAGGCACCATATAGTGGCAACCTCTTTATTTTTTTCAGATTTTTCGGTTGGGTAGTTTCTGAGAATGGCCCCCTTAAAGGAATGGTCACTTTCAACCCCCCCCCCCCATTCCCCACCTTTCTAACAAATGTGAAAACTAAGACCGGCTTCGAAAAGTACTAACCGAGACCTTTAATTTGATACCCCACATGAGTATATTTGATGAAAAAAAAATTTACACCCCCCTTTTGCATGTATGGGGACCCCCCCTTAAATTCAACGTAAAAGGATGTAACTCACTGTATGCGTGAGCGTTCACGGTTCCCACCTTTCTACCAAATTTGGTGTCAATCGCTATAACCGTTTCCGAGAAAAATGCGTGTGACGGACAGACAGACAGACAGACAGACGGACAGACAGACAGACAGACAGACAGACAGACAGACGGTAAACCGATTTTAATAAGGTTTTGTGTTTACACAAAACCTTAAAAAGGGCTGAGAAGAAGTAGATTCTTCATGAATGGAATTTTAATATTTCATTCAAATGTCAATTATTCTCGTTAATCATGACGTCAGCATCTCATTTGCGTGGTCAAGCAGTAAATTCGCCCGAAATTGCTAACTTTGAACTGCTATAATTTGGCGTTAATGGGCAGATTTCCATGAAATTTGGCACGTGTATGTATCTATCTGGTAATCCTAGGATGAATTTAAGGGATTTTTCAGTAAATTACTAAAAGTTGGTAATATACTATTAGTAAGTTTATTTGAGCAAATATAGGAATGGGACATATTTTGAGGTCTAGATTTCCTCTAAGCGCATTTTCCTTATTTTTTGGGTTTTCATAGTTCCCATTTGTCCACCAAATTGCGTTCCAATATGTTTACCCGTTTTGGAGAAAAGTGCGTGTGGCAAACAGATAGACAGACATTGAAGCGATTTTTAATAAGGTTTTTTTTTTACACAAAACCTTAGAAATGATTGAATTCGATAAATATTTCTGGTAGAAGTGATGCCACAATATTTAAAAAGGTCAACTTTCCGAAAAACAAGGCAAAGTATGTCATAAAATATGATTGCAGAAACTTACGATTCAATCTGCAATACCAGGATCCTAGAGTCCTTTCGCAACAAGAAAATGTTTTCGGTTGGGTGGCCTCTTAAAGTAATGCCCAAGTGTAGAAGAAATCGGTTTGAGTTTGAAGGGCTACACATTTATTATGAAAACACGAGGAAAAAATTGCAAGTAGCTATCATGAAGAGCAAAACCGAGCATTGCAGTCAGATGTGTGCTGAAGGTGCTTCAGATCCAAGGGCAAGCACTCCCCACCGACTATTTGTCCTATATTACTGCGGAATATAGCGAACACTCTTCCCAGAAGATGTACCGTATAGGCTTCCAATAGTACATGGAAACCCCGACGAAGTAGTGGTGGAATGGTGGACAAAGAAATTCTAGAGGCAGCAAAGAAACTCACTGGAAATAAGACTTCAGTGCTGGAAGGCATCCCTAATATTGCCTTGAAAGTAGCAGCCAGAGAAGCGGCAAGTATTTCTGCCCCACTGATATAAACGAAAGCCAGTCTTTGGAGTTTGTGTGCAGTTCGCTCCGAGACATCGAAGCGAGCGGACGTGTCCGAGAGGAAATTAGTGTGAAAATTAATAGTCGTGATCGTACAGTGCAGTGGAAGCAGACAAATAGTGGAATTGAGAGAAATTGGATAAAGAAGCAGATACTGAAGGAAGTATCGTTCCACGGTCATTATACAGTGCATCTCAATGTTATTGAGACACTGTATTGTCAATCGAAATAATAACTATTGTCATTTTATCTTTACAGTGAAGTACGAAGAAGTTCATCAGCCACGCAGGTCGGGCTTGGGGACAAAATGTCCGCCAAGAGGAGCAAAGTAATACTCCCGGGAGAAATGTCATCCGAGGAGGAGGGAAATACGGGCCCCGAGGAAAACGGAGTGACTTCGGGTCTGCTAAAGGAAATAGCAGACCTGAAAAACGAAAGAGCAGCCATGGCTCATCAATTAGAGTGCCAGCAACTACTCATCAAACAACTACAACAGCAGTTGGCGTCGTTGGAAGAGACGGTCCGCTCTGGGCCGGCAGCAGTGCAGAATAGACAGCAGCAGCAGCAACAACAACAACGTGAATTGCAACAACAGCAGCAGCAACATCAACAACCACAACAACATGAATTACAACAACAGCAAAACCTGGAGCACCATGAAGCCATCGAGATGGACAGCGTGGGATCATCTGCAGCCTATCCAGAAGTCATCATTGACGAAGGCGACCCCTTCAACTTCGTCCGGAGGAGGAAGCAGAACAAGGTTAAAGTTAAGGTTAGTGCGAAAGTTGTTAACGCTCCTAATCAGACTACCCCCTCCCAAGTTCCCCAACCTAGTAAGTCAAAAAAGACACGAATCCCCGCTATAACTGGGTACGGTTTGAACGTACCATCTTTCTTAAAACTTTTGAAGAATAAGGGGCTAAAAGCGTCCCTTAAAAATACGAGGGCTGACAGGACCCTCATATTCACGGAGACGGCGGAAGATCACGGTAAGGTCTTCGCGCTCTTGAAAGAGCAAGGGCTCAACGCCACTACTAGGACGCCTCCCTCTCTTCGCACCCAGTCTATAGTTATCCGCGGACTCCACAGGGAAACGGACCCCGTGGACATCCTGGAAGAACTGAAAACCGACCATCCGGAATTCCAACTGAAGACAGTTGCGAATCTCATTACGCGCAGGGACAAGTTTCTGCACAGCGAAAACCCGGCCCTCCCGATGAAATCTCAATCGGGATTATTCATCGCGACTTTCGAGCCCTCCCAAGAGCTCAACGAGGTGATGAAGGTAAAATATATCCTTCATCAAAAGGTAACCTTGGAGAAGGTCAAAAGCTTCGAGGAAGTGCAGTGTTTTAACTGCCAGAATTTTGGGCACATCGCCCAAAATTGTTCAATTGTGCACAGATGTGTTAGGTGCACAAAATCCCATCCTCGCGGGGAATGCGGAAGAGAAGCGACCGAAGGGCCTCTTTGCTGCAACTGCG
This sequence comes from Hermetia illucens, assembly GCF_905115235.1. Classification (NCBI taxonomy): domain Eukaryota; kingdom Metazoa; phylum Arthropoda; class Insecta; order Diptera; family Stratiomyidae; genus Hermetia; species Hermetia illucens. Next base: position 84,857,025 of record NC_051850.1, on the reverse strand, counting down.
GCCAAGCTGGCCACCCAGCGAGCTATCGCGGGTGCCCGGCCTACAAAGAAATGGTAGCCAGGAAGGAAGCTGCCAAACAAAGACGAGGCAATGAAAGTTCCCGAGCCAAGCACGCAGTGACACAACTGTCACAAAGCTTGGCCAACCCTAGCGTATCGTACGCTCAAGCTGCCAGAAATGCTCAACCAAGAGTGGCAGCACAACCTGCTCCCATCCCCGCACCAAACGCCTTCCGTGAATTGGTGCAATCTCTCGCGTCGGCCTCAACTAATGAGCAGCGGCAATTCGCCGCTATAAAACTCATTATGAACCTATGGAGTTAAATATCGTCACCTTTAACTCCGCGTCCCTGATCTCACACGCCCAACGTGCCACTGCCCAAGTGTTGATTGACAGTCTGAAAGCAGACTTCTATTGCGTTTCAGAAACGAAACTAAACAGCAGGCATAACGTGCAATTCACCGGGTATAATATTATCCGGAATGACAACAACACTGGCGCTGCCCTTTTAGTCAGGAAAGACTATGAATTTGAGGAAATCGTCATTGAAAACCTGCTGACCTCTTCCGCCGCAGCGGCAATAGTAAAAACCACTGATGGTAGACGGATTTTGGTAGTTTCCATCTACATCAAATGCAACTCTCGAAATGAGAAACTGGGACAAGATCTTAAGATCTTGGGCAATCTCCAGTTAAAATACAAGTACCTCATTTTCGGTGGCGACTTCAACTCTAGGCACACCTCCTGGGGCGATACGGCAGTAAATAAAAATGGGGAAACCCTGCTTAAATGGATCCAAGACCCTTACTCGCCAGCCTATGTCGATTTGGTCTTGCCAGATTCTCCGACAAGACCCAGTAGTCAATCAACCATTGACTACTTCCTCCTATCTGAGGAAACTTCCCTGAACTTTCAAGTGATATCGTGCACTACTCTACCAGGCATGTCTGACCATTTCGCAGTGCAACTTAAACTGTCCTCGTCCTCCCAACTGCGAAAGCGAGTGATGACCACCGTAAGGTCCTTCGCCCACACTGACTGGGACAAATTCAAGTCAGACCTTGCACCAAGGCTGAACTTGAAAAAACTCGCAACTGACCGCAATCTATCAGACATGGAGATCGACGAAGCCATCACCTTGGCCACAGATGCCATTAATACTGCTACACGCAGAAACACAAGGCTTATCAAAGTCGACGAGTTACAATATAACTCAGTCCCTCACGATATCATGCTCCACATGAAAATCAGGCAAATATGGCGTAGGAAACTCAAACGGATTTTCCACAAACTCGGAAATAAAGTTAATGCTGAGTATAAAGCATTGCTTTCCCGGATTAATTGTCTGAGTACAATAATTCGGCAAAGAGTGGCGAATTTCCGCAACAAAGAACTGACAAGGAAATTAGCAGATATTAAGCCCGGCCCAGATATGTTTCAGCATATCAACAGGCTAACCGGCAAACATAAGTCCCGCAATATCGCTCTCTCCAAGAACGGGGAGCACATCTGCAGTGACGCTAGGAAAGCGCAAGTTCTCGCGGAATCTTTTGAGACTCAGCTCAATTCCCCTCCGCCTCAAAACAACCCGGCTATATCATCGATTGTTGATTCAACAATCAAGGCCTTCGCCTCTGAGAGCTCCAAGAAGCTAACAAAATTCACCACAACCAACACCTCAGTCAAGCCATCGGAATCGCAACATTTTCTGAGTTTACCTCAACTCACCGACTTAACCAGAAACCTCAACGGTAAAAGGTCAGCCGGGCCTGATGAAATCCCGAACTTCGTCATAAAGAACCTCCCCAGAGCCTCACTGAAGTTTTTATTAGCAGTTTTCAACAACTGTATTAATAACGGCTACTTTCCATCCACATGGAAAGTGGCAAAAATTATTGCGATCCGAAAGAAAGGAACCTCCAACGAGGCAAGCAATTTTAGGCCCATTTCCCTATTATCCAACCTTGGCAAACTCTTTGAGAAAGCATGGACAATTGGGCTAGTCCAGCATTGTAATCTCAACAAAGTTATCCCTGACCACCAGTTCGGATTCCGCTCTAAACACGGAACCCAGCACGCGCTGAGCTACCTACACGACACTGTCGTCTCAAGACTTAACGTCAACAATAAACCCACAGTAGCATGTGCGTTAGATTTGGAAAAGGCCTTCGACTCCGTGTGGGTAAACGGACTTATATACAAATTGATAGATAATGACTTCCCTGTCCCGATAATAAGACTTGCGTTAAGTTTCTTCGAAGATAGGCACTTTTATGTCAGCGTGGGGAATGAATTCTCCGATCTCTTGCCGGTAACGTCGGGTGTACCGCAAGGATCCATTTCTGGGCCAACTTTCTACAACATCTTCACGGCTGACGTTCCGATCCCCGATGACGGCGTTGAACTCATCCAATTCGCCGATGACACGCTTATCTTCGCTTCGAACCTCCACCCCAACAGGGCAGCCAAAGCGGTTGAGAAATACATTGTAAATCTCTGCAGGTACTACCATAGTTGGGGAATCAAGATTAATGAGGGAAAAACGCAAATCTGCACCTTCAGGAGAAAATCTAGATACTTAGGTTCTAGAGGCATCCATAGGAAAGCTAAACGCTTGAAAATGAGAATCGGGAACACCACAGTGAGCAGATCTACTTCGATCAAATACTTGGGAGTAACCCTGCATGAACTCCTCAAGTTCAAACCCCACCTTCAGCTCGCTATCAGCAAGGCACGCGGTGCAGTCAGTAGCATCTACTATCTTCTTCGCAAGACAGTAGGTCTCAGCACCAAAACCAAACTGACCCTGTATAAGGCCCTTATAAGACCCGTTATCTGTTACGGAGCACCAACTTGGATCTCTTGCTCCAACCAAGCAATGGCAAAATGCGAGTCATTCGAACGCCGAATCCTTAGACATTGCACAGGCTTGTCTTACAACTGGAAAACAAAAAAGGTCGGCAAAAACGCCGAAGTGTATAGGCGAGCCAAAGTCAAACCACTTCGAGAATACGTTCTCACACTAATGGAAAGGTTCTTCGAAAGAACGGAGGACCACCCCAATCCATTAATTCGGCATCTCTACCAACAGGGTAAAACCTCCCCATTGGCCACATTCTTAAGGCCCTGCCAAATCGTGAGTTCATCCCACAGACCCAAAATCCGCACCCTTTTTGAAACTCCCTGCCTGGTAGGAGTGGATAGAGGTTAAGCACAGGAATTGTAATGTGCTTATTGTAAATATTAGTTAAGGATTAATTATGTTAGATTAAGCTAGGTTAAGTTAAAATAAGTTAGGTTAAGTTATATTTAACTAGGTTAAGTAAGTAAAATTTCACCTTCTCGCGCCTTTAGTGCGGGCGCAGTTCTTTTAAAAACAAAAAAGCCAAGATCGTAACAAAAAATTGTCAAGATTCATGTATATAAAGAAAAATATACAAAGTAAAGTAATTCACAGAGAAGGTCGGGTTGGCCAAACAATGTAATAGTCACCCGTTTGATAGAATTAAGATCAATTAGCTTTTATTTAGGCTAGCATTAAGTAACATTGTCTAGTTGTAAGCCACTATCTAAATAAATTGAAATTGAAATTGAAATTGGAGTTTGTGTAACAATCTAGCTGTTGAATTGAGTTTCGTTCTTTCTGCCCAGATTACGGCAAACCCATTTTTCCCTGCTATGGACGTTCAAGTGATAAGAGCCATTGAAGTTTCCTCACAAGTGTTTCCAACATGCGTCTTCTAGAGCAATTTTTGGTCTTGTGAAATTCTCGAATATTTCAGCTCTGGTGCTCCTTTGACCTCGATCCAGTGCTACCTAATGACTCTCAGGTTATCAAGCTTCCTAGTGAATGATACTATGTTCTGGCTGGATTGATACGCAGTCTCGCCTTCGTGTACCAGGCACTAGTAACTCTTAGTGTGCATTCTAACACATACTGTATCCTCATATTTGTGCCTGTATTCCAGTATTTGTTGGCTTTTCTATGAGTTCATCCCCTACCATATTCTACATAAGCCCTGATAGTACCCTACCCTGGGGACAACCTTGAGCAGCACCCATGACAATAGAATTTGTGCTTGCCAGTACTTCCATTTGCCTACCCTCTAACGTTCTCCGGAAAACCAGGTTTTTCCCAATCCTTTACGGGTCAAGGCATCTTTTATCTCTGTGTTCGATATGTTGTCGAATGCTGCGTCAATATCCAGAAACACACACAATGGTTTTTGTTTTGTTTCTATGGCATTTCCTACAACTGTACTTTAATCAAACAGTGATTTCTCACGTTTAGAGTGGAATTATGATTTCCGCATTTAGATCAGGAATTGCTTGTTACCACGTTGCACGACCACTAACTGGATGCACGCCAAACAATTCCCTCCAGTTGCACTTTTTGTCTGACTATGAATTGAAACTCCACACGCTGGGCAAGTAGGAAAGAAATCGAAAGATAGAAACCCGAATGTAATAATAATAATAAGGTGGTGAGGTCCCTTTGTCACCATCCAACGGAACTTTTTCAGCGACAGCTCTCTCTCTCTCGTGGCGAGTTCGAATAAGCCACGGCAACAGCACTTGGGGCAAAAGAGGCATCGGTTAAAGGTGCGATGCATGGTTAACTTTTTTTTGTAGTACGGCCATGGGGACAATCAAACGAAAGTAATTTCTGATGTAATTTTGATACATATAAATAGGAAAATGGGGGAGGTGCAGGGGTTAGAAACAAATCAAATAATTTGAATTCAAAAAGTACCGAGCAGGAAAATCTGAAATCGTGATTATGCCCTTATTAAGGTTTTGAGCTCCTTATAAAAGCAGGCGTTGAAGATGATGAAGATTTAGTGTAAAACAAAACCTTACTAAAATCGATTTACTGTCTGTCTGTCTGTCCGTCACACGCATTTTTCTCGGAGACGGTTATAGTGATTGACACCAAATATGGTGCCCAGGCTCCGAAATACCTTCCATCCAGATACCCAGATAGTATATTACTTTAATTTTTAGTAATTGGTTTCAAAACCCCCTTCGGTTCATCCTAGCACCACGAAATTTGGCAGTGATATAGAGCATGATCTTACCAAGTTTGGTGGAAATCGCACTATTATTAACAAAGTTATAATACGTCATAATTGTTGCTTCTTTGCAAATTCATATATTACGGACTACGTACTAAGAAATACAGAAATCGTTAGTACCTGAAGCATCCTGCTTCCGGTTTCCCGACTTGCATAATATATTAGCCTGAAAATACCCACCACACCCTCTTCTTGTTCCTCCTTAGCCTTTGTTCGGATTAGAAAACGGGTTGGCTCATACGCCATTTTTTTTTAGCCGTAGGACTGATCTTGTTTGTACGAAAGGGTCTCAAAACATCATATAGTCTAGAAAGCGATTGCAGATTCGGTCAGCGTTTTGGTCATTTCCCATCGAATTCGATGCGCAGACTAGCAAGTGCTTTCACGCTAGAACTCAAAGAAATTTGAGATTTGAGGTTTCCTTAATACGTCAATCAAAAAGGACCCCAATTGTTGAAGTATGAGGCAATTTCTTAACGTTGATGTAGTGGCCCATTCATTAAATACGAGTATTATGAACATACATAACAACATAATACATAGTACAAAAACCAGAACACAAATTCTTAGCATTTCACGTCCTTTTACAACTAAACAAGTCGGGAAACCGGAACCTGGGCGCTTCATGTATGAAAGGTTTTGTTTGTTTCTTGTGTGAGTATATTTGAGTGTAGAACTATCCCATTTGCACGTAGCCCATTAAGAAAATGCATTTAGCATATCAGATTTAATACTTCGGGTTGTAAATTTACACGGTGAGGCAACTTTGAGCTACTGTAACTTTGCTACTAATACTATGATTTTGATCAAACTTGGACATAATATGCTTCATATTATATTTTATACTACTACCAACTTTTGTAACTCTGACGTAAACTTAAGGGAGGTTTAACTCAATTTTCCCAAAAATACGGTAATATACTATTATTAACTTAATTTGAACAGATTTGGATATGTAGAGTATTTTGAGGCCTGGGTAACGTATAGAGGCAGCTTCAGATTTTTCGGTTGGGTAGTTTCTGAGAATGGCTCCGTTAAAGAAATCATCACTTTGCACCCGTCCCACTCCCCGCCTTTTTAACAAATCTCAAAACCAAGACCGGCTTCGAAAGGTACTAATCGAGACCTTTCATTTGATACCTCACATGACTATATTTGGAGGAAAAAATTTTTACACCTCCCTTTTACATGTATGGGGACCCCCCCTAAATCGAGAGAAAAGTGCCTGTGACAGACAGACAGACGGACAGACAGACAGAAACGTGCATGTCCGAGGGGATATTTCCAGCGGCATGGAAGGGGCAGAAGTTGGTACTTCTGCCTAAACCAGGTAAACCTCCAGATGAACCATCCTCATATCGACCCATATGCCTCCTGGACACGGTGGGGAAAATGCTAGAGCGGGTAATCTATAATAGATTACTCCCGGTTGTTGAGAGCCAGGGCGGCCTTTCAGACAGGCAGTATGGGTTCCGTACAGCCAGATCAACCATTGATGTCATCAAATTGGTTACTGGCTTGGCCGAAGATGCAATTCACGGAAAGGGTAGTACCAGCAAATATTGCGTGGTAGTAACCGTGGATGTGAAAAATGCATTCAATTCGGCCAATTGGAATCTAATACGGAAATCTTTAGCGAAGGTTGGTATTCCCGCCTATCTCGCTGCTATCGTCGATAGTTATTGAACTGAAAGGAAGCTCTGGTATGACACCGATGGCGGACCCCAGGAGTACGTTGTTTCCGCGGGTGTCCCACAGGGCTCCGTATTGGGCCCACTACTGTGGAACATCATGCACAGCAACGTAATTAATCTTCCCTTTCCGGGGGAAGCCACAGTGGTGGGTTACGCTGACGACATAGCACTGGTTGTTGTCGCAAAGCATCTCGAAGATGCTGAGTTATATTCAAGTGAGGCAATCGGTGCTGTTAAAAGTTGGCTTAAGAGCTCTGGTCTGACACTTGCGGAGAAAAAACAGAAGCGGTCCTCATCACTAAGCGCCGGAAGAGAAATTACGCCTGTATTAGAATCGGGAATCATATCATCACTTCCACGCCGACCATCAAATACTTGGGAGTGGTGATAGACAGGAAGCTTAGCTATAAGCAACATGTGCGGTATGTTTGCGACAAATCATCCACTGCAAGTATGGCTCTGGCAAGGATGATGCCGAAAGTTGGAGGGCCTCTAGTATGCCTCTAGGTTGCTTGTAGCCAGGGTGGTGACCTCGATCATGCTCTAAGCAACCCCAGTTTGGAGGGAGGCGTTGGGGATGTCAGGGAACGCTACCAACCTGAGCTCAGTCTACAGGAGGACAGCCTTGAGGGTATGCTCTGCCTTCAGGACTGTCTCAGATGATGCAGCATTCGTCATCTCTGGAATGATGCCGATTGACATCTTGGCAGATGAGATGGCGAACATATACAAAGCAAAGCCAACCTCTTCCTCATCGCGGACGAAGAACGCTGAGAGGGAGAGATCCATAAATAGATGGCAAGAGCAGTGGGAACGCCATCAAGGAGTGGTTGGAGAGACGACACGGTGAGATTAATTATAATCTCACCCAGATTCTCACGGGGCACGGAGGATACCTCCAATACCTTCACAGGTTTAAATTGGAATCCCAGAGGTACCAGAAAGTCTGGTGTCGAAAATGCTAGCACATCAAGGGAATTGGGTTGCGGTAAACTCCATGATCGCATCTATCCCAAATAAACTGCGAAAAGCAGAGGAGAGGAGAAAAACGCGGTCGCGTGCTCCGCGTATAGAAGAAAGGTGACAAAGCTAGAGTGAGCTGACTCCGCCCCGTGATGTAATACCTTATGGTGGTTCCGCGGGGCAGGGAGGGAGTCGGGGGTGGTTTTAGTGGGTAAAAATCCCACACGCTGGTGTGTGTCTTTTTGAAGATTTCCACCTCCTCAACAAAAAAACAAAAAACAGGCAGACAGACAGACGGACAGACAGACAGACAGACAGACGGACAGACAGGCAAACATTAAACCGATTTTAATAAAGTTTTGTTTTACACACAAAACCTTAAAAACTGCTCGAAATGAAATAAATTCACTTCTGATGAGCTTTGGATATTTTTTGTAACCTCTCAGGCCGAACGCTGCTCTTGGAGTCTGCGTAGCGCTACCGAGTGCTACTGCTCTGAGTGGAGTAACCGTTAGTCGATAGCTTTTATGCGATCGCTCGGATCTCGGCTGGGAGTCGATCGTCGAAAATTCTGTTTGGTTCAAGTCTAGTCTCACAACGTGATGTGTGAAACAATCATTCCACTATTTTGTAAGGTGCACCAGATCAGCTATGCTCTGAGACGCTAAGGAAACATCATCTGCATAGAGCGGTTAGTATGGTGCTGGATGAACGATGCCCCACATGACAACATCCTTAACAAAAATAAAGAAGAGTGGCGAGAATGTGCTCCCTTGATGAACACCGACATGAACACGAAGCAGCTTTGATATAACAATTTAACCCAGCGCACGATTTCCTCTGGCTGTTGCCGCAGAACATACCAGATGAGTTTGTATGGCACACGGTCAAACACCTTCTGTAGATCCAGAAATTTAACGTGTCTCCTAAGTAACCGCCCAGCAGGTATTGTTTTGATTCGTGAAGACGGTTTTCATGAAGGTGTTCAAAAATCTTGATGGTATGGCAACATCTGAATCGAAAGGTAATCTGAGCATTTTGCTTTCTGGTGGTCGTTTCTTACCAGTCAGATTGTGTTCTACCCTTTTCAACAACCCGATTGAAGAGCTCACTGGGCCAAAGTATTTGGTCCTAGCTCCTCCTCAGATCCTGTTGTTTCCCCGGATTTAATTAATTTCATTTTTTCTGTGACACTGGCAAGTAAAAGTGGTCCTAATGTTAGCATTGGTTGCGGAAGTGGAGGATGAACAAACTAATTGGTGGAATGTGCACACCCTACTCGACAACGGTGACGAGGGTCGTCAGAATACTCGCTTTTCCAATTTGGGTGGCAATTCAAACAACATAAGCTGGACATTCTGTAGCTAACACTATTGGTAATGTGCTTTTGTACTCTGGAAAAACAAGTGGTAACAGACGCGAATCCGATGTCTTGTTGCTTCTAACGGCTGTCATAAGACGGGCTCTCTTGACGCGACAGACTTCTAACTGCAAGATTCCGGTCCAAATTAGGAACATTACCATTTTACAATGTTACTTACCAACGGAAAATAATGCTTTCTACGAGTAATTACACGCAATTCAGGGGAGACTTCCTAAAGGTGGCATTGGGGCCGAAATCCGAATAGCTATGTGGGTTCTGACAACACATGATTCGGACATGCAATGGAGAAACACGGTCTTGGCGATCGTAACGATATTAGTGAAAGGCTTGTGGATTTCTGCAGCTGGCACCACGTCAGCCATGAGCAGTCTATTTAGCAGTTCTTTCCTGGATGATGAGGATCGCAATCTGATGGTTGCTTACGTCACGTTCGCCACTCGCAAGGTTGGGGAGCTGCAAACATACAAATTCAACATTGACTGGATTAGGTTGACCTATCAATAATACGAAGAAATCGTGCGACCAGTTCATAAAATTGAGCTTCATCAGGCAGTCATCAAATCGCTCGGCTTCTTTAGTGACGTGACATATCCTTACCTAAGAATTACACAAAGTGGTTCATACCTGAAGTGAAATACGTAGAAATCTTGAAATAGATACCAAATCTTAAAACTAATGTATCCTATGCTATTTATGGCGGTTATTAGTTAGCATTTGCCATTTCTTAGCATACTTTAAGCTACACATATTTATTACAAATTATCATTAGAAAAGTATTATGTTGCCTCAACAAAAATGTTATGTTAAGTAGTTACCTACGTATGAAACAGTATACAGAGGTCGCGTTAACCAACCTTAATATGAGCTAGTATGAAAATAACCTCGCTCCAATGTCGGTTTATAAATATAAAATCAAATCAAAATCGATTCTAGGGAATTGGCCTACGTATTGCCGTCCTAACAAAAATGTAAATCACAATACATGGTTAATGAATACGTGTGCACATATCCATATAGTGTAACGTAAAACGATTTCATGCCTTTATGAAAATGTTTTTTCCCGTATCAAATTTATGAGTGAATGCTACATGAACAATTTACACAAACATAGTATGCGCCAAAAAAGATACTCCATATGAAAGTTTGAAATTGATTATCTAATCTATTATAATAACACTGAAGGAGGGGATAGTTAGTCCCCGAAATACGCATTTATTTAAATTAGATACTTTTGGGCCAATAAAACGGAAAAATATCTTCCAAGGCAATTTTTCATTTTCATTACTTTTTTGTAAATTACAGTATGTGGCGAAGCAAATTTCCCGCACTGTATAAGCATTTTGAAGGATTAATAGAAACGTGACCGGATGGCTCAAGTAGTTAGAGCACTAGGCAGTCGTAACAGAAAGTCGCAGTTTAAATCCCACTGATGGCAGAGGAATTTCTTAACGTGGCTGGATGTCGGTTCCCAGTCGACTCATCTGTGACTGATTACCTCAGTCAACTCAATCAACAATAATCGCCTGCTGCTGGCCATATTGCCTCCCTCCTACAGTAACCTGTAGTGTACCGTTCATATTTTTTTAAACTACAAGAAGTACGTACCTATTTCAGACCTAGATTTCATGCCTACGCTAAACAAAGAAACATTGCCTATAACCGAATACCGTACTCTATATACATGTATATAAATTGATCGTACACCTATTTTCGATTTACTACGTCCACGAAAGTACATATGTACATATAAAATACGTACATCGAATACCGCTGTTCAATGTACAAATATATCTATTTGAACAAGATGCTACCCCAAAGCTTCATTTACATATACATATAAATACATACATATGTCTATCTGCAGTAATAGATATTGATATATAAATGGTTAAGAAACCAAAACGAAATGTTTCTCTACTTACTTACTTTTGTGGTATTGACGAATTGATATGTAATGATGACACGTTATAGAATGCACAAAATTCATACAGAATGTTTCACCTTGTATAACTGTGTTAATAATAGTAGCATTTCCTTTAAACTTCCCAAAGTTATGCCTTATGTTATCCCTTATCCAAGTGCCAGAGTATAGTTCTAGCATGGAATTAAGGGGGTTTCTGGCTAAATTTTAAAATATGGTAATATAACTTCATTTGTGCACAGGAACGGGGTGTATTTTGAGGGCGAGATTTCATTTAGATTACCACTGGGATTTTTTTCAGATTTTTGAGAAAGAGATTTGTTAAGCTTCTTAAGGGTCATATTTTGAGCCGCTTTCCTTTGGCCTAAAAAACTCAATCCTGGGGTCCCATACCCCTCGCTTTTAATAATATTGACATCGAGTTATTGCGCTAATAAGAAACTTCCTAGCAGTAGGTATGCAATTGTCATTAGTGCTTCAGATGTCCATTCCTAACCTTTATGTACATATACTTTTGTGACAAAAACTAACCTGAACTGTCAAATTCCTAAGGATCATAAATAACAAAAAATTCTCCACTGAAATTCCGCTTGCTTCAAATGATTTCTTCTTTTCTAATAACATGAATGCCTGAGTTCAGCTAAATTCATTCCGCCGGATAATAATCCTCGTCTTTTTCAATGGATGCGATTTGTGCCCACCGTTGTTTCGGTCTGCCTTTTAGTCGCTTACCATCGTATTCTATGTTCAAACCAATTTTGACAAGTGAATTCTGATTAGCACGAATTCCGTGACTATATACCACCGAAGACGCCTCTCTCGCAATTTTTCCACGATCGGTGCAACCCCATAACGATCGCAGATATCCTCATTTAAGATGTGATCAAAACGTATCACGCCACTCGTTCAACCCAACTTCTTCGTCTCCATTAGCGCAAGACGCCACGTAATTTTCAATAAATTTCGAAATTAATATTTCTAAAAGTTGTTCATGTCACCTCTATCAAATATCTGGGAAAGATGATGGCCACAGCAGCTAGAGTATTGCCGAAGCGAAGTCGGGAGTTATTTATTATTCCTTTATTCAGTTTATTATTCGAGGGCATTGGCGGTTTGCTGCTCTTTCAAGGGAGATCTCCCATCAGATGCTTCCCTTCCTACCGATAAGGAGTGCCCGGCGTTTGTACCTTCTTGGACATGTGCTTGTATAAGTTTGATTATGCGCAGGTCGATTAGGTGCGACAAAATAGTTATGTGAAAGACCAAAAACAATAAACCAATTTGAAATATTTACGATGAATAGGCTTGGAACCTCAGTAGCCGGGCGCTTCTGGGAGTGGGCAAGTAGGCCCCGGTCATTGATATCCCTCGACTACAGTATCTTCGTGGCGGATTACTAGGTCACTGTTACAACTAATACTCCAAATAGTCTGGAGAAGGAGGCGCTTGGCAGGAGTGCGTCACTTCTGAGAATACCCATTGCAAACCCATGGGCAGATGCCTCACACGCAGGACGTTCATCAGGGTGTGATAACGAAGTGATAACGTTTGATCACGAGAAGCTCTACGATGCTGCAATCTTCCCCCATGCTTGGAAAGAAAATAATAGAAATACTCGAATTCATGGAGGACAAACACAATGTACACCAGATGATCAGAAACACGGTCTGAGCCATTAGAATTCTGTAAAGCAGTAGTAATAAAAACTTCGAAAGAAACAAACATCACTCCGGCATCACAAGTGGTGCCTCTTCAAAACCTAAAGCGCGGTAAAATAGAAAAGAAGAGTGGAATGGAAGTGAACGATTCTTTTAGACTAAAAAGAAGAAGAAAAGGCAACGCGCGGAAAATATCCGAAATTGCACAAATATCGACAAAGACTTCAATGAAGACAAGCGAGATGAAGCCCTTAAGATGAACCACGGAAAAATAGATTGATTTGTGGCAAGAACAAGTCGGGAAACCGGAAGCTAGACGCTTCAGGTATGAAAGGTTTTGTGTATTTTTTCAATAAAGAGATTTGAGTGTGAATTTGTCCCATTAGTATATAGCACGTAATATACGCATATGTTATGTGAAAACATTCACTTTCAAGTGATATTGACATTCGAAGTCTTGAATTTGGAGAGAGATGACAGTTTTGACCTATTATAACTTTGTTATTAATAGTGCGATTTTCACTAAATTTGGTATAATTATGCTCTATGCTACATTATTGCAAAATTTCGTAATTCTAGGCTGAATTTAAGGGGCCAATTATTAAAAATTATAGTAATGTGGTATTATTAACTTTATTTGAACAGGTATCGGTCTGGAGGGTATTTTGGCGCCTAGGCACCAAATAGCGGCAGCCTCTTGATTTTTTCAGATTTTTCGTTAAAGAAATGATCACTTTCAACCCCCCGAACTCCTAACCTTTTCAATAAATGTCAAAACCAAAACCGGCTTCGGAAAGTACTAACCAAGACCATTAATTTGATACCCCACATGACTATATTTGATGAAAAAAACATTACACCCCCCTTAAATAAATCCGAGGTAAAAGGATGTAACTCACTATATGCGTGAGCGTTCGCAGTTCCCACGTTTCTACGAAATTTGGTGTCAATCGCCATAACCGCCTCCGAGAAAAATGCGTGTGACGGACAGACAGACAGACAAACAGTAAACCGATTTTAATAAGGTTTGGTGTTTATAGAAAACCTTAAACATGCGACACGCAAGAAAGCTTATGGCCCGAATTGATCATCGTCTCCAGAAAAGGAGATATGATATACGTGGATATTCTCTGGTAGGACAAATCTGATCCGAAACTAATAGACCCCGGAGAATTCGAAAACCAAATTGGACGCAAATTTGGGCATGGGAAAATCAAACTATTCAAAAAGTGAGACAGTTTCATGAAGTTGGATTCGTCATGGCGAACATAGCTGGCATTTGCATATTCAGTTACTACGATCCACCAAGCGCAACGACGCCACAATCTAATTAAATGTTAGGATTACTAGTTTCGGATGCAAGAAACTGCAGTGCTCAATAGGCAATTTGACACATGTAAGTACTGCGTTGGCAAAGAGAATGGTCTGGTTTGTCAATGAGTACTATACTTACAGCGAACATGATGCAATTTTCTCTATATCGGGAATGTGGTCAAACTCTTAGAGGAGAAAAGCAATCGCGCTCAACCACAACCACACATCATCGTTCCTTGTTCGCTGAAGTGCGTTTTAATTCCAGAACAATGCAATTGTCGCCCTTCCGTAATGTGTAACATATTGCTACTTCCGCCTTCCGATCACATTGTGGACAGGTATCTGGCTTGGTGTGTTCCAAATAGCTTTAGGCCAGTGTACCCCGACAGACGGAAGCTTGAAGCTTTTGAACGCAAATGGTTCCATATGTTCCTCCATATAGCGAAAGAAAGAACATTGCCACAGAACAGATTCACCTTAAGTTGGTGTTGAGGTTATTGAATTTTCAGATTTTAGACAATACAACGCGGATCTAGCGCTGTTAATGCATCGAGCAAAGACTGGTTCGATGCCACCGTCGGTATAAACGACGCTTCGATGTTGGAGGTAAGCAGAATGCGGTGATTAGTCGGATTTCATTTTCAGTCCAAATCTACTTCCTTTTGCAATCTAATCTAAAGCAATTCGGCCAAGTTCCATGACTCCATGGGAAAGCAAACAGATCAGCAGCGTAGTCGAGGTGTTCGAGAAAAGATATTATAGTCGTCTCACCCTCTTACTTCACTTAAGTTCAAAATGTCCAACTTATATTACCAGAATTCTAGCTCATGTTGGAGAAACCGAACATTCTGGGGTACGTGTGCTTATTCTAAAAATTGTGTTAATTTATTGGCTTTACAAAAACCGATATTTCGGAAACCACTTGTTTCCTCCATCAGTGCTAACCAGTCCCACTTGATAAAGAGAATATGTTGTTCCCGAAATTTTGGGATTTGCAAGACCAATAAATTAACACTAGCGTGCTTAATGCTATAATCATAAGGATTTAGACGTAATTTGTGAAAGTGAACGGCGCAAAGAATCGTGAAAGGCTGGGGGCTTCTTCACCTACAGTTGAAGTCATGATGTCTGGCTGTACCGCGTGGCAGAAGCAAGAAGGACGTGGAAGTGATTCCAACCGATAAGCAGCCCAGATATTGCTGTAACATGGCACAGCAGTGTCTATCTAAGATTTCCAACTTCAGCATAAAAAAGTCGGAAACTGGAAGCTGAACGATTTTGTGTATTTCTTTTATTATCCTCATCAACGGCGCAACAACCGGTATCCGGTCTAGGCCTGCCTTAATAAGGAACTCCAGACATCCCGGTTTTGGGCCGACGTCCACCAATTCGATATCCCCAAAAGCTGTCTGGCGTCCTGACCCACGCCATCGCTCCATCTTAGGCAGGGTCTGCCTCGTCTTCTTTTTCTACCATAGATATTGCCCTTATAGACTTTCCGGGTGGGATCATCCTTATCCATACGGATTAAGTGACCCGCCCACCGTAACCTATTGAGCCGGATTTTATCCACAACTGGACGGTCATGGTATCGCTCATAGATTTCGTCATTGTGTAGGCTTCGGAATCGTCCATCCTCATGTAGGGGGCCAAGAATTCTTCAGAGGATTCTAATCTCGAACGCGGCCAAGAGTTCGCAATTTTTCTTGCAAAGAACCCAAGTTTCCGAGGAATACATGAGGAATGGTAAGATCATAGTCTGGTACAGTAAGAGCTTTGACCGTATAGTGAGACGTTTCGAGCGAAACAGTCTTTGTAAGCTGAAATCGGCTCTGTTGACTGACAACAACCGTGCGCGGATTTCATCATCATAGCTATTATCGGTTGTGATTTTCGATCCTAGATAGGAGAAATTGTCAACGGTCTCAAAGTTGTATTCTCCAATCCTTATATTTCTTCGTGTTTGTGTTTGACCAGTGCGGTTTGATGTTGTTGGTTGATTCGTCTTCGGTGCTGACGTTGCCACCATATATTTTGTCTTGCCTTCATTGATGTGCAGCCCAAGATCTCGCGCCGCCTGCTCGATCTGGATGAAGGCAGTTTGTACGTCTCGGGTGATTCTTTCCATCATGTCGATATCGTCAGCATAGGCCAGTAGTTGGGTGGAGTTGAAGAGGATCGTACCTCTTGCATTTACCTCAGCATCACGGATCACTTTCTCGAAGGCCAGGTTAAAGAGGACGCATGATAGCGCATCCCCTTGTCGTAGACCGTTGTTGATGTCGATGGTCTTGAGAGTGATCCTGCTGCTTTTATCTGGCCTCGCACATTGCTCAGGGTCAGCGTAGTCAATCTTATTAATTTCGTCAGGATACCGAATTCTCTCATGGCCGTGTACAGTTTTACCCTTGCTATGCTATCATAGGCGGCTTTAAAGTCGATGAACAGATGGTGCAACTGTTGTCCATATTCCAACAGTTTTTCCATCGCTTTCCGCAGAGAGAAAATCTGATCTGTTGCTGATTTGCCTGGAGTGAAGCCTCTTTGGTTATGGGCCAATGATATTCTGGGCGTATGGGGCTATCCGGCCTAGTAAGATAGTGGAGAATATCTTATAGATGTTACTCAGCAACGTGATACCTCTATAATTGCTGCACTGTGGGAGATATCAGATATCACCCACAGATAATGTCTCGTTGCCAATCGTCAGGCATTGATTCGCTGTCCCATATCTTGAGCACAAGTTGATGAACCACTTGGTGTAACTGGTCGCCTCCATATTTAACCAATTCGGCTGTAATTCCATCGGCTCCTGGCGACTTATGATTTTTTAGCCGATGAATTGCACGGACTATTTCTCCTAAACTTGGTGGTAGCAGTATTTGTCCGTCGTCTTCAGTTGGCGGGACCTCCAGCTCGCCGATGTTCTGGTTGTTTAGTAGCTCATCAAAGTACTCAACCCATCGCTCTAATATGCCCATTCTGTCGGAAATCAGATTTCCCTCTTTGTCTCGGCAGGATGAGCATCGAGGTGTATAACGTTTCATCCTGCTGACTTGTTGATAAAACTTCCGCGCCTGGTGCGGTTGCTCCTTGTACTTTTCGAGTTCACAGATTTGTTGGTTCTCCCAGGGTTCCTTTTTCCATCTGTGCAATCGTGATAAGTTTCTGCGCGTGCCCGCGTTCTTTGAGAATGTAACATTACTCGGTATGTGGCATTCTTCCGTTCCCTTGCTAGCTTACATTCATCGTCAAACCAGCCGTTGTGACTCCTTTTGCTGCTGGGGCCAAGTATGCTTGTGGCCGTATCCATAATAACGTTCTTCAGGTGATTGTGAAGATCATTTGTTGATGCTTCATCTCCAGGTCCTCTGCTGACTGTGGTTATTGCAGCATCCATTTCCCTCTTATAGGCGTCGCGGAGAAATTTCTTTTATAAATACTTTTATTGCGCATTTGTCCCATTAGTATGTACCACGTAATATATGCATATATATATGTGAGAATATCCACTTTCAGGTTGACATTATATGTGTTGGATTTAAAAAAAGATTGCACAAAGTAGACAGTTTAGAACTACTACAGTCACTGAAAAAATGAAAGGAGGATCTTCACCAAGCTTGGCAGTGTCATGCTTTATACCATGTGCAGTGAATTTATCCTCATCATCATCAACGGCGCAACAACCGGTATCCGGTCTAGGCCTGCCTTAATAAGGAACTCCAGACATCCCGGTTTTGCGCCGAGGTCCACCAATTCGATATCCCCAAAAGCTGTCTGGCGTCCTGGCCCACGCCATCGCTCCATCTTAGGCAGGGTCTGCCTCGTCTTCTTTTTCTACCATAGATATTGCCCTTATAGACTTTCCGGGTGGGATCATCTTCATCCATACGGATTAAGTGACCCGCCCACCGTAACCTATTGAGCCGGATTTTATCCACAACGGGACGGTCATGGTATCGCACATAGATTTCGTCATTGTGTAGGCTACGGAATCGTCCATCCTCATGTAGGGGGCCAAAAATTCTTCGGAGGATTCTAATCTCGAACGCGGCCAAGAGTTCGCAATTTTTCTTGCTAAGAACCCAAGTTTCCGAGGAATACATGAGGACTGGCAAGATCATAGTCTTGTACAGTAAGAGCTTTGACCCTATGGTGAGACGTTTCGAGCGAAACAGTCTTTGTAACCTGAAATCGGCTCTGTTGGCTGACAACAACCGTGCGCGGATTTCATCATCGTAGTTGTTATCGGTTGTGATTTTCGACCCTAGATAGGAGAAATTGTCAACGGTCGCAAAGTTGTATTCCCCTATCCTTATTCTTGTTCGTGCTTGTGTTTGACCAGTGCGGTTTGATGTTATTGGTCGATTCGTCTTCGGTGCTGACGTTGCCACCATGTATTTTGTCTTGCCTTCATTGATGTGCAGCCCAAGATCTCGCGCCGCCTGCTCGATCTGGATGAAGGCAGTTTGAACGTCTCGGGTGGTTCTTCCCATGATGTCGATATCGTCAGCATAGGCCAGTAGTTGGGTGGACTTGAAGAGGATCGTACCTCAGCATCACGGATCACTTTCTCGAGGACCAGGTTAAAGAGGACGCATGATAGCGCATCCCCTTGTCGTAGACCGTTGTTGATGTCGATGGTCTTGAGAGTGATCGTGCTGCTTTTATCTGGCCTCGCACATTGGTCAGGGTCAGCCTAGTCAGTCTTATTAATTTCGTCGGGAATTCTCTCATGGCCGTGTACAGTTTTACCCTGGCTATGCTATCATACGCGGCTTTAAAGTCGATGAACAGATGGTGCAACTGTTGTCCATATTCCAACAGTTTTTCCATCGCCTGCCGCAGAGAGAAAATCTGATCTGTTGCTGATTTGCCTGGAGTGAAGCCTCTTTGGTATGGGCCAATGATGTTCTGGGCGTATGGGGCTATCCGGCCTAGCAAGATAGTGGAGAATATCTTATAGATGGTACTCAGCAACGTGATACCTCTATAATTGCTGCACTGTGTGATATCTCCCTTTTTATGTATGAGACACATTATGCCTCGCTGCCAATCGTCAGGCATTGATTCGCTGTCCCATACCTTGAGCACAAGTTGATGAACCACTTGGTGTAACTGGTCGCCTCCATATTTAACCAATTCGGCTGTAATTCCATCGGCTCCTGGCGACTTATGATTTTTTAGCCGATGAATTGCACGGACTGTTTCTCCTAAACTTGGTGGTGGCAATATTTGTCCGTCGTCTTCAGTTGGCGGGGCCTCCAACTCGCCGATGTTCTGGTTGTTTAGTAGCTCATCAAAGTACTCAACCCATCGCTCCAATATGCCCATTCTTTCGGACATCAGATTTCCCTCTTTGTCTCGGCAGGATGAGCATCGAGGTGTATAAGGCTTCATCCTGCTGACTTGTTGGTAAAACTTCCCCGCCTGGTGCGGTTGCTCCCTGTACTTTTCTAGTTCACAGACTTGTTGGTTCTCCCAGGCTTCCTTTTTCTGTCTGTGAAGTCGCTTCTGCGCTCGACGGAGTTCGTGATAATTCTCTGCGCGTGCCCGCGTTCTTTGAGAATGTAACATTACTCGGTATGCGGCATTCTTCCGTTCCGTTGCTACCTTACATTCATCATCAAACCAGCCGTTCCGACTCCTTTTGCGGCTGTGGCCAAGTATATTTGTGGCCGTATCCATGATAACGTTCTTCAGGTGGTTGTGAAGATCATTAGTTGATGCTTCATCTCCAGGTCCTCTGTTGACTGCGGTTATTGCGGCATCCATTTCCCTCTTATAGGTGTCGCGGAGGGTTGTGTTGTGGATGGCTTCAGTGTTCAACCTCACCTGATTGTCAGAGGGGATTCTAGGTGGTATTGTTATTCGAGCTCGGAGCACCATGCCAACGAGATAGTGATCCGAGTCTATATTGGCCCCCTATATGTTCTGACATTCATCAAGGCTGAGAGGTGGCGGCGTTCGATGAACACGTTGTCAATTTGGTTGAAAGTGGTCCCGTCTGGAGAGGCCCACGTATGTTTGTGGACCGCTTTCCGCGCAAACCAGGTACTTCCAACAACCATTTCGTGTGACCCTGCTGCCCTGCTGTGACTGAATAGTCCGCAGTCCGTTATCATTTGTTTTTTCGTGTAAGGTATGGGAGCCAACGTATCGCCTGAATACGGGCTCCTTCCCTACTTGGCTGTTAAAATCCCCAAGTATGATTTTGATATCATATCTGGGACAGGCTTCGAGGGTTCTTTCTACTGCCTCGTAGAAGGTATCCTTCTCCGACTCTGCAGTCTCCTCTGTAGGGGCGTGAATGTTTATGAGGCTTATATTTTTAAACTTGCCTCGCAAGCGCAGAGTGCATAGCCGTTCGCTTATTCTTTCAAAGCCGATAACAGCAGGTTTCATTTTTTGGCTGACTAAGAAACCTACTCCGAGCACATGGTTTACTGGATGGCCGCTATAATATATGGTGTAGTGACTCTTCTCCAGGAAACCGGTCACTGTCCATCGCATCTCTTGCAACGCTGTTACATCAGCCCTATATTGGGACAGGGTATCGGCTAGCTGCTTATCAGCTTCATCTCTGTACAGGGAGCGCACGTTCCATGAGAAAATGCGCAAATCGTTGCTCCTTTGTCGTTGCCGGGTCCGTCGTTTTAAAATCCGTCCTATCCGAGGCTCCTGTTGTGGCTTCGTAACAGGTTGTTTTCCGTGTAGGGTTGTCAGCCCTACCCAACCCCCAACCTGGAGGACCAGCTGGTACAATTTGTCCCGTTTAGGAATTTATCTTGCAAATGACATATATACGCTAGACACCGTATACTTAAGTTAAAAAATAATATCAGATCATTGCATTTTTCGAAGGTGCCTGATTGAGTTTAATGAACGCTTCGCCAAGGCTGCTCCTCATTTCGATTATCCGTTTCTCAGCATTAAGTATGATGGTAATGAAACTGAGTCTCCTTGAAAAATAGTAACAATACGGGTGGAAAAACTATGATTATACCCCATGTTTCACAATGAAATGAACTGGAAACAGATGTACATACATATTTGTTCGTGCACTGTACTCGAATAACCCACAAGGCAAATATATATGTTATACTAAGCAAATACTTCTAGGGAAATTCGATATCAGATAGAAATAGAGAAATCAATATATGGAGAAATGGATGTGGACATTTCAGGCTCGTCCGGAGCAAAAGCACTAAGTGAAAATAACATGATAAGGACGCCTAGAGAAGGAATTACACAGCAAGAACCATTCATGCATCCATAACATATGCACATATAAATGTCGGATCGAAAGCTACAGTTCGAGCGTTTCATTGGTATGGCCAATGTCGTAAATTTATGTTTATAGGTACATCACAACTAAGTCCATTTTATAGTTAGTAATAGTTGTATTCATTGGTTATCTGGAGAGGAATCGATCCTTGCTTCCCCTTAGGTGGCGTAGTGACTACTGAAGCAATTATTAATATAAAAGGATCCCCAGAATCTATCAAAGCAGTATTGTGCACTAGTAATTTCTAATTATAAAGTTCCAATTACTTAAGCCGATTTGAAAAGTATTAGAAATTTGGAGGTTTATTGTAAACGAGTAGCTTCGTCCTTTTGTGATGCAACACTGTTCCATCCGGGGGCTACATTCATTTACTAGCACATTCAATCGAACCCATCCGCTTGAATTACTACCTAATGCTTTTTCATTCGATAATTGATTTACAATGGCGGACTGCACCCCCCTTAGCTGTCGACTATACAAGCAGCGTTTCCAATAATTCTCAGCAACCACAACCAGAAGGCAGTTTGGATAAAATCCTCCGCAAAATTTTCATAGCTCCTCTTTGAAGTTCTAGGTTTTCCATGAAAGGCCAATTACCCAGAATAAGCACTTCGCTAGCCTTTTCAACTTTCCAGCCTGGCCGCAATCCGGAAGATTACTGTTAAGCTCTCTCTAACTCGAACTTAACCACTTGCTTTTAGTCTATTGGAGGTGCTTAAACTTCCAACAAATCAAAAAAGG
The DNA here is from genome assembly GCF_905115235.1 of Hermetia illucens. Taxonomy (NCBI): domain Eukaryota; kingdom Metazoa; phylum Arthropoda; class Insecta; order Diptera; family Stratiomyidae; genus Hermetia; species Hermetia illucens. The sequence goes on along the minus strand of NC_051850.1, from coordinate 84,834,987 downwards.
GTGTTTTGATTGCAGCTTAGATTTGACTTATAAAACTCAAAGTGCTTCATGATTAAATCCGTCCTAGTGGCACTCTTCTGGACTAAATGTTAACTCTAGAATGTAGAAATGAAGCTTTCTAGCATTATTTAATGACTGACACTTACACTTACACTTTGCATTATAGAAAAAAATTAAACCATCAATAAGTTCGCACTCATGCTTGCTATAAATGTGCATCCTTCAATCAGTTGTAAAAGCAAAAACGGGGCTATCAGTGGAAGCGAAACACGGGAGAGATGGACTCCTTAACTCCACGTCTACAACTCAATCACCGAAACCAACAAGAAAGCTATCTATAGTTTCGTTTTCTCCATCTAAAACCAATAACAGATTACGCAAGAATGACCAAAAAGTATGATGAAGTTGATATACGAAAATTACAGGCCCTGAAGAGAATAATAACTAAAAGAGAGGACGAGCAATGCCGAGTCAGATACTACTATGAGTTGTATATTTGACAACTTATCGCTCGGAAAGAAGAGGCAATGCTTAAGGGGGTCATCCCGTGTGAAAACTTTTGCTGTTTTTGGGGCTTTCTGGTGGAGAACTGGATAAAAATACAAATACGAGTTTTCCCCCATATAGTTAAGTATATCTCAAGCATGCCTAATAATTTCTCCAGTCCGATGCATAGTTCATTATTAAAGTACAGAGTACACTCATCTGCGAAAAAAAAGGTGTTTTTCTGCCGGGACGCTAGACGGCGCGGTTTCGAGAAAAACGCGTTTAAAAATTGGAATGTGATTATCAACCAAAAAGTCTTAACTGACCATTAATCTGCTATACCTAGTTAATAAACCTCCCCGGTTTCTTGAAACGCATATGTAAAGCCCACCGAACCATCCGGACCAGCAAATCCGTTCTTCATTACGACGGTCGACGTAAACTTGACATACGGCACTTTACTTATCTAACTCTGTAATTTACGAACGACTCCGCATATCGGAAAATCACTTTGCCGAAATATTCTACATTATATTTGGATACAATTGATACAAAAAAATCGATTTTTCGGATCCGCTAGACGAAATGACCCCTTAAAAGTGGAAACTGTTAGCAACATCCTCCGAGAGGGAAAGTCCTTCTTGACAGACCACTTCACTCCACGAACGTTACAAAATCTAACAAGGACAAGAACACTAGCTAGAGATTATGAATGGACATTTATACTGAAATTCGTATGGACAAAGAAAAAGAAAGACAACCTGTAAACAGATATCATGGGGTCAAGCAGTGTACTGCAGGATAGACTGATGCGGAACATAGCTCCCTGAGGCCAACCTATCTTTGTCTAAGGATGAGTTGTCTCTCCTCTGGGACGGTGTGTGCCTTTTCAGGGGCCAAGCCTCTCGTCTACCAAGACCGTTAGTGAGTGGTGATAGCCACACCCTGTACGAGGTGACCCCACTATTAACAAAACGCTACGGATCTAGACTGGGGAGTCGAAAAACACCTCCCCCCAAACCCCCATACTCGTGGGAATCAAATGAGTACTAAATTGGAAAAAAAACAAAAACCAAAAAAGCGGGGCCCCGTACCGCACCAAAACTGGTTAATCAGGTGGAGGCACGTCTCCGAATTACTGAAAGCCAGGTGACTACACCCAAGAAGGGAGAAGTTGGGACGTCAAGCAGTGGATCCAAGGTGAGCATTGGTATACTGCATGGACTACAGCCAACGAACACCACTGCTCAAAGAGCAGGGACCAGCAAAAGCACGTCTGAGATAAACATAACAGACGTCAGGAAGGAGACAGGTCTCAGTGGCGCCGGGGTTAAATGGTACCTGCGCTATCTGAAGGAAGGCCTGAAACCAGAAGAGGCCCTTAAGAAGGCTCAGGACAGACCTAAGCCATCTCTACCGGAGCCGAGAAAGCGGGGAGCAGCAGAGATCAGCCCGCATGAAGGGAATGCCCCCAAAAAACCCAGACCTGAACCCACGGGAGGAGAAAACCCGGGCAGGTCAGGAGTGAAGGCAGGACCCAGGAAGCCCGGCATTAGCTATGCTAGTGCGGTCAAGGGCATTCGACTGACCATACTGCCAAAAAGGTTTCCCGAGCAAATACTCATTCGGGAGGAACAGGAAACCATTGAAGAACTTGTCGTCAAGCAGATGATCAAGGGATGGACGTCGAAACTGGTGTTCACCGGGATACGCTTTCGACCAGGCCTTATACTGGTGGACTGCGCGACGGAAGGTACCGCAGGATGGGTCAGAACCATAATTCCTAGATTGCCAGGCTGGGAAGGGGTGGAACTGTCAACATGTGCTGGAGATGATATACCAGGAGCCGACATGGTGACAGTTTTTCTCCCAAAGGCCGCGGCAATAGTAACAGAAGACCTCATGAGACTCTTAATTGCTCAGAACGAAGATCTCCATACTCGACTATGGAGAGTCTTCAGAAGCAAGGTGGAGGGAAAGGGTAAACTCCTCACGATCGTGGTAGATGACCGATCCCTAGAGGCAATTAAACGTCGGAGTTGTCATATCGACTACCGATTTGGCAACATACCCGTGCATGTGCACAAGGAAAAGCCAAGGAAAGAGACCTCGGAGGAGGCATCGGGTGGAAAACTTACCGAGGTCCCTGAAGAAGTCGCGGAAGCCATAGAGGCGGAAAGAACGGGATCAACCATGGAAATAGACCTGCTGCCCAGTGAAGAGCAGAAGCTGGACGACCTAGACCTAGGACTGCTAGGGCTCGGGGTGGACAGCGACGCGCAGGAAAGCGCCATGTCGGAGGAGGAGGGTGACACTCCGACAGTGGAGAAGAGCTCCAAACAATAACGGAGCCAATGGCCAGCACTAGGATAGCCCAGATAAACCTCCACCATGCGAGAGCTGCATCTGCAGTGATTGCAAGGGCAAATTCCAAGGAGAACATTGGAATAGTGCTGGCTCAGGAGTCCTGGGTGTACCGGGGGCAGATTCGCGGTCTGCAAGGAGGAGACATGCAGGTAATTTGGGACTCGTCTTGTGAAAAACCAAGAGCTTGCATAATTCTCAAACGTAATCTAAAATACATATGTCTTTCAGAGTTCTTAACCGGGGACCTTGTGGCTATCCAAGTCTCATTGGAAGCCGGGAGGAGCACTCGAAAGGTAGTGGTAGCATCGGGATACTTCCCAGGAGACGAGAGCCGGGCTCCACCGGAACAAGTCGCAAAGCTGACGGAGTATTGCGAGGAGAGGGCGTTACCACTTCTTCTCGGCTGCGATGCCAACGCCCACCACGTAGTGTGGGGAAGCACTGACACTAATCGTAGAGGTGAGTACCTTCTCGAATTTATTCTTAGTAATAAGTTAGAAATATACAACGTAGGGAACACTCCAACATTTGTGACCAGCACCAGACAAGAGGTACTAGATATAACTCTAGGAAATACCCTAATGAACGGGATGGTCAGGAATTGGAGGGTGTCGGATGAACCCTCAATGTCTGATCACAGGATAATCAGATTCGACATTGAGGGTAACTCCGAAATGAAAAGAATAATAAGGAATCCCAAGAGAACGGATTGGGAATCCTACACAATGCACCTGAGCAACAACATTGCCCACCTTCAAGGGAGCGGTGACATCAGGAGCGAATTAGAATTAGAAACGGTGGTGGAAGACCTCAACACAATCGTCATTGACGCATATGAGGCCAGCTGTCCGGCCAAGACAGTCAAGTCATCAAGGGATGTACCATGGTGGAACAGAAACTTAGCCAGAATGAGAACGGAGGTACGAAAACTCTTTAACCGGGCAAAACGAACCGGGGACTGGCGGAGGTATAAAAATGCACTGACTGCGTATAGCAACGCCATCAGGGAAGCGAAACGGAACAGCTTTAGGGAATTCTGTGAAGGGATTGAACAGATCACAGAAGCAACTAGGCTGTACAAGGCTGTAGCCAAAGACGGGAGAATATCCTCTGTCTGCTTGAAAAAGGAAGATGGGACATTCACCGAGAAGGAGGAGGACAGGGTACACCTGCTTCTCAGAACTCATTTCCCGGGGTCCTACCCCTCGGCGGCAGGCGACAATAATCTGCCCGACACCCCAACAACGAATAAAAGGGGAAGGAAAGAGAGCTGGAAACTAGCAAAAGAGGTATGCTCAGAAGCTAGGCTAAGATGGGCAGTGGGAACCTTTCAACCAATGAAATCTCCCGGAGCAGATGGCATTTTCCCTGCACTTATCCAGAGAGGCCTAGGAATTATCCTAGAGTCTCTTCTGAGGGTGGTAAGGGGGAGCATAGCACTGGGTTACATACCAAGGGCATGGATACGGGCAAAAGTGGTCTTTATTCCGAAGGCGGGTAAAAAGGATCCTTTTCACCCTAAATCTTTCAGACCAATCTGCCTAACATCGTTCGTACTCAAAACGGTGGAGAAGGTCATAGACAACTATATTAGAACTAACGTTCTAAAGCGTAATCCCTTACATCACTGTCAACACGCTTACCGGGCAGGAAGGTCAACTGAAACTGCTCTGTATCAGCTGACAGAGGTACTACGGGACGCCATTGAAACAAAAGAAATTGCACTGTGCGCGTTTTTGGATATCGAAGGAGCATTCGACAACACATCGCACACAGAGATACAGGATGCCCTGAGCCGCAAAGGAGTGGGAAACACCCTGGCACTCTGGATGGGCAAAATGCTAGAAAGCAGACAAATAGAGGTACAAACAGGTACAAATTCTATTATCATGAACACCACTCAAGGCTGTCCACAGGGCGGAGTACTATCGCCGCTGATGTGGAGTATGGTAGTGGATGAACTCCTGGACGTGTTAACTAATACTGGAATACAAGTCCAGGGCTACGCGGACGATATTGTTCTAATCTGTAGGGGCAAATATGAAGATACCCTATGTGATAGAATCCAAACTGGATTAAGGGTTACTAGTGCCTGGTGCAGGAAGGTGGGACTGCGGATCAACCCAACCAAAACCACCATAGTACCATTCACTAGGAGGCGTAAGCTGGATCACCTGAAAGCCATAACATTACATGATATGGAGGTGAAACGAGAAACAGAGGTCAAATACTTGGGAATCACGCTAGACCAAAAATTACTCTGGAAGACACATGTCGGAAACACTTGTCGGAAAGCCACGAGGGCTCTGATGACTTGCAGATCCATAGCAGGAAAAAAATGGGGTTGTAGCCCGAAGATACTACTTTGGATATATACTGCAATAGTAAGACCAATGATTACCTATGGAGCGGTAATCTGGGCAGAAAGAACCCAACTCAGCACACAAGCCAGGGAATTACATAAGCTCCAAAGGCTGGCTTGCGTGTGTATCAGTGGGGCAATGAGGACATGCCCAACGGCATCCCTGGAGGTCCTTCTGGGATTAACCCCTCTCCATCTGCACATACAGATGCAGGCAAGGAGATCAATATTCAGGATGGCCGGTAGCATGAGTGAGGCGGGGAGCTGCCTAAATCGAAGGAAGAGTGATATCCTTTCTAGGCGGTATCCCGAATTACTGATACCGAGGGACAACATGACAACGAGGTTTCACTTCGATAAGAAGTTTGAAACACGTTGGAGTAACAAGACAAACTGGGAAAGCGTGGCTGCGACATACGGCTTAAACCAGCAACTGATTACTTGGTACACTGACGGATCTCTCACAGCAGAGGGAGCGGGTGCCGGTGTCATTGGTCCAAGGAAAATGTACTTTGAGCCAATGGGCAGGTACACTGGCATATTCCAGGCGGAAATTTACGCCATAGACAAATGTGCCTCCTTTAATCTGCAAAGGAACTACAGGGGGCAGAACATAGCTATTCTCACCGATAGCCAAGCAGCGATCAAGGCACTTAGGTCCAACCAGGTGAACTCTAAACTGGTATGGGAATGCCTTGAGAGACTGAATACACTCGGCTCGTCCAACAAGGTCTGGATACTTTGGGTTCCAGGCCATGCTGGGCTGGAAAGCAATGAGGCAGCGGATGAACTAGCCAAGAAGGGAGCAGGGATGCCTTTATACGGGCCAGAACCCTTCTGTGGAATCGGAAACGGTTTCATGGCTATGAATCTAAGAAACGAAGAAAAACGGTTGAGGGAACTATATTGGGCGGGCCTACCAGGGATGGAACAGTCCAGGGTGCTTATTGGGGGATACGAACCCATGCGCACAAAGGATTGCTTAAACCTCACCAAAAAGAACCTCCGAATCATAGTGGGAATTCTCACTGGTCATTGTCGGCTGAACTACCACCTAGGGAAGCTAGGGATATCTACGGACACTGCCTGCAGGTTCTGTGAGGAGGAGGACGAAACCTCTATGCACGTCCTGGGACAGTGTCCAGCACTTGTGCAAAGTAAGTCGATACATCTGGGAGAACACTTAATACCAGATGCAAAGCTGAAACTTCTGGAAGTGGGGAACATACTAAAGTTCCTAACGGTTACTGGCCTGCTTGAGATACTATGATCAACAGGTACACTATAACCAGTAAAAGGGGCACAATAGTTCTTCAAGGACGCGGTGCGACTTTCCCTTAACAAAATAATAATAATAAACAGATATCATTGCAGACCCAAGCGCAAGCGGAAAATATCCTCAAAAGAAAAAATAAACTGCTTTTATCCTTTATCAAGTCACATAACCAAACCTTTAAATATTTAGTGATAGTCCAGATTTATTTGGTATTTTTCCTAGATTAAAAGGAAAACTGATTGTAATAGTTACGGATTTAGTTATATTCACACATGTTATGTACTACCTTGTAGCAAATTCGGTCGTGCTGCACCCAAGGCAGAGATGAGATAGCGTCTGCTGAGTTGTCTCTACCTCAGACAAAACCACGACTCGCAAATGGATCCGTGAAGAACGAAAAGTGGAAGAAAGTTTCTTCTCAAGTGCTCTGGTCCGCCATTAACTTAACTCCCACAGTTCCAAATAAAAATTTAGAGTAACCTAAAGAACAACTAGGTTTTTCCATTTGAGGACTCTTTTTTCCTTCTTCTTCTGTAATACGCGACACACAATAACGAAAGGGCATCCTTTAATATTATAGACTGATGATGGCAAAGCAGGGAAGCAACCCCAAAGTAAGCGCCATATGGATATCTGAGAAAGGCGATGCTTTGATTTAAGATGTGGTTCGTCGGTATTAGTTTTGACATTGGTTGCAAAGGGGAGTATTGCGAGAGCCCCCGAGCGGTCAGCTACTTCAAAGACCGATCCTCAGAAGCTATCCATTCAAAAAATCCTCAAAAATAGATGGTGCTCGGTGCACATGATATCTAGGCACAGAAATACTCTCCGTTGTGATATCTGCTCAAATTAAGTAAAAAATATTATATTTTGAAAGATTTGCATGAACTTCCTTAAGTTCATCCTAGATTCGTAAAATATTGAATATTGAAGAATACCGGAAAATTCTTTTAAAATCCTACTATTATTAACAAAGTTATAGTATTGTAGATGAAATTCGCAACTCTAGCGTCAAATTGCTGCTTCCTAACAAATAAAATGGGAGTACCACATCAAATTGATTGTCGAGTATATTCAACGTACGCATACTACGAACTGTACATAAGTCGAACTACCCAAATATTATCACATAAAAAGTCTACAAAAACCGATATAAACCTGATGCACCGAGCTTCGAGCAGCTATTTGCGTTTCCTGGGGAGAGCTCTCCCTCTAGGTTGACTTCCGAAAAGGACAGCGCGGCGTCGAAGCTCCTAATAGTGGAGCGGTTTGACGTCTATATGCCAGGATGACCAGGAGCATAGTTTTGCCGCTGAAGCTGTTTCGCCATAGTCTGTGGCGACTACTTCAGCAAGTTATGATATGAAACTCTTTATCATCGGCCATATGCATCTCTAGCAACTCTATCTCGAATCAATGATTGCATTTCGAGGGTTTACTGGAACAAAACCATTACCAATGAGACAGTTTTCGTTGTATGCAATCGGTTGCGACGCAAGTCATTCCAGGCGTGTTCAGGATGCAATGTTTCCGAGGAACCAGCGGAGTTTTTTTCAGATCTCTCAATGAACCGCAACAGGGCGTCCAGATAGTACTGATTAGAGTAACGGACGCAAAAGAATATTGGGGTGGACTTTCGGGGTTACCCGCTCAGCATGCTGAACGCACCCGACATACTACTATGGCGGACATGAATTTTTCGTACACAGCTCGAAGAACTAGAGGTGTCCTGCTCTGCATCGATAGAAAAAGTTCACCAGTACACACGGTTTGTTGGCAGGCATCATAAATCAGATTATTAGTCGGTCTGAGGAATTTCCACTTTCGCTCACTGCCCTTATTCCTAAGAGGGAAACGGTGCAGGACCCCGCAGACATGAAGCAATTACTTTCTTAACAATGCACACCTTCCGACCAATAACATTCTGTCCAAAGAGTTGCCGAGATAGCTAAAAGGCTTGCAAAAAGCAACTTATTATCGACCTGGTGATTGTAGGACCCCCAGTTACTGGCCAAACAAATCTCTTCAGTTGTTATTAGGATTATGCCAAAGGCTTTTGACAGCGTCCCACACTCCTAGCTAATCGATTTCGTACATCTGCACTGCGTTGGTCCGAAACTAAACTGGCGACAGTCATGGAAGTGTGGCATACCACCTTATCAGTGCATTTATATGAGTGTAACAACACCTCAGAGCCAACCCGTATTCGGAGCGACATCTTTCAGAGTGTCTCCTTTAACGTTGTATGACATTGAACCCTTTTCATGGCTACTGAATGATGTTAGATCCGGTAAAGGTGCAACGGCGAATATGGACTACCATGTCCAAATTCGGAATGCATCGTTCAAATTCTGCCGTGGAGCGGATGAACCTGCCTTGTGACATCGGAGGTAGGGCCGTGGTTGACGTGGCGGCACAACATCATCGCCAAGTCGACCCGTTGCGCGCTTATTCTTACAGTAAGGAGCGGACGAGCCTCTTGCATGCAGCTGTCTGTAAAGCAAACTGTGAACTGACTCCACTTAAATTTAAGGATCGATCAAAGGTAATGCACGGTAAACACGTAAATTCCCTTCGATCATCATTAGTCGATTTGCCTTCGTTGAGCAGATAGGCGCGTGCTGGGGAGCTCTTGGCTGAAATGGAGAGCTTTATGTGTACCACTCACGATGTCGTTGCATTGCAGTGCCTATAGAAAGCTCAAAATGAAAGAGCGGCTGGAGAACCACTAGTGCAAAATGTGAGGTTGGACTTTGGATACGTTGGACCATCTCACTTCTGGCTGCACTGCTATGGCGCCGATGCAATATACGAACAGGCATAATGCTGTATGTAAGGTGATTCGTCAAAACCTTACATACAACCATGGGCTAATAACGGGAACTTGTCCGATTTACTGATAAGAGCCGAATGCAGTATTTGATAATTCTTCTTACAGCATGTATTGGGACCGGTAAGTGCTAACTGATCGCTACGTATCAAATAACAAACCAAGTGCTGATAGTTGACGGACGGAAATACGTGGAGAAGAAAGTCTAAACTACGAGAAATTTGGCGTTTCGAGAAAGTGGTGGTAGTTCCTATAATATTGTCTGAAAACAGGTATCGTACTAAAATCCTTCACCGCTTCCCTTGACGTCCTGGGACTCTCGAACGGTCTGGTTCAAATCATGTAGAAGTATACCATTCTGCATGCATGCTCAATGTTGCAGGGAGTTCTTGACTGATTTTCACATTAGCCAACCACTAAAACCCCTATATATATATGAAGTACTCGTAGGTAGGATCGCCTGAGCCTAAATGCTTGGTACTTCGTGCTAGCATAGGTAAAATCCGGCATCTGCCCAGATTGTGTCAGCTCGAGAAATAGTAATAAACCCTAAAAAACAAATCGAAAAGAAAGAATATGTCAGTAAATATCGTCAATTTTGCATTCCTAACTAATATTTGTTAAGCTCCCTCTAGGGTACAAGTTACTTTAGTCTGGAAAAAATTTCACTTCAGATCTTGTGTTTTGTATATTGCAATTAAAATTATTAAGAAAAGAAAAAAAATTATTTTCAATTGAGTTCCATTATTGCAGCACTAGTTTTTCACTATTTATCAAAGTTGAAAAGGAAAACTTATTAGCAAGGAAACATTTTTCAAACTACCCAATTTCATAAAAGGGCTCAATAAATCTTCCACTTATACTAAAACGTATTAAAAACGGAAGGAAAGTTGCGATTAAAATTCTAGCTTTTGAGAAAAAGTGTCCCACTGCATCATACGGTTAAAAAGCTGTTTCAACAGAAGCCATTTCCACCCAGCTCTGCAGATAGAGTCATCCATGCCACCGAATATACCTAGATGTATAGGTGTTTCGTACCCAACCACGTAAACTTAAAGGCATATTTTAGAGAGAATGCTTTCGATTCCTTTACTACGGACGTACTCGTATGTTGGCTGCAAGTTGCCTGTGGACTTTAAGTTGGCCAGAGGTGACTGTCTATTCCTCCTTGAAACTTTTCCTCGAAGAGTTTTAGACCACAGGATTTATTATGTTAAATTTGAGATATCTCCGCTCCACAAAGATTTCCACCGCTGCCTTTTCGTTTGTGCTTGGCCTCCGCTTCTATTCTGTCCCGGCGCGCTAGGAGCACATTACATTTGAAATATCATGTTGGCAACTTAAAGTCATGATGATTCCTGGTCCGGTCAGGGATTTTGAGTATAAGTCGTTAGTCATTGTCAAGAAATCACAACACAGAAGGGGATAACATGGAGGAAAGATGGAGATAGTCGGACCGTTTGTGGTTATGTAACCTTCATCGATGTTACGGATGGCGGAAAAGCGATTATTACGAGCTTCTATCAAACTCAGCCAAGCTGAAATAAACGTATGCTCTTTGCATGATAGGGACAGAATAAAAGAGAATCCAACCTTGTCTACTGCAGATTTCTGTTTACAATGTGAAACGGTGCATACCACATACCAAGAATAAACAGCTGATTTACTGTTCCTAAGAATCCAAATATTTGCTCATCAATGCAAATAATCTTCACAATCTAGAACAAGTTGACTAGGACGTGTTTGAAGCTTTCGGTCTTGTCCCTGATGATTCAAATTTAAGGTTAATCTCCTTAAATATTTCAATGAGGCCGCAAAGCAGTTGGCTTATTCTTAGATATTCGAGTTCCAGTAAGAAAAAACATAATTCCACATCCGTCATAATTATAGATAAATACTCGTACACAGCCCCACCTAGTTAGAAAATGGATAATAGCAATAAAAATGGGGATTTTTTTTTAAGTTAGAAGCTACAGAATTACATGCCTATGGATTAATACTGACTGACCAGTGCATTTGATAATAAGTGATGGCGGAACGGTCCTATTTAAACGGAGTCATTGAAACCACTCCATTTCAAGAGCTCGGGGTACATTAAGCGGTAATATGGTCATCCTTGCACTCGACCGGAATTATTATCCTAATTCAATTAAAGTATTCATTCCCATGAGAGCCGACGATATCTGACCTCCACACTATTATACAATTTCCTCTGCCATTAGTGAGATTGAGCCGTAACCATCCATTCCGACAGCTTCGTGCTTTTGTCAATAAACCGTCTGGATTTGGTCAGTTAGTTCACATAGATACACCAAATTGGAACGAAACAATCTTTTAATGCAACCACTAAATTCTCAAAACATTTTTGTACAAACTAAACTTTAGGCTAAAATACAATTACATTCATAAATATCTTTGCAGAAGGAAGTGAAATTAGTATCTGAAACGTAGCGTACCATTCATCGAAAGAAAAATAATAAGCACACTTCACATCTGAATTCCAGAAGGATTAGAAAATAACTTTATACAACACAATAAATTAAAAAGAAAAAATACAAATGGAATGGATACATATGGAATGGATATTGAAACGTCGTAGTAACAAATGAGGAAACCGGGAAGCTCAAGGCTCAAGTGCATTGTGTAAAATTTTTGTAACTCCCTGTGTGGAGTTGCCCAATCTCTAACCAGGAGCAGCCCTTCGTGAGGATAAGAAAAGGCTCGTCTGGTGTTTTTTGGGCTCATGCCCAATTCGGGTAGGTGGAAGCAAACGTAAACTCGAAGATAAAAATTGGTTATGGAAGACGTTTGTTTTACAGGCAGGGCTTCGGAAGCCCAATACCCGTCGTGTTTGAGAGTAAGCAAGTGGCTTTTTGGCCGTCGATAATCAGCGACCATAGTAGGGAACTTGGCTACTTTGGCATCTAATGAATGGAGTGGAACTGAGGTCCACCAAAGATCCTATTCGTGGGACTCGGAATGGATTACGGATAGTTTCGATTTGACGTTAATGCTACTACTGCAGGGGACGAACGTATAAGGCAGCCAACTATAATAGAACAACGTGTTTTCCATTCCAGGCTGATACAAATCAACCTAAACTATTGCAGGGCAGCTTACAAACTGCTCTCGCATATCATTGGAGAGTCAAATATTGACGCGGCGGTAATCTAGGAACCTTATCGAAATTATGATATTGCCACTTGGTTGTGAAATTCCCCTAGAAATGCGGCTTTATGAACATGTGGAAGGCAAGCCATGTAAGAAACAATGGCATTATCGGAATCTGTTTTGCGCCAAGTCCTAGCCTACTTCATTGCTCTATCTCAGGCAGGCTCTGCCTCGTCCTTTTCTTCTACATTAAATGTTACCCTTATAGACTTTTCGGGCTGTATCATCCTCATGCATACAGATTAAGTGACCCGCCCACCGCAACATATTTTGTGATTTTGTCCACAACCAGTCATTGTATCGGCTACGGAATCGTCCTTCCTCCTGTAGGTGATCAAACATTTTTCGCAAGATTCTAATCTCGAACGCGGCCAACAGATCAAATTTTTTCTTGCTAAGAACCCAGGTCTCCGAGAAATACATGAAGTAGAGCTGTTGGTGATGGTTCGGCAGGCTTATGCTCCATCGTGAGTACCAATCCACGTCTCACCCAGGGTCCCATGCTACCCTTTGAACACTACTTAGCTTTCCCAATTACTCACCTCAATTCCATGATTTTCATTAATTATTAATTTTAATTATTAATTTTACTTATTTTCAAAGAAAAACATAACAGTTGGTTGCTCTCCCCTAAACTCAAGAACCCAATTTCATTTAAATAATTCTAAATTTTCAAATTGTGCAAATGAACGGACAAATCTTTCATTGATCCTCATTATCTTGCCCATATTACTGCTGAGTGCAGGCTTTATTGTCCTTTTCTTGTAATAATTGCCGCATAATACAATGCAATGTTGTTTTTGCTGCACCTACTCCGAATTTTCAAGTTCAAGGTCAGGGCCGGCAGGAGCAGGAGCGGGACCGAAACCCGCTAATTGGATGGTCAGCTGATCAACGGGCGAGGGAGAGATCGGTTTTTGTCTCTGAAGGAAGGGAACAGCCCTTGAATTTCGGGTGAAGTGGAGTTCTGCTTGATAATAAGCATTGCGGATTATTCTAGGAAGAATTATTAATCACTTCCGGACTACAAAGATGCTAGTTTTGGCTACTGCGTTGAATGCAGTTTTATAAATTCTTCCCAAACTTTTGGAGAACAGATAAATCAATCAATCAAATGGACATTTCAATTCATCTTGTGATTGTAATTTTTCATAGTGGTGCTACAAATTTTTAGCAATAAAATCACAACGTGCAAAGTCCTGTTTTCTGTTTAAAGCGGGTTTCAATGAAAACTATTAGAATTTCACGTATTACTAATGTGAAAAAAAGGTTAACCTTTTTTGAAATTGAATAATAAATAAAGAAAGTTAATCTATTCCTAAGATGAATTAAAAATAATGAAATTGGGAGCCGCCTTAGGAGCAGTGTTAACTCTCATTTCCCAAAACTGTTTGTCAACACTATTTTAATAGTGTTTGGATCTACAAATGCTAATAAACAGGCTGCGAAACTGTACCTGAAAACATCAAGGAACCGAAATAAGACAAGTAATAATCGCATACTAATTTTCGAGGCAATAATATTGTACAACTATTGAACCTCAGTTGCGGTTCTAAAATGACAATTTTAAGGCTTATAGCCAAATGGGTTATTATTATATCGTACTTCCAAAAGGCAGTTAACATAAAAAAACCAATTCTGACATTTTCAAATAAGCCAGGGGTTTCTCGTTCGCCGGCGTAATTGGAAGTTTTACATTCGTTAGACTTCCGAAAATTGGACAAAGCAGATGTAAAGATATGCGCAAGGACAATAAACTGAGAGTTCAGACCATTTTGAAACTGTGGATTTTGCCGCCACATGGCGTTGATGATGACGATGATTTATGATTCGTACTTTATTTTTGGTTTGGATATACTAAGAACATTAATTTCAGAGAAATTCATTATGAATTGGGCCTTTGTCCTCATCATTTGTTTTATTTAAGAAAACAGACGAGATACCGGAAACTGGGCGCTTTGGGTATAAAGGTTCATTGCTCATCTTATGTGAGAAACTCTCCATGAACGATTTTCCATTCGTACATACCTGCACAAAATATTCCGTCATAATTTGCCAAACTCCATACATATCACGACATAAATACTGTAATCGTCCTTAATAAACAAACATTGCCTATTACCGCATTGATAAATTGATCTAACACATTTTCATGCATTTTCACTTTATCTGTGCTGAAGCCCGAATGGCGCCATTCGCTGCATGTAAAGGGGCGACGGACAGACAGACATTGAACCGATTTTAATAAGGTTTTGTTTTTCACAACCTTAAAAAGTGACGTCCGCACTGTAACAATTTGAAATTTTTCTTTTTATTGTTTTTTCTCTCTTTTTTCCTCTGTAAGGCTCTTTCCGTTATATATGTACGGACAATATCTTTATGAAATTTTTCAGTTTATTATACATTATGAATTCAACAAATAAGTAAATAAAAAGTAAATGAAAAGTGGATTACATTTTTCTTGTAGTTGGTCTAGGAGCAGGGACAACGTATGAAGAAAAACTCAGATAAGACCAACCATTCGAGCTAGAGAAGCTAGCAACCGCGCATGTACTGCTGCACTTTGGAAAATAAGTCCCAAGGTGCTTGGTGACAGTACATAACAATAGCAACGGTCGTAGGTCTTGCGCGGGAGGTGTTAGCCGGTAGATTAATGGTAAGTGCTGCCTGTGGTGACACCAAATATTAGGATTAAGGGCACTTCGGCAAAGCTAGGTATCTCCAGTTACTTCATCATCAACGGCGCAACAACCGATATCCGATCTAGACCTGCCTTAATAAAGAACTTCTGGCGTCCTAAACTACGCCATCGCTTAATCTCAGGCAGGATCTGCCTCGTCTTCTTTTTCCACCATAGATATTACTCTTATAGACTTTCCGGGCGGGAGCATCCTCATCCATATGAATTAAGTGACCCGCCCACCGTGACCTATTGAGTCAGATTTTATCCACAACCTGACGGTCATGGTATCGCTCATAGATTTCGTCGTTATGTATGCTACGGGATTGTCTATCCTCATGTAGGGGGCCAAAAATTCATCGCCTACGAGGAATACGTAGGACTGGCAAGATGATTGTCTTGTACAGTAACAGTTTTGACCCTACGGTGAGACGTTTCGAGCAAAACAGTTTTTGTAAACTGAAATAGGCGGATTTCATCGTGGTAGTTGTTATCGGCTTTGATTTTTGACCTAGTCAGTCTTGTCAATTTCGGGATACCGAATTCTCTCCGGCCCGTGTACAGCTTTACCCTGGCTATGCTATCATAGGCGGCTTTAAAGTCGATCAAAAGTAGGTGCAACTAACGTCCATATTCCATATTCCCCAGTTATTTAGCTCGGGTCATTGACAGTTACTTCTCCGAGAGGCTTCTTTGGTTCGAAGCGGATCACGGGCCGAGAGAATACCAACCAGGTGTTCCTCCAAGATCTTTGCTGTTGCCTGCTGCGGAATGTGTGACGAAGTTCTTCGGCGGTGGTGGTAGTTGCGAAGCACTCCCAAGACGTGAAACTTCATGTTACGAGTGGATAAACTAGGCCTGGCTAAAATAGATGGAGGTATCAAGAAATACAATACTATCCAAATCCGGATTGTTAATCACATGTCATTTTAAAATCGATCATTGGATACCTAGTGGATTCTCTAAGAGAATTGTTGCAAGATGTTCTTTTGGCCCAGTTATTTCAGGTGGGCCCACTCGCGGGAGTTTCATAATGTTTGTGGTTACCTCCGGATCCGGAGCCGACCAGCTGCTCGGACTATTCACTTCTTCATCGAATCCACATGTAACCTGCCACTATATCATCATTGCAGGCGACCTGAATTATCATGTGGGTGAAAAGATAGACGACAAAAGGTGGCATGTGGGAGTCTGGAGCGCACAATAAGTGTGGGTGCGTATAGTAGATTTTATGGATACCCATGTAATTATCAATATACGGTTCATCAAACGATTGCCCCATGTTCCTACATTTTATAGGTGAAAAGTAAAACGCAGGTTGACACTGTCAATTACAGTAAAGTTGTTCTCTATGAGATCATCGTAACTTAACTACGACCGTTGATAACGGTCTGCCCAATTAAGCCACCGATAAAACAGCCTGAGGAAGGCAATAGAGCGCCGCACATGAAATTGTGGCGATTTCGTAACAAGAAAGAAGAAATCATCTCACTCACGCAATTATTAACCATTACAAATGGGGAGAATCGTGTTACCAACTTAAAGACACAAGGCGCCCTAAACAACCCTCGAGCTCACTAAGTCAGGTAAACGGTTCATACACCGAGATACATAGCTTTGGAATGACGATATCGAAATAAAGGTAGATGAAAAGAAAGGCCTCTAGCACAATGTTTTCAACGATAAAACACTAGCAAATTGGCAAATTTACAAGAATGGCAAACGGAAAGCAAAGCAAGCAGTCGCTGTCACCCGACCGACTCAATACAAAGATCTATACGATAAACTGGACACTCGAAATGGCGGACTTGACTTGTTAAAGTCAACACCAACGCGCACAGGATATCGAACACATCTGTTGCGTTAATAAGAAAAACGGTACTTTGACCGATGAGCCGCAACGGTTATATGGCGAGAATATTTGGACCAAATTTCAATTGAAGAATTTGTTCATCCTCTATCTTTCACAATCATTATCGACATTTGGTGCAATTCCACCTGTCAGCGCAGCTGAAGTCAAGGATCGATAAAACGAATGAAATTAGGGAAAGCAACGGCTGGGAACCGACACTGTGGCTCAGAGAATTCTTCAATCGGGTTATTGAGGAAGGTAGAACACCATCCAATATGGGAAAAGAAAAGTAGTACAACAGAATGATCAAATTACCGTCCGATTCTATGCCTGTCCCATAACATGAATATTTTTAGGGGCATTATTGACAACCGCATCATCGACATCGTCCAAATAACCGTGAATCAAGCGGAGTTCGTCGAGAATTGCGGAAATACTGACACAATATACTGTCATGTCACTCTCGTGAGAATTATCACCTGTTTTACGTTGCATTTCTAGATCTGAAGAAATCCTTTGACAGTGAGCCACATGAACTCATCTGGCATGCCCTACAACACTAGTGCCAGAATAACTCGTGCGCGTTTAATTGCTCTACCACAATCCGAAAAGTGAAGTTCCCTGTGGTGCGGATGTATCAAAACCGCGCCTTCTTATGTAGATGGTTGTTCCCTTCCCACGAACTAAGCGATTTTAATATCTCTGGTCAAAGCTATCAAATGGTGAACTGCGTTATAAAATTGCACTGGTATAATCTGCGTGAAGTGAAGAAGTATATCTAGATCAGGCCATTAATAAATTAAAATGGCGCAACCAGTCACGACGAGCCGACCCGCTTATGAACGGGGCAAAAGCTAAAGAGAGGGAAGATTACCATATTTATTATCGGTATATTTTTTAAAATTACCGGAGAACCCCTCCTAAGGTTTCCTAGAATTATCAATTTTTGCGTAGGCTGTATTGTAGAGCATAATACTACCAAGTTTGATGAAAGTCCCACTATTACTAACAGAATTATAGTGAGTCAAAATTCTTGTTTTCTAAGAATTTGAATGTCAGTATCATACTAATATGAATGGTTTGATAAACTAAATGCGTAAATATTACAAGGTACAAATGGGACGGATGCCCATTCGAATATCCCTATATAAACAAAATATGTAAAACCTTTCATAAGTGAAGCATGCAACCTATGGTTTCTCGACTTGTTTCAAATTTTGGAATGGCTTTGCCTCCGTACTTTATGGTACTACAGTCTGCTCGAATGAATATTCTTAACCGATGCCTGTTATGACTGCAACTGTATGGCAACGTATCAAATCGTATTTTCCTTCCGAAGATGTGAGGTTCATTGACAGTAACCGACGACAACAGACGTTTGATTCACCATGCTCCGTGATATGTAGTTTAGTTAATTTTGGTTTTCATCGCTTCGTGTATTGGCGTCACAAGGTGAAAAAAGTTTTTTGTGGCTGCAAAATTTTCCTTGCCCCAAGAATAACATGACAATTTTGACAATTTTCACCAAAGTTTACATCAGTTCTTCAAAGTAATTCAACTGGAAGATACAACATAGAATAATTTAAGACCGATACAACTTCAAACTATTTTTCAAATCATATAGTTTAGTAACGAAGGTCTTCCTAGAAAAGACAGAATATAACATTCCATTACATAAATATTGTGTAAAAATTCAACATTACATTCATAGGATGGAATATTATATTCTATCTCTTCTTTATATATTTAATAATATATATAAATAAATATCATCCATTAGATATTCTCTGCTATCTTGCTAGGGTAGATATCCCCAATCGCCCAGACCATCTTTTGCCCACACCAAAGAGGCTTCACTTAAGGCAAATCAGCAACGGATCAGATTTTCTCTCTGCGGCAATCCATGGAAAAACTGCTGGAAAATGGACATCAGTTGCAGCTGCCCTATCATACGTCCTCTTTAACCTGGCCCTGGAGAAAGTGATTCGCGAGGCATACACTGTAGGAGGCAATGTGGTCTGTATAGCGCTCGCCCGAGATTATCATCCTGATTTGACTTAGGTACTCATTCACAGTCCAACGTAAAATCACGATACAAATCCCACTGTTACCACTGAGATTTGAACCGCGACCTTCCGTACGACAGCCTTGTGCTCTAACCACTCAGCTTTCCGAACATCGGGTTTGCCTCTGATTAAAAAAGCGATTTTTTTCATTTATATTCCATACTGTATTTTATTTAAATACATTAAATTTCACACAATATTTGCCAAGTAATGTTGTTGTTTAAACTATTTTGTCTGAGATTTAGAGTAGATTTATCAAATTCCCGGTGGATCGTTGGCGCACCGGGGCTACTACAATCATTAATTCTCATGAAACGCATTAATATATACTGTCAGGAAATTTTCTTAAATCTACAGTTTCCAGCTAACTTAGCCGTCTATAGGGAATAGATCGTATGCACATCTGTGGTAGATGGAGAGTAAAACACAGGCACGTGCCGCCCCACATATGTACATAGGTACATGTCTTCAAAACTTTCCGATTCATATCATACGAAGTACATCTATATTTCCAATAAAAATCGCTATTGCGTTGGTACATTTCCATTTCCTATATATCGTCTCCATTCGAATCTCTAATGGCCTTCAACCCAGGTACTGGAATTTCACGTCACTCAGACTCACCTTTAGATTGATTGGTAAAAGTACTTACGAAATATTTCCAAATATCCTCACGTCAATAATCTGTCAAGTATTATTTGATATTTTACGGAACCTATAAATGAATACTCATGAAACTAAAACAAGTGGTAGTAAAGGATGGGGTGGTTAAGAAGAAGTGCTTCAATTCAATGTCCTTTGATAAGACCTGATGTGAAGCGTATTCACCTTGTACACTGATATGATTTCATTTGGAGATTGGCAGAATCATAACGTGATACTTCACTGCTATTAACATATGTTACGGGACCAACATTGAAATCCGCACACCGTCGTAAGCAATACATACATAAGTCTTCAGAAAGGAGAAGAAAATGAGAGTTTAATTTTTAAAATCACTTTTATTTTTAAGAAATAGGTAACAATAGTATATAGATTGGAAAAATGAACGATAAAAAACAATCTTTTAAAATAACAAAAATATTATAACTTCAATCTAATATCCACTGTGGGCTCTCAAAGTTTTCGAATAACAATTCACAGGTAGAGAAGAGAAACAGTAAGAAATAAAAATCTAATTTTACAATAAGTTGTCGGGAAATGGTCAAAAACCCGACAGAATTCACTCGGCCTTAGTGGCAAATAAAGAAATATAAAAGTAATAATAGTAATAAATGTTTTATTGCTTCAAAAGATACTTTTAACTTAAATTATTGTGCTTAAAACTATCATAATTATATATTTTATATTATATATTTCCTTTTTATTTTTTTTTGCAATTCCATTCATAGTTAGAAAAGTTAATAATAACAGTTGTAATATTTACAAAAAAACAAAGAATAATAACGTATGTATAAGTTACAACTGGAGGCAAAATCAGCACCCGTTCAATATGTACATATTTAAAAAGCCCCACCAAGAAACAAATGGCAGAATTGAGCGCGGCCACCCCTAACCGGTATCCTGCAGCCACCAGTACCAGGATTTTTCTTTTCCATCCTGCTTAATATCAATTGCTCTCGCTCTGGAGTATCTCCAGTCGAATCCCGGAGCCCCCACTGTCAAATTCGGGGGGTATTCTATCCTTTTGTCCGTGACTCGTCTATGTATATGATACATAACCGGATCACCGACAGAATCAAGAATTAGACCATTCCTGTCAAGATATACGGACGCTTCGGGAGGAATGAAGCCTGTCGTGAGAGTTTTCTCGAAATACCCATCATTTGGGTAGAACGGCTGCAAAACCCAAGGGTTCTCACCATGCGAAGCAGATCGCACTATATGATTTCGAATCAATCTGACGATAACGTGTCGATTCTTGGCACAGCAGCAGCTGCATACATCACTTCATTAGTTACATAGTGCTCATAGTTTGACGAAGCAGTCCTATTAAGCCCCGTGCAAGCACACAGACATTTCCTTTCAAAGATCCTTATTTTCTCCATTTGGCTAGCACTCAAATTAAATCAGATAGCACACCCGTAGGTGAGCACCGGTCCAACCAAAGTAAGGTAGCAAATAATCTTCACCTTCGGACTAAGATGTAGAGCATAAAAGAGCCTTCGAAGAGACATGAATGCCTTGCGAGCGCTTTTTAGCGCGACTTTAACGTTGGAGACACTCGTCAAGACGCACACCGAGGTATCTAACGCACTTCTTATGAGAAATGCGTTCAGAACTATCCTCGTTCGCGACAATGTGGAAATCCCTCCAATTCCTTTTCAAGTTCCTACTGGCATACGCCAAGGAATTTCGAAACAAAATCGTTTCACACTTTTGCGCATTGATTTTCATCCGCCAACTGTTCGTGAAGAACTTAATATCATTGAAGATCTTCTGAAGTTCAACTTGCACCTCAGTTACCTTCTTGTGTGCCGTGTAGGCTATCAGATCGTCAGCAAAGGCAACCAACGACCTTTTAGGAGATTTATTAAAATCGAAGGAGTTGAGTAATTCGCCGGCAAATACCGCAAAAAGTGTAGGCGCAGTCACTGTCCCTTCCTGTAATCCATTCAGAACATGAAATTCTCTGCTAGTAGTGAGATTTCCGTCCGTAATGACAAAGCACTTGCCATACAGCATACTACACATCATCGCTACGAGGTGGCTGGGAAACTCATTCTTCAGGAGTCTGAAAATCAATCCATCCAACCAGACGGTATCAAAGGCTTTCTCCATGTCTATAAGGCAAGCGCCTACGCACTCACCATTGTTAATCCGCCAGCAAATATCAGACGTTACCTTCGTTATTGCATGTATTGTCGAATGTCCAGATCGAAATCCGAATTGCGCGTTCGGCAATACTTCCTTCTTCTTGACATGCCCGTTCAAGGCTTTCAATACCAAAACCTCAAACACCTGGCTGATGTTAGGTAGCAAACTGATTGAGCGGTGGCTTTGAGGGCTGGATGAATCCTTCCCTCTCTTTAAAATCGGGAATACTTTGGGTTTCTTCCATTGTCCTGGAAAGAAGGAATTGTTCAATAAATTATTGAACAAAATGCAATAATTAGGAATGGCAATGTCTGGTAAATGCCTGAGGACCACGTTGGGAATGCCATCCATACCGGATGATTTCTTATTGTTTACTCTTCTAAATATGGAAGTTAACTCTACACATGAGACATAGTAATCAAGCATCCAGTGGTACCGCTGTGACTGCAGACCTAGCAGCGGGCATGCTGTTTGTGTAAATATTCTGTTATGCTATTTATTTTTGTATTGTGTACGTGTAGTGTATGCTGCATATTTTCACACATGGTTAGTATTTTATTGAGGATGGTGTTCATCCCGCCACTTGCATCTTGTTGGGGCTTCTTAGTTCCCCCTTGTCGAACTACTTCTGCAAATGGTATCCCCGAGACGATTGGTGCCGAAGGGACGGTACCGTTCAACGACGCTGACACCTTCGTTCTTTGGGCCGATCTCGGTGCCTGCTGCCTTGTGACTTTAACATTGCGGTATGCAGGACATCCACGGTACGAAGCCGGATGCCTTCCGCTTCCGCAGTTAACACAGAAAGTTCTTTTCCTTGCCATCCTTCAGTCAGCGAACATTAGGCTGCGGTATGGTCTTTCCCGCACTTTACACATCTTAAGGTCATTTTACAGTTCACTGCCGAGTGACCATAGCGCTGGCATCTTCGACACTGGACAAGTTCGCTCATTAGCAGGTGCTCAAAACGAATGGCCTGGTAATTAAGCGACCTGATACCGATCAGATCACTTCCCCGGCTCTCCGGGCTTATCCGCACGAGGAAGTGGATTCGTTTTTCCAAAACGGATCTCCTCATACTAAAGCGTGGCACTGAGAGGAACTTGACCTCAGTTCCCGTCTCCCGGAGCATTTTGAGCACCTCATCGGGTTCTTCCTCTGCATCCAAGCCTTTCAGAAGGAAGGTTTGCACCTTCTCTTCCTTTGGAGTGTAGGTGAAGTGAGGGGCCTTCACTCGCTCGAGAACCTCCCGTGCTTTTTCATAATCTGCAATTTTGTTACATTTGACTTGGACTCTCTCGGCCCCCGTCTTTTTAATAACAAAATTCGAGAACCCAGCGCTCCCATTAAGTAGAGTGGCTAAATCTCTACCACCTAATTCATAAACATTAATGGGGGCACTCTTCCCCCTTTTCTTTATTTCGGGTGCTAATTGTATCCCCAGTCGAACCATTTTTTAAATTTTCACTCGTATTTTTTACATTATTTAACATTTTTTCTTGAATTTTGTTTTTTAATTTTTTGGAAACATAGAGCAAATCTCACCCAATTTTCCATCTTCATTACTACAACTTGCCTGGTTAGTACCCTCTTCTGGGACATTTCCATCGCCACCGTTGTCGCTAACTCTCGTATCGTCAGCGTTACTGTTCTTTATGTCCTCCATACAGACAGATTCGCTGCCGAAAACATGTTCGCCCTCAAGGCAGCCCGGTTCCTCCATGACTGCAAAAGTAGTCGAAGAAAGCTTCACTTTTTTTGTGGCTACCTTTGGAGACGGCGGGCCCGCCTCCCCAGCCATTAGCTGCTCCGTAAGCTTTCCATTTTTTTTATCAATATTGTCATTTGATTTTTCAAATCTTCAAGTGTCTTCGTCAGTTCACCATTTCTTCTTTCAAGATTGGCTATCCTCGCTATTTTCAAGTCTGGATCCTCCTCGTTGCGGACGATCCGAGTGCCCCTAGGCCTTATAGTGGGGGGCCGGTCTGGTCCGCCACCCGTCGGCGGCTCGCCGCTCATTCCCGCCAAGCCAAAAAAACGATTTTTTTTCTCAAAACTTTTTAAGAAAAAAGTAACCTAGATAACAAATCAAAAGTAAATTAATTTCAATTAAGTTTTAAATTATATATTATTAATTAAATAATATAAATATATTTTTATATTCTTGATAAAAGTTAATTTAATTTCAATTTGAAATTATTTTTATTAATAACATCAATTTGAAGACACGTCCGTTCTCTACAAATGTCAACCTACTCAGAAAATGAGAGTGTAACTGTTTTTTTTACACGAACGCAACGTCCAGTAGGGTGGATCAAATGAGATATTGAGGATGCTGGGGGTCCTGAGTCCGCATCCACTTGATGGCGGACGAACCACTTGAAACCATCAGTCAACTCTTATTGATTTTTTATGTAAGAATATTTGACTACACGACGTTTCCACTTATATATAGCTCGTATGTTGAATTTACCGATATTCAATTCGGTAAAGTAATTTGACGCGAAAGATATGGCCTAGCAGTAATAATAGCATTAATTAATAGCTTTTTAGTAAGATACATTTTAACAGGAGGCATCATGCTGAACTTAAGAGGTGCTCGCAGTAAATTTTTAAAATATAATTATATACTATTATTAGCTTTATTTGAGCAGTGATCTTAACGAGAAGTGTTTTGAGGGCTGAATACCATTTTGTATTTGATATGTGATGTGTATGTATCTATGAGCGATACCATAACCGTCAGGTTGTGGATAAAATCCGGCTCAATAGGTTATGGTGGGTGGGTCACTTCATCCGTATGGATGAGGATGATCCAGCCCGAAAAGTCTATAAGGGCAATATCTATGGTAGAAAAAGAAGACGAGGCAAACCCTGCCTGAGATGGAGCAATGGCGTAGGTCAGGACGCCAGACAGCTTTTTGGGATATCGAATTGGTGGACCTCAGCGCAAAACGGGGATGTCGGGAGTTCCTTGTTAGGACAGGCCTAGACCGGATACCGGTTGTTGCGCCGTTGATGATGATGATGATGTGTATGTGATTTTTTAACATCAAAGATTGTCTTCACTGGCCAGTAGAATGGATTCGGCAAAAAGTTGGACATATTTTCTAGGATTTCTTCCCATTACTGCGTTCCATCAAGTATGTTTTGGAAAGGAGAACTCTGTAGACAACAATTGCAGTCCAGAATTGTGAGCTTTCGAACAGTTTCGAATAATTAAAAACTACCAAATGGGTGCCTTTCATGCTTTATTTTTGAAGTCATTGTCATGACGTGACTTGGCAAACACTCAATTTGTCACCCCTGACATGCATATTAAACACAATCCACGCCGTTATGCCCCCCCGCATCCATGTTTTACTATGCTTTCCAAATGTTATGGCTACAGTTTTGTGCTGCGATTTCTCAATGATTTTACTTTTTTATCGCATATTTCAGCTTACAAAAACTGTTTCGCTTGAAGTGTCTGACAATAGGGTCAACGCTCTTACTGTACAAGACTATGATCTTATTAATCATTATGTATTCCTCGGAGACCAGGATTCTTAGCAAGAAAAATTGTTAACTCTTGGCCGCGTTCGAGAGAAGAATCCTCTGAAGAATTTTTGGCCCCCTACATGAGGGTGGACGATTCCGTAGCCTACATACCGACGAAACTTATGAGCGATACCATAACCGTCAGGTTGTGGTTAAAATCCGGGTGAATAGGTTATGGTGGGCGGGTCACTTAATCCGCATGGATGACGACGATCTACCCAGAAAGTCTATAACTACAATTTCTATGGTAGAAAAAAAAGACGAGGCAGACCCTGCCAGAGATGGAGCGATGGCGTAGGACAGGACCCTGGACAGCTTTTAGGAATATCGAATTGGTGGACCTCGGCGCAAAACCGGGGTGTCTGGAGTTGCTTACTAAGGCAGGCCTAGACCGGAAACCCGTTGTTGCGCCGTTGATGATGATGATGATCGCTGGAGAAAGCAAACAGATTTGGACGTGCCACTCCACAATATTTGAATGTCAAAAAGGTTGTCCTGAAAAAAACTCAATTCACATTGACACTATTAGCATAATATTTATTCTGTCCAGTGTATGGATCACATAGGCGACGAGTGTTAAAATCTGGGGTTGTTATGGAACAAAAGGCATATGTAGTGTGGTATGGGGGCAGGTAAATATGGATGTCAATCTATACTTTCATACTCGCCAATCTTTCGTGATTTGCCAAAACAATAACCCGAAACGAAAAGTGAGAAAAGTATGCATGTCGTAATATTCAATTGACCAAAGTTACTCGAAACTTCTCCATATTGTCCGAACTGCAATAGTATCGGGAACGTGTTCGATCCACCATAAGCTTCGCGGTTCTCGCATAATGGAAAAAATTCCAACCGAATATGTTCAATGCTAGGTCGAATTGATGCCACTGACTTGTGAAGGCTGTAAATGATGCTAAAAGTCTCCCCATTTAATATTAATCAGTCATTGTTTTGAGTCATTATTACATTTTTTAGTTCTGTCTGAATTTCAATTTGACCTATGAAAATACATATTCTTTTGTAAATCGCTTTCAGCAAGGGATTTTATTTTGCCCAACGTACTGTACGTTACGCGCTTTAAAAAAGCAGAATAAATACAACTCGCTTGTATATTTTAAAATAAATAAATAATAAATAAAATAAACAAGTCGGGAAACCGGAAGCTGGGTGCTTAAGGTACGAAAGGTTTTGTGTATTTCTTAGTACGTAGCACGTAATATATCCATATGTTATGTGAGAGTATCCACTTTCGGGTGATATTGACATTCATTATCTTCAATTTTCAAAGAAGCAACAAATTTGAGGTATTATAACTTTGTTAGTAATAGTGCAATTTCCACCAAACTTGGTAAGATCATGCTCTATATCATAGCCTATATCACTGCAAAATTTCATGGTACTAGGATGAACTTAAGGGGGGTTTCTAACCAATTACAAAAAATTTTAGTAATATACTATTAGTAACTTTATTTAAACAGATATCGGCATGAGAGGTAATTCGGAGCCCAGGCACCATATAGTGGCAGCCTCCTGATTTTTTTCAGATTTTTTGGTTTAGTAGTTTCTGAGAATGGCCCCCTTAAAGAAGTGATCACTTTCAACCCCCCGCGCTCCCCATCCTTCCAACGAATGTCAAAATTAAGATCGGCTTTGAAAAGTACTAATCGAGACCTTTAATTTGATACCCCACATGACTATATTTGATAAAAAATTTTACACTCCCCTTTTGCATGTATGGGGACCCCCCCTTAAATTCGACGTAAAAGGATGTAATTCACTGTATGCGTGAGCGTTCACAGTTCCCACCTTTCTACCAAATTTGGTGTCAATGGCTGTAGCCGTCTCCGAGAAAAATGCGTGTGACGGACAGACAGACAGACAGACAGACAGACGGACAGACAGACAGACAGACAGACAGACAGTAAACCGATTTTAATAAGGTTTAGTGTTTACACAAAAACCTAATTATTTGAAATAATTTAACGTAAGAAACCTTGGAATATTAATCAAATAGCAACATTTGATAACCAATTCAAAACTTAACAAGTCGGAATACCGGAAGCTCGCGCTTCGGGTATAAAGGTTTTGTGTTCATCTTATCTAAGAAATTTCAACTAACATTTTTCTATCCCTATACAAAACTACGAGACATACGTACATATTACAGCCGTAGATGTTACGTTCACCCTAAACAAACAAACTGCCTATTTTCGAATACTGTACACATATAGGCACGTATATAGATTGATCGTACCCATATTTCCGGTTTACTCCTTATATCTATCTGAATTAGGCACTACCCGCAAAGTCCATTAGCACGCATATACTATATTTTGTCTCTTAGACACCATGGGGAAGATGTTGGAGAGGGTGATATACAACAGGCTGCTCCCGTGCATCGAGCTTGCGGGTGGTCTTTCAGAGCGGCAATATGGGTTTCGGCAAGCCCTTTCTACGGTCCATGCAGTAGCAAAAGTCGTGGAATTGGCTCGAAATGCAATGGCCATGGTCAAATGCTGTGCTCTGGTGACGCTAGATGTCAAAAATGCTTTCAAGTCAGCCAACTGGGGCTGGATTAAGGGCGCTTTGGCCAAACTGGGTGTTCCTAGCTACTTGCTCGGCTCATTGAGAGTTACTTTTCGGACAGACTTCTCTGGTACGAGACGGACGACGGGCCGAAGGAGTACATTGTAACAGCAGGTGTGCCTCAAAGTTCTGTATTGGGACCGCTGCTGTGGAACATAATGTACGACGGAGTGCTTGGCCTTCGCGTGCCGGAGGAGACAACGCCAATTGGTTTTGCGGACGACTTGGCGGTAGTTGCAATTGCAAAGCATTCCGAGGACGTGGAGCTTTATGCAAATGAAGCCATTCATACCATCAAGTGATGGTTACGAATGGCCAAGCTGGACCTGGCGGATGAAAAGACGGAGGCGGTCCTCATTACTAACCTTAGGAAGAACAATACGGTTACCATCCAGGTTGGTAATCGTAAGGTCGTCTCAAAATCGGTTGTCAAATGCCTGGGGGTGATGATCGGTAGCAAGCTGAGTTTCAAGGGACACTTGGATTATACGCGAGAGAAGGCAGCAAATGCCAGCTCATCCCTTGCAAGGATGATGCCTAACGTGGGAGGGCCGAAGTATAGTCGCAGGCTACTCATCGCGGGAGTAGTGAGGTCGATCCTGCTATACGCGGCCCCTGTCTGGGCGGGAGCGTTGAACCACGCTGTCAACCGGAGGAAGATATGTTCGGCATACCGGCCAATTGCGCTAAGGGTGTGCAGCGCATTTAGGACGGCGTCGACGGAGGCAGTGTGTGATATTGCAGGAATGATCCCTATAGATCTTCTAGCGAGCTAGGCACGCTGGCTCTACGAAAAACGGAAGGCAAATCCAGCCGAGGTGAATGCGGATTTCCGAAACGCCATCAGGAGAGAGTTTTGTGGCAAGTGGCGACAACGATGGGATAAATCCGACAAGGGCAGGTGGACCCATACATTGATCCCGTGTATCGAGAAATGGGTCAACCGAAAGCACGGAGAATTGAAGTGCCACCAGACCCAGTTCTTTACGGGACACGGTGGCTATAGGAAGTACTTGCATCGCTTCGAGTTGGACGAGTCTCCCAACTGTCCTGAATGCGGTGCTACACTCGAGGACCCGGAGCACGTTATGTTCTATTGTCCCAGATTTCTGCAGCAGAAAAGGAGGCTGAACAGCATCTTAGGGGCGGACATCGAGCCCTCCAACCTGGTGGAAGAGATGTTGAAGTCGGAGGAAAACTGGATGGCGGTAAATGAGGCAGTAGCCGTGGTGCAGACAAAACTCCTGGAGTTGGATCGAGCTCGAAAGGCGGCGCGACGGAGACGTGACATGAACGAGCTGGTATAGCGAACCAGAGCCTCCCCCGCGAAGTAATACTTCACGGTGGTCCCGCGGGGAGGGGCGAAAGAGTGGGGGTGGTTTTAGTGGGTGTGAAACCCACACACTGCTGCAATCTGGCGCAGCAGCGTCTTTCTACGATTTCCACCTCCATCCATAAAAAAAAAAAGCATATACTATATACCTACATACACACATGTCCCGTTGGAATAATTGATATTTATATACAAATGATTAAAAAACTAAAATAAAATAATTCTTTTCCACCCAATTCATACGAACTTACTTCGTTAAGGTATTGACGAATTGATATGTGATGATGACGTAATGCAGGTTGTAGAGTGCACGAAATTCACAAAAAAATGTAAAGTTTTACCCCCTATAACTTTGTTAATAATAGTTTGATTTTCTTCAAACTTCACTAAATTGTGCATTATGTTCTTCTTTATACGCATGCCACTTATACTTCTGGGATGAACATAAGGGGGTGCCGGGTAAATTTCCAAAATGTAGGAATATCAAATATTGAACCAGTTTCAAAAAGTACTAATTGAGACCTTTCATTTGATACCCCACATGGCTACAATCTGTGAAGAAAAATTTTGCACCCTCCTTTCACATGTATGGGGAGCCCCCCTTAAACTTAACACAAAATGGCGTCAGTTGCTGCATGTAAAGGGAACGGCAGATCACATACTCCCACCAATTTTTGTGACGATCGGTCTAGCCATTTCCGAATAAATCGGCTGTGACAGACAGACAGACAGACAGACAGACGGACAGACAGACATCGAATCGATTCTAATAAGGTTTTGTTTCACACAAAACCTTAAAAATCAGTTTTAAACTGAAATATGACAGACCGACAGATGAAATGATGGACAGACAGATATCGACTTGATTCTAATAAGGTTTTGTTGAGCACAAAACCTTTAAGGTTTCACCACAAGAACTGTCTAGTACATATTATTTTTCTTAGATTTGTTCCTCTTACATCTTCCGGTGAAGCAAGTTTTTTAATCGACAGTTTTTGCCAAATAAAATTTTGTGAAATAAACTTGCTTTTGACCGTGCATGTTTGATTATTGGAACCAAGTATAAATTCGAATTGTTGATCAGTTGTTCACACTTTGTGCAACGTTGTCTGAATTTTTCTCGTTATTTAAAATCAAATTTGGTTCTCCGCATTTGCAATTAGTGCAATTAGTTTCTGGTTCCATTCTCACCGTAATAACAGAATATTCTTAGATTTATGTATGTATTTATAATAGCAGTAAGAGTTCCTATGAAACTGTATGCTATTTATAAGATGCATTTTCTGAGATACTTGACACCGAGTTTTAGCAAATAGTTTCCAAACAGCTCTTTTGGGAGACTGACAATATGTCCAGTTTTGGCTCAGAGACATGACAGGACAAGTGGAATTCACGTTTGCCTGCAATAATTGAGGCAGTAAGAATGCACATATAACCCCTTTTTGCTCTTCTATGTTCGTTCCTTTTCCTCGGGTATCACTTTCAATTAGGTTCCATCTCTGAACCAAAGCAAGGAAAGTTGGCCGTAAAAAAGCACAAACGCTTCTCTTTAATTAATAATGCAACAGCTCCAATAAGTTGTATGTGCCTTTCTACGTTGTCGTCTTCAGCAAGGGTCTCACTCTTTACTTACTTCCAAGCTGCATTAAACCCTTTGAGTGTGCAGATCTCGGATTCTTTGAAGAGCCACTTTTCCCCATAATACTTAGGAACAAATGAACCTTTTTCCATTCAACTGCGCTGCATCCTGCACGTCTCCAGCGTTCACCATTACATTGTAAACAGGCCTAAAGCTAATTGCTCATTTTCAGGACTGTTTGATGACTACATAGTCCTTTCACTTATATTGCTTGTGTCATTCTCACTATTGACTCCAGAATGCACTTGCATACAACTATCTGATGCCGAAGGGAATGACACCCACGTCAGACGATAAGCTGATAGAAGAGGTGCTGGAAAAATCTGTTTTTCAGTGTTACCAAACGATTCGTAATTTTTAAGAAAAGTTTTCTTCCATCTTGATCGCGCTTTCTTACTATATATATACTATATTTGACAGACCTCTTAATTACCAATGTGCAAACATTTTACCACTGGTTTTCTTTGAAACTGTATGGCAATTACGAATTTGACGTTGACGATGGTAAAAATTTTGATGGTAGATAGCATAACTCGTTTGAAGAAAATTGCTCCCCGGACACTCTACTTTTACAGAGTTATAGCTTGGCCCACCCAACAAAATCACAATTTCCTACTCCCTCAGTTACTTAATCCCAGATTTAACAATTTCATATAAATGGGTATTTTTGCAATTGCAAAAGTCAAAGAAATTTCAAAGGTGATTTTTCATCTAAACTTCGAAGTACAATGTTGTAACGATACCTCAGACCTACAAACCTGCAAAGTTAACAAAAGTGGTCCCATGTTAGTTTTCAAATTAAATGTAAACAAGTCGGGATACCGGAAACTGAGCGCTTCGATTTTCCATTCGTACATAGGTAAGAATATAAAATTTTCCATCATAATTTTGCCAAATCCAAGATACACATGTATACATACATATCAACGACTTAAAAACTGTGTCAAACAAGCATTGTCTATTATCGCATAACGATGCATCTAAATAGATCTAACGCAAATTTCCACTTCCGTGCACAAAAGCATACATATATATGCTATGTACGTAAATTAAAGACCGCTGGTAACCAGGTATACACATGTCTCTTATATTGGCCACTACCCGCAAGCTTTATTACCATACACATATACATGCACATGTCAACCTCGAGTAATTGACATGGATATGCAGATAATTAAAAACAACTAAAACAATTCGGGAAACCAGAAGCTGGACGCCTCAGGTACGAAAGGTTTTGCGAATTTCTTAGTACGTAGCACGTAATATATGCATATATTATGTGAGAATATCCGCTTTCCGATGATATTGACATTCATAGTCTAGAATTTGCAAAGAAGCGACAGCTTTAATATATTATAGCTTTGTTAGGAATAGTGCGATTTCCATCAAACTGGGTGAGATCATGCTCTATATTATACCCTATATTGTAGCGTGGTGCTAGCATGAACTTAAGGGGGGTTTTGCAGGCAATTACTAAAAATTATAGTAATCTACTATTATTAACTTTATTTTTACAGATATAGAAAGTATTTCGGAGCCGCGGCACCATATAGTGACTGCCTCCTGATTTTTTCAGATTTTCCGGTTGGGTAGCTTCTGAGAATGGCCCCCTTAAAGGAATGATCACTATCAACCTTCGAACTCTCTACCTTTCTAAGAAATGTCAAAACTAAGACCGGCTTCGAAAAGTACTAATCGAGACCTTTAGTTTGATACTCCACATGACTATATTTGATAAAAAAAAATTTACACCCCCCTTTAAATTCTCCCCCACCTCTTAAATTCTTCCTAAAAGGATGTAACTCACTGCATGCGTAAGCGTTAACAGTTCTCGGCTTTCTACGCAATTTGGTGTTAATCGCTGTAACCGTCTCCGAGAAAAATGCGGGTGACCGACAGACAGACAGACGGACAGACAGACAGTAAACCGATTTTAATAAGGTTTACAAAAAAAACCTTAGAAAGGACCGCCGCCGTTCATATAAACTAACTTTATATGATGATGACGTCATGCACGTCTTAAGGTGCCATAAATTTACTTGAAATGCAAAACTTTGACCTTATATCATATAACTGTTAATATTGGTCGAATTACCTTCAAAATTATGTCCTATATTATTGCCTCTTTCGACAAATTTTGTACTTCTGAGATGAACGCAATGTGAGTTCTCCGGTAAATTTCTAAAATATGGTAATAAACTAATATTATTTTTATTTGTGCAGAACGGGATATATTGGGTTGAGGAAAAAGTAATGTCGTATTTGTGATCGAATTTTAACGCTTTATTTAACATAATTATTCGATTTAAGTCAAATATGCCCTGTTTTGTTCGCAAACTTGTTGCCATTTAGAAGGCAACTTCATTATTCCCCCTCTTATAAAACCCCCCTCCTTATTTGCAAAAAACTGAGGCAGCCAGTTTTCGCAAGCCTCTTTTGAGGCGGACTTAGTAGCATCAAGAGCGGCCACTTCTGGTCAATCGCCTGCTTCAAACGGTCGAGTTGCTCACAGTAGAGGACCGAATTGAGGGTCTGGCCATAGTTGAGTAGCTTATAGTGGATGATTCCCTTCCAATCCCACCAAACACACAGCTAAACCTTTCTGGCCGTCAATCCGGGCTTGGCGATGGTTTGGGCCGCCTTGCCGCGCTTCGACCACGACCTTTTTCGCTTGAGATTTTCGTACGTGATCCACTTTTTATCACCAGTCACCATCCGCTTCAAAAATGGGTCGAATTCGTTCCGTTTCAGCAATGCATCCCAGGCGTTGATTCGGTCCAAGAGATTTTTTCCGTCAACTCGTGTGGCACACAAACATTCTGCTTTTTTTGGAATCAAATCTTCTGCAAATGGTTCCAAATGGTTTTATGGTCCTTACTCAGTTCCTGAGCAATATAATGTAAAATATGACGAATTTCTTGTTTGGTGGACTCCATTTTTGACGCACTATAACTTGAGACTGAAACGTACGATCATAAAACTGTCAAAGAGACACATGTAGCCCAGATTGTCGTCTTCAAATCGCCGTATAGTATAACCCGATGCGATAAGTACAACACAAGATATCTTTAAGTGTCGCCATCTATTGACAAAATACGATATTTTCCTCAACCTAATATTTTGTGGCCTAGATTTCATATAGTAGCATCACTGCCATCTTTTTCAGATTTTTCGGTTGGATAGGTTCTGAGAACAAGACCTATTTCACTTTTTTCGGGCAAATGTTTAGAACGCTATCTCCCCTATGTTTTATCCAATATCAGAAATAAGATCAGTTTCGAAAAGTACTAATCGAGCACTTCCATTTGATTTCCCACATGATCTTATTCTGTGAAAAAAAATGTACACCCCCTTTCGCATCTATGGGCAGGCCCCCTTCAGATTCAACATAAATTAGCGCCACTCGCTGCATGGAAAAGGACCAACAGTCCACATGTTATTACCAAATTTTATGACAACCGGTTCAGCCGTTTCCAAGTAAATCGGGTGTGGCAGACAGACGGACAGACAGATATTGATCCAAATTTAAGAAAGTGGTATTGGATTGTGGTTGGTCAAAAACCTTCCGGTGGCCAGGGACACACTCATCATCTCTAAAGAACAATTTGAGAAATCTGCTGTAAAAAACCAAAAGCCTGCATAATTTCTAAATCAAAATTGAGATTTATATGCCTTTCAGAACTTCTGACAAGTAGCGTTGGCCTATTTCCCAACAGTCAGCACCCAGTTCCCACCGGGTTAAATCATTCGATTGGTAAAGCACTGCGAGAGGAAGACGCTATTTGCGACCCCGCTGAAGGCAACGAGATCATGAGAATTAATTTTCAACTAAAGATGGATAAAATATAGGAAATACCATGGCTAGTCATAAACTAGAACGTTTCGCAAGAACGTTGAATCACAAAATAATAAGATTCGACTTTGAATCGAAGGAAATCCTACGAGAGCAGATCAATTTCCAAAGCACTTGAGCAAGGCTCACTTAGAGATTGGTGCTGATGTCAGAAATACTCACTCTCTCATATGGTACAAGCTGTCCCGCTAAGGCAGCCACTCCGGTGGAACAGAAATCTTGCCAGGACGACGGCAGGGGCCCGAAAACTCTTCAATCAGAGGAAACAAATCGGAACCTGTTCAAAGTAAAACAACTCGGAAAACCGGAAACTAGACGTTTCAGGTATGAAAGGTTTTGTGTATTTCTTATATGAAAACATTTAAGTGGATGCTTGTTCCATTAGTACCCAACACGTAATGAATATGCATACATGTATTATATCAGAATATTCGCTTTCGGCTGCTGGTGACATTCAAAGTTTTATTATTTCCACTGAAACGACAACTTTGGCCTGTAATAACGTTGTTAGCAATTGTGCAATTTGTACCAAAAAATATAGTGATTGTAAGATGCATTTAAGCGGGGTCTTACAGTCAACTACTAAAAATTATAGCAATATTCTATTATTAACTTTATTCGAACAAATATCGGTATAGAGGGTATTTCGGAGCCTAGGCACCGGATAATGGCAGCCTTGTGATTTTTTTCAGGTTTTTTGGTTGAGTAAGTTCTGAGAATGGGTCCGTGAAAGTAATAATTCCGCTCTGGCCTTGTCCCTTGTACATTAAGTGTCAGAACCGAAGCCAGCATTGAAAAATACTCATTGAGACCTTCCATTTGATATCCTATATGACTATATTTAGTGAAACAAAATTTCACAGCTCCTTTTGCATGTACTTTGTGAATTTTGTTTTACTCAAAACTTCAAAAAGGATATAAAACAAACCGTGCTGCAATCTCACTTACGGATTTAGCGCAGAAATAACGTTCGCTAGATATATAAACTGGCCAACACTTTCGATGTTTTCCATATTAATCCAAATGCGAAAGATGCAATGACCAGTTACACTTGGTATTGATCTTGATTTGGACTTTGTTCCCCCCTTTTCTAGATGCAGAGTCATTTGGCCAAGGGCCATAGCTCGGTGAGAGTAAACAGACGTCATCACCATTGTCGAGCTGTTTGAGAAGAGATTCAATGTACTCTGAATTCCTCTATGTCCTCTAGACGAGGCAACTTCAAAACCTTTCAAATTAGACGGAGACGAAGTAGTAGCGGCACTGTTCCGCAATCATCCGAAGGATGTTAAGACGGGTACAATTCTTTGGAATAACCCTTATTGCCTTTTACCACTCCTTGCGAAGGTTCCTAGTATATACGAATGAACGGAAGAACAGGTTGGAAGAAGTCGGCAGAGACTGCACGAACTGCACACAAAGTTCGGGTGGAGACCGTCAAGACGGACCGCTTCACTCTATTTGAATGGGTTGATGACAATGATAATTTTGCTTCACTTGGAGGAGGAGTGCGTATCTGCATTTTAGGCTAGGTCATCCACAGCAGGTGGAATCAAATGGATGCTACTCAGGACCGATGACCTTCAAGCTCTTTCATGACGTTCAATAGTCGAATTCCTCTTGCCAAGGCGCACACTGCGCAGAATTTTCTCGTACCTTTTCACGGGCATTGTGCGTCCGGCCATTCACATCGATCAAGAGAGTTGTCAGCTCCTTGCTTTTACCGATGCGACTCAACTTTTCCAGTCAGCCAGGTCTTGTCAATTTGATAGAAATTATTATGTCGCTATAGGGTTTGTAAAGATAATGACAGCATATTATTTTGTTTGCTAAATTTTCTGGGAATCCCTTTCAGTTCATCCTAGAAGTACAAAACACGTATTAATTTAAGCCATAACGTACAACATAGCATTGAAAAGTTTGGTGACTCTTTATCGTAAAGTTGTTGCAGCTTAAGAGTTAATATGTGCAATGACATTATTACATTAGGGTGAATATTCTGATGCAAACCATCGGGCACTGAAATATGCTTATATTAAAAGTACACGAAACCTTTTATACCGGAAATGCCAGGTTCGAGTCGAAATACTAGCTGGAAAGAAACTCCTTCGTTCAATTATAATGGCAGCACTGCTACAGTTTCACGCCTACGAAAGAGCATATGATACCAAGTATTTCAAAGGACAATATACCAGTGGTTGCTACCCCCGTGGATTGCGTCTCATTCCCTCCACTACCCAAAACGAGTGTCGTTTTCCTTTTTTATGTGCGCCGCGCCAGAATTAATAATGGCATTTTATTGGTATCCTTTCAATCTTTGTCGGGCTTCAGACCGTTATTTACTAAACGTGCTAATTCTATTTTCATACTACAAGCTCCAGTAATGACAGGAAATCTAATTATTTATGAAAATTTAATATTTGCTACCCTTGTGAAGTTCAGGGACTGCCAAGACAGAGGCAAACTCTTATCTCACCTATTGAGTTAATCCAATTACCAAAGCGGAGGTGCTGAAGGGTGGGTGCAGTTTAACCTTTTCTTCGGGTTATGTAAACAATGACGGACGAAAATCATTTAGAAACGGCAGAGAATTTGAACGCACGTATGCAGATAACGAGAAAATGATGGAAGGACGTCTGAGACAAGGCTGCGTTTATTTAAGTTGGGTTTTTGACCGCCCACCGATTTAGCGCCAGTCAAATTCGAACATGTGCATACTTTTCTATACATAAAAGGGAGGGAAAAAGCAGCCGTAATCTGCTGACGTTTGTATTGTGGTGACGTTCAAGTTCTGTTTGTTCATACTTGTTTAGCTATGTAGATCGCAGCAAATCAGTTGTTAAATATTATTTCTCTTCTCTTTTAATTTATCTTGAACAAAACCTTATTTAAATTGATTTACCACCAACATGTCTGCCTGCCTACGCACCGCTTCAGTGACATGCATTCACGGAGGTGGGGAAGTTACACGTGGGGGGATGTTGCCCCAGTCGGTTTTGTAAACAAGTTGGAGACCGGAGGTTCAGCGTTCTTATGTTAAAATACATACATATATGGGTGCACGACGGATTCTGTTCACTTTATTATGATCCTGGCATTCCATTATGTCTTAGTGTGCAGTAAATAAACACAAAAGAAGAAGAACTTTGACCTATTACCCTTGATCTTTGATAATATTACCAAAATATCTAAATTTCCAGTATGTTATCCAATATTTTCATACTAAATACGTACATATATATATATATGTACTTTTGCAAAGCGGAAGTATTTTGATGGGTTTGATCAATTTAAATGCGCAATATGTATGTATATCAATTTAGATGCTTGGTTAGGGTAAGCACGATGTTTGTGTTTTTCATTTGCAAATATATGTTGGAGCTTAGCACCCTAAGAATAAATACTTTGAATTTTTAGCTAAGTACAAATTAGGCAAGTCGGGATACCGGAAACAGTGCGCTTTAAGTAAAAAGTGTTTATCTTAACTCCCCCACGGTTTTCCATTTGTACTTAATTAAAAATACAAAATATTCCTTCATTAATTGCTAAACTCCAGATATACATTTGTGCATATATATATATACCAAAGACATCAATATTTTGCTAATTGTGATCTGGGATGCAATTAAGGGAGCTTTTCGGGTAAATTTCTAGAATATAGTAATATGCCATTATTAACTTTATTTGAGCAGATATTGGAGTAGGGTGTATTTTGAGGCCTAGATTTCGTATAGATCCATTGTGATTTTTTTCAGATTTTTCGGTTGGATAGGTTCTAAGAACAAGAGCTGGTTTACTTTTTGGGGCACACGTTTTGAGCCCTCACTCCCTTATGTTTCACCTAATTTCAGAAATAGGATCAGTTTCTTCAAGTACTGATCAAGCCCTTTTATTTGATACTTGATATGACCCCCTTTCGCATGTATGGGGAGCCTCCCCTCAAATTCAACACAAAATGGCGCATTTGTCATATGTAATGGGATTTATAGACCACATCTCCTCACCAAATTTCGTGGCAATTAGTTCGATCGTTTCCAAGTATGCTTATCGGGTGTGCCTGACAGACAGACATTGAATCGATTTAATAAGGTTTTGTTTTACACTAAACCTTTAAAAAGTGCATAGAAAGTTCCTCACATAAGATGAACACAAAGTCTTTATACTGAAAGTGCTCACCTTCCGGTATTTCAACTTGTTTTTTATGGAGAAGCAAGTCTTCAAACGTTACTGGCAATATATTCCAAGATTTCAATCGACATCATCCATTGGATGACAAATACCGCATCGTCTAAGGCAGTCCTGAAGGTAGAGCCCACCTTTATAAGTGTTTCTCAGTAGACCGAAATGGAGCTCACAGCCCGGCTTTAAGCAGCGTACAAGGAAACCACGCCTCTCCCGTTTCCAGTATGGCCAAAGCTGTACTCATTGTAGAAGCTCTTACCAAAGTATACCACTCTTCGTTTTGTCATTAGCTTTAAGTGTTGATACAACTTCTAGTGTCAGTATAATTTCTCTTAGGGCTTTTGGTGATGACGATGATAACGCTCTAAACCCACGCTTCAAATAAATGTTCACATGACCAGCCCTTGTATCCCTCAAACGCAGCCTCATCTGAAACCGGAAAATTAGGTACATAATGATCATGTTCTATAGGAGTGGGACCAGTACCGAACGCTGTGGTTCACCCGCGTAGACAACGTAATCATGATCGGTGTCATAGCCCCTGTTCGTAATAGGTGAGAACATGAATCGTCGCAGATACTTCCATAATAAGTTCCAATCAAAGGAATTGAATGTATTACTCACGTCCAGAGGGCACTCCTTCCGTGAACTGTATTTTCAGGCAAGCCAGTATCCAATTTGGAGAGAGTAATGGTATATCTGGCTTTATGGACCTCATACTGTCGGCTTTCAACAACATTTTCCACATAGTGTGACTGTGAGAGGATGGTTCACTTAAAGGTTTGCCATGCTTAGGCAGCAATACTAGTGGCAGCAATACTATGATGCAGAAATTATCCACTGCGAGATGCACGCTTCACGCACAGCACATATGTCCGATTTGGATTTCACTGCGAGCTTGACGACTTTATTCGGTATACCATTAACGGGCGGAGCTTTAATATCACTGCTACTGATTTGCAACAAGGAGCCTATGAATCATTCTACAATTCTACGATGTTTCTGTAGACGCTCCCTACGGGTTAGTTACCGAGTAGAGGTCCTTAAAACACTCCCTATTGCTCCGCTAGATGGCCAGCTGTAGGTTTCGCGGGCTTCGTTAGAGGAGTGCTGTTTTTGCTCCCGAATGATCCTGCTCACCACCCTAAGAGCCGTTCAACCGGATTGGCGGCAATGGGCCATTATTAACTTTATTTAAGAAGATAAAGAATGGAAAGTATTGTAGGGTCCAGATTTTATATACATTGCGTCTTTGAGATTATGTTCACATCTGCTGATTGGATAGGCTCAGCGAACGGAATCTATTGCACTTTAATTGCAGGTGGTAAAAAAAATTAATTTTCACTTGATACCCCACATGGCCACAATAGGACAAAAAAAATGTACACTCCCCTTTCACATGTTCGAGAAGCCCCCTTCAACTCCACACCAAATCATCCTGCTCATTGATTGTAAACGGATTCAAAGACAACACGTTCTCACCAAATTTCTTTGCAATAGGTTCAGCTCTTTGCGAGTAAATCGTGTGGGACAAACAGACAGACAGACATTGTGTCGAAACTAATAAGATTTTGGTTTTACGCAAGACCTAAAAAAGGAAGGGCAACCTACAGCTTTGCGGTTTGAAGTCGATGAAAAGATGGTGCAACTGATGTCCACATTCCAATAGTTTTTC
This sequence comes from Hermetia illucens, assembly GCF_905115235.1. Classification (NCBI taxonomy): domain Eukaryota; kingdom Metazoa; phylum Arthropoda; class Insecta; order Diptera; family Stratiomyidae; genus Hermetia; species Hermetia illucens. Next base: position 84,794,272 of record NC_051850.1, on the reverse strand, counting down.
CATCGCTTGCCGCACAAAGATAATCTGATCTGTTGCTGATTTGCCAGGAGTGAAGCCTCTTTGGTAAGGGCCAAGGATGTTCTGGGCATATGGTATCGAACATAGCAAGATAACGGGGAAATATCTTATAGATGGTACTCAGCAACCTGATACCTCTACAATTGCTGCACTGTGTAATATCTCCTTTTTTATGTATGGGACAGATAATGCCTCGTTGCCAATCGTCCGGCATTGATTCGCTGTGCCACACCTTGAACACCAGTTGATAAACCGCTTGGTGTAATTGTTCGCTTCGATATTTAACCAGTTCGGCTGTAATTCCATCGGCTCCTGGCGACTTATGATTTTTAAGTCGATGAATTGAACGGACTGTTTCTTCTATACTTGGTGGTAACAATATTTATCTGTCGTCTTCAGTTGGCTGGCCCTCCAACTCGCGCATGTTCTGGTTATTCAGTAGTTCATCAAAATAATCAACCCATCGCTCCAATATTCCCATTCTGTCGGAAAACAGTTTTCCCTCTTTGTCTCGGCAGGATGAGCATCGAGGTGTATAAGGCTTCATCCTGCTGACTTGCTGGAAAAACTTCCGCGCCTGGTACCGTTGCTCCCTGTACTTTTCGAGTTCACAGACCTGTCGCTTGTCTCAGGCTTCCTTTTTTCGTCTTTGAGGTCGTCTTTCCGCTCACTGGATTTCAGGATAAATCTCCGCACGTGCCCGCGTCCTTTGAGAATGCAATATTGCTCGGTACGCAGCATTCGTTCGTTCCATTGCTAGCTTATATTCATCGTCAAACCAACCGTTCCGACTCTTTTTGCGGTTGGAGCCAAGCATGTTTGTGGCCGTATTTATGATAACGTTCTTCAGGTGATTGTAAAGATCATTTGTTGATGCTTCATCTCCTGGATCTCTGTTGACTGGGGTTATTTCGGCATCTATTACACAATGCATCTATTATACCCAAAATACTGATGCTATGGCCTTGCCAGTCACCGCTGTGTCTTTGCACGCTTTGGAGTGGTTTTGTTTGTGATGTGAAATAATGGAGCTATGTTTCGTCCATTTGCACATATCAACTCATAAATTCTGGTTTTCCATGGAGGAAGAGCTCCGAATCGTCAACTCGTTGTTGTCTTTAATCGATTAGGAGCTCGCGCGGTACCTACTTTGAACAGAGATTTCGCTTACCCGAACATTCGTGGACAATATGATCAACACGTTTCTTTGATATCTTTAAATGCTTAGTTATCTCGATCAACTTCGATATTTCCAAAATTATTTTCAGGAAATTTTTCGATGTTTTCGTCGGTAATAGCCTCCTGTTCATTTCGCTTTGTTTGAACTTAGCAAACCACTTCTCAACGGTCTTCTGGTTTCCTTTTCATCCATTTTGAAGGTTTTGCGGAAACTGCTGAAATGATTGCGACGAACCTTGGTGAGAATATGTGGCCTGTGTGTCCTTTTACATGCTGCAGGGCGCCACTTTGTATTGAGCTTGGGGAGGCCCCAGATACGTGCGAAAGGAGAGTACACAATTTTTTTCACAGAATGTAATTATGCGGAGTATCAAATGGAAGGGCTTTATTGGTATTATACTTTTCGAAACTTTTCCTGTTTCTGACAATCGGCGAAACATATTGGAGTGAGTACTCAAAATGTGTGCCCCCAAAAGCGAAACAAGTCTCCTTCGCAGAACCTTTTCAACCAAAAAGTCTGAAAAAAATCACAGTAATGCATCTATATGCAATCTAGGCCCCAAAATGCATACCGTTTCAATATCTACACAAATAAATTTAGTAATAGTAAGTTACCATGTTTTACAAATTTACCGGAAGGAGGATTGGCTTTTTTAAGGTTTTGTCTTGCAAAGCGGTTCAATGCCTGCCCGTCTGTCTGTCTGGCTATAACCTACTACTAGAACTTATTTATAACGACCTAGTCTTATCTAGAAATTAACCTAAAGCTTAATAATAAGAATAATTCACAGTTTAACTTAAACTAAGCTTACAGGCTAGTGGGGGGGGAAGTCAAGAAAAACCCCCCATTAGATGAAGACTGCTTAAGAAAAAATAATTGCCGGTAGGGATAGGGGAAGGATGCATAAGGAGAGGGTTAAAATTACTAGAAGGTGGAGTAAATAAGATCGGAGCGATGTTCATTGTAACCTACCGTTGCGATAAACTCGGCCTTGGGAATGTAGGTTTAGGATGTCGGAAGGAGGGACATGAGTTCGAAATGGAAGATCGGAAGGGCTAATGTATGAGGGGATAGATTCTCGGACCACGTGATTCAGGGATTGAGAAAGGAACTTGATGAGGGATTTGGAGAGAATACGTCTAAACGGGTCGTTGTAGACGGCTTGGTTGGAGCGGGGCTGGGATGGGCCACGGGATATTCGGAGGAATGTCCTTTCGTTAGCTCGTAAGCGCTCCATTTGGTGGGATGTTAAGTCGCACCAGGCTACAAAGCCCTACGACATTAATGGGCAGATTAACTGTTTGTAGCAATAGAGCAAGGCGAACAGAGGAGTTGGATTGAAGGATAGGTCATAGGGATTTGAGTCCGATTGTTGTGTCGGTAAGGATGAAATGAACGTGAGGAATAGGAGAGAGGCGGGAATTCAGATGGGTGGTGAAGTATTTTGTGGAGGTGACGGTAAGAGCTGGATTTTGGTCAATTTTGACGAAGAGATCGGGAATATCGTAGTTTACCTTGAAAGTGATTTTTGCCCTCCCTCAAAAGACGATGGCCTGGCATTTGGATGGATTCAGGAGGAGTTCCCAGGAGTTGAGGGATTAGATGGAGAGGCTTAATCGGGATTGGGCGGCGGATATTTCTAGGCAGGGTGTAAAGTATTAGGTCATCGGCATACTGGATAGTTTTGAAGAGAGAACAAGGTTGCCGAGAGGACCGAGCCTTGGGGGATGCCTGCAGGGGACTGTAGGGGTCAGATAGGGAGTCAAGGACTCTAGCTTGGGATTGACGGTTGGAAAGGAAGCTAAGGATAAGTCGGCAAAGGTGAGGATGAAACTTGTTGGAGTGTGAGACTTTGAAGAGGAGGCCCTCGTGCCATGCGGAATCGAAGGCTGAATATCTAGGAGGCAGGCAGTGTTTTTTTGTCTTAGCAAATTGGGAGTTAGGGATGGTATCGTGGTCGGAGATGTGGAAGAGTAAAAGGTCATGGAAAGCGGCTCCAAAAATTTCGGAAAGGGAGTTGAACAGGGAAATTGGACGGTAGTTGTTGGGATTGGACGGGGATTCTTGTTTTCTGCGGATGGATGTGCGCTTGTCTCGAAGGAGTAAGGAAGTGAACTGTGATAAAATGATGGTTAAAAAATTGTGAAAGGAGAGGAGCGGAGCGCACTTCTTGAGGATTATGGTAGGGATTTTATCAGAACCTGTGGATGTTTTATTCTTGCGGGCATTAGTCGATAGAAATAAGGAGCGGTGCCTAGAGGTGGTATGGGTAGATTAGTGCAAACAGGAAAGTTGGTCGTAAGGTCGAAAAGATGTTGGGAAACTGAAGATTCGGTAGATGGGTCTAAAAGGTGTAGAGTGGTGTGATGAGCTGTGAGAGAGACTTTCGCCAATTGATCGGCATGGTCTTTAGGTGAAGTGTTGTGGGGAAGGACAGTGAGAGTTTTAGATTTGGCGATGCGGGGGCAAGTGTGGCGGTGTTGGTTGCAAGTCTCATTGTTGATGGAGATACCTGAGAGTTTGACGGTGCGGTATTCGGCATACAGGGATTGCATTTTGAATCGAATGGTTTGTATTAGGGAATCAATGCGGGTTTTAAGGAAATTAAAACGGGGATTATATCTATTGCGGCGGTGTTGACGGCGGAAGGTGGTTTTATGTTTGATTAGGTCAAGAATGTGAGAGGGGAGGGTGACTGTTATAGTTTACGGGACGAAGGGGGATGGTTTGGCTGCACACCTCTTAGGTAATTTCGGTGATCCGGGATATTGTACTATCTAATAGTTCAGGGGAAGGAGAGGGTGGAAGAGAGATGGATGACATTTTGTCCGCTAATCTGCAAGTAACAAGATTCCAATTGGCTCTGGAATAATCGTGAAGGAAATTGTAAAATTTTTTGGTTGGAGTTTATATGATTGGACACTAGGATGGCTGTACCTCCACCTCGGCGGTTTATACGATCGGTTCGGAAGGAAATGATATTGGGAAAGAAGATTCTATGGATTGGATTAAGCTTTGTTTCTATCAGGATTAGGAAGTGGGGATTATGAGTGTTATGGAAGGTAAGGAGTTCGTGTTTTGTCTGCTCACAATAGAGTTAATTTCGAGCAATACCACTTTAGTAGTATTTGATTTGGAAGAGATGTAAGTCGCTGGTAGATTTAGAGTTATGTTCGTAAGCGGTCGGCGTGTTTCTTGTTGATTGGTTGAAGTATGGGTGTTCGGTTGATGTATCCATTACTGATTGAGGATGTTGTGTGGGTGATCGGTTGCTGGGAAAGTGATATGGCATCTGAGGTAGTGTTGGTGAATTGAGATAAGTTCGGATCTTGAGACGTTGATGGTTGTTGCGATGGTGTGGGAAAGTGGCAGCCCATTGACTTTTCACTGTTGAGGATGTGTGTTTGACCCCTGATGCCAAGAAGAGACATGAGCCGGAGCCGGAATGCATTTACGCACACAGTGTTGGACTCGCGGTTCGGTACATCGTCGGACTAACACCTCCTCATCGTCAGACAGCTAGCCTGGCACCGTTTGTCACATTACTTCGGGCTAGTCCCCGAATTCTCCCGCATTGTGAAGTCTTCAAATTAGGGAATTCCCTTCACCAACGGGAGGTGAGAGGAGGAAAGGAATTGTCAATTTAAGGAACCCCCTACCATCCGGTACCTCCACCGGTCGAGATGTATCTTCTTAGCAACGAGACGGACCCGAACGTAATGGGCAACACGTCAACAGTCCTCAGCATCTCCTCGACAATGTTTTCTGGACAGAGATCCCTTGTATTTAAATAGAGCTGCTGAGAAAACCCATCCTTCCACAAGAAAAAAAAATGTGATGGGCGTCCCCCGCAACTCCATTGCAAAACACACAACCCGGAGATCGCGCCTTTCCAATCTTGTCCAGGTAAAACTGAAAACCTCCATGCCCACTTAAAAATTGGGTAAGGAAATAGTCAGTCTTACCATGCTCCCGATTCAGCAACGCACCTAAGCTGCCGATAAGCCGCGCAGTCCATCTGCCTCTACTTTCATTTTGCCAAGAGAGTTGCCACTCATCTAGAGTGCGTTGCCATTCTTCACGAGCAACCACCCGCAAAGCTCCTCGTCTTTGTACTTGCGCGAGACGTTTACGATATACCTCCCTGCGCTGTAGGGCCGGACAGACTGCGTTGAATTCATCAGGATACGTCGCCTACTAGGCGTAGGACCCCCAATGTTTGCCATTAGCCAATGTTTGCCATTAGCCTACTTAACTACTAAACTCTAGCCGCAGCCTTGTTCGCTGCGGCTTTGATTTGCTCAGAAAAGCTCATCTTTGAGTCAAGAGTCAACCCGAGGTACTTTACTGCTGATTTTGACTCGATTATCGACTCGCCGGACGATATGGGACGCAGGGTCGGAATTCTCTTTTTAGTCAGGATGACTTCTTCATTTTTTTCTAGTGCTTCTAGTGCAGCTTATCCGTCGCATCAAATGCCGAGTTTGCTTTGCGCCTGTTCGACAGTGCGTCCAATAACAAGCGCCTCGATATCATCTGCATAATCGACCAGGCGTGACTCTTCTGACATGTCGAGTTTAAGTAGACTATCATAGGTAGCGTTCCAGAGATCCGACTTTAGGATGGATCCCCGTGCTACCCCCGACGTGGCTTCCATTCTCCTTTGACCCCTTAGAATTTCATAGAGCAGGGAGCGGTTCCTCAGATACCATAGTCCATCAATATCCGTAAGGGATAGTTCGGCACTTGGAAAGTATTGTCTAGTGTGCCAAAAATGTCTTTTCTTTTTACGGAATTAAAGGCGTTTCTGATGTCAAGCGTTACTAGGAGCACGACCCGTCAATTTCGGCGGCTATCCACGACTTGCATGACAGCATGAGTGGATCTTCCTGCTCTAAAACCAAGCTGCCGGGGAGATAAATCTCCGGCAGCGCGTATCGCTTCAGCGAGTCTACTTCTGATGAGCCTTTCGAGCAGTTTCCAGCAGTGTTAAGTATACATAGTGGGCGGTATTAAGACGGCAACTCGGGGTTGCATTCCCCTTTGTGGATCAGCTCAAGCCTCATCATCTTCCAACGAGCAAGGAAAGTGCCCTCTTTCAGACAAGCGTTCAATGCGCCGAGCATTAAATCTAGCCGGTGTTGGAATACCAGTTTGTATACCTCAGCTGGAATACCATCTGGTCCTGCACCTTCTTGTTTTTCATAGTGAGGACTGCTTCTTCCAGCTCTTTTATAGTGGAAAGCCCTCTGCGCTCTCCGCGCCGACTTCATCATCCCATACGGGGTGCGCAGAAGTTAGTGCCCTTACATTGAGGTCCTGCTCAGCCTTAAATGACCAGGGTTTCCGCAGAGCCCCGCTTTTTCGGGTTCCCAGTTTGTAAACGAGTCCCCACGGATCCCCATTCACCTCGTAGACCAGATTTTGCCGCAGCGAGCTTTGCTGTTGTTTATTGCGCTGTGGAGTCTCCTTTTAGCTGATTTGCACTCCATTGCTATGGTACATGCCTCCTCCGGGTCGCTTAGACGTTGAGTTAAGCGGAGCCTGTGACACTTCTTTCGGAGCTCTGCGATTTCCACTATCCACCAATACATAGAAGGTTTGCCAAACGGCGCCACAGCTACCATCTTAGCTGGGCTCATATCACCCCCTCGACGTCGACAACTAGTTGCCGACGGCTCTGGGGATTCTCAGAGTGTCCCGGTCATTAACAGTTCGCTCTTCACCGAGAAACTTTCTCGAGGCTACTACCTAGGACCCAGGTATTATGCCAGCTAGGGGGTCAGAACTACTTGCTTGGGTACCTCGAGGATGCCACTCCCCGTATCGTAAGAGACCCGTTAAGGATCATTGACGACCTCTAAAGACGAATCCACTATAATTCGAGGACAGAATACCAACGATACTCCTGTCAGTCTCCCTGCTTTTTGATAGGATAAATTTTGCCGTATGTTTGTTTGGTTATGACAAAACAAGTTTAATATGTTAGCAGCATTAAAATTCTACCAGCTATCATTATGGGAAGCTTGTTCCCAGTTGTTGATAATAGCATTAGTCAAAACAGCTGTCATCCCAACTGCTGGGCAAGTGCGGGCATGGGCCAAAGTGAATCATCTTTTGCTAAAGCATCCGAGATTTCATTTCCCTCTACACTACAATGCCCCGGTACCCGGAGTTCAATCGGCTCCTACGTTGCTAAACGACTTTCAAAACGATCAAAGGACTGCTCAACGCCCTCGGTGCAGCTCCACTATCGCTACAGATTACGATGCATCTACCCTTCAACTGCTAGTCAATCAACCAGGTTACCTCCATTAAGATCGCTTATACCTTAACTTGAAAGACTGTTGCATATTATACCAAAGGATTAGCCCACTTCTCGTTTTAATTCGGGAGGAGGACTGTTGAACCCTGTTCTGTTTTCGAGCTATCGATGCCAGTATACCGTTCCACCCACGCCCAGCTTCCCGTGCGTTTCAGCATAACTTCATATCTTCTACCAAACAGATGTATTGGGATCCGGAAATCAGAAGACATTGCGAAAATTAGATTTAGTTCTCCCAATAACTCTTCCAATGCTCTGTACCAGCATTAACCCGTCGATCTAATCGAATTAATCTACGAGCTGCTCTCGTTGCAATGCCTAAGTCTCTATGTCAAGCTAAAGGTCCACCTGCACAGATCGTAAGCTGCGCGTGATCGTATTATCTTTAGCTCTCCTGCTTGTTGTTTCCTCCTTTTTGAAAATAATACCATTGTGGTTTTATTCGCATTTACCGAAAGTCATGCCTGAAGCATTAACTGTCTATCAAATCAACGGCCCGTTGTCTATTTCTACACACGATTCTTACATCTCAACCAATAACTGGCACAGCTGTGTTTTGCACATAAACTGGCTGTGTTGGCAGATTTTGCCCATAGTAGTGGCTTGATCAAAAGGCTCCACAGAAACTGGGATGGCCTATCATCTTGGGGGCAGCCTTTTTATATAGCGATCAACACCCACTTCCGCATACACCAATCTCTTCCTTAGAATAGCACTTAATTAAAGTTTCAGTAACATCATGTCCTCTGGCAGAATCGCACATTTTTGTTAAAGTGCATGGTCAAACGCTCTATTGGTTTTCATTTAGTGCGACTTATGCGCCTTCTCACAAATTTGTTGCTCAACCAGTCTCTCCAGACATTTGAGTGAAAATTATGTTAAGCTGAATTGAGTTGGAATCTTAGGATTTTGCCAACAGGCAAGTACGTTGCCCAGAGCAAGACATCCATGTCAGGTGCTTTGAAGTGTTCAAAGGATAGTATGCAAGCTCTCGCCTGTTCAGTGGCAACTCCCGTGTCCCAATTCCCTTTGCAACACTTTCGTGTCGAAAGGTTTGCAGAACCTGACAATTTCCTCCCTTCCACTTCTGTCACCTGTTTTCCCGGGTGATGTGCGCCCAAGAGAGTCTATATAGAGTCAACTCTGGAGTTCGGGAAAATTCCATCCGATTTTCTAGGGGAGCCCCAATTGGCCGACGTTTTAAGCTCTCGGCGCAGCCTGGAAGCCTCCCTTCCTCCTTCCAACTCCTCATAGCATGTTCTAAAGGAGTCTCGCTTCGAATGGTTTACTAGTCTTTTATATTCAACTGTGGGATCCAGAAGTTTAATCATTCTTCATTCTTATTGCTTGTTCAAACCTGATTCAGAACTCACCTGGTTTATCCCTTGAGTCTTTGCAGCTCTTATTTCCGCCATGAAATCGTTTTACCGCTTTGGGCTCGAGGAATAGGACAAGCCATTCCAAAGCATTCTAAAAGTGGGCGGCTCAAAGTTTTCAATAGATCTCCTATCACCGAAAGAGTCTTTAATCACCAAGAGAGCGGCACTTTCCTGCCTAGAAGCACCAGTCACCTGTCATCTTCACTTATGCAATACCACATATTTGGTTAAAACGAACCCATGCCTCTTGTACCAAATATATATATATATATATGAGGACAGTCCTGCAACTTTGACAGCTTTGTTGCCAGTTGACGGGGAGAGGCTTTGACATTTTGCAGATAAATTTGACTAACTTTCATGCTTGTAGATTTAAGTGTAGTCCAGTGTAGGGTTCCCAGCTTGTCCTCACCTTCCGCCGAAAGTGCTACTTTCCTGCGTCCGATTTCTCCGAATATTGAGCCACTTGGCGGGAGGGGGATAATATCTGCACTATATATAGGCCTACATAGCCTTGGAGAAAAAAATGGACACATTCCCTTCTCACTGGAATCCCACAGCCAAATATAAAAATATTTTCACTCCAATCTTGGACCATCAGGCATAGTCAAGTTCCGAGGATATTTTACCTTCTTGCCGGCAAGCCGCCTATATGATGAATAATGAATAACCGAATCTTCATCAGAATCAAGAACTAAACGGCTCCTGCTTAGATATATGAACATTATCTAACAATAGCTATGTTAATTTTCGGTGCAGCAGCAACTACACTGCCTAATTAGCCACCTAATGCTCGTAGTTTCACGAAGCTGTTTAATTAAGCCCCTTGCAAGCATACAGGCAATTTCTCTCGAAGGTCCTTGGTTTTTCCATTTAACCAGAACTCAAGTTGAACCAAATGGGCGTAGGTGAATACTAGTCCAGCCGGAGTTAAGTTGAACATAAAAGGGTCTTCGAAAAGATATTAGGACCTTGTGAACTCTTTCTGACGTGACTTTATCGTGTTGTTGGAGACGCTCATCAAGACGAATGATCAGATTGAAATCTAAATTGCGAATTTGACAATAATTTTCTTTTCCTTCGCCCGTTAATTGCTTTCAATACCCAAAGTTCAATCACCTTGACAATGTCAGGCAGCATTGATTGGGCGGTAAGTCCTCGGACGTGATGAATATTTCTTTTTCTTTAAGTTCGGAAACAGTTTTCTTCCACTGGAATGAAAGAGTTGTTTGATGTTATTGATTCCGCTTCCGATCGAAGTCTCAGACAACGTTACGAATGATATCCATATTAGGTGTTGTGGACACCCATTTGAATATGAAGGTTAATTTTGCAAATGAGCCGAAGAAATCAGGAAGAAAGTCATTCGATATGAGATCAGTCCACATCGCAGGACTAAACTGGAGAATCATAGCCTCGTTCAGGGGTAAATTATGAGCATTTTATTGACGATTTCGGAAAACCGCGTTTCACCTAACTACGTGACTCACCGATTCACCAATTCAAAGTGCTTTTCTACAAGTTCTACACTAAATGACGTGTTACATTCCGCTGCCACTGATTTTAATTCTTGGCTCAGCAATTCGCGACTTTTTCCGGAATAACATATTTATCTAGATAAACAAAGTACCCAAATCACTCACTTTTCCTAACATTTACATTATTTATGTAATGCTAGCAACTAAGATGCGGTTCTAAAAAGTGGTTGGAACTCAACCGGTATAGGATGATAATAGTCCCTATATCTCCGATAGATTTTGTTGACGCGTGTGAACAGTTGGCTTTTCAATCTTTTTATGGCTGCAATTTCGTATCCCCTCATATTATTACCAGATTTGATCAGGGAACTAACTTTTCTAACTATATACAGCACCAACATAAGGAAATAATGAAGTATTTCTTCGTTTCCCCCTAAACGGGCGCACTCATTCTACCCTTTTCCCAGCACAAACCAGTCATTTCTCCTGATATACCCGAACAAACTTCGCCTGGACTTTCTTCCAACCTGTCTGCTTGAAGTTCAGCCTGTGAATGTCATTCTCCATCGAAGGCCAACTTAAAATTGATTCTATGAAATCTCCATTAGGACAGGGTTATTCTCGCTATCATAAGTTTTTATTGAGGACTCCTAAAATTTAAGTTTCAGCTCACACCAGCAATGCACAAACCCAGGTAGGAATTTGCCCCCGACCAGGTTGTATTATCTGGCCCCGACAGTTCGAATTAGGACTCCATCTGGGATTGCCTCATCTAAGGTTCGAAAAATACCCCCGTGGGATTGTTTCCGGTGTGCAGCCGTATGCTTAGCATTCAAATTGCCGGGCATAATTGAATAATTACGCAACTTGTTCAATTCAAGTACCGTAAACAGAGAATATAACCCCCTTAGATTAAGTCCAATTGTCGTTTAGACTCCTCTTTTGGGGGTTGCTGAAGAAATGAGCCGTCACTCGCTGGAAGAAGCCGTGGTCTTTTAGTCCACTGAAGATTTCAACCTCTGAATCCTCTGAATGCTTCCCCCCGCGAAGAAGTGGCACCTCCTCAAGGAGGTAGAAATTTTTTTTCGATATAACCGCGGAAATCGATTAATTATGAGCAAAAAAAGGTCTTATGAAAATTGTTCGTACAAGTAGTAGTTCAAACATGTCGTTCTTTCATAGGGAGAAATACCTGTTTTCAAACGAGTTGTCGTAAATAACTCCAGAATCATGCATTTTGAGTAAAAATGATACCAGGCAAAAAAAGCATACTTAATAACAAAAAGAATGAATGCTTTTATTTTCCTGTAGACGCAATAAGTAAGTATTTCAAAGTCAAATAACACAAAATCAGTAACTTTCTAGTGGAAATTGAAGTGGGTGAAAAGACCTTTAAAACGAGTTATGATAAAATTGGGATGAACAATACCAATAATTCAGAAACTTTATTTTTTAACAGCATTCTTTTAAATTTTTATTTTTATTTTTTAAAGTCAAGTTGGGAAAGCGATAATTCTGGGTGATCTCGATACTGTTGTTGTTAGATACTAACTATTAGCCATATTCGATAACCAAAGGTATAAGCGGTGTTATTGGCCTCTCGGTAGCATTAAAGTTTCGAATTCTCATATTGCTCTCACACAAATTGTTACCGCTTTTAATCACCTTTTACGACAAGCAGAGAATACTTTCTGTGTATTCTAAAAACTCAACTCACAGGCCTTAGTGGGCGGTGGTTATTTCAACTAGATTATCATACCTCAAAGAATAATTAAGTGGAGTATTTTTTTACAGCTCAAGCTACTCGGTCACTGTACGTACATCACCTGGCCAATTCTTCGTACGACCCTTAATACTTTGCTGTCCGAGCCTCTTACTACAAAGGAGTCGATTCTTGAAGTTTTGTATAAAACCAAACCTAATTAAAACCGGCTTACTGTCTGTCTGTCTGTCTATCCGTTTGTCTATCTTTCTATCTGTTCGTCACACACATTTTTCTCGGAAACGGTTGTAGCAATTGACATCAAATTTCCCTATGCATAAAAAAGGGGGGTGTACATTTTTTTCACCGAATAAAATCATCTTGGGTATCAAATGAAGGGTCTTGACTAGTACTTTTTGATGCTCCACTTAGTTTTGATATTTGTTGGAAAGGAGGGGAGTGGGAGGGATCGAAAGTGCAGATTTCTTTAACGGACGCATTCTCAAAAACTACCCAAGCAAAAAATTTGAAAAAAGTCAAGAGGCTGCCACTGTATGGTGCCAAGGCTCCGAAATACCCCCCGTACCGTTATCCCTTCAAACAAAGTTAATAATAGTATATTACTACAATTTTGAATAATTAACTGGAAACCACTTGCAACGGCTCATCTGACACATCAGATGGCTGTATTCAGCGAAACTAGTGCGCTTTTATGGAAACTCCACTTATCCTCCCAAAAAAATCAGGTCATTCTCCATATGCGTGGGACATTTTCTAAATTTCTACTAAATTTTGTATGATTGACCTTTTCCAAAAACGGTGGATATAATAAGTAAACTGGTTGACAAGCAAACGACAAACTGATTTTAATTTGGTTTTACACAAAAAAAAAAACTGTTAATAATTTTCTTTTGCTTCTGGTTTTTCACTTGTTTTGGCAGAAAAGTACTTCAGAAAAGTACTGTTTAGAATTTCATTATCATTACCATTTTACAGCGCTTGGGAGCGGGCGTGGTTCCCTCTCTCTTTGCAGCATTACACTCTTTGAAAGCATTTTTTTCGAAATATACTTTACCGATTTGCTTCAAATTTCTTTTAATGGCCGAATTGTGATGCCCAAGAGAGTATCAAATCAAGGAAAACCCATATCGTTGTCTAAATTGAGACTCAATAGATGTTACTCAAAATGTTTTAATATTTTGGTCTCTGTTTGGTATTTTTGGGTGGATTTTATGACAATATGTACGTCATAAAACATATTCTAAATATTTATCGACGGCAGTGGTGGAACCGCGGACAAGTGCGCCCGCCATATCGTTTGACCAGTAGTTAAAATTTCAAATTAATATCTGTTGTCGTGTTCTTAATGGCGATGTAAAGAACAGAACGCTTTAACAGTAGGATGCCCCTTTAAAGTATAATGCATCAAAATATTGAACTAATCTCGACGTAAATTCGCATCCATATGAAATCATTATACATAATCGTATTATACACGTACTATACGATACATGTCTTCAATTCGGTTTTCCTAAAACGACTACAACCCTAACAAAGCAAGTAGGAGCCTGCCTGGTCCAATTATGAAGTCATTTGAGACATAACGTCATCATTATCCCGCGTTACGTTTTTGTTTATGCATTGTACTGAATGCTGAAAGCACGACCTACAACGAGCATTTCCTCTGCTCCTGCGGAACTTTCTGAATATGAAGTGTGAATCCTCTTCAAAATAATGAACACCAATATGTCAGCATAATTGACGCTTTTTGGGAATTGTAGCTTGGGATAATTCATGCTTCTGTATAAATTATTGCCGGATGTCTCTACAAGGACGATATGAATATTTTAGAGCTAAGTGAAAACGCTATAAGAAGCATCGCGCATAAAAATTAGTCAAGCTAAAAGTCTGGGAGCGTGGGACCTGAAAAATGACGAGGACGCTTATTAGCGAGCAATACTCATCAATCATGTAGGCGCGAGCGTTGGTCGAAATTAGAAATTTCCCAATTTACCTCACAATCTGGTAGAACGTGTTCCAAATGCACATTTGACTAATTGCAACAACTTTAACACCCAATAAAACTTTAACGGCTGTTGTGGCACACTTTAATGAGATTCATTGAAGCCAGAGTTTCGGGACACCCACCCTCGAACGTCGCATATGAAAACCAAATTCCAAGTTTCCGTCGTACTGCAATAAAATGCCCGCCTTATGAGAAAAGTTCCTGAAAGACGTTATCGTTTGCTTCCATCGGACACGGACGCACATGAGCAACGAGGAGTGGCTTATTGTCATTGGCAGGACGTGACTCAGGGAAAGTTTCACGATAGTACTCGATTTAAGTGGAGGAGAACTCCTCGCCTTCACTGAACATGGCCGGACGAAATTCGGGAGACCATTTCTTCGAGCACTTTCCCGTTGCTGATGGTCACAAGTAGAAATGGATAAGATTCAATTTTCAATCCAAATCGAAATTTATTTTCTACATAAAGACGTACTTGTCCCGGATAATTATTCACTCAAACATCGGCCATCGACTCGTGAAAGGTGGTACCAGGCGTTTCATAAGAAATCGTTATCAAATAACCGATTTTATCTCCGAAGAAAATGACTGGGCTATGTTGGCGCCCCCACATATTTTATTTATCTTTATTCAACCTGCCTGGCCCAGTTGGACACCTAAAATAGATTTCAGCAAATCAATGTGAAGAATCTTGTCATGAAGGGAAATTTGAATGCAAGGGTAAATGGAGAAGCAAAAGAAGTAAGAAGATTACCTTTTATCCCGAATTCCAAACATTTTCGCCCACACAAACTTAGTTCAGTGTTTAGACTCACTTCCGTAGGTATTTCCAATTTTACCTTAAGCGAGTGTCCTTTTGTCAGGAGAGACTGAGCCTACGATGTAGATCCTAAACTGACTCTAAACTCTGTTCCTGCTTTGGATCTAGCGAAGGTTAAATATGTGCATTATTAAATTCGGGACTAATTATAACTTGTAAACTATTTGTCATATTATCTGATATCTTGTTGGTTAATCTGATATCTTAATATTCAATGAACAAAAAACGAAAGATACCACCCTCGATTTAAATGAATTCAATCAGTAGCGAAATGTCCAATCGGGCTGGAGTAGCACTTAATAAGGTTCAAAGGTGTTGGTCGTCGTTTTGAATATCTACCGCATATGAAATTATTGTTTAACTTTTATGATATTAAATTACAATTTAAATACAAGTGAAAGGGGCTTTTCAAAATATACCTAAATATTACTAGGTGTCAGTCACCTGTTATGTTGAGTATAATATATAGTTAATTCATCACCAGCCACGAAATATCCCTATCCTGTTACACTTGGAGCATAAATGGTAATGTACCGTCTGAATCGGGGGACTTACATGCTTTGATGCCGTTTATTGCCGAGCTCATTCGCTCCTTAGAATCTGTCAATTCGAAGCTTAGGCAGCGCTGCCCCTATCTCAGCGGCGTGTGAAAGACCACACGACTAACCCTCATCGCTCAAAATGTGCTTTCTTCAGTTCCCAGAGGAGAAGCGTAAATGCGTTGAAATGCTGAAACAATTTGGTCCCCAGAATCCCCTCAACATCTCCACTTAGATGCTGTTGGGCAGCAAAGTAGGGAGTTTTCTTACTTTCAGCGTTCCTGAATCAGATTTTAAAAGCAAGCAGGTTGCTGGCTTTATCACGGGCTTGGGACTGTCACGTTACAAGCATTGTCTATTAAGGCCAATGAAGGGAACGTACTGCCCAAGAAACCTCCACCGTTAATGATTAGATAATTCCCAAATAAATTTGCAATATGGTAAAGTGGCTGCGTACGAATCAATCGTCGGATCAACGGCTGCAAGACATTTATATACCATATCAAATCAATCAGGGGTTGTTCGAGGAAAATTGGAATATAACAGGGACCTAGCTCCCTTATGATGGTTTCCAAATAACTCTAGGCTAATTTATTTTCATGGCGTTTGTAATGGTGACAGCACAACGATTTTATAATGAAAATTCAACAGGGTAATGTGGAGATTCTTTGCTGTTCTGATTACTAACATGTATTGAGGAAGTTCTAACATCGACACGAGAGAATTGAAACTATTAGAGTATCCGGTGCAAACCAGACGGCAGATCCTCAACTTGAGTAATGAACCCACTTTCCCACCCTGGCTTGTGGACCGTGTTGCACTTTTGATAACAAAGATAATAAATCTAACCCCTTTTTCAATTTCTACTACTAACTAACTCTACTAACATCTGCATTTTTTACCCTTTTTCAGAAGAAGTTAGTTAAAATGACATCGAAAGTGCCGATTCAAAAACGGGGTTGCTTAAGTGTTATTGAAGCAATGAGAACTACGCCGATGGTAACACTGAAGCTATTCTAAATCTACCTGCATTCATTCGAGAATAAAGGGGAGAACAGGTAACGACGCATATACTCGTAATCTGGGAATTCCTTTTGAAATATCTGGCGAACCTGACGTCTGCGATTATATAATTTCCCGTCTTTGTGAAGACATTCCCCATTGTAATAACCAAAAGAGAAGAATGTTCGGCATCGGCGACGAGCCTTTCGAGATTATAGACTTATGTTAATAGTCCGACAGATCAGTTATGGAAAACGGATCAGGCTCAGGAATTTTCGGAAAAAAACCCGACTATGGCCTGATTTCTAGGAAAACTGACGATCATATTACTTTTAATTAGCAGCTGAACAATAAATAGCGGGGCCTCACCATTCCATTGTCAAGTCTGCTCCACTGGGTGAAACTGCAAGCATCGACGCACCCGGGTGGGAAAATTTAAATTCCGGCCGGCGGGGGAAAATCCTTGTGAAGGGAAATGGAGCCGATAGCTCTGCATTTTCGTATTTTAAGAAGTGGCACACGAAAACCCTAGTAGGTCTTCTAACGGGACACTTTCTCTTAAACTACCGCATGGAAAAATTGAAGTTGTGGGCCTTCTCAAATCTTAGGCGATGATACCTCCGTAAGGATTTCTTTAACGAAAAACTTGAACATCCGCGATCTTTGGAAGGCGGTCTCAGATTCTCGAAAGCCTAGGAATCCAGTTTTAGTAGATCGTACTATGGGCCTAACAAAATACCTGGAGCTGCGGCTGCCCACACAAAGTAATTTGTTTTCCTTGTCAAAGAAATTGAAACTCCCTCTAGCCTTTGGTCCTCCTATAATCCAAAAACCGCTTGTATGTGTCCATACTAGTCTCGCCCCAGAACATGGGAGAGTCACACTTGTAAGCTCGCGTCATGTACCAAACGCTACGTCTCTTATCAATGCTGCTGGGATTACAAAGGCCTAGATCGGACATCGAAATTTAAAGGAGAAAATCGAGAAAAATTACGACAACGAATGCATAGTTAAGTTATGCAAAAAAGAGAGATAGTATTACTGAGTTCCATGAACATCTTAATTTAATTTAAAATTCAAACAGGAACAGAGAGTATAGCCTAGCTTCGCCTGTGCATGGTTAGTTTTCAAATTTAGCTAATATGCGTGTTGGAGCTGATAAAATAGATTACATGTAAGTCTAAGCAAGTTTTATTTAAAGTATTAGGTTGTTGCATATGAAATGACCGTTTTGGCAATCAGGTGAAGTTAGTTGCGATTTTGGTGTATCAAACCACCACCAGTTGGCGCTGATGGTATTGAATGTTTAAATATAAATACTCTTACATTTAATCAAGGAGGCATTTCAGTTTTGACCATCGTTGGGAAAACAGGGAATAGAAAGGAAAAAAAGGATGAAAAAGAGCCAAGAACGTATACTTTTTCTGTATGAGATCAAACTTGGTCATAAAGCGGCGGAGGCGACCAAGAACTAATGTTGTAATGAGCGCATTTGGAGCTGATACGGTAACCGAATGAACCACACGGCGGTTGTTCGAAGAATTCCGGTCTGGCGACGTAAACCTTCAAAGTGAGCCACGTGGACATTCAGGGCCATTGATTGACAACGACAAGCTGTCTTTGCTAGTCGAATCCGACACACGGCAGTCTGGGAGGGGCATTGCAAAGAACCTGGGCGTACACTACTCGACAGTTTCTCGGTACTTACAACAACTTGGAAAGGTGAAAAAGCTCGACAAATAGGTTCCGCATGCCCTTACGTAGCAAAACATGGCGCTTCACTTTTTTAAGCATTTGGATCATTTTTTGGCGGAAAAACAATTTAGGAACGAAGAGGCTGTCAAAATGCCTTCGACGAATTTATCAACACCCGACAGTTGGACTTTTACGAAACTGGCATAAATGCTCTTGAATCTCGCTGGGAGAAGTGTTTTGAATCGACTGGTACCTATTTTGATTAAAAAAATAAATTTTTGTAAGCTTTACAGTCGTTTCAAATTTTAATACAAAAACGGCCATTTCATTTGCAATAATACTTTCTAATAGAAGTATTTTTCCCATTTCACATAAATTTAGGATGCTTGCATGTATATATTATTCATTTTATTCCTTTTAAATTCCTGTTAATAAATAAATAAACACATGAAGGTAGGCGGAATTGAGGAACCTATTCACATTCCATATACATATATAGAAGCCGTCCGTATTATTTACATTCCATATATAATGTCTTCCTTTAATCAATCAGCGAAAAAAGTATATTTGGGAAGCATCCGTTGCTCTCTGTTATTACATATACTTATCAGTGATCACTTCCCTAGATTCTATTCATATTATTAATAATGATGACCATTCTCTTGTCTCAGAGAGAGGATAGGGGAATCTAATTCCAGGGAATTTGTAGACATTTTTAAATATTGATCGAGTCACCTTTGCAAAATTTTATTTGAGCAGAGATAAGAGCAATATCCTCCTTTTGGATGTAGTTCTGTTGATTTTAATATTGTAAGCACATTCTAAGTATTCAAAATTGACCGCTTGTTTAACATTGTTTTCGAGAATTATAGGGAGTTTTCAACGTTAATTCCTTTTTGGATTCAAGATTCTTTTCCTTCCTAGTCTGACTCTAACTCAAAGTAAGGAGAGGACTCCATAGACCACGATCTGCCGACATCTGGAATCTGTCATAGATTTTCCCCCTATCCACTACAGTTTGTAATTTTTAAATTTTTGAATAATCTGGGAAACTTTACTATACGATTCAGATTCGACATTCGACATTGCACCGGAAAGATCTTTGATTCGATACTCTCGAGATCTTTTCCCTGGTAGTCCCATTGCCCATAAAATCGGAAACTAGGCTACTAACTGAAAGTTCCGATGAGCATTTGCTGTTGAAAGCCGTATTGTCTAGTTTACTGATGAGGTTGCCTGGATTCTGTAGCTTTGCAAACGTTACTCTTTTTGCTAGCATGATTAACTTTCTCATAAGGTTAGCAACGGTTAGCTGTAGTAGGATGTGTTTTCTGGAGGTTTTCTAGGGGTGTGTTGCTATATTCACTAACAGTCAACTGGTATTGGGTGCCACATTTTCGTAAGTCTTATACACACCTCCATATTGTTGGAACTTTTGTTAAGAATATTTGTAGTAGTTGATAATTACTAGTTCAATGAATTTTTCTCCCACCGTTCCCGATCGCAATGACAAACGTCTCTTACGATGCTTGCTTGTCAGGACGTTGATGTTTTCGTTATTGGTGTATTATAACTTGTACTCACATAGTAGTAGAACGTGCTGCCTGCGTTTCACATGGGTAAACCGGAAATACTCCCGTTATCAGCCCATACTTGAATGCCTTATAAACAGTATTATGTCTACTCGAGGTATTGCACCAGCGAAATAACAATTCATCAAAACTCCGATGGTCCAACGCCTCCAACACCAACTCGCCCATTCTGCACTCCTCATACTCCACCTGCTCTTTCATTATCCGGTTTCTATATTCACAAGTGACTACCACGCCGCTCAGTGCATCAAATTTATGAAAAATATGGCCAAAAGTGGAAACAATCGAGTTTGTGGTTTATTCGAATTGATTTTGTCACATCGAGTTAATTTTAAGGATCAATGATTCGCATATATGGTTGCTATTCAGACCTTAGTGGGGTATAGCGCGCTAATCACACCCACGCGCCATCGGTTACCTGAAATGCGCTTCAGTTCCCCCACGCAACTTCCTGAGACGCTCGCACTCCTCCTCTACTGCTCTACGCCAAATGCCCTCACTCGTCTTCCATCTTGGGAGAGTGAATTTCACTGCATGGCATAGCCGGAATGGAATTGTAGCTCCTCCTCAATGTGTGACCTATTTGCTGCTTTTTCCGTCTTCCTACCACATCGCATACGAGCGCCAAGCCTGTGCGCCCAACAAATTCTTCGTTTGAAATAGTATCAGGCTTGCGTACTGGGATGATACGACGCCCACAGGTATTGAGGAAAGTTTGAACCTTCTGAGTAACAGTGGATTTCACTTTACATATGCTACTCCCATATAGCAGCGCGGAAAGAGCAGTAGCATAGAACAGTCTCAACTTGATCTTATTGTTGAGATAACTGCATTTCCAGATATTATACGGGGCAGCGAAAGAGGATCTAGCACTGTTAATGCATCAGGGAACATCGAGTTCGGTGCCGCCGAAGGCAGAAACTGCGCTCCCTAGACATACAAATGGATCGACGTTTTCGGTGCTCTGCCCACTAATGCAGATAGGAAGGGTGCGACGACCAATCATATTGAGAACCTTAGCTTTGGTGGTGTTTATTTCCATTACAACTCTACTTATCTCCTCTTCAAATCTAGAGCCATTTGGTTAAGATCCATGACCTGGTGAGACAGCAAATAACTCTCAAAAAGTAGGGACTAACGGTTTCGTCCAGGGCAGAGGCAACTCATCCGACGCTGCCTCACCTCTGCCCTGGGAACAGCGTGACCGTAAGTGGCAACAGATGGAAAACACTCCTTTATATATTCGCAAAAACACGGGAAGGGTGCGAATTAGATCTAAGTGAGACTACCCATAGTTTGAGCTTAAGTTAGGCTAAAGCTAAATTATTGTTTAGAATAGTGAGGGATCCTAAATCCACATCCACTTGATGTTGGACCGGACCAAATGGAGACCAACTTACTTTCACGTTTTTTGGTCCACGCAAGCATTTAAAAATAGCGGTGTGCCATGGGCCAAACCAGTTGCTCTTCATTTGTTCCGGTCCAACATCAAGTGGATGTGGACTTAGGATCCATCACTATCCGAAACAATAAAACAACTCGCATTCTCCGCTTCCCTGACCAGCGCCAGTAGCGAATTTTCTCTTGTCATGGTGTACACTACACTGAACTTCTTAGGATTTCACACGGCAACAGAGTTCGACCGCGTTACGCCCACCATCACTCGCAGCGGTCAGTATAGCCTTCAATCCCTTCTGGTCATTGATCTACTTCCACGACTCCGCAGTCAGTCAGGTCTTATGACGCCCCTTTAGGACCTGGTCGACGACCTGCATAGGAGCCGCGAAAAGAGCGTTTTTGATGGTGGCCCAATGTTCATCGATATTATCAGGCGCGCTACTCAGTAGATATGCCCGCTGATCAGCAAGACAGCTCTCCCACTGTCTAGCGGCAATTTGTTCGTAAAAGCGGTCGATATTCAGCTTAGGGAGTTGCAGCTCCCCAACCCTGCAAAAAGTGGAGGACACAACACGCAAACGAACGTAAGCGATCATCAGATCCTGATCACTTTCGAGGCTCATGTCAGCATCTTGTTATGTGGCAGGCAATGACAAGGCGGTGAAAGTTACAGTTACAGTTGCTAAGATCATGTTTCCCCATCACACTTCCAAATTCCACAAAGTCACCTTTAGGAAGTCTCCTCTGGACTGCGTTTAATTGCTCGTAAAAAATCCTTCTCCACTACATCGGAAGTCTCCGTTGGTGCGTAGCATTATGCAATTGAGATGCTCCTTAATCTGGACAGAAATCTTGCAGTAAGGGGTCTGTCAGAAACCGACTCCCAGGTCAAAAGAACGCACCTTGCGGTAGAGGTTAGAAGCAACCCGACATCGGATTCACACCTGCTACCACTTGGCTTTGCAGGGTACAAAAGCACATAGTAGCAAGAGGGAGATGAGTACTCTCCAAAATCGCAGCATCTTACTTCACTTAGGCCTAAAATATTCAGTTTATATCATTGGAATTCCTGCTCAGGTTGGAGAAAACGAGCATTCTGAGGATCCTTGCTACCATCGTCGAAGAGCGTGCCCACATTCCAGAAACCAATCATAGTACATTTTCGATAACCGAAAGTCGTTGCCTGTGATCAGTCCATATCCGAACCGTTGTTGGCGTATCAACGAAGGGAAGCAGGGAAGGCTTTGGTGTATTCTTAAGTCCCGACTCACAAGACAGCAATATAGTTGAAAACAAATTTATTTCAGTGCGTAGTAGTTGTTTTTCCCAAAATAGAGTACGAAATTCATATTTTTCTACGGAAATATGTATCCTTTTCTTCCTTTCCTTGAACACGCCTTTTTTTTGTGGAACGCATTCACAAAATTTATTCCAAACTGTGGAGCGTTGATAAACTGAAGTGAGATTGTTTCTCAGCATCTATAACAACTAATGGCATCTATGTCAGACAAAACGTTAACGACACTACCATCCAACAAGATGAACAAATTGAAGTTCACCCTCTTTACCTGGCAGTTTTGTAAACTAATTTCGCTTGTGTGGAGTTCAAACATTTTCTCCATCATCATATCTCTAAATTTGCATTTGCTTTTTGGAAGACAAATTTTTTAGGTGGGCAGTAATTGGTAGATGATGGACGCGGATTGACACACTAGTTTTGCTGTTCTCATATCCACCAATTTCAGTGGCACCATAGCTACAATGAACGAATATTCATCGTGATTGATAACCGTATGCTGGCTACGGTTGGTGTTGCCAACTCTTCCCCTCCACCTGAACTTGCAATTCCCAATATACTCTGCGCTTTCAGCTGAAAAATTTTCAAAAGAAAGTGCACCAGCGGAAATTTTCTTTGCAACTTTTTAATGTGATAACAAAGCATTTTTCTTCCAATTTAATGAGTGTAGGCTGGGAAAGCAGTCTTTATTCAGACCATTAATACCAACCCTTGAAAATGTATACTTTCTTTTGGAAAAATCTAAGTCGATATATAAAGCTGATTAGGATTTAAAAATGAAGGCTTATCACTAGTGAAGATTTGGCAACCATATCTACAGCCTACCTTTCAGTTGGGTTTTCAGTTGGCGAAACTGAATGAAGTCTCAAAATTCTACAAAGTCCACCTGGCCCAGTCCATTGGTAACTGCACATATCATAGAAGCCGAAAAACGTAGCTCAGATGAAATTTATTGGGATATTTACTGACGTAATTTATATTTATATTATATTATATATTTTTCTTTATTCAATAAATACCTACTTTTATTGCTGTTTTTCCTTGCAATTCTTCCTTTAACTCATCGTTACCTACCATCAGTATCGATTTCCATAAACGGTGCTAATTTGTTATCCTTGCTGTTGTGGTAGCTTCGCTTAGCAAATTGTGTAACCTTGAAAGATGCACTCAAAGGTACATAAACTACATGGCAATTTATAGTGCTCCTATTTAAAATATGAGGCGTTTCACACGAAGTGCAACTGACGTTGCGCTTATTTAAAAAAAAAAAATAATTCCTTAACTTTCGCCATTTATTTAAAATAGTTAAGATTTTTTCTTTTCGCTAGTCATATTTATTATGATAGCCAAAACCGTTATTTCGGGAACCACCTGTCTGCTCCAGCAGTGCTAACAAGTCGATCACTAGCGAATAGAAAAAAACAAGTGTTAATTATTTAAAATAATTTAATCGCTAGAAACACCGCGAAATTCCACTTAGATTTCCACATTGTTACCAACTTAATACAAAATGTAAACAACAGTACATTCGAATTTAGCAATTGCCTGGAGCCGCCTTATTACTACCAAATAGTAAACTCGTTAAACTAACATACATTTCGAATTTCTATTTTTGTCTACTGGACGATGTACTGCGCGGCGTCCTGAATGCTACACATAAATCTTCCCGTCTGACTTCCATCCACCGATCTGCTCCTGGTCTGATTTCACCCCAATCAAGAGATTGAAAGATAGATGCTTTAAGTTAATTGGAATCAAAACGCAACCTGCCTTACAAGTAGTCATATGCAAGGAACTCATAGTTTAAATGTTGAAGTTGCCAATATCACATCCAACTCGTGATAGTGACACTTGTCTAAACCAAGTTCCCTCTGAATATCACAGTTAAACACGTTTACAATCTGCAGCAGACTTCTAAGATGGTCGTGAATACCAGCATATATCTAGATGTTCTCCATCAATTCACACCTAATGTACTTAGGTGTGCTCGAACAATCAAGTTGGCCATATTTACAGATCGATATCACACAAACGTAAAACATCGATTAGGCAGGTGTAGGACACGCTGTGAAAAGTCTTTTTTGCTCTGACCTCTAACTGCCAGTCTTACAACTATCCAGTCGATAATGAGTTGCTTTTGTAATCCCACAATCAAATTCGCCAAGCATTTCTTCTTTTAGCAGAATGTTATCGGTCTCGAAGTGCGCATGGACCCTGCCACGGATAATGAACTTAATGAATTTGTAAAGGTAAGGAAGTAATCAGCCTTGTGTATGTGGGTTCCAGCTCTACAAGCATGGTAATTCTCCAGACCGACTAATGTGCCAATCAACTGTGCACACTGATGAACTTCTTGTATCACCAGGGTCTCTATAGCTTTTTGAGGTATTTATGGACCGTACAACCTCCTATTCGGTAATATCCGCAAAATTCATATACTGAATTGTGTGTTCAGCTGGCTGAGTAACCACCGAATGCTCGTTTACTTCCATTAATGAAAAGTGCACTGTCTCTGTAGGGATTCGTTGAGTGATCTGAAAAAATTCCATTGGTTGCTCACGAACGTTGCATTCTGAAAAACTGGAATTTTTAAACATCCTTCAAACGGAGCTATTAAAAATATTTTTTTGAGTAGTTCAAAAGAATAGCGGATGTCAAATGATGTACAAAAGAACCATGTACGGTACATGTGACAACTCGGAAGTGTCTAAGGTGATAACAACGCGGAAGTTCCAATGAGCTGACCATGTTGACCAAATGGACAATGGCGTTACGCCAGATGAAAGACCGTGAAAAGCATGACTCTCTTTACATTGCATTCCTGCTCTTGCTAAGGTTATTTTCAGTATTAAAGACAATGAGAATCAAAAAAGAGGCAGCTTCGTGATTTTTTTCAGATTGTTCGGTTGGGTAGTTTCTGAGAATGACCCCCTTAAATGAATGATCACTTTCAAACCGCCGCACTCCCCACCTTTCCAACAAATGTCAAAACTAAGACCGGCTTCGAAAAGTACTAACCGAGACCTTTAATTTGATACTCCACATGACTATACTTGATGAAAAAAAAATGTACACCTCCCTTTTGTATGTATGGGGACCTCCCCTTAAAGTCGTCGTAAAAGAATGTAACGCGTGAGCGTTCACAGTTCCCACCTTTCTACCAAATTTTGTGTCAATGGATGTAGCCGTCTCCGAGAAAAATGCGTGTGACAGACAGACAGACTGACAGATAGACAGACAGACAGTAAACCGATTTTAATAAGGTTTTGTGTTTACAAAAACCAGCGTTACGATAATATCCCATCCTTGAAATTTGGATTCTACGCTGAGTGTATGGAATGCCACCATATTATCCCCTGCTGTATCGTTACAGTCTAGAAATGGAAAGATGTAATGACCTTTAAAATTAGGAGTCAAATTGGACTATTGCGACATCGATTGTTATATCGCCCAAAAGGCCGATTTGGTGGTGGGTCAGTGTGGTTTCCTTTCGCAAGGTGTGACCTTGATAACGCACTATAAAATGAAAGTAATTGTAGTTTCGTGTTTTAGTTTGTGAAACCGTGCTTCCCTCCACCCAGTTATTCACATGCGTCTCAAAAATAGTGATGGATGTAATTACAAATACCGAAATCAATATTAGGCCTACAAAATTAAATGTGGAACAATGAAGGACAGATTGCGAATATGTCTTTGCTTAATTGCAGATTAACTGCCTATCTTGGTTTGCGCCTCCCAATCTACTTACCTGCTACTTCCAATATTCTCATGATAAATGCCTTTGGTAGTTCCATTCTTTCATGGCAGATTAATCATTTCACCCTCTTGACTGTATGTCATTTCGACCCGTTAATACCATTAAGTGTTCAATTTTCCCCTTTATTAGACATGCATTAATATTGTAAGGAAAAGTTTCCCTGGGAACGAAAAGACAAATAAATTTTATCTCTTTTCATAGGAGCCGTCGGGAACCCATTCTTCATCGGAAAAAATGCTTGAATGAACTTCCCGTTTGACTTAATGAAATAATTATATCGAGTTAGCGAATCGCTGGAGCTTTGGTACGTTACTTGTGCGACTCTTCCTCTACTAATTAACTAATGCCTCAAGCCCAAGGAGCGTTTTCCTCGAGAGAACATCGCCTGCAAGGATCACGTTCGGCCACTACTGATTATTCGACGTGCTCATACGAATAGAAGTTGTGAATAGAAGTTGAGTACCCCCGCCCTCAGAGATGCTCCGTGGTAATGGAGATTTGCCCATTTGTCGGTTGGTACTTCTTAATGGAATGCTTTTAGGAAAGCATTTGCTAAGAGAAGGTAACCTGGCGTTTTGTGGGCACAAGTATCGATTAATTGTTAGTATCAGTAAAGACAGAGAGACTTCTGTCTGCCATTTATGATTTTCCAAAAATGAACAGAAGCAAACAGCGGTTTGTACTAAAGTTTGTGATTGACTTATATATTACAGGTAGCAATTTCTAAGAGCCATATCGAAGATACAATGAAACTATATAACCATACATTGGACACACTGCTGATAGTTGAATTCTGTTAATTTGTTTTCATTCGGCTTTCTTCCAAGGGAGTAAAACTACATAAAATCACTCTATCGAAATGCATAAGATAAAATGTGAACTGATGCCGTAAACCTTAATTGAGTACCCAATAAAAGGGCTTGGAATAAATGGCGCAAAATGTATGTATTTATCTACAGGGTCGTCAGAGGGTTTGTGTACATCCTAACATTATCTTTAAATTGCGAAAGCAACATAATTCCAAAAAAAAATCTTCTTCTAGTATTCATTGCTGTTTCATGCTGCAAAAATAAAATGTTAGTACCTTTTATCTAGCCCCGCAATTGTATGACAACCAATTATTCTTATATATATCTACGTTGTCTGATAGAGAACACCACTCGTGCTTAACACTTTCTAAAGAATTCAAGTCTTGTGAATTTCCAGACCAATCAGTTCATTCTTCTCCAAACAACTTTTCTACCAGCAAATACTTGTTTCGCAATGTGACATTCGACCCCAGCTTGCCTTAAGGGGGTAATCCCCTGTGTCGGATCTGCGGAATCGATTTTTTTTTTCGCATCAATTGTACCTAGATATATTGTAGAATATGGGCAAAGTAATTTTTTGATATTCGGAGTCGGTCCGAAATTATAGTGTTAAACACGTAATAAGTCACATTCCAGATTTATGTCGATCGTCGTAATAAAGCTCATCTTCATCAGCCCGCATAACGTTCGGATGACTTCGCTAAAAAGACAAGAATTGAAGCCAAGGCTGTACACGTGTTTCTTCAAGAAACCTATGGTTTATGGACTAGGTATAACAAATTAATGGTAAATCAACGTTTTACTTTTTAAATGCGCTTTTCTCCAAACTGCATATTGAAAATCGGCTGCCACTATAGCCCAAAATCTATCTAACGAAATTCTTTGAAATCTTCAGGACTTATTCAGAACATACCTCTACTTCATTCAGTAGTTTTTTAAGGTTTTGTGTAAAACAAAACTGTTCAAGCGATTTCACCGGATTTTCTCCAGCAGCCGCATCTTTGGAGCTAGCCCCATGAAACCCAGTCTGCCTGCGCATTTAACCTCTTCCGTCGTTACATCACATGCTATGCAAATGGCCTGTTTGGACATCACGAGATTCTTTTCCGCCTTTGCATCAGCATGTTACATACCAAATGGTATATTTGGCCTCGACATGACTTTCTTCCGTGTCAGCAGTTCGCAGCGCAACAGCAGGTGTCGATTTGTCGCCGACAACCAAATTTATAATAACAAACAAGTGTTATTGTGTTGTGTACAAGAACACTTTCAAAGCAATGTGTAAACACGGAAGGGTCAAACATAGGTGATTTTAAGAATAACGTTACTTTTAATTTTGAGTTGTGAACAAGCCTCTGAACAGAGCTAAAGGGTTCTATCCGAGAACACTTTACGCGCGGGAATTACTTTAAATCGCTTTGAGATTAATTAAGTAAAAATTATTAATAAGAGAGAAATAGAATATTGTGATTAGAAAATAAAGGTATGTTGAAGTGGAGTCGCGAGTGTTCTCATTTACTTAAGCCAAGCAAATCAAGTAAGTATTATTTCTAACCCCTTTTAGTGTTCTCTGTTTCAGGAGTGTATGATTACCCCATCGTTCCGAAGTTAGGTTTCGGCAACCCGGAACGAGAGCAACCACGGTCCTCTAGTAAAACATCCAGGAGCTAGTGCGCGAGCTTGGCCAACGCCAAGCAGGGTAGTTCACTGGAAGAGGCCGTTTAGGAGAATGCTGAAAATGCTGAATGCTGAAATCGCTTGAACATCCTCCCGTGCAAAGAAAGTCCAATTGCCTGGACCTGGACTGTTATCTATTGGCAAACGGTCCCAAGTTTCTGAATATGGAAGCTCTTGTATTGGTGTCACTCGTTGCCAGCTTGCATTCTAAGGGTGTAAGGCCATCCTTCTACCTCTAACGATCGAAATGATGGCGCCCAAAACGGAAACCCCTAAGTAGTGCGTAGCGTCTTAATAACCCCTTCCATCAATAGCCAGTCCCCTGGTAGATCTCCGATTGATGCAGAATTGTCTTCCGGGTGTTGATGTGTTGTTTTTTTTCCGATGAAGTCGATTGTCTTGTTAGTATTATACATATCAAAGCTTATGCCTAATTTTCTTTTTGCGGAAGGGTCCACAATTTTGTTTGTTCTTAAATGTATCGTTCTTATTTTCTTCATTGTGTTCATTATTCTTTTATAATTGAATCTGCTCTTTAAAAATTATAATAAAAAAGGCTATTTAACCCTAGGACTTTGTTACAAGAGGATGAAAATGAAGAATGTAATAATTACACAAATATAAATACTTGGTCGTTTTTTATAAACGCCTGGAAAACTTGAATCGTTTAATTGGATACTATTTTGCTTGTATATGATGTAGTTATCATTATGTTCATATGCATTTTGTGTTTATAGTTAATTCTAGTGTTGATTTAGAAAATATTCATACTTCACAAGATCACCACATTTCGTTTTTTCCTTACTATTTCTGCAATATTTTTACTCTCAGTTAATTGTTCTCAGATTACTTATATTTCGTTTTTTTTTTTTCATTGTGCACTTAAGTGTGCTACCTATTGGTAGTAATTAAACTACACGCGTAGTAATCAAAATTACTCGAAAGCGATTCAATGCCTAGGGAATACCTCATCAGCTCAGTTTCACGATGACGTACCACGGTAAAGAAATGTGATCCATCAAGCGTTGACTTTGCACATTTGAAATCAGAGCGCCGGCTGCCCCAGACATTGAATCACTTTTGCACGCGTCTGCATTCATTTTTGCTTGCACTCATGCTACCAACAACAACACATATCCAGCGACTGTCACCCAACATAACAAAAAACAAAAAAAACAATCAAAACAAATCTGATACCTTGACACCATGCTACTGTTCTTGACCGTGACTTTTTTTGCCGCCGGTCTGTTGTTAATTTGTATTAGTCACTTATTTACAATCCATTCATACACAAGAATTTTACGTAGGTTAGTGTTTATTATTTAATTTCATTTATTTACATTACAATTTCGGATCCAACTACGGGTTTGTTTTTTTTTTTTTACATGGGAATGTATACACAGGAATTCTAGACTGAGGAATTTGCGGGTGACATGATACCTATAGGGTTTGTCGATTCTTGACCCCATCTCCCGTGTTGCCGATCCGCTGTTGCTAGATGGCTTATAAAGGTAGGGTGATCGTCATCCCCCTTTCGCTTCTTTCTGGCTAACCGTACCCAAATACCTACGATAACGGCCCCTACTAATAACCCTGCCAAAGTACAACCATGGGGAATGTATTGTTTGAACACATTATCGTCATTAATTACTCCATCGAGTTCTCTCTTTAATGTGGCTATAAGGTGCTTGTTGTCCCGGACGAGACTGATCTCTGTTGATGGAAGATTAAACCGAGGAGTGACTGTTTCATACACCTTTGTCCAGTTTACTGTAATGGCTCGTGGAATCTCTTTTATCTGGAAGGGGACCTCGCCCATGGTACAATAGTCGAGCTCTACTAGAGAAACAGGAAACCGAATTTCTAACTGAGTGTCATTACACGTGATTGGTATTTTATCAACTTGCCCTTTGAATATCACTCCAACATGGGGGCTAATGCGACCGATGTAGGTCTCATTGCTCCACCGCGTGGTCGAACACCAATCCTTTAATTGTTGGCCTCCCCGTATAATTTCCTTAATACATGATGGTCCAGAGCGTAACAATTTTGTCTCATATAGGCGAGGGAGAATCTCTGTAGACTCTTCCTCGAAGAAAAACTTGTCCGCATTGGGCCCAACGAATAGGATGCGGAATGGTATCGTTGTCCCCAAGTCCCAAGTGTTATTTTTAGAATCTGGAGGGGTGATAACTGCTACCTGTCTAAATTCCTCTTTATACGCAAGAGGAATTGTATATTCGATCGTAACGAGATCATTCTGAAGCCATGCAGACACTGGATTAACCTCGAACACTCTTTCTGGCTCATCTTGTTTCGGCAGGACTACCCCAGGGACCTCCCTATTAACCTGGCTTATAAAAGCCGCCAGTTCCTTGGTAGGTCGAATGTTTCGTAATTGCTCATGTTTGGCAACGATTTCGCTAATTAATGTTTTAATTCCTAGGGAGAACTCGGACAGCTCCTGTCTTAACATTTCTTTCCCCTGCTGCTCCATTAGCTGATTTATCTGGTTCTCCACCTGATGGTACTCTAGGTCCGTGATGTTTAACGTTAACGCTGCGATTTTTGTCTGTTGATGTCTAAGAGCTTTCACTTCCTCGCGAATAGCTATGTCTCGGTAACTAAGGTAAGCTACTGTCCCCGCCGCTAAGAGACCTGGGATATACTTAGCCCCTGTTTTCAATAAACTACTTGATATAATGGGGACTATACCAAAGGCCCGCCTAACTCGGTTGACCTTATAGGAAGCGGTCAACCGTCGATTAACATCAGCGACTTGGAGTTCGCTTGCAAGTTTCAGCTCGTTGCAATGTCCTTGGACTTCCTCCACCATCTGCCGCTCACATATCCTATGGAAGTTTTCCAACTGTTGCGACATTGTGTCGAGATCACGCGTGAGGTTTACTGAGGTTGCAATAGTATATTTTAGGTCAAATGCCTTTACCTGCACTAATCCCAATTCCAAAATTCTGGTTTCCAAGACCGGGTCCACTGCCCAGGACACCACTGTGGCGGGCATTAGGCATATACACAGCAGAGTAGCCACTTGCGCTAGAGACCACGGCTTCCATCCTTTTCCGCTTCGCGTTCGGGAGGGAATGTTAGGTGGAGCCTTGTCCGGTTCTAACGCATTATCATCTGCTTCCTGCGCTTGAGAGGGCTCAGCTTCCTCTTCTGGAAGAAGGGGAACGAGCTGATGCACAGCACGATGTATATTGTCCCTACCAGCAGTTTTTAATTTTACTTGACGGATGGTGCCCTGTAGATCTGGAAAAACTTCTAACACTCGCCCGGTCTTCCAATCTAATGGCCTGTGACCACTTTCTTTGATTAGCACAAGTTCACCTGGCCTCAGTTGCCTACCGGGGGCCTTCCATTTATACCGCTTCTGTAGATACCCCAAATAGTCAGTCTCGAATTTGACCCAGAAATGCTTCTGCAGTTCCTGGATCTGAAGCCATTTTTTGGTTGCTGGGAGACTTTCATTTAGACCTTCCCCAGCCGGAGGTGACAATAGGCTTCTTTGAATGATGAAATGTGCAGGAGTTAGTACCTGTAGGTCATGACTATTATCAGCCAGCGGATACAATGGTGGGCTGTTTAATATTGCTTCCCATGTGCAGACGGCAGTTTGAAAGTTTTCATATGTCAGGTTGGAAATTGAAGGCATCCGCTTTATGTAGCGTTTTAGACTCCCCACTGCTGCCTCAAATAGCCCTCCGTAGTGGCTGGCTCTTGGGGGATTATGATGCCATACGATCTGACGCTGAGCCAACCTCTCCTCGCATTCACTGGTCAACTTTCCCCAGGCTTCCCTGAGCACTTTGGAAGCCCCTACTAAGTTTGTGCCGTTGTCGGAGCGAACCATTTTCGGCTGGCCTCGCCGGCTTACGAACCTTTGAAACGCAGCCAAAAATGCATTTGTGGTAAGATCCGTACAGAGCTCTAAATGTATCGCTTTAGTAGACATACATACGAAGACCACTATGTAGACCTTCATAGATTTTGTGGTCCGTAAATTTGATGCTTTTATTTGAAATGGTCCGCACAGATCGGTTCCCACATTTTCAAAAACAGCGGATGACCTGATTCGCTCGGGAGGAAGGTCTGCCATTTTCGGGATTATAGTGGCTCCTCGCATTCGAACGCACCTAACGCATCCCCTAATCCACTTCTTCACCCTCTGCTGCAACGCTGGAATGTAATATCTTTCTCGGATGATAGCCATTGTGAGTCCTGTTCCACAATGTTGGTGAAACTTATGAACATGTTGAATTATGAGGTCAGCTAGGTGACACTTCCCGAGAATTATAGGGTGTTTCTGCTCAAACGGGATGAGCGCCTGCTCTAATCTTCCTCCCACTCGGAGAACCCCAGATACCTGATCGACAAAAGGGTTTAACGTGGACAGCCAATGGCTTTTCTCGATATTCAATCCCTTCTGAATTCTGAAAATTTGCCTCCCGAAGAGTAGTTTTTGTTGATACCTGACGACTGCCCACTCCGCTTGCTTCAACTCCTGAGCTGAGAACGTACCGGAAGTTCCCGATCTCCATCGACGGCATCTCGCGATTGTGTTTATCAATCGAGGTAAACTTGAGAATCGCTGAATGAAATCTGGATCAGGCGTAGGCTCGGAAGCAACTTCTGCTAGATGAGTCACTGTTTCAGCACCAGAACCGACGACCTCCGTGCGAGGGAGTTCCCTTGCAAGAATTGCGGTCCATGGAACCACAACTTGTGAGCTACAAATTTCCGGGGACACATGCCCCTAGATGCACAATCTGCAGGGCTATGACTTGACCTCACGTGGTGGATATCTGTGGGTGACAAATACTTATGGATCGCGGCTACTCGTCGCTTAACCAATTTGTTTTCGATATCCTTCCGACTCCGAATCCAGCAGAGAGCCACCTCGGAATCGGTATACGCCGTGAATTTTACTGGGCTAGTCCCTAGGTTTTTACGGACGTCGTTGAACAATTCCGTTAATAGTACTACACTTTCCAACTCGAGTTTAGGGATCGTGCATGCTTTGGAGCTTATACTCGATCGTGTCTTTGAAGGCGTGACACGCCCTCGGGCTGCGATCAACCGCACGAGGTAACCCGTCTCAATTTTGCGTCGACTATAGATGACCGCGGCGTAACCATCACCGGATGCATCGCTGAAGCCTACTAGCTCCATCTTTTCATCCTTGGAGGTGTGCCCACTCCAACGTGGAACCCGAATTTCATTCAGGTATTCTAAGGACGAGAACACATTTTCAAGTTGCTTTCGGAACGGTTCCTGAATAATGTCATCCCAGTCGTAACCTTCCTGCCATAGATGTTGAATTTCTATTCTCAGTTTCATTACAACTGGAAGCAGCCAACCAATAGGATCGAAAATAGAAGCAGCTATACTAAGCACTCTTCGTTTGGTATACCTAACATTTAAAATTGGCTTGATACTGTACAGGAAACAGTCATCAATAGGACTATAGTGTAGGCCAAGGATCTTAAGATCCTTATCTGCCTTGTCAACCTCAACGTATGAACTAATTTGGTGACTTTCGTCAATATATTTTAGAGCTTCTGGGCAATTCGTCGCCCACTTCGTTAGCGGAAGTTTGCCTTTCCCTAGAGTTTCTGTGATTTTTCGGATGACGTCCTGAGCTTCTTTTATACTGGACGCCCCGTATAACAGATCATCCATATAGAACGCGTTCTTGATGATCCAGTTGATCTCCTCATCAGGAGCATTGTCGTCTGCCACCTGGTGGAGTGTTCGAATTGCTTGCCAAGGTGCACAGTCTAACCCGTAGGTCACCGTTTTCAAGTAAAACTCTCTTATCGGTTCTTCAGGCTTTGCCCGCCAGAGAATCCTAAGCTTGATCTGATCCTCCGGTCTTAAAAGTATCTGCCGATACATCTTAGTAATGTCACTAGAGTATACATACGCAAACCTGCGTATTCTAGTGACAATGTCGAAAATATGGTTTTGCAACTTTGGACCGGGATGGATCATCTCGTTAAGGCTCACACCATTTGATGTCTGGAAGCATTGAAGACATTCCGCAATTTCGTCGACGTGGCCTCTTGGCGAACCACGCTTAAATACGGGATATAATATACTTCGCCGCTAGTGTCAGATTGATGATCCTTTGGAACTTCAGCCATGTGGTCCAAATTAAAATATTCTTCCATAAACTCATCCGATTTGAGCTTGTGGTCTTTGTTTTTCAACCATCTTTTCTCCTGACCGAGATAGTGCTGCACAGCCTTGTGGTACGAGTTTCCTAGTTTAATATTATCTTGTCGCCACGGGGTCGGTACCACGTATCGGCCATCGTTCTCTCGGTAATGACCCTTTACGAATAGGTCCTCACAAATTTCGTCATCTATGCGACTAGATTCATCTCTACTTAGGGGCATATCCCAAAAAGCCCTTAAGTCCTGTTCCCATTCCTTGATAGTGACATGTGTTGAGGTGAACTTCGATACCGAGGATTCCGCCGGACCAGACACAATCCATCCCAATTTCGTGTTCTGGAGCAGGAAACTATCTACGGTTTCTACTCCATTCACGAAAAGTTGTGGAAGGATACTAGACCCTAATAAAACTGGAACGTGAGATGCATGTTCCGTTACGGGATCCGCCAACTTCTTCCCTTGAAACAATGCCTTTACTTGCGGCGGTACCTGTGGAAGGGAACCTTTAGTTACCCGTCTGACTACTAACGCTTTAGTGCTGACCTCGGAACCATCGTCCAATTTAAGGGTGAGACACACAACCGCTGACACTTTCCCTGCTGACACACCACCTACTCCTGAAATTTCGATGTTGGTCTTTTTCTTTTTTAACCGAAGTTTCTGTACTAGATCTTCGGTTATATAGCTGCTCTGACTACCTTGATCGATCAAACACCGAACTGGAACGGCATGTCCTTCTCTTGCCTCTAGCTTAACGACAGCTGTTGAAAGAACGGTTCCGGACCATGACAATGCTGTCGAATTTTTGGCATGATGAACAGCAGAAGACGGATTATCCCCTTTGCACGGATGCATGGCAGTAAGATGTTGCCCTTTGCATATTTCGCATTGGAGATTCTTGCGTTTATTGCACGCTTCCCCCCTGATATATTTGTGGGAGAGACAGTAAATGCAAACATGATAACGGCGGAGCAGTTTCTCCTTGTCGGTACTTTCAATGAATTGAGGACACTGGGCTGTGAAGTGCTTCCCCATACATAAGAAGCATTTAATCCAGTTTCTCTTTTCTCCATCCGACTTGGAGACCAAGGCTATCTCCTTCTGGGTTTTTCTCTTATTCCCAAGATCCTCCGCCTTGGATATCCCACTTAGACCATCCCAACCTGGGAACATGACCACATATCTATTTTCTAGAAATTGGTCGATGTCGTCTATCGTAACGGGCATTTTTGGATCTCGTAACGTTAAGTCGAACTCCCTCCGAGTTGTCATATCCATTTTCCTCGTCAGGACGAACGGAATGAATGGAATACCTTCATCTGCATTGAATCCTGCTTTCCGTAGGTTCTGAACTGCGGAACGCATGGTATCCAATGCTCTTCCCAGCGTTCTAGCTTCCCTTTGGTTTATCTGAGGTAAGTCAACTAACGCCTGAATTTCCTTTTCTATTAAGGCCCGACGATTACTGTACCTTCGGTCAAGAAGAACCCATGCTTGTTGGTAATTCTCTCCGTATATCCCTAAATGGTCGATTACACGTTTTGCATCGCCTCTTAACTTGCTCTGAAGCATCATTAAGCGCTCCGCAAAACCGATTTCAGAACCATCGTATACAGAATTAAAGAGGCTTTTGAATGGTTCGTATTGACTGATGTCCCCACTGAATATTGGAATATCTGGGATGGGTGGGGCGGGTCTAAAACGATATCCTGAGTTCCAAGGGGAAAAATGGCTCGAAGGACCAAAATGGTTTGGCCGGGTCTGGCTGGGATCCAAGAAGGATTCTGAGCGGTTTGGTCCAGGAGTCCGCAAATATTCTGGGCGGGGCTGACTAGGATCTAATAAATAGTCCGGTCGTAGATGGGTGGGGAAGGGCCCAAGATCAGATGTACGCGGTTCGTCTCTCCACGTTGGATAATTTTGTCTATCCTTATCACAGGCCCCCCATTCCCCTCCAAATGCAACTTCACACCTGCTTGAACTCCTGGGCAGATCCCTAGCTGCAGCTTCACCTTGGAGTCTGTCGTTGACGTCTATGCCCAAGTCTCGTTCTAATAACTCTGTTTCAACTTGTCTTGGGACGGCCCCCCTATTCGAACTTCCTTCACCGGGATCTATATAATTTTGAGGCACTGGCGGGAGCTTAGGGACTTGTTCCCTAACTGACCCCAAAGATAACGGGTCGACCTCTGTTTGTCTCTCCTCAGGAATAAGAGAGGGATGAACTCTCTCAACGAACTCCTTTGTTTTCAAATAAACTGATTGCATGAGTCCCAGCTTATTCTCTCGAAAATATATTAAATCTGCCGAGGGATTCAATAATAGAAGCCGTTTATGTTCTGCAATGAACTCTAAATAGATCTGCCGGACCTCACTCCACGCGGTTTCAAAGCGTTCCTTAGTTCGCTTTTCCTGCCGCAGTTTGCATAGCGTCTCGCGAACCTCTTCAACTTTCAAAACCCGCTTTTGCTGAGCTTCAATGATCTCCTGGATCTCCATTTTTGGTTCTATTTCAACTGGTTGTCACTTAATTGAATTAAATATTTCCGTTTGGTACGGACAGTGTATATGAACGACACACAAAATACGTGGGAGGCGCAACACTATAAGGATCTTTCCTTTGGTCTGAACGCGCCCACGTAACAACAACAATAATAAAAATACACAACAACGATGTTAGAGTGTCGTTTGAGAAACGTGGGAGGCGCAACACGATAAGGACTTTGCCTTGGGTCTGAACGCGCCCACGGATCAACAACACCACAAAAATTCACACCAACGATGATAGAGTGTCGTTAGAGAAACGTGGGAGGCGCAACGCTATAAGGAACTTTGCCTTGGGTTTGAACGCGCCCACGGATCAACAACACCACAAAAATTCACACCAACGATGATAGAGTGTCGTTAGAGAAACGTGGGAGGCGCAACACTATAAGGACTTTGCCTTGGGTTTGAACGCGCCCACGGATCAACAACACCACAAAAATTCACACCAACGATGATAGAATGTCGTTAGAGAAACGTTGGAGGCGCAACGCTATAAGGAACTTTGCCTTGGGTTTGAACGCGCCCACGGATCAACAACACCACAAAAATTCACACCAACGATGTTAGAGTGTCGTTAGAGAAACGTGGGAGGCGCAACACTATAAGGACTTTGCCTTGGGTTTGAACGCAAAGTAATTCCCGCGCGTAAAGTGTTCTCGGATAGAACCCTTTAGCTCTGTTCAGAGGCTTGTTCACAACTCAAAATTAAAAGTAACGTTATTCTTAAAATCACCTATGTTTGACCCTCCCGTGTTTACACATTGCTTTGAAAGTGTTCTTGTACACAACACAATAACACTTGTTTGTTATTATAATTTTGGTTGTCGGCGACAAATCGACACCTGCTGTTGCGCTGCGAACTGCTGACACGGAAGAAAGTCATGTCGAGGCCAAATATACCAGTTGTGAACAAGCCTCTGAACAGAGCTAAAGGGTTCTATCCGAGAACACTTTACGCGCGGGAATTACTTTAAAATCGCTTTTGAGATTAATTAAGTAAAAATTATTAATAAGAGAGAAATAGAATATTGTGATTAGAAAATAAAGGTATGTTGAAGTGGAGTCGCGAGTGTTCTCATTTACTTAAGCCAAGCAAATCAAGTAAGTATTATTTCTAACCCCTTTTAGCGTTCTCTGTTTCAGTGGTGTTTGATTACCCCATCGTTCCGAAGTTAGGTTTCGGCAACCCGGAACGAGAGCAACCACGGTCCTCTAGTTAAACATCCAGGAGCTAGTGCGCGAGCTTGGCCAACGCCAAGCAGGGTAGTTCACTGGAAGAGGCCGTTTAGGAGAATGCTGAAACAGCGTCTTAATAAAATCGATTCAATGTCTGTCTGCCACACGCATTTTTCTCCAAAATGCCTTAACCGATCCGAACGAAATTTGGTGGACAGATGGGAAATATGAAATCCCAACCATATAAAGTGCGAAATCCCAAAAGAATTAGGGTGGCGCGCTTAGATGAAATCTAGGCCTAAAAGCTGTCTGGCGTCCTGACCTACGCCATCGCTCCATCTTAGGCAGGGTCTGCCTCGTCTTCTTTTTCTACCATAGATGTTGCACTTATAGATATTCCGGGTGGAATCATCCTCATCCATACGGATTAAGTGACCCGCCCACCGTGACCAATTGAGCCGGATTTTATCCGCAACCGGACGGTCATGGTATCGCTCATAGATTTCATTATTGTGTAGGCTACGGAATCTCCATCCTCATGTAGGGCGCCAAAAATTCTTCGGAGGATTCTTCTCTCGAATGCGGCCAAGAGTTCGCAATTTTTCTTGCTAAGAACCCAAGTTTCCGAGGAATACATGAGAACTGGCAAGATTATAGTCTTGTACAGTAAGAGCTTTGACCCTATGGTGAGACGTTTCGAGCGGAATAGTCCTTGTAAGTTGAAATAGACTCTGTTGGCTGACAACAACCGTGCGCGGATTTCATCATCGTAGCTGTTATCGGTTGTGATTTTCCCTAGATAGGAGAAATTGTCAACGGTCTCCAAGTTGTATTCTCCTATCTTTATTCATCCTGTTTGACCAGTGCGGTTTGATGTTGTTGGTTGGTTCGTCTTGCTGACGAGGGCGCATGATGGGGCATCCCCTCATCGTAGACCGTTCTTGATATCGAATGGTCTTGAGAGTGATCCTGCTGCTTTTATCTGGCCTCGCACATTGGTCACGGTCAGCCTAGTCAGTGTTATTAATTTCTTCGGGATACCGAATTCTCTCATGGCCGTGTACAGTTTTATCCTGGCTATGCTATCATAGGTGGCTTTAAAGTCGATGAACAGATGGTGCAACTGTTGTCCATATTCCAACATTTTTCCCATCGCGTGCCGCAGAGACAAAATCAGATCTGTTGCTGATTTGCCTGGAGTGAAGCCTCTTTGGTATGGGCCAATAATGTTCTGGGCGTATGGGGCTATCCGGCTTAGCAAGATAGCGGAAAATATCTTATAGATGGTACTCAGCAACGTGATACCTCTATAATTGCTGCACTGTGTGATATATCCCTTTTTATGTATGAGACAGATAATGCCTCTTTGCCAATCGTCAGGCATTGATTCACTGTCTTATACCTTAAGCACAAGTTGATGAACCACTTGATGTAACTGGTCGCCTCCATGTTTAACCAATTTGGCTGTAATTCCATCGGCTCCTGGCGGCTTATGATTTTTTAGCCGATGAATTGCACGGACTGTTTCTCCTAAACTTGGTGATGGCACTATTTGTCCGTCGTCTTCAGTTGGCGGTTGTTCAATAGCTCATCAAAGTACTCAGCCCATCGCTCTAATATGCTCTAATATCGGAAATCAGATTTCCCTCTTTGACTCGGCAGGATGAACATCGAGGTGTATAAGGCTTCATCCTGCTGACTTGTTGGTAAAACTTCCGCGCCTGGTGCGGTTGCTCCCTGTACTTTTCTAGTTCACAGACTTATTGGTTCTCCCAGGCTTCCTTGTTCTGTCTGTGAAGTCGCTTCTGCGCTCGACGGAGTTCGTGATAATTCTCTGCGCGTGCCCGCGTTCTTTGAGAATGCAACATTACTCGGTATGCGGCATTCTTCCGTTCCGTTGCTACCTTACATTCATCGTCAAACCAGCCGTTCCGACTCCTTTTGCGGCTGTGGCCAAGTATATTTGTGGCCGTATCCATGATAACGTTCTTCAGGTGGTTTTGAAGATCATTAGTTGATGCTTCATCTCCAGGTCCTCTGTTGACTGCGGTTATTGCGGCATCCATTTCCCTCTTATAGGTGTCGCGGAGGGTTGTGTTGTGGATGGCTTCAGTGTTCACTCTCACCTGATTGTCAGAGGGGATTCTAGGTGGTATTGTTATTCGAGCTCGGAGCACCATGCCAACGAGATAGTGATCCGAGTCTATATTGGCCCCCTTATATGTTCTGACAT
This sequence comes from Hermetia illucens, assembly GCF_905115235.1. Lineage (NCBI taxonomy): Eukaryota > Metazoa > Arthropoda > Insecta > Diptera > Stratiomyidae > Hermetia > Hermetia illucens. Next base: position 84,753,425 of record NC_051850.1, on the reverse strand, counting down.
TCATCAAGGCTAAGAGGTGGCGGCGTTCGATCAACACGTGGTCAATTTGGTTGAAAGTGGCCCCGTCTGGAGAGGCCCACGTATGTTTGTGGACCGCTTTCCGCGCAAACCAGATACTTCCAACAACCATTTCGTGTGACCCTGCTAATTGAATAGTCCGCAGTCCGTTATCATTTGTTTTTTCGTGTAAGCTATGGGAGCCAACGTATCGCCTGAATACGGGCTCCTTCCCTACTTGGCTGTTAAAATCCCCAAGTATGATTTTGATATCATATCTGGGACAGGCTTCGAGAGTTCTTTCTACTGCCTCGTAGAAGGTATCCTTCTTCGACTCTGCAGTCTCCTCTGTAGGGGCGTGAACGTTTATGAGGCTTATATTTCTAAACTTGCCTCGCAAGCGCAGAGTGCATAGCCGTTCGTTTATGCTTTCAAAGCCGATAACAGCAGGTTTCATTTTTTGGCTGACTAAGAAACCTACTCCGAGCACAAGGTTTACTGGATGACCGCTATAATATATGGTGTAGTGGCTCTTCTCCAGGAAACCGGTCCCTGTCCATCGCATCTCTTGCAACGCTGTTACATCAGCCCTATATTGGGACAGGGTATCGACTAGCTGCTCATCAGCTTCATCTCTGTACAGGGAGCGCATGTTCCATGAGAAAATGCGCAAATCGTTGTTCCTTTTTTGTTGCCGGGTCCGTCGTTTTAAAATCCGTCCTATCCGAGGCTCCTGTTGTGGCTTCGTAACAAGTTGTTTTCCGTGTAGGGTTGTCAGCCCTACCCACAGTTTTTCCTCGAGGAAAATTCTCTCGTCTAACCTGGGCGTTTAAACACAACGCCTAACACAATGTTTATGCCGTTAGAAGGCAGTGCGTCGTAAACTCGTTCCAGAGCAATATGGAACTCGTCCTTGACCACGTCTTCTTTTCCTTCCGTTAGTGTCAGGCAGTTCACCAGCCATACGTTAAAAAATTTTTGATACGGGTTGAATACAGTCGTTCATTGAACCCGTTCACTGAATCCATTTGGTCTGAGATTGTTATCCTCGATGCACGCAAAGGGTTTTTGTCAGGTGTGCTTTCCGGTCCCTTGCTGGTAGATGAAAATATAGCGTCTAACACTCGGTAAGACCGTCCATTCGCGTTATCCAGAAGGCACCGCAGGGAGGTAACCGTTCGGTTTTGCTTGCCCTTTGCGACACGTGGGAGCACTCAAATACCTCTCTAGTTGTCCCACTTAAGATGAGATGTGAGAGGCACCTGGGCAGGTCAGGGGTGGAGGCAGGAACCAGGAAACCCGCCATTAGTTATGCTAGTATGGCCAAGGGCACTTGACTGGCATTCTGCCAAAAATGTTTCCCGAGCAAATACTCACTCGTCAGGAGCAGGAAACCATAGAAGACTTTGTCTTCAGGCAGATGTCCAAGGGATGGACTGCGAAAATTGTGTTCACCAGCATATGCTTTCGACCAGGTCATATACTGGTGGACTGCGCAACGGGAAACACTGTAGAGTGGCTTAGGACCATAGGAGCACATAGAGATGGGAAATCTCATGGGTCTCCTAATCGCTCAGAATGAGGATTTTCATACGCGATTATGGAGAGTCTTCAGAAGTAAGGTGCAGGGAAAGGGTAAACTCCTCTCGGTCGGGGTAGTTGGCTGATCCCTGGAGGCAATCAAACGTCGGAGCTGCCATATCAACTATCTATTTGGCAACAGACACGTGCATGCGCACAAGGGAAAACCGAGGAAAAACACCTCGGAGAAGACACCGGTTGAAATGCATACCGAGGCCCCCGAAGAAGTCTCGAAAGCCATACAGGCAAAAAGGACGGGAACAACCAGGGAAGTAGACCTGCTGCCCAGTGAAGAGCAGACACCGGACGACCTAGACATATAAATTCTAGGAATCAGAGTGGACAGCGACGTGCACGAAAGCGTCATATCGGAAGAACAGGGCGATACTCTGACTGTGGAGGAGAGCTCGAAACAATAACTGAGCCAATGGCCAGCACTAAGATAGCCCAGATAAACCTCCACCATGCGAAAGCTGCATCTGCAGTGATTGCAAGGGCAAATTCCAAGGAGACCATTGGAATAGTGCTGGCTCAGGGGCCCTGGGTGTACAGGGGAAAGATTCGTGGCCTGCAAGGAGGAAGCATAATTTGGGACCCCTCTTGTGAAAAACCAAGAGCTTGCATAATTCTTAAACCTAATTTAAGATATATACGTATTTCAGAGTTCCTCACTGGAGACATTGTGGCTATCTAAGTCTCATTGGAAGCCGTGAGAAGCACTCGAGAGGCAATCGTGGCATCGGGATATTTTCCAGAAGACGACATCCGGGTTCCATCGGAACAAGTCGCTAAACTGGTGAAGTACTGTAAGAAGAGGGCGTTACCACTTCTCCTCGGCTATTCTGGAAAAGCAGCGACACCAATTGAAGCATTGAATTTATTCTTAACAATAAGTTAGAAATATATAACTTAAAGACGTCTTACGGTAATGCAAAAGAAGACTTTACGTGGGACTAGTGGCGTCACATGTTTTGATCATATCCGAAATAAGGATATCCGAGATCGTTATGAGGTTGCATCGATTGTGGAAAAGTTGCGTGAGAGGCGTCTTCAATGGTATGGTCATGCGATTCGTGCTAACGAGAATTCACTTGCCAAGATTGATCTGAACATCGAAGTCGATGGTAAACGACCAAAAGGCCGGCCGAAACAACGGTGGTTTGATACGCTGGATGAGAATTTAAAAGCGTGAAGATTGCACCCAGATCAGGCATTCGATAGGGCCAAATGGCGAAACCGACCACAACGAGCTGATCCTGCTTCTGAACGGGAAAAAGGCTGTAGAAAAAGAAGAATATGTAACTTAGAGAAAACTCCAACATTAGTGATCAGTACTAGACAGGAGTTACTAGACATAACTCTAGGAAATACTCTAATGAACGGGCTGGCTGGGAATTGGAGGGTATCGGATGATCCCTCTACGTCTGATCACAGAATAATCAGATTCGATATTGAGGGTAACTCCGAAATAAAAAGAATAATAAGTAATCCTAGGAGACGGAATGGGAATCGTATGCAACGTACTTGAACAACAACATGACATCAAGGGCGAACTGGAACTAGAAACAGTGGTGGAAAACTTGAACACCGTCATCATTAAGCTCTCCGGCTAAGACAGGTAAGTTATCAGGGGATGTGACATGGTGGAACTTGGCCAGAACGAGAACAGAGGTACGAAAACTCTTCAACCGAGCAAAACGAACCCGGGGCTGACAGAGGTACAAAAATTCACTGATTGTGTATAGCTACGCTATCAGGGAAGCAAAATGAAACCGCTTCAGGGAATTCTGTGAAGGGATCGAACAGATCACAGAAGCAACCAAGTTTTACAAGGCTGTAGCCAAGGACGGGGCAATATCATCTGTTTGTTTGAAGAAGGAAGATGGGATATTTACGAGAATAAGGAGGATAGGGTGCGCCTGCTTCTCAGAACTCATTTCCTGGAGTCCTAGCCCACGGCATAAGGCGACAACATTCTGTCTGACACTCCAACAACGAAGAAAAGAGAACTGGTAACTAGCAAAAGAGGTATGCTCAGAAGCTAGAGTAACGTGAGCAGTGGGGACTTTTACATCACTGAAATAACCCAGTGTAAATGGCATTTTCGCAGCACTAATTGAGAGCGGAATCATCTTAGAGTCTCTTTTGAGGGTGGTAAGGGGGAGCATAGCACTGGAATATATACCAAGGGCATGGAGTCGGACAAAAGTGGTCTTTATTCCAAAAGCGGATAAAAAGGATCCTTTTCAGCCTGAATCTTTCAGACCAATTTGCCTAACATCGTTCGTACTCAAAACTGTGGAGAAGGTCATAGACAACTATATTAGAACTAACGTTCTAAAATGTAATCCCCTACATCAGTGTCAACGCGTTTACTGATTCATAGTGGGAATTCTCACTGGTCACTACCGGCTAAACTATCACCTAGGGAAGCTAGGGATATCTACAGGTTTTGTGCGATGTGATGAAACCTCTATACATGACCTGGGACAGTGTTGGGCACTTGCACAAAGTAGCTCGAGGCATCTGGGAGAGCACTTAATACCACATGCAAAGTTGAAAGAGGGAATATACTAAATTTCCTGACGGTTATAGGCTCGCTTGAGATACTATGGTTAATAGGCTATAACACACTATAACCAGCAAAAGGGGCGCAATAGTTCTTTAAGGCTGTGATGCGACTTTACTTTAACAGAATAATAATAACTAACTCCGTCGTAGCCGGTCTCAACCCCGGTTGTGAAAGGAGGAGGTATGGATAGCTTCTGTCTAAATGGATGTGCGCAACCGCAGCGTCTCAGAGGGTAGGTGAGGAAAGTGCAGGAACTTTTGCAGATTACTCAGGTATAATATGTAAATCCACTTAATGCGAAGAAGGAGAAACTTGAGATCCAGTATGGATAACCGGCGGGAGTCGTATGACTTGGTGACTGGATCGATATAATAGACAGCATGGAGCCGAAACCGCTACTCATGGGGCGGTTCGACGTCTAGGCGTCACGGCGGCGCCTGCGCCTGCTGCACGACCTGCTGTGGCGACCACTTCAGCAGGTTCGCGTAGGCAGCGGATGAAGTGGACTGAAGAAATGAACCTCTTTATCATTCGCTCCTACTACGAAATAACGGGGGGCGGGTACAACATCTTACCGCCCCTTGTTGCACCAGAGATTTGCCGAGCGTTTCCCACAATTCACGCGCGTGACTGTTCAGCGAGTCGCAGACCAGTACCCCTTTATAACTCTCGGCGGCAAACCCCGGCGAGTCCTCTTTGGTTTTGTATGGCACTGAACCCCCAGTCATGACTGCTGAATGACGCTAGAGAGCATGATTTTGGAATCAAATATGGCGTATGCGAACTGACACACTTGATATACTTAAATGACATCAAGTTGTATGCAGGTACTGATAACCACCTTAGAAGTCTGTTGCGAATAGTAGACATATTCAGTCGTGATGTTCGGATGGAGTTTGGATTAGACAAGCGCCAAATCCAAGCCATCCGCGAAGGTAATCACGAGCGCATGCCGGACATGATATTGGTGACCTCCACACCGAAGCCATCACAGAGACAGACTTCTACAAGTACCTAGAATTTCTGCAAGGAACCCATGCTCGAGTTGGTGATCTGAAGGATGCTCTACTGTCCGTATTCCTGCGACGTGTAAAGCTGGTGCTGAAATCGCGTCTCCCGGGGAAGAACAAAATAAACGCAATGAATGCTTATACATTCGGGTCCAGCGGCGGGTACGGACTACTATGTCCAAATTCCGAATTCACCTGGCTCGCGACATCGGCACAAAAAGCAAGCGAGTCCTTTGCATGCGGCTATTTGTAAGGTGGAGTGTGCGCTGACTCCACTTAAATTGAAGGATCGATCTTTCAATCCTCTGAGTGGGGTGAAGTCGGACGGATCGATGCAGTCGAAGGCAATGCACGGTCAACATGTGAATTGCCTTTCGCAGCCATTTGTCGATTTGCATTTGCCGAACAGATGGCTGCGTGCAGAATGTGTGCTTCGACGATAGGGACGTTGAACGATCTCATTTCTGGCTGTACTGTTATGACACCGGTGAACCAGGCATAATGTTGTATGTAAGGTGATCCATCAAAACCTCGCATAGAAGCATGGGCTGATCACACGTCCGGTTGACCGGAATGAGCCGGAGGCATTACTTGATAATTCTGCTTATAACATATATTGGGATTGACAAGTTCTGACTGATCGCCATGTTCCCCATAATGAGCTTGGCGTACTATTAGTTGACAAGACGAATCGCTTCCCGTATATTATTGATGTTGCTATCTCCCTTAACAGTAACATCGAACAGAAATATGTGGAGAAGAAGGTGAAGTATGAGCCACTGGTTCGGGAAATCAAAGAAATTTGGCGTCTCAAGCCGGTGGTTGTAGTTCACATAATATTGTCAGCTATAGGTATTGTACCTAAATCCCGGCTTCCTTTGATGTCCTGAGACTTTCACAGATTCTGGTTCAAACCATGCGGAAGAGCACCCTTCTGCACACGTATTCGACGTTGCGGGGTTTTCTTGACGAATTCTCCCATTGACGTACCACCGATCACCACCACCAGCGCCCGTTTAGTTTTTAAGTAGGTAGGATCGTCCGAGCCTAAATGCTTGATATTTAGTGCTAGCATTCGATGAAATCAGGCATCTACGGTACACTGCAGGATAGCCTATGGGAAGCAATGTGGTTAGCATTGCGCTCGCCCGAGATTATAACCCTGATTTGACTCAGATACTCATTCACAGCTGAGTCGACGAATTATGCTTCCATTCAAGGCAATTTCTTAGTGGAGTGCGAAACCCAAGGTTCCTTTTGATTCGAGTTAGTTAAATCAATTTTGAAAGATTTGTAACTTGATTGAGCCGTTAAATCGATAATGCTGCACTGAATAAAAATCACTATATTATAATAAGAAGCAATAAATTGAAAAATTTCAGGTCACCTCTGCGTCCGTCAGATAATTTTCCCTCAGATACATGTATGGTAAAAAATTGCATCTTTATATTTCAGTGTTAGATACTTAACTTTTTATGCTTTCCATGAATTCGGCAATATAAATTGTTCGCAGAAAGCATTGATACCAGACAATCGTAATCAGCTTCGCCCACCACATAATTGTCCCGATTGGTTCGGTTTCTCCGGCAGGGTATACTTCAGCACAGAAAAATCTGCTCCCCATTTCAGCTTGATTGCTGTTTGTTTTCCATCCATCTTCCGCTATTTGCCCACCGCCGACTTTCCTGGTAGCGATTGATTTCGAATCTAGATTGGGTTTAGAAGTCTTTAAACTGGAAATGAAAACAAATAAAACAACTGTTTGAAGTTAAACATAATAATGTCAAATGGAAGCGGATATTGTCCATTGTATGGTGCTGGTATACACTGCAGTCGACATAAATTTTCTCCCCACAGAGAAACAGCGGAATGTATTGTCGTCAGTTCGGCGATAATGGAAGCTGAGCCAATGGTACAAGGAAAAGGACAAAAGTGGACCCGAAGGCAAGCTTGTAAAAGTGTTACGAGGACTTTCATCATTAGTGGACACGCATTTTACGGAGTAGCAGTCGTCCTCGTAGTGGTCTCGATGTTGTACCGAAAGTCCTTACGGAGGCATAAATTGGGAGGATGCTACAGGGTCATTGCAAGGAAAACATGCCTGAATGGCTTGTTCGGATGAGCGAGGTTCGATTGCCAGCAGAAGTGCTATCCGAGATAACCGTTAAAAGGACTAGTATTATTCCATTTGTGTGGATATGAGCATGTATCTCTGCATTTCTGTCAAGACATTATGTGCATATTTGTACATATACATTTACATTTGGAAAGTGTTACCTGCACATTTTATATACAATTTTGCCTCATTAAATATATTCATAGTGCTCTACGTATATGGCGCTTATAATATAACTACAATTTGAAGTAATCTCCTTTTTTCAATTCCACCTCAGAGCAATGAATCCTTTCTATTTCAGAATGAATACATACAAAGCAACTCTCATATTACAAAACTGACACACACAAGCTTCTTTATTTGGCAAAATAAAGAAGCTTGAGCCTTTAAGGCGTTATCTACAGTTGTGATAGTCGGAAAAATCGAAAAAAGGGAATGCGTATTCCTTAAGTACATCATGTCACCAAATTTCAGAACACTCCAAGCATTAGGGGGAGAAACAAGACTCATTTCAACGTCCTTTTTGGGAATTTTTTCTTTTTAGTGGTAACGATTCAATGCAATAGATTTGGAGTTATTCCACTATGCTAAATCCTACCTGATCTCTCTTGGTGACAGGTCCCGCGACAGGCCAACCAAAAAAATGCGACCCCGCTTGTGAGCGGTACAAAGGTTGAAGCAAAAGAAGAAGATTCAATGCAATGTGCTTTTGCACCCTGGAAAGCCAAATTGTAGGAGACGTGAATGCGTTGTCGGGTTGCTTCTGACGGCTATCTCAATGCGCACTTTCTTCACCTAGGAGCCGGTTTCTGACAGACTTCTAACTACAACATTCATTACAGGTTAAGGAGCATCACAGTTGTACAACGCTATTCACAACGGAGACTTCGGATGTAGTGGAGACGGATGTTTTCTATGAGCAATTAAACGCAGTGCAGGGAAACTTCCTGAAGGTGAGATTGTGATAATGAAGGGTGATCTGAATACCACAGTGGGATCTGGCAACACATTGTTCGCGCATGTGATGGGTAAACACGATCTTGGCGACCGTAGCGATAATGGCGAGAGGTTTGTGGATTTCCACAACCTGCATCGCCTCGTCATTGGTGTTCACTCTCTTGTTGGAGCAAAGAACCTGTATTAAGGTCAGTTGAATTCCAACTCATACACATACATACGAGTATACGACCACTTCGTAATCAGCAGAATATTTAAGAGTTTTCTATTGGATGTGCGTAACCATCGGCCTCGAAAGGCGTCGTTTTCTCGAACTCAGATGCCGTGCAAAATCCCGAGAAGTTCAGCGTAGTGTAGGCCGTGATGCTATTGCGCTGGTAAAGAAAGCATAAGATGCCGCAGACTGCAATGATTTCAGAACTGTATAACTAACCGTCAAAAGATTTGCATGTGGGCGCAAATCTTTTGATGATCTTGTGAAGGACCGATCAATTTCTCATCCACGATGATAAACAACTGAAGTCAATCAAGTAAAGCGATTTGCGTTTGCGCGGAACTACTTGAGAATCATAAGAGAATGCAGCGAAAAATATCTGATGGTATGAGGGTTTTACCGAATATGCCCAGCATTTGATTGAATTCACGCCACGAAAAATGAAGGCTATATATGAAGTGTTTACTAGTAATTTCGAAGGCTTTGGGTGAAAACCTTCTTTCCGTGGGTCCCTTTAGATGTTTATGTTGTTTTTGAGTTTAAAGGGGCTACTCATATACGTGAAAGGGTTGTGTAAATTTTTCTGAAAGTGTGGCAGGTTCTGAGGACCTATTCAACTGAAAAAATTGAAAATAGTCACCCAGACGCATATACTTAAAATCTAATACCTCATGCCATCATCTCCTCAAATAAAGTTAATAATGGAGTTTGCAAGAATTATCAAAGCTGAACAGGACATGTTTCAATCTTGTGGAGTTTAAGCAATTGCTGCTCCCAAAATTGGTTGGCCTGGAGTTTGGCACTTTACCTGCTCCGACTTTCCATAAACTCGTATAAAGAGAACGCAAAATAAAGAGGCTAGGATCGGAGGGGGCACAAATACGACCCTTGGGAACTATCATTGGACTGGTAACATCACACTATTTTTGGTGTTACATGGGCTTGAACCCCCCTTGAAACCAAGGCTGCTCAATGACGCCAGACAGTATGAGGCTTTGCAGTCAAACCGATTCATCATCATCACCATCAACAGCGCGACAACCGGTATCCGCTCTAGGCCTGCTTTAATATATAACTCTAGACACCTCGGTATTGCGCCAAAACAATTAGAAGGGATTAAAAGAAGTAAAGGAAAGGTATCATCATTCGATGGTTGCTTACGTTCGCTTGCTTGCTGCTATTATGTTTACTCAAAGGGGAATGGAGCATTGACCCCCCCAAAATCATAGACTATTCATGTGATCCGCTTGTCATCTAACATTGAGAAAATTTTCTTAATGTACAGACGACATAAGCTTTAATCAGTGCCACCAAAACTGCCTTTGCATCTGATGTGGATGAAGTTGCTAGACACGTCTAAAAAGCACGCAACAAAACCTCGAAAGTCCGACATCGTCTCATTCGGCGTAAGACAGACACTAAAAAACGTTATCACGTTATCGTTGTGCAACATACTCATCAGCCGCGCCACAGTCCCTGCATAGAACGCAGCTTTCCTTTTCATTCCAGGTGTACGCTTTATGGCCTGCTTGACTGCATTTACGGCGTGTTGCTCTTTGGTTAGGTCGCCGACAGGTTGCTTCCTCGCGTATTGCTTGGCAACTTCCACCACATCGAGTTTTTGGCTTCGGGAGTTCGCAGAGGTGATACCAATCCGGACATTGGTTACCTCCGGACATTCACGTTTGATGCCCTCTTTTACCTCGTTCTTTTCTGTGAGGTCTCGGATTTCTAGACAACACGTGGGTTCTAGGCTGGAAACCAAAGATTTTTCTCTCAGAAGTCTCTTAACTGCTTCACACAGCATAACTTTATTTATTGTGTTCGGGCCTAATTCCACTAGGACTCCACCATCCATCGTTTTACGCATGGAAGACACTTCTGGTTCATTATTTTCGGGTTTGATCTTGTAACAGATTTCAGTGAGGACTTCCGCAAAAGTATTGTCTTCTGCCGGCTTAATAAGCAGAGCTAGAGGTCTGGTCCTCCTTTGTCTCTCAGGTACTCTCCGTCCTTCTTGCCCGCCTTAATTTAGGCAGAGGTTTTTCTGATGGCACGACGTGTTGTTGTCTCTTGGTTCTCTTCGCCTTCTTCTTTTGAGCCCTGGAAAGGTCCTGAGTGAAGTCTCCTTCAGGTGTCCCTTCCTTTTTCCGTTCTTTTCCCAGTTCGCTCTGCAATGGCTGTTTGCGATCCGTTTGGTACTCGTAGTGTTCTTGTCGGGAGGCGCAGTTATTTCTGCTCCTCGGATTCTCTGTTACCCTCCATGTCCGCCTATAATATGAAATCCTGTCCAAGAGCTCCTTCAATTCCATTGGTCCGTCTTTCGCCCCTTTGCTGACGTTTTTCTGGAGGAACGTCGCACATCGCATGCGCATCACAACTGCCGCGCATTTCTTAATAAGCCTTTCTTTCATCTTCAGCCGGCGCTAGAATAGTCGGCAGCCCTGCCACTCGGGTTATATTCGAAACCATTTGGTTAGTTTCGGCAGTTTCCACTGTGGCTGTTTTAGTAATTATACCATTGGGTGGTATGGTCTGGGTTCCCGTTGCGGTTGCCGCATCACTTTGCGAGTCCTTCTCTCCGTCTGCGCGTACCGATGTCTCATTGGGTATTGTTGTTGCGTCCTTGGCAAGCAGCGCATTTCCGTGCTGCAAATAAACGAAGCCAACTCACTCTTCACTTCCACTATCTCCTCGTTTGATTTGTTTTTGTTGGCCATTTAAATTGTTTGCCAGCGCATTGTATGCAAGGGAGCGGGCGACAATAGTCAGGAATGGACATACCCTCGGGGACAAAGCCCCTACCCCAGTTCCCTGAGGTCTAACTAACGATTAGCTGATCCCGGAACTCACAGAAGGATCAACGCTCGCTCGGGGCAACGCAGTCGATTAATACCATTCAAGACACACTACCTGACCAGGTTCCGGAAGGGGCTCGCTCCTGATATACGCCACAACCACCACCTTCATAGAGCTAGGCTCACATCACCCCATCGACATGGACAAGTAGTTGCCGACAACTCCGGGGACTCCCAATGTGTTCCGGCGTGTATCGGTTATTAGCAGTTCGCGCTTTACCGCGAAACTTTCTCCAGGTTACTGCCTAGGACGCAGGTATACTACCAGCTAGGAGGTCAGAACTACTTGTTCGGGCACCTCAGCAACGCCACTCCCCGTATCGTAAGCGACCCGTTAAGGGGGTCATCCCGTGTGTCGGATCCGAGGAATCCAATTTTTTTTCTTGCATTAATTTTATCCACATATAGTATAGAATATATGGGCCAAGTGATTTTTTGATATTCAGAGTCGTTCGGAAATTATAGTGTTAAACACGTGATAAGTCACATGCCAAATTTATGTCAATCGCCGTAATAAAGCTCATATTTATCGGTCCAAATGACTTTCGAATGACTTCGCTAAAAGGACAAGAATTGAAGCCAAGGCTATGCATGTGTTTCTTGAAGAAACCTAAGGTTTTTGGAATAGGTATAGCAGCTTAATGGTCAGTAAAGATTTCATGTCTAAAAATCACATTCTACTTTTTAAATGCGTTTTTTTCGAAACTGTGTGTTAAAAATTTGCTGTCACCATAGCATGAAATCTATTCAACGAAGTTCTTTGAAATTTTCAGGACTTATTCAGAACATATTTCTACGGTCCGCAAACTAGGATAATTGTGATTCATTCAGTAGTTTTTCTTAATTCATTAAAGAAGCCTTGAAAAACACCAAAATTCACAAAAAAAAGTTTAACAAGGCGCCCAGAATTTAGCTTTCAATAGTTTTTAATAATCCTAGTTTGCAGACTGCATCCCCTCTAGCGTGGCAGCAGAAAAACAACAAACAAACAAGATTGGTATATAAATTGCTCTGTATTTCAATAACGAACTATGCAATCGGGACGGTAAAATTACTACGCATGCTCAAGATATTAATTAATATATGGTGACAAATTCGTATTTATATCTTTATTCAGTTCTTTTCAAAAAATTGTGTGAAGTGAAAAAACGGCCTTCACTCTAGATGATCCCCTCAAGGATCGTTGACGAGCCCTGAGGGAACTCGAGGGATAGTATAGCGGATAGTATTTGTCACTAGTAAGCACCACTCTTGCAATGTTCCAGTTCATTTGCAACATTTCCTCAGCCAACGGATTGCAGAAACCGCAAATTTTCTCTTACCCAAATCAGTCACCTGTTCTCTCGTATGTGGTGCTTCTGAGTGAGTTTATATTGACTTACTGTGAAAGTAACATGCGCTTTTTTAAGAGAGTTCAGCTTCGCCAAGCATCCCGCGTAACCGCCGCCCACAGCTATGAATTCTCTCTTTCGCCTCCTAGTTCGTCATAATAGCTTCTAAAGGAGTTTCGTTTCGAACTTCTTACAAGTTTATTGAATTCGTGTTGTGAATTCCTGAAGTTCCACCATTGTTCATCCTTCATGCGCTTATAAAACTGATTCAGAATCCGCCTTTTCATGGGTTATTTTAATGTGTGTGCTGCGCTGCTTCAAAACTGCAGTGTCTCCAATAACTTCAAACGCCTCTCCAGAAATTAGCTGCCTGATGCAGATTCAGGATCGGTTCTGAAAGGGTTAGATGTTACCCCTCTTTTGTTTGCAACTGTTCTTATACCAGCAAGGTTCTGCTTCAGAACTTCCAGGATGAATTCCTAATGTGCGCTATTGTGAGTCAATTTCCAATTCTTTTATTTTTGACTATCACTCAGTTCTGGCACACAATATTCAGTTTCAGTACGTGGTTTAGATATGTACATTCTTGACCTTGAGCTATCCATAAAAAGGGACTCGAAATTTTCATTTCGTTGAATAGTAGGTCACCTAGTCTAGATAGAATTCGCTACTCTTTGTGGTCAAAGACCTTGTCCAGGCGCCCAATTCATCTAACGTATCAAACCACCGCTCTTACGGTAAGCCTTTGGGCCGTTTTCTTTCAACTTCGATACTCAGACCTATGTTAGCAAGTGAGTTCTTGCCAGTGCAATTTACTCGACTATGCCATCGAAAAAACTTCTCTCACAGTTTTACCAGGATGAGTACAATTCCGCTATAACGGATATCCTCATTTTGTGGCGTGTTACGCTACATCTTCATCTTCGTTACCATTAAGCGCCATTCATTGTCTCTGAAAGTCGACCAGCACTCAAAACAATAGAGTGCAAAACGTGAAACGACATTGCAGTAGATTTTCGATTCGAGAAGCTCGTTGCTATGCTACGTCGATCACAAAGAACGGCACTTCAGTCAATTTTCGTAAGATTGCTATTACGGACAATGATATGTTTCATTCCACTTTTGGGCAAGTTGAGACGCTAGAAAAATATCATCTGCCTAGAGAAGTGAAAGAATAGAGGAAGGCTAGACGTTGAACATCCCACATAACAGTACCCATTGAGGAAAACAAAGAAGAGTGACAATACTGCGGTTCCAAAGCTGCGATGCTATCAGGATGTTTCAGATTCTTTGGCGTTGATAGGACAAATTTCTGCAAAAATCGGAGGTACGTGCGGAAGTAGCGGATAAGCGGATTCCCCTGTTGACATCGGCTCGAGGGAGGGAGCACTTTCCTTTCCATTAAATATTTCCTCAAATCGTTGATTGAATTCTTCATCTTGACGTCTCAACCATTCCTCATGTCTTCTTCTAGATTCTTCCCGTTGCTTTCTAGATTCTTCTATAAATTTGGCCAAATTTTGCTTTCGTCTTGTTGCTTGCTAGATGGATTAGCGCTGCCATTTCCTTGTTCTTTACCATGCACTTTCCAGCTGCTTCCTCATGACCCTCAACAGACAGTGCAGGCTCACCCTGGAATTCACATTTGTCCACATCAACACCTCGCGACCCCAAAGTTTCGTGAAGTCCCCTCTGTTACTTCGCTTTAGTTCCCGTCGTAGGAAACTCTAAGGCTAAAAGCTCCCTTTTCAGCTGCTCCACTTTCAAGCCCTCGAATTTAACCATCCTGACTTACGCAATCCCACCGCTGTCACCAATTGTTACGTTCCTCGCTAGTCGCACTCTTCACTGGATTGTGTAGCACTAAACAAAAACGCGTTCTATAACTTTAATACAAGCGTTTATTAAACACTAAATTATACAAACGTACTACACAATTAATTATAGAAAACTTCCTTCAGCCGATACATTCTAGGCGTATTCATAACCGACGCAATCTGTTCTAACACTAGAACTAGACTGACTTTGTGTCAGATTTCCGGCCCTTTTCTACCTCGCGTAACATTCCTGAAAGGCATGTAAACACTTTACTTGAAAACTACTTTGCGACAAGATCTTCCTACCGACATTAGAGTCATCTATTAACAATTATGGTAACTAAATATTCGCCCTACTGTTATATAATTTTGGCGTCTTGGCTAATTGTCATAACTACGATTTACATTGACGTCACAAATAATTTTGCAAAGTAATTTTCATCACAATATAGTGCTATCGTAACATACCTGGTTTTTGTAGGCCCTGTTCTGGCGAAGGGCAACAGACTAGCACGTTCCAAGCGAAAAGAACGCCAAGTTGATCTACAAAAGCGAAAACATTCGTGGAGGTGTATTTATGCCAGCCTGATAACGCTAGCATCTTTACTCCCCATATAATGCCAATGTATTGGCACATCCTTATGTGTCTCCTTCCAAGCCTAGGGGATACGCTTTCCTCACAAAAAGACCCAACTACTAGTGGCATTTTGAACTGGCCAGAATTCATTCGAATTGTCGCCGAGCCGGACAAATGGCTCGAAAGGTGGTGATAATGGGTAAAAAACATGCCTATAAGCGAGCCTGCAAAAATCTCAAGCTGGCTATCCAGCGGTGCTAGAGGGAATGTTTTAGAAAGTTCTGTTCAGAGGCTGACGTAGACCTCTGCAGAGTGTTTTTAGCGTGATGATGGGACGATTCTGAGACCGTTAGCCTCGGCAGATCATATGTCCCAGCCTCGGGTTGAAAACCATTCAAAGGTTACTCTCTAGGAAGACAGAAGCTCCGACAACTTCCAGCAACCTCTGAATACCGCGGCAATTCGCACAGTTTCCAGGGGCGAACCTCTAGAAATTTACGATAGAGTAGGAAACAGTAAAGTCCCGGTCCTGGACGCACACCGTCTAAGGCTCTTAAACTCATCATTTTCCAGGGGTGGGCTCACTGTTGTGGAACATGTTGTAGAATGATGTATTTAAACTTTCAGTTCCCTTGGAGGCCACAGTATTGGAGGACGCCGATGACATAACACTGAATGTGGTTGCAAAGCATCTCGAAGGGGCTAAGTGGCACTTATATTAAACACTCAGTACCGTTAAGACTTGGTTAGAAAGGAGAATTGGGATGTGATCAACTCTATAATTGCTTGGCAAATCCACGAAAAGCGAAAGAGATTAGGAAGGGGCGGTTGCGAACTATGCATCTAGAAGAAAGAAGATCAAACAAAATTAAGTTAACTTTGTCCTGCCATGTGGTGGTGGTTTCACGAGGCAGGGAGGAGTGGAGTTGATTTTGGTGGTTAAAAATCCCACATACTATCGTATTCAAGCCATTGTCTTTTGAAGATGTCCCCCTTCTCTCCCAAAAAAAGGAAACGAAGAGGCAGACGTTGAATCGATTTCAATATAACTTTATGTTACACAAAAGGCATAAAGAAACTGGGTGAAAACATCCACTTGTGTTAAACGAAAATATAATAATAATAATCGTTGGCGCAAAAATCCATATAGGATCAGGACCTTGAAATGTGTTAGAGCACTTCATTCAAGACCGCCCCGATACACTACAGTAGTACACTGTAGGAGGCAATTTGGTCAGCATTGCGCTCGCCCGAGATTATTACCCTGATTTGACTCAGTTACTCATTCTCAGCTAAGTCGACTGGTATCCGACGTCATATCACGATACAAATTCCACTGTCACAGTGAGATTTGAATCACGACCTTCCGTACGACAGCCTTGTGCTCTAACCACTCAGCTATCCGGATACTCGGGACACACTTAAAATACTGGATAAAAATATGAAGGTTTGCACAAAATCGTTGTACCTAGGTTAAAAATAAAATAAATAAACTAATTTTTTTCTAAATTTTATTTTTTTTAATATTTTGAATATACTACAGGGAACATTGTGGGAACAGACCAAAAAATATTTTGAAATTAAGCCATTTTAAATTAGGTTCACTGAAAGTAATTATGGTATATTTTCATTGTCCCAACCGCTCCATCTTTCAAAGTCCGTGACTACAGCTGCTTTTCTCTCTTGCAAATGTCGGACATGCTCTGATAAATGCGTAATATGCCGAAAAGTTAAGCAAATATCAACATTTTCCTTTAGAGAGTCGACTAGGTCATAAGTACACTATTTACCACCATCTCAACAGAAGTCAATTCTACAATCTACAATACGAGCCAGACAGACTCGTGTATCAATGTAATGCCCATCAACGTTGAGCGAGACATTCATCAATGGCACTTATGTCCGTTGTTCCAGAGTTGCCTTAGGGTTATAAATACTCCCTTCACGTTTATTTAAAGTCCTGTAGTTTGTACGTAGCCACGCACAATTACAATGCATTATTAAACGATCACCCAGCCTCGTTTGTGTGTATCACCACATCACAATCCCACGGAATCTTCACGCAGTCCTCTGGTTTTCTTCGCAGGGAAGTAAGACCTACCCCATCAGAAGTCATATTCTCCCATTTCGTTGAATAATTTAAGAGAAAACTTAACGAAACCTCTTCTGGCGCTCTCTGTATCGCACCGTGTTGGATTAATGTGGGCACATGCTCAGTGCAAATCAACAAATCAACCCCTTTTGGGTTTGGCATTCATTTCCTGTAGTCAGTCTTTGGTTCGAATTACAACAGGACACTACTTAGCTTTAGCCCAGAATTTTTTACGCCCACACTCTCGTACATTGGGCGTGTACATCCGCAGTAAACAAGAAGTTTAACAAGAAACGGAAGCCCCAATTAATAACTAATTGCATAAAGTTTGACTTAGTGCAATAGTTAACGCAGTTATAGACGCTCTCAGCAGCAGAAGTGGGAACTCCCTTTCATCGGTGAAGTACTAACAACAGTCCAAACAGTTACATATCTGCAAATCGACTTCATTGGGCCCATTTGTTGGCAGGAAAAGAAAGGAGTTCTAGAAAATCGCCCTTGATTTAATTTACCTATTTTCCGACGCCGAACAAGCGACTAGGAATATGTCTAACTCTTTGAGGCGGAAGATGTACTTGTGGAATCAGCACCTACAGACATGCATATATGTCTCAGCAGATAAAACCAAATCTAATTTGTATGCTCAGGGACTTTCGCAGAGTGTATTCAATTTTCCAAGGATTATTGTGCAGCGAATCATGTTAATTCCATTCATATACACGTTCATATGAAGGTCTGAATATAAATGTGTGTACAGACGAAACGGGAGCAGTGCGAATATATTTTTCAAGGATTACTGTGACAGACTCTGGCTTGCCGACTGAGCGTTTCTTCCGCCTAAATTGTAATCCTCTCCTTTGATCTAGAAATGAGTTCTATCCGTATGCTTTGCGCTGCCTATGCCAAATAAATGTTAGCATTAATGTTGTGAAAATTCTCAGGAAACCTTCCAGCAAACAAATTTACGAAACACATTTTTAAATGACATGTAGACATAATTCAATAGAATTAGGAATTCTGTGCCAACCATCTTCCACCCAACGCCACCGTCTCAACTCCCGTAATGCTAAGGTGGTGTCATAAGTAAGGGTCTAAACAGTTTAGACAAAATTAACAGTTCGATCTCCGGAAAATAAAATTAAATTAAAATATGGGAAGGTCAAGGCAGTAAATCAGAAATTTGAAAAGTTTTTAACATCGTGCCACCTATAAGTCTCTTATTGTCCTGTTGCTAATTTAGTTTTTTACGATATTTAATGCAGTTTTGCATATTGTCTCCATGAAATATCCTTTCGACTTCAATAGTCCTTCAATCGGCTGAACAATTCGTTTACACTAAAGAGACTGAATGCCGCTAAGCAGCTAGCCGATATCCTGCCCTAATATAAGGCTGATGTAACAGCGTTGCAAGAGATGCGATGGACAGGGACCTGTTTTCTGAAGAAAAGCCGCTATACTATATATTATAGTGGCCATTCACTAAGCGACGTGCTCGGAATAGGTTTCTACGTCAGCCAAAACATTAAATCTGGTGTTATCGGCTTTGAAAATATAAGCGAAAGGCTATGCACTCTCGCAAATTTAGAAATATAAGCCTCATTAACGTTCACGCCCCTACAGAGCGAACCCTAGAAGCCTGTCCCAAGTATGATATCAAAATCACACTTGGAGATTTCAACAGCCAAGTTGGGATGGAGCCCGTATTCAAGCGATACGCCGCTTCAGCTCCCACAGTTTACATAGGAATACCAATGATAATGAACTGTGGATTATTCAGTTAGCAGTTTAACTATGTCGGCTGCTACAAGTTTTAAGGCCAGCACGTCCACTTCGAAAGACACAAAAATCGAATTTTATTAATTATTAAATTTTTATTTTGCACTCCATATTACTTAAACCACTACACATTCAATGAATATTTAGCTATAATAATAATAATAACAGTATTAATTTGACTTTTTTATTTAACACGCAAAAGTGCTGTCCGCACACGCCGGTGGTCGAGACAGGAGGGACCGGCTTATTTCCATGTGGTCTTTTCCTGTCCCAACCAACGGCACTTTATCACCGCTAGTCCTCCACTCCCGTGGCGAGTTCTAAAACGAGTGGAGAGTTCCGCGCCATCTACTTGTCCGCATTCGCAACATTCGAAATAAATTTCGAATGCTGCGGATCCCGTCGCGCCACATCACTCCGCCCCCAGATGAAACCTAGGGGTTTCGGCGACGGATCTCGGAACTCCGCTCACCGTTAATCCACAAAGCGGACACGACGCTGCCTCGGGGCGCACACGGGTTTCAGTCTGGACAAAGATACCGCTTATTTGAGTCCACCGATCTCGAGCTGGAAGAAATGTTCTCCTCGCTCGAGAACGCGGTACGGCCCCTCATATGGAGGTTACAGCGGCTTCGGGACGGCATCCGTCCTGACCAGAACGTACGTGTAAGTGTCCAGTTCCTTGGGCGAACAGGCAGGTGTGGACGAGTGTCGAGTGGGTGGTGGCGCTTTGATGCGTCGGAGATTGTGCCTCAGCAGATGCACCAACCCCGACTCTGTCAGACCCGATCTCTTGTCGAATACCGGATCGCTTGGGAGTCTTGGGTTCTCCCCGTATACTAGCTCCGCGGGGCTGGCAGCAAATTCCTCTCGGCGGGTTGTACGTAGGCCGAGTAGGACGAGAGGTAAGACTTGAGTCTTGCACGAAATGTTTATCGGAAGTACCTGGTTTTCGCGGAAAGCGGGCCAATGTAGACTCGGACCACTATCTCGTTGGCATAGTGCCCCGAGTTCGAATTACGACACCACCTACAATCCCTCTGACAATCAGGTGAGAATGAATACTAAAAACATTCACAATACAGCCCTCCGTAACACCTATAAGAGGGAAATGGATGCAATAACCACGGCTAACAGATGTCCTGGAGATGAAGCATCAACAAATGATCTTCACAAGCACTTGAAGAACGTTATCATTGATTGTTGAACGTTGTCATTGCTGATAGTTTGACGATAAATGTAAGCTAGCAACGGAACGGAAGAGTTCCGCACACCGAGTAATACTGCATTCTCGAATATTGCGGGCACGTGCAGAGACTTACCACGAACTCCGTCGAACGGAGAAGCGACTTCACAGGCGGAAAAAGGAAGCCTGAAAGAACCAACAATCCTGTGAACTCGAAAAGTACAGGGAGCAACCGCACTAGGCGCGCAAGTTTTACAAACAAGCCAGCAGGATGAAGCCTTACACACCTCGATGTTCATTCTGCCGAGATAAAGAGGGAAATCTGATTTGCGGCAGAATAGGCATATTAGAGCGATGGGTTGAGTATTTTCATGAACTGCTCAACAACCAAAATATCAGCGAGTTTGAGGTCCCGCCAACTGAAGACAGCGGGCAAATACAGCCAACAGCCGTGCAATTCATCGACTTAAAAATCATAAGTCGCCAGGAGCCGATGGAATTACAGCCGATTAAGTTAAATATGGAGGCAATCAATTACACCAAGTGGTTCATCAACTGATGCTCAAAGTATGGGACAGCGAATCAATGCCTGACGACTGGCAAAGAGGCATTATCTGTCCCATACAGAAAAACGGAGATATCACACAGTGCATAGAGGTATCATGTGGCTGAGCAACATCTATAAGATATTTTCCGCTATCTTGCTAAGCCGGATAGCCCCATATGCCCAGAACATTATTGGCCCATACCAAAGAGGCTTCACTCCAGGCAAATCAGCAACAGATCAGATTTTCTCTGCGCGGCAAGCGATGGAAAACTTTTGTAATATGGACACCAGTTGCACCATCTATTCATCGACTTTAAAGCCGAGACCAGATAACAGCAGCAGGATCACTCTCGAGACCATTCAACATCAACAACGGTCTAAGATGCCCTATCATGCGTCCTATTTAAGCTAGCGCTGGAAAAAGTGATTCGCGATGCAGATGCAAATGCGAGAAACACCATCCCCTCGAAGTCCACCCAACTACTGGTCTACGCTGACGATATCGAAATCATCGGAAGAATAGCCCGAGATGTACACTCTACCTTCATCCAGATCTTGGGCTGCACATTAATGAAGTCAAGACGAAATACGCGGTGGCAATGTCAGCGACAAAATCGAAACCGAAAGAACGAACAACATCGAATCGCACTTCTCAAACTAAAACAATAAATATAGGAAATTACAACTTTGAGACCGTTGAAAAGTTCTCCTATCTAGGGTCGAAAATCACAACCGATAACAGCTATTACGATTAAATCCGCGCACGGTTGTTGGCAGACAACAGAGCCTATTTCAGCTTACAAAAACTGTTTCTCTGGAAACTGTACTGTGCAAGACTCTCTTGCCAATCCTTACGTATACCTCGGACACTTGAGTTCTTAGCAAAAAAAACTGCGAACTCTTGGCCGCGACCGAGAGAAGAATCCTCTGAGGAATTTTTGACCCCCTACATAGTACATAGCCTACATAGTGACGAAATCTGCGAGCGATACCATGACCGCCTGGTTGTGGATATAATCCGACTCAATAGGTGGCGGTGGTCGGGTCACTTAATTCGTATTGATGAGGATGATCCAGCCCGGAGAGTCTATAGGGGCAATATCTATGATAGAAAAAGAAGACGAGGCAGACTCTGCTTGAGATAGAGTGATGCCGTTGGTGAAGACGCTAGACTGCTCTTCGGGATATCGAATTGGTGGACCTCGGCGCAAAACCGGGATGTCTGGAATTCCTTATTAAGGCTGGCCTAGACCGGATGCTGGTTGTTGCGCCGTTGATGATGATGATGGTATTCATGATTTTCTACTTTAGTTCTAGTGGTATATAGTGATGCCAAGGTACATAACTTGGTTCATTATGGGGATAGGAAAGCATGGAAGTAGCCTTGATTTGTGATGTCGGACACCAAGTTCGGTGTCATCGCCATTTTTCCCTAAGTACGATAGCTTGATATTTTGCGAGTTGAGAGCGTGTCTCTGGATATTTGCGGTAAAAAAAATGCGGAGAGGATGAAGCCTTGCCGGATCCTAGCGAAATTGCTGTACTGTAATGCTACGGAACATTCACTAGGAATGGAAACAATAGTTTCACCTGCTCAATTACCAAATCCGTTGAAAAAAAAAACCAATTCGGAGCGCTCATTTATTAATTATAATAATTTAAAAATCGAATTCGCACAAAGCAGACAATAAACGCAGTGGTTAAATGACACTTCATGTAACTTCACTGAGCGCCTAATTTGACTGTTTTCTACACCAAAGCATTCGGTTCGAGCTATTATGAAAATGCAATGGGTAGAGTGGGGTTAATACGGAAGACAATGTTCATACGGCTTTAGCGGAAATAACGCCCGAACACAAGGAGCACAAGAAACTTCACTTACGTCGTTACCTGGGTGGCGATAGAAGGTACATTGGTTTTTTAAAAATTCTTTAAAGTGTCGGTTTTACACTGAGCGGGATTTCATGCCGCACACCTTTGTTCACCACACGAATGTTGTCTCATGATTATCCAGGGCTACCACTAAAGGTGTGAGTTGACTTGATTGAGACATGGAAAATTATTATCACTGGCCTTTGCCCAATTAAAAGCGATCGAAAACATCAACCCATTCAACCCTCAATGGAACATGGAGTATAAGTTGATCCTCAAAAATTTTCAAACTCAGTAGTCACCATGCTTCAAGAAAGTGGCCATTAAATGGAGCAAGTATGTTTTTTAATAAAACTGCGAAGAATGCCATAATGCGAATATTGAAGGACAAGCCCAATGAAGAATTAGCGCTATATTCAGGCGCTTGGAGATTTACCCAGCCCCGTTGCAATTCAAAATTTCCAGTGAATCACACCCGACTAAATGATGCGATGTTTCAGCACCGGTCGGCGCACACGCGGTCGAATAAGCGCACACTGGAAATCAAGATGCAATGAGCCGAAAAATGGGTAACCAAGCACAGATCCTTCCGATTTGTGGCAGAAACTGAAATGGTTAGCCTGAAAAGAAGAACTTGGAACAGTCTGCTGCTAGAACATACCCAGCTAACTAGCTGCTGACCAACATATAAATTTTACTCTGAAACAAGAAGTTCTGAACACTTAATCTCCTTCAAAGCCTAGCAGTCTTCTATGAAATGATTTTAATAATATTTGCATAGCCAATAATTCGATGATTATTTGGCTTGTTTGCAATTTTAAATATTATCTCAGGATACAAACGTAGAAAGGCATCTTTTGCCTAAAATTACCGAAGGGTATAAAAGGGGCTGTAGATTTTCTTGCGCAGAATATGGCCGTAGGGGATATAAAATGAAAAGGGCCGATGGGTACTTTCCGAAACATACTCCAGCTTTGACATCCCTTGTTAACAGAGGGAATGCGGAGATTAAAACTAACAACTAATTTCACGAGTCCATTCTCGGAAATATCCAACCGAAAAACCTGAAAAGAATCAAGAAACTGCCCCACAATACTTAGACCTCCAAATAATCTCCAGACCGATGTATTAGGTTGTTTCATGTGAAATTGCCGTTTTGGCAATAAAGTGAACTTAGTTGCGATTTTGGTCTGTCAAACCACCACCAGTTGGCGCTGTTGGTGTTGAATATTGAAGTGTAAATACTCCTTCATTTAATCAAGGAGTCATTTCAGTTTTGACCATCTTTGGGATAACAGGCAATAGAAAGGGAAAAAAAATGAAAAAGAGCCAAGAATGCATACTTTTTCTGTATGAGTTCAAACTCGGTCATAAAGTGGCGGAGGCGACCAAGAACAATAACAGCGCATTTGGAGCTGAAACAGTAACCGAACGAACCACAGGGCGGTGGTTTGAAAAATTCTGGCCTGGCGACGTAAACCTTCAAAGTGAGCTACGTGGACATCCAGAACCATCGATGGACAACGACGAGCTGCCTTTGCTAGTCGAATCCGACACACGTCAGGCTGTGAGGGATATTGCAGAGAAACTGGACGTACACTATTCGACAGTTTCCTGGCACTTGCAACAACTTGGAAAGGTGAAATAGCTCGACAAATGAGTTTCGCATGCCCTTACGGAGCAAAACATGGTGCTTCGAATGGAAATTTGCAGTTCTCTACTCACCCGCAACAGAAGGGATCCCTTTTTGTACAGAATAGTGACATGTGATAAAAGGCGGATATTATACGACAATCGTCGCCAATCAGCACAATGGCTAGATGCTGATGAGCCACCGAAGCATATGCCGAAACCGAGCCTCCATCCGAAGAAGGTATTGGTGACGATTTGGTAGTCTACAGCTGGAGTTATCCACTATCTTTCCTTGGCACCTGAAAAAACGATAAATGCACAGAAATACTATGCCCAACTTTAGGAAATGCACCAAAAATTAAGTATTCAACGGCCGAGATTGGTCAATAGAAATGGTGTGATACTCCTTCACGACAATGCACGACCTCATCTTTCCAGAACAACGGTTCAAAAATTGAACGAATTGCAGTATGAGACTCTGCCTCATCCACCATATTCACCGGACCTTTCGTCTACCGACTACCACTTTTTTAAGCATTTGGATCATTTTTTGGCGGAAAAACAATTTAGGAACGAAGAGGGTGTCAAAATTGCCTTCGACGAATTTATCAACACCCGACAATTGAACTTCTACGAAACTGCCATAAATGCTCTTTAATCTTGCTGGGAGAAGTGTTTTAAATCGACTGGCACCTATTTTGATTAAATAAATAAATTTTTGTAAGCTTTACAGTCGTTTCAAATTTTAGTACAAGAACGGGCATTTCATTTGCAATAACCTAATATGTATGTATGTTGAAACCCAGCTGGCCTAATGGCAGGCTCTGTGCTCGAACGGTGTGCCACCGATGACGAGGCGCTAGAAGTTGCAGAAATCTACAAACCTCACACCAAACCGATGTCTGTCCGAATAAGACTGATAATAGTTTGTTACTATATAATTTGGAAATTTACCGAAAACTCCCACTAAGTTGATTCTAAATCATAAAATTGCGGTAATATGTAAGGAAAAGGCAGATCATTTTTGAATTAAAAAAAGCAGATGAATTTAAATTTATTAAAAATCGGTCTACTATCTGCCTATCCGTCTATTAGTTTGTCTGCCACACGCACTTTTCTCAGAAACGGTTGTACCGATTGATGCCAAATTTAGAGAGATGTTTCATTGTTCTACTTAACTCTACGGGGGGTTCCCATAGATGCAAAAGAGGGGTGTAATTGTTTTTTTCGCTGATTATATAATGATGTGGGATATTCCACATGGTAGGCCTCAGATCAGCACCCTCCGAATTAAGTCTTAGTTTTAAAGCCTATTGCGGAGCGGAGAGTGAGGGAGTTATAAAGGGGTTGCTTAAATTATAGGGCCATTCTCAGAAACTACCCACCACAATAATCTTAAAAAAAATTATGGTACCTCTATATCACACCAAGGCTTCGAAATACCCTCCATACCGATGTCTGCTAAAATAAAATTAACAATGGAATATTAATATATTTTTAAAATTTACTCCAAACGTCCACTAAGTTCATCCTGCACCCGTGAAATTTTGCATTAATATAGGCTTCTATATGAACCAACCTACTGGAAGGTTTGGTAGTAGTCCTACTATTATTACCAAAGTTACGATACGTCAAAGTGGCCTCTTTTAGGTCAAGTTGGTACTACAAGGTACTATCAGAGATAAAATAGTAGTACCACATCACATTAAATATCGGGTGTGTTCAACGTATATACAATACGAGCTATGTATAAATTAAACCGCCGTGTAGCCGAATATCAATACAATAAACATCAACAAAACATTTTATACCTGAAGCGTCGAGCTTCCGGTTTCCGGCTTGTTTAAATCTGTAATATGAGGCACGATACTATCAAATATCCGTGAAACCCCAATGTTACTGCTGAAGTCAATTTGTAAATTTATTGCAATTAAAGACTTTGAATATCCATGTCACACAAAAGTGAATAGCCTGATATACTAAACGCATAAGCATGCAGATATCTGTAGAATATTCCTTAATCACGTTGATGATGGGATCGGATTTTCCCATTGTGTTTTTTTCTGCAAACAATTTGTACAGCGAGACGAGAACTCAAAAAAATATTTCTACTTTAGTCTGCATCATCAAAAAATCTCTGCTTATATTTCATTATCGTTATCAGCACTCCTTCCACGAATAGTGGTAAGGTCCAATAAATTTGTAGATTTCTCTCTAGACAGATACCTGTTAAATGCAAGGAGGCTTTAGGTAGGTAACATCCTTGTTTTGCTCTTAACGAAGGATCGCCAAAAGGCTAACATTTTTACTCGCTAACCTTATTAATGCATATTGTCATGTGGACTTGGACTTGGACTTATATCCACTTTATATGATGTTGACGTCATACTCGTCATAAGGTTCAATAAATTTACCTAAACTGCGAAAATTTGATCTTCTATAACTTTGTTAATAATAATTAAATCGAGGGCTTTCCAGAACCGTGTCCTATATTGTCGCCTATGCTAATGTAAAATTTTGTACTTCTGGGATGAACTTAAGCGGGGTTTTGTGATAAATTTCTAAAACACGGTAATATACTATTATTAACGTTATTTGTAAAGATGTCTGAACGGGGTGTATTGTAAAGCCTAGATTGCTGACAATGGGTTGAGCAGCGCGCTCGCCCGTGATTTTTACTTTAATTTTAATAAGTACTGAGTCAACTTGTGTCCGACATCCAATCACGATACAAATGGCAGGCCAGCAGTGATCCTCCGTAGAGCAGCTAATAAGCGGACACTTTTATTACGATTCATTTCCACCCAATTTTTAACTCATTTATATTTAACTCACGACTTTTATCCTTTATTTAATCACGGACGAATATCCAATCAGATATTCAACCTCTGACGATTGTGATGATTCGAGAAGTTGCATTCTGGCTTCTGACCATGTTTGCAAATTCTTCTTTTGAGGCATTCCATGGGTAATAATGGTCGATTTCAGAGTGAACGTTGATAAGCGCTCCAAATCAATTATATCGCCAACAATAATTTGGCTCCCTTATTTGTACATCCTGAGACGGACGAATATTATGCTTTTCTAATTCACTCATTTCACAAAAATCTTTGCGCAGGCAACACAAGACACTCTTCAAAAGTTAGATGTATTTCGCAGTATTCAAAATTTAAAAGAACAATCTCCACACGTATCTTCCACTAATGATAAGTAACACGGAGCCCCAAAAATTCAGTAGAGTAATGCACTCAAGAAAACGTTTAAAAAGTGCAATTGCAATCACGTTTTGATCCAATTTCAATCTCGAACTCCAAAAAGAAATTCAACGACACTAGGACTGTGGCAGAAACTGCCTCAAACTTTTCCCAGTTTTGCAAACAAAACAATGCTGATCATTGTAAAAATTAAAATTTATATATGGGGGCATGAGGATGAGAATGAAGGAATTGGAAGGAGTATATTGGAGATGTTAAAACGGGAGAGAAAAAAAATTTTGCATATGAGCAAAGGCATTTTCTCATTAGATTGTGGACTCTACAAATACTATTAAAAAGTTTCCCCACCCTAGCACTTTTTGAAAATTGTTAAAATGGCGTTTTCACGACATTAAGTTAACTTATTAGCAGTGTAGAAGTGTGTCAATGTAACCCAAAAGGAATTAAATCATTATGTGTACGTCATACAATCAACTCTTAAACTCTGATTTTGTTAATTGTCTTTATCACCTTATCCATCGTGGGATGAATTTCATTTGTGAAAACCATCATCCTCAGAGATAATTAGTAGAAAGTTCTATATCAATGATTTGCCAGAATAACTATAGTATTTTAGAAGGCATGGTTGTATCATTGGCGATGAGATCTATTCACTTATTTAAGTTATGATAAGTTTTTGCTCCAACTTTCTGACGAAAGTGAAGACACATTTTCCTTCCACGGCAATCAAAACATGTGAAACTTTTACTCCAAGTTAAAGCCACTTCCTCGTTTTACAACATTTCGCAACATCTCTGAACGAGAAAATCCCATCACATTACATTTGCGACGACCACTGAGCCAAAAAGCGCCACTCGATCAATATGTGGTTCTTAGGTACTGTTCCCATTCACCCATAAATCGTTTAACATGCTTTTCTCAGGATGCCGACGATTAAAAGCAGTTCCTTCGTCTCTAAAACGAGGCACTTGAGTTTTAGTTGGTGGTATCACAGCAGCAAGGACAATTTTATTGAGAGCCTATTTGGAAAGTGGAAATCGATTGTAAAGATACATGTATTGTTAAATAGCACTGTATATTGGCTCATAAATCCTGGAAGCAATGGTCATCTATCGGCAACCACGGGAAGACAACCAGCAAACGAAGTGGCGCTAGAAGCATCTGTACTTAAAGTCCTTGTTTGCCCAGATCTAGTTCATGAATCTTTGGTTTGGATTCACACCGTTGTACAGTTGTAACATACTCACATATGTATGTATACATGCAGCCTTTAGTGGAATTGAATAAATTTTCAACGGAGAAAGCATTCGCAGTTTGCGAACTAGTTTAATACGCTAATTATATGTACCTTTCCAACTGATGCGAATGCAGCCGAAGGAGCAGGGTGAAATTTAATTTCTCAGGGAGAAAAGCTTCCCGATTCTCGTTGAGGATAAGTTTCTAAACCAAACTAAGTTGGTATTTTCAAAATCTTTTATTCTACTATATTAGTAGCGAATTCTACAGGAATACAGAGTCCGCGAAATTTTACTTTGTTAAGGGTACCAATTTGTGTCAAGTATAAAGATAGGACGGTTGGAAACATGCAGGAAAAGGAAGAGAAATAAGTTTCCTTCTGAAAAATATTTATTAAAGGCTTTTGTAATGTTAGGAAAGATTGTGCGACAATATTTTCTTGGCTGTTAAGGAAATACGCATATTACCTTACCATAATCTCGGCTGAGTTCAAATTTTATGTAATACTAGCACACTTTCATTACGATTCATTTTCCATCCAATTTTTAAAATTTATCATATAATTAACTCACTACTTTTATCTTGTAATTATTCACGGACGAATATCCAATCAAATATTCAACCCCTATTGATTGCGATGATCGCAGGAGTTGCATTCTGGCTTTTGACCATATTTCCAATTTGGGGGTTTTAGTCTGTCGATCCTATTTGCTTAAAGATAAAATCGCCCACCACACGGAGCACGTGGTATATGGTACCTCCGCACAGTTTGAATCAAACTGCGCGAGAATACGAGGCGAACATCTGTAGACGCTAAAATTCCATCCTAAATCCTGAGCCTGTAGCGAATAGTGCTTCATCTCCATACATCTGCAAAAGATTATGGTGGACCGCCTTACATACGACATTATCCTTGCTGGCATATTGTATCGACAAAATTCACGTCTCTAATGCCGAACCATACATTGTCCACAGTTCGTTGTCCATCCGCTCTTCTAGCATGAGCTTTTTGTAAGCATAGGTGGCAACCCCACCGAGCTAGATCCCGATCCCTCCGTCTCAGCATAGGGCTCCTCGGCGCACAGTCATGTGGTCTACAAATGGAGTCGCTCCGCTCCTGGTCTGGCCTCACTACCCTCAAAGCGATCCCACGCCTCCATCCGATATTACGAGGCCCACTCATCTTTTCCACATCGGCCTTCTTCTATGGGTAAACGGACAGCGATCATATTCAGTGCGCTTATTTTATTCTCCTCAGAGCTTCATACGTCAGATTCCCACAACAGAGCCTTATTCAAGTCGCCTAATATAAATGATGAATCCACAGTCAGTTTTACCACTTAAGTTTATACGGATCGGTAATTGAACTGAACTATTCACTGTTAATAATAAAATATTGCCAAGGGATGTTACACAGCGTCCTTGAAGAACTATTGTGCCCTTTTACGGCTTATAGTATACCTATAAACTATAGTATATCATTTCAAGCTATCACCATCATCACCGACGCAACAGCCGGTATCCGGTCTATGCCTGCCTTAATAAGGAACTCCAGTCATCCCGGTTTTGCACCGAGTTACACCAATTCGATATCCCTAAAAGCTGTCTGGCGTCCTGACCTACGCCATCGCTCCATCTTAGGCATGGTCTGCATCGTCTTCTTTTTCTACCATAGATATTGCCCTTATAGACTTTCCGGGCTGGATCATGTTCATCCATATGGATTCAGCGACCCGCCCACCGTAACCTATTAAGCCGGATTTTATCCACAACCAGACGGTCATGGTATCGCTCATAGATTTCATCGTTATGTAGGCTACGAAATCGTCCATCCTCATGTAGGGGGCCAAAAATTCTTCGGAGGATTCTTCTCTCGGACCCGTCCAAGAGTCCGCAATTCTTCTTGCTAAGAACCCAAGTCTCTGAGGAATACATGAGGACTGGCAAGATCATTGTACATTGTACAATAAGAGCTTTATCTCTATGGTGAGGCGTTTCGAGCGGAACAGTTTTTGTAAGCTGAAATAGGCTCTATTGGTTGACAACAACCGTGCGCGGATTTCATCATCGTAGCTGTTATCGGTTGTGATTTTCGACCCTAGATGGGAGAAATTATCAACGGTGTCAAAGTTGTATTCTCCTATCTTTATTCTTTTCAAGGCATAATTCACAGAAACTTCATTATTTTCCGAATTTGCAAGTGCTTCAACCTGGCTTCTAATATTAAGTATTCTCCCAGGTGCCTGACCCTCCTGTGAGGAGTTGCCAGATCTCCCATCAGGCGCGACCCCAGGTGGCGGATAGGGGCACTTTTCTTTTCTGACTGTGTATGGGCTAGTGTTTGCTCATCTCTGTTGCGTGGACCAAAATGGCTATGGGAAGGATACCCAGAACATAAAACCACCATGGAAGACGAGAGAAGGAGTAAACTTACGGTGCAGGGGCTCGGAACCCCAGTACCGGCGGCTTTTGGGAGTGAGCAAGCGGGCTCCCGGTCGTCGATATCCCTCGACCGCAGTGCCTCGGTGGTGGACAACTTGGCCACCTTGGCATATAATGTTACAAGTGATTTGGATCTGGAGAAGGAAGCGTTCAAGCGAAGTTACCGAGAACACCAGTAGCAAGAACAACCAAGGATGAACTGAAGATGGATCGTTGGACGACAAAAACTGTAACACCACCCACAGCATATGTTCAAGATGCGCGACAGCAAGAGGTGCTCCAGGAACAACATAAGGATCCATTCAAAAGAAGCTCATCAACTTTGAGATCTCCACCAATGCTAAAGGCGATGAAGGAAAAAGTACAGGCAAGATCAATAACTGGCAAAAGTGAAACAGCGTATAAAAGGAGTAACCCTGTCGGGGCTTATAAGGAGCGGAGTCCCGATCCGGAGGAATTACCCTTCACCCAGCTTGGGGCAAAGATAGTTGAGCTGTCCGAGTTTATCAAGAACAAGCACAACGTGCACCAAGCCATAAAGAATATGGTGAGGGCCATTAGAGACTTCTATAATAGATCACAGATGGAGGAAAAGAATAATAACAATACGCCGAACCCCGCTGTGCCAACAGTATCACAAGCGACCCAAGTGACACCTAACCGTACTACCATCGAATCCCAGCGAAATAAGCGAGTACGTGAAAAAGAGGGGGATCCTTTAAATAATCAGCAGGCGCCTAAGAGAAAAAAAGGCGGACAGGACATCCTGAAAACCAACACCAACAGTTCAGAAGGAGGAAATCATGCAGCGAATCTAGGAAACTCGACCAGCGTTGCGAAGCCCAAGACGAACGAAAACGATGGATGGACTAAAGTAACCAACAAAAAAGCGAAACGAAAAGCAAAAGTGCGAACTCGTCGAGATGCGATTGTTATCTCCAGTAAGGGCAATCTGTCCTACGCGGAGATACTCAAAAAGGTCAAAGCTGATCCCGACCTAAAAGATCTGAGCGGAAATGTGAACAGAATCCGAAGAACCCAGAAAGGGGATCTCATGTTCGAGCTGAAAAGATCCAGCGGTGGCAAAACTGATGACTTTCGCACTCAAGTGAAAAACTCACTTGGGGAGAATGCTGCAGTGCGTGCCCAAAAACATGAGATCTATATACAATCTAAGGATCTCGATGAAGTTACATCGAATGGAGAAATTTGTAATGCTCTGAAGGAGCAATTCAAGTTGAAAGAACTTACAGAGGAGTCTGTTGTCGGTCTACGGAAAGCTTATGGTGGCACTCAAACGGCCATCATACGAGTGCCAGCGGAGGCAGCGCAGATGTTGTTAGCTGCCGGAAGGGTTCGGATTGGATGGGTTGTTTGCCGTTTAAGGGAGCAAACTTCACTAAAGATGTGCTTTAAATGCCTCATGTTTGGGCACTTCGCGAAGGCATGCACCAGCAACATTGATCGGTCCGATCGATGCAAAAGGTGTGGGGAGAAAGGCCATATTGCCAGAGAGTGCAATAGGGACCCCAAATGCCTATTGTGCGTAGCCAAAGAGGGACAGGATTACCGGCACATTGCCGGAAGTGCCAAATGTCCGGAATTTAGGAAGGCGCTCACTGCAATGAGAAAATCAGGTTTATTCAAATAAACCTCAATCATTGCAGGGTCGCTCAGGATTTATTTGAGCAGAACACTTTCGAATCTGAGATGGAAATTGCCATCATAAGTGAACCGTATAGAAACCGTCACGGTGGCGTATGGGTTACAGATTCGACTGGTGGAGCGGCGATATAAGCTTGTGGTCGACAATCCATACAATGTACTGCAAGTCAGGCAGCCAGTGGCTTTGTGTGGGCGAAAATAAGTGGTGTATATGTATACAGCTGCTACGCCCCACCAAGTTTGACACTGCCTGAATTCGAGCAAATGCTTGATAATCTTGTTCTCGATGCAAGGGGACGAAGTCCAAAGGTGATTGCTGGTGATTTCAATGCCTGGGCCCTAGAGTGGGGTAGCAGAGAATCAAATGCTAAGGGGCGCAGTCTATTAGAGGCTTTTGCGCAGCTGGACATGGTTTTGGCTAACGAAGGTGCCGTAAACACCTTTCAGAAAGGGGGGTCAGGGTCGGTTGTAGACCTGACCTTTATCAGCCCTGCGCTGGCGCGCGGTATGTCCTGGTGCGTCAGCGAACGCTACACCCACAGCGATCACCAGGAAATCTTCTTTGAGACATGTGTCGAGCCACAGGGCAAAGAGCTATCATGCCCGAAACCGAAAAAGGTTTCAGGCTGGTCTGCAAAATCTTTGGATGAGCAGAGCTTCTTAGAGGTGTGGTTAGATCAACCTGATATAGCAGGCGCCTCTACGGAAAGAGCCGTCCATCTGGCTCAATGCATCGCCAAAGCATGTGACGCGTCTATGCCTAGGAGGTGCTCATTCCCCAGTAGAAGACCAAACTACTGGTGGAATGATGAACTAACCGGTCTTCGATCAGAGCCAGAAGAGCGGCTCAGAGGGCGGTAGGTAGAGTCGATCAGGGGCAGAAAGAGTGCGCCTATAAGGCAGCCCGCAAAACCCTCAAGCTCGCCATCCAGCGAAGCAAGACAAAATGCTTTAAGGAGCTCTGCTCAGAAGCGGACATCAACCCGTGGGGGAGTGCTTATAGAATAGTGATGGGACGATTCAGAGGCCGCTCCTCTCCGCAGATCACGTGTTCCACCCTCTTGCTGAAAATCATCCAGGGGTTATTCCCCCAGCAAGAGGAGAGCACCGACATATTCCAACCACCTCTGAATGGGACGGCAATTCCTCAAGTCACCAGAGACGAGCTGCTGGAGATCTGCAGCAGAATCGGAGACAATAAAGCGCCGGGCCTGGACGAAGTGCCGAATAAGGCCCTTAAGCTTGCCGTGAAATCCAGGCCGGACATGTTCGCTGAGCTGTTTGAAGCGTGCATGTCCGAAGGAATATTTCCGGCGGCTTGGAAGCGACAGAAGTTGGTACTTCTGCTCAAGCCTGGTAAACCTCCAGGTGAACCATCGTCATACCGACCCATATGTCTTTTGGACACGGTGGGGAAAATGTTAGAGCGGGTAATCTATAATAGATTACTCCCGGTTGTTGAGGGCCAAGGCGGCCTTTCAGATCGGCAGTATGGGTTCCGAAAAGCCAGATCAACCATTGATGCCATCAAATTGGTTACTGGCTTGGCCGAAGATGCAATTCACGGAAAGGGTAGTACCAGCAAATATTGCGTGGTAGTAACCCTGGACGTGAAAAATGCATTCAATTCGGCCAATTGGAATCTAATACGCAAATCCCTAGCGAAGATTGGTATTCCCGCCTATCTCGCTGCTATCGTCGATAGTTACTTAACTGAAAGGAGGCTATGGTATGACACTGATGACGGACCGCAGGAGTACGTTGTTTCCGCCGGTGTCCCACAGGGCCCCGCATTGGGCCCACTACTGTGGAACATCATTTACAACGATGTATTTAATCTTCCCCTTCCGGAGGAAGCCACAGTAGTGGGTTACGCTGACGACATAGCACTGGTTGTTGTCGCAAAGCATCTTGAAGATGCTGAGTTATACTCAAGCGAGGCAATCAGTGCTGTCAAATGCTGGTTGGAGAGCTCTGGTTTGACGCTTGCCGAGGAAAAAACAGAAGCGGTCCTCAACACGAAGCGCCGGAAGAGAAATTACGCCTGTGTTAGAATCGGGAATCATATCATCACTTCCAAGCCGACCATCAAATACTTGGGGGTGGTGATAGACAGGAAGCTCAGCTATAAGCAACACTTACAGTATGTTTGTGATAAATCATCCACTGCTAGTATGGCCCTGGCGAGGATGATGCCGAACGTGGGAGGGCCACGGCATACCTCTAGGTTGCTTATAGCCAGGGTGGTAACCTCGATCATGCTCTATGCGACCCCAGTTTGGAGGGAGGCGTTGTGGATGCTACCAAACTGAGTTCAGTCTACAGGAGGACAGCCCTGAGAGTATGCTCTGCCTTCAGGACTGCCTCAGATGAGGCAGCATTCGTCATCTCTGGAATGATGCCGATTGACATGTTGGCAGATGAGATGGCGAATATATACAATGCAAAGCCAACCTCTTCCTCATCGCGGACGAAGAACGCTGAGAGGGAGAGATCCATAAATAGATGGCAAGAGCGGTGGGAACGCTCGGGAAAGGGCCGGCCGCACAGGCTCATTCCTGCCATCAAGGAGTGGTTGGAGAGACGACACGGTGAGATTAATTATAATCTCACCCAGTTTCTCACGGGACACGGAGGATATCTCCAATACCTTCATAGGTTTAAATTGGAGACCTCACTCGATTGTCCAAATTGCAATGGAGTCCCAGAGGACCCAGAGCATGTATTCTTCCACTGTCCGAGATTTGTGGAAGAAAGGAGGAATCTAGAGGAGACTCTAGGAGAGGTGCTGGTACCAGAAAATCTGGTACCGAAAATGCTAGTACATCAAGAGGATTAGGATGCGGTCAACTCCATGATCGCATCTATTCAAGATAAATTGCGAAAGGCAGAGGAAAGGAGAAAAGCGCGGTCACGTGCGCCGCGTATAGGAGAAAGGTGACAAAGCTAGAGTGAGCTGACTCCGCCCCGTGATATAATACCTTATGGTGGTTCCGCGGGGCAGGGAGGGAGTCGGGGGTGGTTTTAGTGGGTAAAACTCCCACACGCTGGTGTGGCCAGACCAGTGTCTTTTTGAAGATTTCCACCTCCTCAACAAAAAAAAAAAAAAGGTGCCTGACCCTACTTAGCACAAGTGCCGGACACTGTCCCAGAACATGCGTTCAGTTTTCATTCCTCTCCTCACAGAACCTACAAACAGTGTCCGCAGATATTCCTAGCTTCCCCAGGTGATAGTTTAGCCTGTAATGACCAATTTGTACTCCCGTTATGATCCTGAGGCTCTTCTTGGTGAGCGTCTTTCGGGCGTTTGGGTTCGGATCCTCCCATGAGCACGCTGGACTGTTCCATTCCTGGAAGGTTTGCCCAGTAAAGTTGCCTCAACTATTCTTCTTCATTTCTCAATGTCGTAGCCAGGAACATATTTCCGACTTCACAGAATGAATCTGACCCGTGTAGCGACGTCCGCGCTCCTTTCCTGGCCAGCTTGCCCGCTGCTTCATTGCCTTCTTACCCAATGTGGCCTGGAACCGAAAGTCCCCAAACCTTATTAAGCGAGCCGAGCGAGCTTAGAATTTACCCTAAGTAAGTGCCTTAATAGCCGCTTGCCTGTCAGTTAGAATTTCAATGTTCTGTCCCCTATAGTACCTTTCCAGGTTGAAGGAGGCACATGTGTCTATAGCGTATATTTTTACGCTTGAAATATGCTGGTAGTTTGCCCATTGATTCAAACCGGATTTTCCTTGGTTCAATCAGCCCAACGTCTGCGCCCTCTATCATAAGGGATCCGCCAGTGAACCAGGTAATCAATTGCTGGTTGAAGCCGTGTGTCAGTGTCACCCTCTCCCAGTTTGCCTATTGCTCCAACGTGTTTCAAACTCCTTATCGAAGCTGAACCTTGTTGTCATGGTAGCCCTTGGTATCAGTAAGTGGAGATGCCACCTATAAAAGATATCATTTTTCCATCAATTTAGACGTCTGCTCAGATTACCGCCCCATAGGCAATCATTGGCCCTACTTTTGCCGTGTACATCTACTGCAGCATTTTCGGGTGTATACACATTTTTTCTGCTATGTACCTGCAAGCCATCAAATTTCTTATGGCTTTTCAACACATGTTTTCAACATGTGCTTACCAGAGTAATCTTTGCTGTAGTGTAGTTCGCAAATATTGGTTGGGGAAAAAGTAATGTCGTATTTGTGATCGAATTTTAACGCTTTATTTAACATACTTAGAATTATCCGATTTAAGTTAAATATGCACCGATTTGTTCACAAACATGTTGCCATTTAGAAGGCAACTCCATCAAGAGCGTTTTGCATGGACCAGAAAAGATGGTAATCACTTGGTGCCAGGTCCGGACTACAAGGTGAATACGATAGGATATCCCATCCGAGCTCCCGTAGCTTCTGGCGGGTCATCAAAGATGTGTGAGGCCGAGCGTTGTCCTGGTGGAACAGAACACCATACCCATTAACCAATCCTGGCCGCTTCTGGTCAATTGCCTGCTTCAAACGATCGAGTTGCTCACAGTAGAGGACCGAATTGAGGGTCTGTCCATAGTTGAGCAGCTCATAGTGGATGACTCCCTTCCAATCCCACCGAACACACAGCAAAACCTTCCAGGATCTCAATCCGGACTTGGCGATGGTTTGGGCCGGCTCGCCGCGCTTCGACCACGATCTTTTTCGCTCGTACGTGATCCACTTTTCATCACCAGTCACCATCCGCTTCAAAAATGGGTCGAATTCGTTCCGTATTAGCAATGCATCGCAGGCGTTGATTCGGTCCAAGAGATTTTTTTCTGTCAACTCGTGTGGCACCCAAACATCCAGCTTTTTTTGGAATCCAATCTTCTGCAAATCGTTCCAAATGGTTTTATGGTCCTTACCCAGTTCCTAGCGAGTTCGAGCGAATGCTCACATGCCGATCTACTTGGCTCATTTCGACAACTTTATCGGTTTCTACGACGATTTGCCTACCAGTACGGGGTGTATCTTCGACATCCACTACACCAGAAGGAAATCGATCGAACAAACGCTGTGCTGTGCGAATCGTTACAGTATCGGACCCATAAACTTCACAAATTTTTTCGGCCGTCTTCGTTGCATTTTTGCCTCTTAGGTAGTAAAAATGTAAAATATGACCAATTTCTTGCTTGATGGACTCCATCTTTGGCGCGCTATAACTTGAAACGTACGATCATAAAACTGTCAAAGAGACACCTGTAGCCCAGACTGTCGTCTTCAAATCGCCGTATAGTATGATCCGATGCGATAAGTACAACACAAGATATGTTTAAGTGTCGCCATCTATTGACAAAATACGACATTACTTTTCCCAACCTAATATTTGACCTGTGTTAGTCATTTTACCTTCATGCCATGCAATCTAATGGCTCTCAGGTTATTGAGTTTGAGCTTCCATGGTACTATGGTGGTCTTCACTGGACAGATAGGGAGTCCCGCCTTCCTACACCGGGCACTGGTAAGTATATTTCGAATTCTATCACATAGGGTATCCCCATACTTGTCCTTACAGGTTAAAGCAATATCATCAGCGTTTCCCTGGACCTGTATTCTAGTATTTGTTAGCTCTCCTAGGAGTTCAACCGCTGTCATACTCTACGCGATGATAGTACCCTGCCCTATGGACGACCCTAAGTGGTATTCACACAATAGAATTTGTGTTTGCCACTCCCTTGCGAATCAAGGTATCTTGTAATTCCGTGCTGGATGCGTTATCGAATGCTCGTTTGATACCCTGAA
This sequence comes from Hermetia illucens, assembly GCF_905115235.1. NCBI lineage: Eukaryota > Metazoa > Arthropoda > Insecta > Diptera > Stratiomyidae > Hermetia > Hermetia illucens. The sequence goes on along the minus strand of NC_051850.1, from coordinate 84,714,966 downwards.
ATGCAAACCATGATATTTCCCAGGAGAAGTGTTGCAAACATTCTATCTCCTCTGGGTGATTTCAGTGGTTTAAAGTTACCCATTGCCCATCTTACTCTAGCTTCCGGGCATTCCTCCTTCCAATTCACCTTTTTTCCGTTTCTGTCTATTGTGGTGGGGTCAACAGCAGGACCCCAAAGAATGAGTTGTGAGAAGCAATGGTATCCTGCATTCCTTATTCTCGGTTGATATCTCATCTTCATTCATCAGACAGGCAGAAGATACTGCCTCGTCTTTGGCTATTGCTTCATATAGCCTGGATGCTTCCGTGGTTTGCTCTATTTCTTCACAGAATTCCCTGAAGCTGAAGAAGAGCTTTCTAATTCTGGCGGGGTTCCAGCTCCACCAGGGTATGTCGCTTGACGACTTGATTTCCTTAGCCGGACAGCAGGCCTGATGTAAGTCAATGACGACTTTGTTAACAAATTCCACCACTATTTCAAGCACTATTTCCAGTGTTATGTCTAAAACCCTTTGTCTAGTGCTGGTCACGAATGTTGGTGCGTTCTCTTCATTATGCATTTCTAACTTATTACTGAGGATGACGATTAATATCGCTGTTTCCCCAGTATTCAAGGTGGGCGTTTGCATTACAGCCGAGAAGAATGGGTGGCGCTTTCTTCTTACAGAATTTCACCAGCCTGACGACTAATTGCAGTGGGGTCCGCATATCGTCCCCTGGGAAGTATCCTGACACCACGACTCCTTCTCGAGTTCTTCCTTCGGCTTCCAATAAGGCTCGGACAGGTCTCCAGTTCAAATTTCTGAAAGCCATATATATCCTAACTTTCTTTTGAAAATGATCTCTTTATGTTTTACAACGGGGATCCCCAATTACCTGCATATTTCCTCCTTGCAGACCGCGAATCTGCCCTCAGTGCACCCAGCGCTCTTGAACCGGCGCTATTCCAATGTTGTCTTTGGAACTTGCCCTTCTAATTACTGCAGATGCAGCTTTTGTATGGTGAAAGTTTACCGGAGCAATTTTAGTGCTAGCCATCGGCTCCATTAGTGCTTGGATCTCTTCTCGAATGTCCTCCTCCAAAGCCTACTTCACACGACAACAATTACTCCGTGCGAAGCAGTCCCGCTCTTTCAAATCGGCCTCGTGCACCTTCTTTCAGTGCTCTGGTATCGCATAGACACATAGCCTTCGAGCTTTCCTTGGCTTCTCCCTGTGCACGTGCACAGAAGTGTTATAAAATTTGTATTCGATGAGGCAATTACTGCATTTAACTGCCTCCAGGAATCGATCATCTACCCCAATCGTGAGGAGTTCACCTTTGGCCTCTTCGTTGCTTCTAAAAACTCTCCATAACCGCGTGTGGAGATCCGTTTCTTGGGTGATGAGGAGGCGTATACGCTTCCCCGTCTCAATCTATACGGCTTTGGGAAGGCAGACCGTCACCATATGTACCACTGGTATATCATCCGCAGCACATTTCGATAGTTCCGTTCCCTTTCATCCCGGCAGTTCAGGGACTATCGTCCTAAGCCACAATCTCCTCCGTCGGGCAATCTACCACTATAAGACCCTGCTTTTGAACGGAACAAAAGTGAAAGAAGAGGAAGAAAGACACATCTTCATTAAGATGAAGTCTTCGCGAATGAGTTTTTGCTCCGGAAATATTTTCGGTAGTATGGCTAGTCGAATGCTCTTTACCGCATGAGCATAGCTAACGGCAGGTCTCCAGACTACTGCCTTCACCCCTGACCGCCCCGAGATTCCCCCTCTCCTAGACTCGGATTTAAGTCTCTTGGTAACATTTCCCCCTTGCGGCTCTGATGCTGACGTCTTAAGTCTGTCCTGAGCTGAAACCTATCTCCTTCCTGACACCTGATATTGTCCCTTCAGACGTACCTTTGTTCGCAGTAGGCCAATAATGACCTTGGATCTAGTGCTTGACTTTCCAACAACATAATTCGAAGTCATCTCATCTTTTGAGAATTATATAAAAGCCAAGGTAGAGGTGCGGCAGCGTCTAGGTAGTCTAATCTCTGACTTTGGTACGCTGCTTTCGCTTATTTTTTAAGCTCGGGCGCTTTGCTGGAAATGTACGGTCGGTGGACCAAAAAAAAAATGAAATCAGCTCTTTCCTATTTCGTCCAGTTCGATATCAAATGGATGCCGACAAGACTCTTCCTTATATAGCACAGGCTGCCAGGATGACCGCTTTTTGGATCTTCATGTATAGACCAGCCCTAAAATCGAGCGATTTCACCATTTGGTCCGGTCCGACATCACCTGGATGTGAACTTGGGACTCCCCATAATGAAAAATTCCGGAATTATTTTCGGATCGGTCATCGTATGATTAAAATGATTTGTCAATACCCTGTAAGTGCTCTTGAATCGCTTTAGCCAGAAGTTGCGAATCTTGTCGACTTCTGGCGCCTTCCAGTTACCTGCCTTTTCAAGGGCTGCTTCCCACCTCGATTTTAGTAACGGCAGGCATGATCACTGCGTGGAAGGCCGTCCCTTCGCTGAAAGTTCCTTTAATACCTACAGACGCGATTGAAGCATACCTTGGGTTTCTGCTGGGCCCAGGGGCGACCAATCGAAGGATAGTTTGAAGGTAACATCCAAAGGACTGCATCACAGCGATGATGCGTTTCAACTTTGAACTGTGTTTCAACTATGGGAACTACAGAGACATTTTGATGGTAAATCGAAATATATAATAATAATAATAATAGACACATTATATTTCCCAGAAAAATATCTCTCAGAATTGAATTTCTACTGCCAACCATTCATTTCATTTGGTAATTTCCAAAGTGCTACCTCGAGTCAAAATATATTCAAAACGAGAAACACCTGGTCCAAGCTAAGCAAAAAACCGCAACAACGAGGGTGCAAAGAACACGTAACGCCCCTGCAGACAAGAGTATGATTGCGACCATGGTGAACTGCACACCGAGATTTCCAGACTTTAATCCTCATGACCTCGAGATTTGGTTCAAAATAGTGGAAGCAAGCTTTGTGTGGTATCGGAAAACAGGACCACAGTAACAATATATGGAAGTCATCGCAGGGCTGCGACCTTACATCACTCATTCATTCCGAAAAACTGTTTTCAATAACTCATACTTACAGCGCGGTTGCTACAATTGCCAGCGCCACCATCATTCAAGCACCAATCCGTTTTCAGTTCCAGTTCCGATGTATGGATCACAGTATATCTAATATCTAGTATCTACCTGTGGTATGGATTTCAGGGTTCGGCTTTGGATCACCTCAGTTCAGGGAAGACAGTTTAAAACGAAGTAATTTCCAGAGCTCTATTAATTTGAATCGTTTCCATTCATTTGTTTTAGGCTTCCATGGACCATATTCATCTTCTTTGAAGACGTTTCTTTAATTTGGGCGCCATTACGCTTAGGTGGGTAAAGTAGTATGTTTAGATAAGATATACAGCTTTCACATTTAAATACATTAAGAATATGTGAAATACCTACTGGGAAACCCTTGTAAGCAATGTGCATAATTTGATACATTTTTGTTGCCAAAGTGCGAAAGACATTTTCATGCAATTCCAAAAATAAATTTTCACCTCAGGTAGACTTTGCAAGAGTATTTACTTTGTTCTTGTCTAGTATTTGACTAGGTGGAAAGGCTTCCAATTGGCAATGGACTCTCTGTTTTTTCTATAAATACTAAATGGCCGGATGTCTGAAGCTATTGAGTACGAAAGTTGGGAAATATGTAGAGCCCGGTATGACTCCACAGTGACAACAAAGAAAAAGGTTTTATCCCTGAGGAATAAACAACGCTGGACAATAGACGTTCAAAAAATGCGCCTCGTGAAGGTCTTATCATATGTCCGTTAAGAATACCCCACCGCACTCAGCTTGTGTTGTCCCATGGTAAATAGTTCATTGTCGTAGCATGTGGAGATGTCTGGATCCGAACACTCCTCCGTTCTTTTTCTGTGAGAACAACAAATTCTACTTCGACTCTGGCGTACGGATTATCTGCTTTTGATACTTTTAATTCTATCATCCCTTAGTCGCCATATTTTGAGTGAGTGTTCGGCAAATATTTATCTACACCATATCCTGCGCGAAAGCACCATCAGTTTCCCTAGAAACAAAAGAAAATAGCATATAAGTACGAAATGATTTTTTCGCGTACATATCCATATGTATGCATATAAGGGTATATACATACATCTCTACATACATACATGCACACAGTCTATTCTGAGTGAAAAGTTCTCCAAATGCAGTTAGAATATATAATTAGGTGCGAAATTGAAACTTACTTGCATTGTCCTTTTGTATATAAATACAAAACAAGTCAGAAACCGGGAACATAGGGATAATGGTATAAACGACTTCGTGTACTTGGCATGTGAGAAACTTGAACTTTGTTTTGAAAAAATCAGATTTCCAACTCCTTTAATATAATTTAAATATAAAAAGATATTACTGTTGCTTAGAATCGAGACGGTGTCTGGCTGTCTCTTTTTTTGAGGAGGTGTAAATCTTCAAAAGTCACTGGCCTGGACACGCCAGCGTGTGGCATTCTTACCCACTAAAACCACCCCCGACTCCCCTCAAGCCCCGTGGAACCACCGTACGGTATTACATCGCGGGGCGGAGTCAGCTCATTTTAGCTTGGTCCCCTTTCGTTTCTACGCGGCGTACGTAACCGCGCTTTTCTAGTCTCCTCTGCCTTTCGCAGTTTGCTCTGGGTAGATCCGACCATGGAGTTGCTCGCATCCCAGTCTTCCTGACATGCACCATATCCTCTGGTACGAGCGCCTCTCCTAGAGTCTCCTCTAGGTTCTTCCTTTCCTCCACAAACCTTGGACAGTGCAAGAATACATGCTCTGGGTTCTCTGGGACTCCATCGCAGTTTAGGCAATCGGGTGAGGCATCTAGTTTAAACAGGTGCTGGCGATATCCTCCATGCCCCGTGAGAAACTGAGTAAGATTATATTTAATCTCACCGTGCTCTCTCTCCAACCACTCCTTGACGGCACTGATGAGCCTGAGTGTCCACCGGCCCTTTCCCGAGCGTTCCCAACGCTCTTGCCATCTATTTAGAGTTCTCTCCATTTTGGCGTTCTTCGTCTGCGATAAAGGAGAGATAGACTTCGCATTATATGTATTCGTCATCTCATCTGCCAAGATGGGCATCATTCCAGATATGACGAATGCTGCATCATCTTTTTTTTTTTTTTGTGTGTACACGGAGGTGGAAAATCTTAGAAAGACACGTACGCCGCAGCTCCACCGCCCGAACGCCGGAACTACAGCGGGCGCGTGTGGGATTCACACCCACTAAAAACCACCCCCGGTCTCTCCAGCCCCAACCCCAGCCCCGCGGGACCACCATTGAGGTATTACTTCGCGGGGTAGGTTTGCTCTTAGGAACTGATCCTTCTCCTATTTCCGGCTTTCCTCCTTCTTTGTTCCTTCAGCAACTCCTCCTTCATTTGGATGATTGCGGAGCCAACCGCAAGCCACTTCTCCTCGGACTCCAGCATCTCAGTAACCAAGCTCTCCGGGGTTCCGCTTCTGCCCAGCACCTGGCTTAAGCTCCTTCTCTCCATCACAAATCGTGGGCAGTGAAACATCACATGCTCTGGATCCTCCGGTATGCCATCGCATCTGGGACAGTTCGGAGAATCATCCAACCCAAAGCGGTGCCACCGTGTCCCGTGAGGAACTGGGTAATGTGGTAGTTGGTCTCCCCATGTTTGCGCTTAAGCCACACCCTAGTGAGCCTGTGCGTCCACCGACCTTTCGTAGACTCGTCCCATCTGCGTTTTTAGAGATCAAGCGACTCTGAACCTTGTCGCATTTCTACGCTGCATCTTGCATTGTACAGGACACTCATTTCTTTGGCCAGAATGTCAACCGGGATCACGCCTGCCACCACCAATACTGCCTCATCTGATGTGGTTCTAAAAGCACTGCAAACCCTCAAAGCCATCCGCCGGTAAACCGAGTTCACCTGCTTCCATCTCTGAGAGTTTGCAAGCACTTCTGCCTATACAGGCGACGAGTAGAGCAGGATGGAGCGCACCACTCTGGCTAGCACCAACCTCCGGTAATGTTTCGGTCCACCAATATTTGGCAACATTTTTGCAAGTGCCGTGGTGGCACTGGCTGCCTTTTGGCATGCATACTCTAGGTGTTCCCTAAAACTCAATTTGGTATCAATTATTACCCCCAGGTGTTTGATAGCCGGCTTTGATACGACCGTATGTCCACCGACCTCCACTTTTACAGTGTTATTTTGCCTGCGTTTCGTTATCAAGACCGCTTCCGTTTTCGCGTCCGCCAAGGTCAGCCCGGCCTTTTCTAGCCAGGACTTTACCGCTCTCACTGTTTCCGTTGCGTAAACCTCCACCTTCTGGGTGTTTTGCTGCAACAACCACAGCTAGGCAAAGCCGACAATCGTAGTCCCCTCTGGGACGGGAAGAGCGAGCACCCCATTATACATGATATTCCACAACAGGGGACCACGTACCGATCTCTGTGGTACCCCGGCTGTGACAATGTACTTTTTGGGGCCCTCATCCGTTCCGTACCATTGCCTCTTATCATGACCCTTATATTTTGCTGAATGTTCCTGCGCTCCTTTATAAACTCACACAGCTCCATTATCTTTTTACCGAGGGCAGTAAAGGCAGCTCCAGACTGATCATTGCCCAAAACATCGCTTGGGTGAATCGGCGTCAGTGATTCTTCCTCATCGAAGACTCCCGCTATAAGCTTCCCACTGGGGGTAGCGATCGTGGGGGCTTGTGCCCGTGTGGGAGGCGATCTGCGAAAAATCGAGCTCCTTCTGAACGGATCCATCACTGGAGCCAGTTCAAGTTCCTCCCGTACGCTTGTAACATTAAATGCCATGCTGCACCTGTTGCTTATAGCTAAGCTTCCCGTCTATCATCACTTCTAAGTATCCGTTTTTTCCCACCATCGTGGCTTCCTCGAGAAGAGGAAGATTAAGAACATCGTTGTACATGATGTTCCACAGCAGTGGGCCCAGTGCGGAGCCCTTTGGGATACCCGCGGAGACAATGTACTCCTTGGGTCCGTCATCGGTGTCATACCGAAGCCTCCGTTCTTGTAAATAGCTGTTTTCAGTTGCTGCAAGATAAGCGGGAATACCAATATTCGCCAGAGATTCCCATATTAGGTTCCAATTGGCCGAATCGAATGCATTTCTCACATCCAGGGTCACTACTATGCAATATTTGCTAGTACTGCCCTTTCCGTGGATTGCATCTTCGGCCAAGTCAGTAACCATTTTGATGGCATCAATGGTTGATCTGGCTTTACGGAACCCGTACTGCCGATCTGAGGGACCCCTCTGGCTCTCAACAACCGGGAGTAATCTATTATAGATTACTCGCTCTAGCATTTTGCCCACAGTGTCCAAAAAACAAATAGGTCTGTAGGCGGTTGGCTCACCTGGAGGTTTGTCAGTCTTAGGCACCAACTTCTGTCATTTCCATGATACAGGAAATATCCCGTCGGACATGCACGCTTCAAACAACTCAGCGAACATATCTGGTCTGGATTTCAAGGCATGCTTAAGGGCAAAACCATTCGGCACGCCATCCAGACCCGGAGCTTTGTCATCTCCTATCCTAGCGCAGATCTACAGCAGCTCGTCACTGGTGACTGGCGGAATTGCCGTGTCGTTCTGAGGTTACCCCTGAATAATTTTTAACAAGAGTGAAGGGCACGTGATCTGCGGAGATGATCGGATTCTGCATGGCGCCATCACGATTCTATAGGCGCTCTCCCACTGGTTTACGTCCGCTTCTGAACAGAGCTCCTTAAACCATTCCCTCTTGCTCCGTTGGATGGCGAGCTTGAGGGTTTTGCGGGCCTCCTTATAGGCGCGCTCTTTTGTCCTTGGTTGATTCTGCCCACCGCGCTTTGAGCCGCTCTTCCGGCTCGGTGATAGCCTGATCGAAGGCTGCCCAGTTCAGTATTCCACCAGTAGTTTGGCCTTCTACTGGAAAAGGAGCACCTCCACGGCATGGACGCGTCACACGCTTTGGTGATGCATTGGGCCACATGGGCAGCTCTTTCCGTAGAGGCGCCTGCTTTATTAGGTTGGTCTAACCGCACCTCCAGAGCTTTAGTGGACCAGCCTGACATCTTTCTCGGTTTCGGGCATGGTGACTCCACCCATAGCTCAAAGAAGATTGCCTGGTGATCGCTGTGGGTGTAGTGCTTGCTGACGTACCAAGACATACCACGTGCCGGGGCTGACAAAGGTTATGTATACGATTGAGGTAGACCCCCCTTTCTAAAAGATATCCTTCGTTGGCTACAATGATATCCAACTGTGCGAAAGGGTCTAATAGACTGCGGCCCGATGCATTTGTCTCTCTGCTACCCCACTCACAGGTCCAGGCATTGAATTCACCAGCAATCGCCCTTGGACTACGAAACTTTGCGTCGAGAACAAGACCGTCAAGCATTTCCTCGAATTCGGGCAGCGTCAGGCTTGGTGGGGCGTAACAGCTGTACACATTTACCCCGTTTATTTCTGCCCACACAAAGCCGCTCTATGGCTGATTCGCAGTACATTGTATGGCTTGTCGACCGCATGCCCATATCGCCGCTCTACCAGTCGAATCTATAACCCGCACGCCACCGTGACGGTTTCTATAGGGTTCGCTAATAAATGCCAATTTTCACCTCGGATTCGTAGATGGTCTGCTCGAGTAAATCTTGAGTGACCCTACAATGATTGAGGTTTATTTGAATAAACTTCATTTTTTCATTGAAGTCAGCGCCTTCTTAAATTCTGGGCATTTACCACTTCCGGCAATATGCCGGTTACCCTGTCCCAATTTTACTTCGCACAATAGGCGTTTGGGGTTCCTATTGCACTCTGGGGCAATATGGCTTTTCTGCCCCCACCTTCTGCATCGATCGGATCGATCAATGCTGCTGGTACATGCCTTCGCGAAGTGCTCAAACATCAGGGATTTATAGCACCTCCACCACCAGCATTCCTCAACCTCATTTTTTCATTGAAGTCAGCGCCTTCCTAAATTCCGGACATTTCTTACTTCCTTCGCACAATAGGCATTTGGGGTCCCTATTGCACGCTTTGGCAATATGGCCTTTCTCCCCAGACCTTCTGCATCGATCGGACCGATCAATGCCCCTGGTGCATGCCTTCGCGAAATGGCCAAACGCGAGGCACTTGAAGCACTTCTTAGAGAAATCTGCTCTCTTAGACGGCAAACAACCCATCCGATTCGAACCTCCCTGGCCGCCAATAACTTCTGCGCTGCGTCCACTCTGTCTGTCTGTCCGTCTGTCTATCACAGCCGATTTATTCGGAAACGGCTTCGGCGACAGTCACAAAATTGGTAAGAGTGTGATCTGCTGTTCCCTTTACATGCAGCAAGTGACGCCATTTTAAATTAAGGACTTAAGGGGTCCCCATACATGTGAATCGAGGATGCAAAATTTTTTTCATAGAATGTGGCCATGTGGGTATCAAATGAAAGGTCTCAATTAATATTTTTCGAAACTGGTTCCGTATTTGATATTGGGTGAAACATAGCAAAGTGAGGGCTGACTGACCCACAAAAATTGTAACACGTCTCGTTCTCAGAAAGTATCCAGTAGTACTATATATGTACATATGCATGCTTGTGTGCACGAAATAAATCGGAAATATGGGTACGAGTTTATATACTTGCATATAAATGTACAGTATTCGGAAATAGGCAGTTTGTTTGTTTAGGGTGAGTATAATATCTCATGGCTGTAATATGTACGTATGTTTTGTAGTTTGGAAAAATATGAAGGAATACGTTGGATTTGTAGCTGTATACGGATAGAAACATGTGCGTTGAAGTTTCTTATATAAGATGAACACGAAACCTTTATACCTGAAGCGCGAGCTTCCGGCATTGCGATTTCTTTTTTCCTGGGGGGGAGTTTCATCATGGATATGCACCCCGAATCTAAAACACGCATGCTAAACTGTTACTAAATAAGATCTCCTATATTTTCTCCACACTCTCCCAGCGAGACTACCGCTCTGGTATTGTTGTATTGCAGAGCTGTTCAGTTCTTAACTGTCAACTCTAAACGAGCTGCTACCATTTTATAATAATAATAAACGTTGGTGCAACAATCCAATTGAATCAGGGCCTTCAAATGTGTTAGAGCAGTTGTTTCAAGATCATAACGTAACACTACAGATTTATAGAACCCTAAAGTGGCAGTGTGGTCAGCATTGCGCTCGCCCGAGGTTATTATCCTCATTCATAGCTGAGTCGATTGGTATCCGACGTCAAATCACGACACAAATTTCACTGCACCAGTGAGATTTGAACCGCGATGTTCGTATGACAGCCATAGTGCTACCATTTTCCGTCGTATTAATTGCGGTAGCAGATTTTGTCATTTACTCAAGTAAGCCGTTCTTAGCACCACCGAAAAATCTGAATACAAATATGGTGGTCCACACCTATCGTATTCTGGAAGTATTCTTGCTCGCGACCCGGCCCCGTTATTATTAATATTCAAAAAAGAATATAATAGAATTTTGAGTAGTCAGCCTTTTTCAGTTGCTTTACTTAAACAGAAAATGGATTGAAGAAATATTTGCACAATTAGACTTAATCGATTTAAGTTGATATACATCAATTAACAAATAAAGACTTTATTAAAATATTATGATGTTGTAAAAATTGGTGAACCCGACGGTAACAATCGCAACAACCTATTCAAGTCGGCGGCAAGAAATTTAGTGGCAGTGCCTCAGCTTCAAATTCATAATCTTTAGAATTTGAAAGTTCAGCACCAGCTACCCTGGCGCAACCTCAACCAATTCGTCGCCTTTTGCATTTGGAAGTGCAACACTATCTACGCCGGCGCAGCTTCAAGTTACGAAGCCATTGTCCTTCCGATGAGGAGTAGCTCCAAGCCCATCCAAGCAGTCAACAATTAAAAGCCAGCACCTGGAGTTTTCTCATTCAACGCTTCTTTCGCAACAGCTACAACCGAAGAAACGGAAGAATAAACACGTCCGATAAATTTTTGATACTGTGTCCAAAAGTCTTAGAATAATAACTTAAGATGTTTATCAAATTAGTAAAAGTAAAACACGTAAGACGGCGCCAATTTTTTAAAGTGCAAAATTGGGCGGGCTGTGGTCTCTGACACTCCGCTGGTTCTCCTGGTTTCTCATCTTGGTATTGGCATTGAGGCTCAAGTGGTTCCGCTTTCATCGTAATAGTCTTGAATTTTTCGCTCCAGTCATGTTTTCCGCTCGTTATGGGAGTTGAAAAATTCTTTTCTTTCTCCTCGTAAATTCAAGTTAAGCTCACCCAATGTCATATGATATCATCACTGCAGGAGCTTCCGCATACCTCGTCGCCACAGTGGCGGTCCAGGTGCCAGCATTTTGGCGACGTAACCCGAAGCCTAGTTCCACCAGTTAGAGTCGCGGGCACCACTACTGATGCCACGCACTCGTTGGCTTGGACGAGAAGTCGATTGGGTTCGTCGCCTACGTATTCGAAGAGTGCTCTTACTCAAAGCTAGAGGGCACCCTCATCAAGCAACTGTGAGTCGGAAAAGCTGAATCACTTGCTGACTGAGTTTACCTTAGGCGACCACTCTCCGAGCCAACTGCTGCATGATATGGAGCGATAGGGCGGGGATAAGGTTGAGTTTTAACTCCTGAAATCGCTACAGCGACTCCCAGAGAACACCCAAGACATCTTGGCCTGTGAGGGCTCCTGATCTTTGGAAGTGTTGGCGAACACCGCTGACAAGATCCACGAGATACATACACGCCCCATGATCAGTGTGGCGGTAGGACACGGGCCAAATTACCGAGCTTCAGCAGACAGTGGCCTACTTCGCGGCTACCTCCTCTAAGCTGGGAACAACAGTCAGTAGATGCTTTGCGTCGGGAACCTCAAAGAGTCCTGCAGTTTGCTGGTCCCACCGCATTTTTGCCGGTAAAACAAAGAAGTACACCCGTCCGTGCACGTCCATGACCTCAAAAGACTAAAATCGTTGGGAGCTTCGACACCGGCTACTCAGAATGTAACTGCACGCCGCCTATCCATTTACGATCCTCTGAGCAAACGCCATTACCCAATCGACACAGGCGTAGACGCATCATTCCTCCCGGTGTCGCGGAATCACAAATTGATCTCGCAATAACTCAAACTTGCAGCAGCAAAGTCCTTAGCCACACACTTACGGCTACCGGCGGTAAGTTTGAGACTTCGATGAATGTTCTCATGGCGTTTTATTGTAGCGGACTACAGCCGTCCCATATTAAGTGCACATTTCCTAGGCTACTATGGATTGCTGGTAGATCTGCAGGAGAGGTCTCTTATAGACTCTGCAACTACGCTCAAGCCTTCAGGAACCTCAATTTTTGCTCCGTGTACTTTGATGATGTTTTGGTCGCCTCTTCGTCTGATTCTGAGCGTTTGGAACATCTCAAATGCATTTCTCAACTTGTGCTTAAGGCCAGTCTTATATTTAACGTAGGAAAATGCAAATTCCTCCATCAGCAGGTGAAGTTTAGTTTAGGACAGGAAACCCCCGGGTCCAGACAAGGTTCAGGCTACCACAAACTTCCTACAACCCACAACAGTGAAGGATCTGCGAAGGTTTTTGGGCATGTTAAACTTCTATCGTCGTTTCTTACCCAATATCAATCGATCCTCAACGTCTAATTGCCTGGCGCCAAGACCATAGACTCACGCGTGATTGCGTGCTCTACAGGCGCTGTCCAGGCTTTTGACCTAGCCAAACGACAGCTGGAGGACGCTACACTATTCGTATTTCCTCAACCAGATGCACCCGTAGCCGTATATGTCGATTCCTCATAGATCGCTGTGGATGCTGCCCTTCACCAAAAGGTGAACCAAACCTGGCAGCCGTTGAGCTTCTCTTCATAGCAATTGAATACAGCTCAACAGAACTTGTTCCCTAGAGGGCAGGCCGTTCACAGTGTTCGCAGACCGGAGGGCCCTTATCTTCGCTTTTAAGCAGAACCTCGACAAAGCGCCCCCTCGCCAAATCCGGCACCTAAACTTCATAAACCAGTTTACTTCGAACATCTAGCACTTGTCTGGCAAGGAGAATGCCGTTGCAGACGCTTTGTCACGCTTTTCAGAGGTAAAAATCCCTGCCACGGTCGATTTTCGGCAAGCCCCGAGGCATAGAAGGATGATGTAGTGCTTCAGAGCCTCAGGGACAACTTCAAATATAAATTTCGGGAGTTTCCCAATTTTTTTCTCAACCTTCAAAAAACTCTGCGAGACCTCTGAAAAAGGACCTAGGCATATATTCCGACCACTTTTCACGAGGAATTTTTCCATGCACTACACGATCTTGCGTACCCCAATATTTTGACAACAAATCGGTTGGTCACAAGCAAATATTTCTTGCCCTAAATGAATGAGAATATTAAGTCCTAGACCAGACAGTGCACCGCATGCCAGAAGTGTAAAGTCGCCAAACACGTACAAGAAGAAGTAGGCTCATTCCCTCGGTCTACAAAGCACTTTCACACGACCCACATTGACATCATTGGCCCTTGCGAGATTTGCATGGCTTCAAGTATTGTGTTTGAACTTTGTCGGTAGTGAATCCCAAGCTTTGGAGTTCCGGCCGAACTCATTTGTGACCAGTTCGAGTGTACCCTGTTCCCATAGTAAGGCTTCAAACGACACCAGACGACTGAGTACTACCTGCAATCCAATGGGGTGCTGGAACCCTGAAGGCAACTATAATGACACAAGATGACTATTCGTGGTCGTAAATCCTGCCTTTCGTTCAACATGACCTACGGACAATCCACCGTGAAGGGTTTGCCGCCAACTCAAGCGAGCTAGCATACGGGGAAAATTTAAGACTCCATAGTGATCCTGTGGTTGATACCCAATGAGCCCTTTCCATCACTGGGCTTTTGCGCGGTGGTCAAACTAAAATCACCCCCGCCATCCCATAATTCTTCGAAGAAGGCTAGCGCTCCCAAGCACCTGGACGTCTGCATAAATGTCTTGGTTCGCGGCTTGCTTTTTAAAAAATGCTCCCAATCCCAATCCCGTTAGTTCTAGTTTGGTTTAGAAAACATATGGTTAATATGTTTTTCAAAGAAAAGTGCAGTTATACCTTCTTCTTCTAGTTTACGGTTTGGTCGAAAAAGCAGCAAGAGTTGAATTAAGTCTCAAAAAAATCCGGTAACCGAAAGCTTAACGCTTCAAGGATAAAAAATGTTGTGTTTCCCTACGTGAGGATCGATGAGTGCATGACAGTTCCGTACGTACATATGTAGTTGAAAAACCAATTGGTGGTGGAAATTTGGTGGACATATGGGAACACATACACACATACAGTGGGTGACATCAATTTACGTGCTGTTTAAAGGGGGGCTCTCCATACCTGCAAAGGGGAATGGACATTTTTTTTCACTGGATGTCGTCAAGTGGGATATCAAATGATAGGTCTCAATTAGTGCTTTCCGAAAATGATATCAGTGTTGACGCGCATTACAAAGTGCGCGTGTAAGGATTCAAAATGCGGGCACTCAAAGTGAGACAGGACACATTTTCGAAAACTATCCAACCTAAAAATCTGAAAAAATAAGGTGGTGCGCCGACTTGAAATTTAGGCCCAAAATATGTTCCATTCCGATATCTGTTCAAATAAACCTACCAGCAGTATATTACCAGCTTTCAGAAATTGACTCGAAAACTCCCTTAAGTTCATCTTGGGGACACTAAATTGCGCCGGCATAGAAAACAATATCGCGCATACGCATGTCAAGTTTCATGGAAATCCGGCTCTTATTGTCAACGTTAAGTAGTTCAAACTTAATTTCGGGCGAATTTACTGCATCCTAAACCATGCAGATAGGATACTGATGTAATTAACGAGAATAATAGACATTCGAGCATAATTTTAAAATTCCATTCATGAAAAATCTAATTCTCCCCACCCTTATTTAAGGTTTTGTGTGAAATAAAAATTTATTAAATTGTATTCAATATCCTCCTGCCCGTCCGTCGGTATGTCTGTCTGTCTGTCACTTCCGATTGACCCGGAAACCGCTGAAGCGATTGTCACCATCTATATGAAACGAGTGGCGCCATTTTTCGTTGAGTTTGAAGGGGGGTCCCCATATATGCGAAAGGGGGTATTAATATTTTTTTCACTGAATGGGTATCAAATGAAAAGGCTCGATTAGTACTTTTCGAAACTTATTTTTAATATTGGGTGAAACATGTTGAAGTGAGGTGTCAAAATGTGTGCCCCAAAAAGTGAAACAGGTCTCGTTCTCAGAACCTATGCAACCGAAAAATCTAAACAAAATCACAGCCCCAGTATACATCCCGTTCCGTATTTGCTCACACCAAGTTAATAATAGTGTATTTTCATGTTTTAGAAATTTACCGGAAGACCCCCTTGAGCTCATTCCAGAAGTAAAGTACTTGGCGTCAACATAAGGCATAATTCTGAAAAATTTGAACGCCATCCAACTATTATTAACAAAGTTATAGAAAGTCAAATTTTTATCATATATTTCAAGCAAATTGCACCCTAAGCCGTGTATGACGTCATCATCATATAAAGTGAACTTATTGCCGGGACGTTTTACTTGATCCTTTTTGGCTTTTTAGTCACTTGCATATCAGTGTCAATTACTCGGGGTAGACACATATATGTATATGTATGCGCTAGTAAAGTTTGCTTGTGGTTATCTGCAGTTTACGTATGCTTTTGTGTACGGAATAATTGGAAATACGTGAAGATGCGTGGGCCAATTTGGATGCGCACATATATATGTATGCATCGTCATGCGGTAATAGGCACTGCTTGTTTATTATAAGCATTTCGATCAATGTAAAGCATAACAGGTCTCGTTCTCAGCACCTATGAAACCGAAAAATCAGAAAAAAATCACAATGGCGCATCCATACGAAATCTAGGCCTCAAAATATAATGCATTCCAAATCCCAAATCTGCTTAAATACAAAACAATGTACATAATTTTGGCAAGAATCGACCTATTATTAATAAAGTTACGGAAGGTAAAAATTGTGTATTTCATGAACGGCGCAGTTGGAGTTTATAAATACATATATATATCAAGGAATATGATTAGGAGGTATTCGCGAATGGGAAAAACGTAAGTAGGGAATTTCTCACACAAGATGAACACAAAATTTGTATATCCGAAACGTCCAGATTCCAATTTTCCCACTTGTTTACAGATTCAGTTTCGTACCATACTTTTGGTTACTCATAACAGAATCCCGGATTTCTAGTCAAGAAAGCACAATGAATGAATACCTATAACCTGCCATCTTAGTTACTTGACATCGTCTTCGGACGGGCGAACAGCATGAGCAGCCGGCGGGAGTAGGTTCACCAACTGACAAGATTCTGTTTGCCTCCTGATCATACGTTAGGGGCACGAGCTGCGAAACTCTTCAGCAACATGAGCAGGAATCCCTTGCATGTAGCACCGGTCGATGGTTATTCCGCTAGCAGTTTTTTCTCTTTGGGAATAGGGTAGGTAAATGCGTTTAGCACAGATTCTTGAACTCCCGCTGCCAACTAAACAACTCCCTGTCATCAGAGAACTAGCCTAGAACTGTTTGACATGTAACGGCACATCGGCGACACAAACCAAGAGCCTATCGCCATAGTGAATTCACCTCCACTAACACATTGCACGGTCTCGGACACAGTTGACGCCCTGACAGGAAGCTGGGGCGAGAAATGTCAACGGACTGACTCACTCTCGACTAAACTTTCGATTAGTTCGCAGGCACGGCAACTTTATTTTGCATGATCGAAAAAGTATTTAAATGAATAGAAAAAGTGGACGTAGAATTTGTTCGGTTTTTTATAAATGAAAAAGCCAAATGAACAAAAGTCCCATCTTTTATTTAAAGGCAACGGTTCAATAGACACATTACTTCGGACTAGCCCTCTTGCTCTCCGGACTTTGGGAGCCTTTAAGTTAGGGAATCCCTTTCAGGGATTTGCCATCTGGTCCCTCCGCCAGGCGAGTTCAATTCTCAGTAAGAAGAACCCAAATATAAGGCGCAACACGACTCCAGCTGCCAGCGCTCCTCAGCATCTCTTTAAAAATGTTGACTGGAGAGAGCTCTCCTGTGTCTGCATAAAACTGCTGACGAAAGGCGTCCCACCTTTTGTAAGAGAAAAAGATGTATTTAGCGTCACCCGCCACTCCATTTCACAACACACTACCAGGAGATCGCGGCTTCCCAATCCTGTGCAGGTAAGACTGAAAACGTACATGCTCGCATCCCACTGTGCGTTCGGTTCAGCCTCGAATCTTTATTGTCGATGAGCCACGCAGTTCATCTGCCCCGTGGATCATTTGGGCATGAGAGTAGCCACTCGGTAAGGGTGTGTTGATGTTCTTCACGGGGATCCCTCCTGCGATCACCATCACCGCCGGTTCACAGACAGTGCGCTAGGCAGACGCCACTCGCAAAGCTTCCCGTCTCTGCATTTGAGCAAAGCGCTTACCATGCACCTCCTTGTCAAAGGCATCAGTCTACACCTCCATAGAGCAGAACCGATTGCGTTGCTATCATAAGAAGATGCCTCCTAGTAGATGTAAGGCTCGCAACATTCCCCATTAGCCGACTCGAGGCCTAGACTCCAGCTGCAGCCTTGTCCGCTGTTGCTTTGATTGGCTCTTTCATCTCCGAGTCGAAAATTAAACCAAGGTATTTAATCGCAGGTTTATCGGCAACTCGCCTCTGTGCTAGGTGACGTGATTTCCATCCTCCTCAGTGTCTCTAGCGTCTCATACAACAGTGGTGGTATTTCAGATAATCCCTCATTTCAGATAGCTTGGGACGTGAAATGAGTTTTTTAATGTGCCAAACATATTTGTCCATCTTACGGAATTGAGGGCATTTCTGACATTAAGCGTGTAAATATTCTGCCAAACCCAAACGGCGTAGCTTATGGCAATCCCTCCGTAGGTCGTACATGGGCTGGGACCCCTCTGGGGCATGAAAGCCTCAGACGCTGTCGTTACCAGATTCATCAGTGAGTTTACGCCAGTGTCAGCTACAATGCTACGACCCCCCAAATGGCCTCCAGCGCAATCTCCGGCATGCTGTCTTCCTTTTGTGTCCATAGTCCAAACACCTGTAGCACTTGATGGGGACTATCCCCATTCGCATCCTGCATACAACACACCAAATTTTGATTTTCCCCTTAGCAGTAAAACCCTATACTATGTACCCTGAGGCCTTCCCAACAGAAGTCGTCTCATGAACGCCGAACTTTACGAGGAACTCAACTGCGAACTTTCCAGCAAGGGCAGAGTAGGTGACCCGAATCAAAGATGGTGCTGAAGTTTTCCCAGGCATATATAGCATAGTCGACCTTTGCGAAATCCCAGGATTCACTAGGGTGTTCACGGCCCAAGTACTGACGATACTGCGGGCTTGTCAACGATATGTGGCGTGATCCAAGACGAAAGTGACGGCATCCTACAAGCTGGTGAGGCAGTGCAAGAACGCACTAAACACTCTGGACGGTTCGCTTAAAGTCACCCTCCCCTAGTGGGGGAATGAGCGGGCTGACAGATTTGCCAGGTGGAGCTTTGGTCTTGGTAGTCCTTGGTGGGCAAAGTCTGTATCACGCTGCCGACTATCATGAGCGGAATCTATTCACAATATATGGCAGTTGCAGGCTTCAGATGACGAATGCTCGCCACCTATGCCAAGTTAAGGAAGACTTGACCCTGCCATAACAAAATTCGACCGCAGGGGCTTCCAAATGCATACTAGATCACAGTGGTCTGCACGGCGCATTGGCCCATAGACGACTATTCCGTCAGACTCAGCAAACCCTGCAACTTGCATTGCCGAAGCTGCGAAGAAAAACGAAAAACTCTCAGGTACTTGTTTTGCGATTGTCTAGATCTAGCTAAAGTCAAGCTGCCACTAAAACCATTCATCGACGAGCTCAAGGAGATCTCAATGTGCAAGATGGGAGAGTTGTTCTCCTTCGTAAATGCAACGGGCTAGGTATGATGATCTGAGCCGCCTGGACTCGGCCCCCTTGCCTTAAAACCACATTCTGTTCGTAAGAAGTTGGAGCATCAATCTAGCACATAACAGAACACCGCCATTTGAACTCTTTGGAGCAGCCAATGAAACTCAACTAGCTACTCCCATAATCTACTTACGCAAAAAAAAACATCTAATTATGAAATTGGACAGAATTTTTACTTTTTTAATTGGTTGATTTCATGAGGAAAAATCAATTGAAAACTTACAAATCAGGGAAACTATCATTTCAGAATCAACCTTTTATCCTACAATTACAACTGCTGAGTTTAACAATTAAATTTTTTTTTTCTGCATTAAGCTGTATTCATCCTCATCAGCACGTATCGTATAGAGCACAACGTCCGATGTTGGATATCCGGGCTTCGAAGGACGGGAAGGTACGCTGGATGGACAGAATCCGGCCATTAGTTTCGGACGCATGAGGGTAAAGTTGATGAATGCCAGGACGGACAAATTCACAAACGTGGAGGGCTTCGGCTTGGTGTTCGAACAAGAACAAGAGATTATGAACGTAAGGACTAACCATATCATACTCCACTTTTTCCCCGAAAATTTGAAAGAAACTGTATAGAATTATTTTTATTTGGAGAGTGGAAAACAATGATGGTCTCTGACTCTCACAAAATAGGCTGTAGTATCTTCTGTACGCTTCCACCATGAATCTACACGCGGAGGGTAGTGCACACAATGGCAGAACAGCCGGTAATGGCAGAAGGACTACATGGTACATCCTTCTTAAAGAACAAGCGGTAGGAAGAAAAGCAGCCATGAATAGAACTGTCTGGATGCCAGTTTATGGAATCAGATCTGCGTGGACAAAACACCGTTAGGGCAAAACGGCTGCCGCGAAATGCGGCTATTCTCAGAAAAATCGATCATGAAGAGATCGAGTCTCTGACGATCGAGTGTGAGGGAAACCCGGTAACACAACAACCGTCTCATATGCTTCTAACAGTTTTCTATTACATATTAGACTACACGTATGACAAATAAAGAATAAGTTGTGGTCAAATACACCAGCAGCTTGTAAAAGCTTCTGCCTTTCGGCTGGCAACGAGGAAGGGAAACCAACAGGACTGCCTTTACACCTTTCTGGTGCAGAAGCCATGGTCTCTATGGTACTACAAATAACCGAAAAAAACCCAAAAACCAACAACTAAAATATCGCCATAGCCCCGCCATTCATACATATGAGTAAACTTTATATAATAATAACATCGTACACGTTTTAGAGTGCAAGAAATTCATTTGAAATATAAAAGTTGGACCTTCTATAACTTTGTTATCCATAGTTGAATTGCCTTAGAATTAGGTGATCAATACTGATGCTAAATTTGTAGTTTTGGAATGAACTTAAGGAGCTTTCCGGGTGAGTTTCTAAAGCATGACATTATGCTATTTATTATTCTTTAAGCAAATATCGATATCGATATTTTTGAGGCCTAGATTTCTTGTAGATTCGCCATTGCAATTTTCGCAGAATTGTTGAGCGGATAAGTCTAAGAATGAGATCCTTCGTATCAGACCATATGTTCTAACCAAATTTCCTTTCTTTCACGATGCTTTGGAAAGAGCGAAAGTAATCAGGATTTTAGTCATATACCAATTCGTCGGCTAAATATAATTAAAAAATGTTTGAAAAACTACAGAATCAATACCTCTGAGTCATTTTCTGTCTGAAAATATTATTTTATCTAATGACCACCTCGAATTCAGAAACAGCCACAGCACTACCCAATAATTAAAAAAAATTAATAATCATTCCCGGAATGGATTGAAAGGAAAATTGTGCATAGGAGCTGCATTGCTGGATACAAATCATCATGGATAAGATGTATGGGAATCCCCGCCCCCCTTAAAAATTCAGTGTAAAATCATTCCACTCAATGCATGTAAATGGACTCACCGACCCATAACCCCATAACCATGGGTTCAGCCATTTCGACATAACTTGGGGTCGGTGGAAGGAATATACTCAGATGTATTCCAAGTAATAGCCGGCTTACCTCAAAGTTCAATATTCAGCTGAATGGCAGCTATTGAAAGACGATATCGCTATTGTCACTGTCAGTAAGAGCCCAACAGCAACATTAGAAAAGTATTTTGAGGATATTGACATATTTTTCTATGATTGTAAAATAAGAATGAATATCGGCAAATCTGAAAGCATTTTCTCTCCGAACCTTATATTATTTCTAATAATAATGAAATTAAATGATGAGATTAAATTATTTGAAATAACTAAGACTTTCCTTTTTCCTACTCGCTAGTGATATTTATTGGTCTTGTAAATGTTCCCTACATTAGTGCTAACAAGTGTACTCTTCAGTGGATCTATTAAGTCGGGAAACCGCAAGCTGGACGCCTCAAATATGAAAGGTTTTGTGCATTTCTTTTATAAATACATTTCAGTGTGTGTTTCAATTTCGTGGTGCTAGAATAAACTTAAGGGAGGCTTACTAAGAATTATAACAATATACTATTATCAACTTTATTTGACAGATATCGGTATGGAGGGTATTTCGGAGCCTAGGCCCCATACTGTGGTAGCATCTTGTTTTTTTTCAAATTTTTTGGTTGGGTAGTTTCTGAGAATGGGTCCGTTAAAGAAATGATAAATTTCGACCGACCGCACTGCTCATCTTTTCAACAACTATCAGAAATATCACCGGTTTCGGAAAGTACTAAACAAGACCTTTCATTTGATACACCACATGACTATATTTTATGCATATTTTGCATATATGGGGACCCCCTTAAATTTAGCGGGCCATCACGAGATTTCTACTTTATTGCTTCAAGCGATTCTGATCTGATGATGTCGGTTATGTCGGCAATTACAAGTAAAAGGCCTCTTTCTATTATGTGACCTAGATGTGGGAACTAGTTTCAACATTGTTTCTCCAGCATCCGGAAGCTACCTTCCCAACACTACCGATGAGTGCCGAAGACATTCCTCAAGTACCCGGAGGCGAAGTCTTGGACGCAGTGGAAAAGATATGGGATTTCGCAGCCTCCGGATATGATCGAATCCTCAACAAGGCGCCGGAACTGGCAATTACACCGAGCGTGTCAACACAGGTGTTATCAGACTGCCTATAAGAAGGGTCTCTCGCGCGCAGAGTGGAAATTACAAATCCTGAAAATAGGTAGATCAATAGGTGAACCAACATCTTCTGAATACAATAAGCGTAAGTAAAGAGTAGTTTAACGTGTGTAAGGGGTGTGGGCAGGTGCACTCAAAATAATGATGTGTGTTACCATTGTCTGAGCATTGACTCCGAAATCTATTCACAGTGATAAAGTAATATTAGATATAACCACGACCATCTCTATTGGCATTTATGATGGATTGGTATCTATAATGTAAATATTGAACACTATCACTATAAAAGTCGCCCCAAGCAGGTATAATATGCGCTTGACTCAAAAGTAAGGCCGAGGGATCCTTTTGCGACGATGCAAAATAGATGAGAACCGAGACAAGATTACTAAGTAATGGAAGGGTCCATTTCGGTAAAGGAGTCAATATCAATATATTCAACAGCCAAGGAACACGATTAGTTCTGAAAAGTGGGAGATCTAATAATAATTGAAGTTGTAAAATAAGGAAGGTCGTTTCTGTGGTACAGGCATTGGAGAATAAATGTAAGACGAGTTTATTTTTTCAGCACTTAAAATGCGATTTTCTGAAAACAAGTGAGTTCGTCGGACCGATATCTCGAACAGTCCTTGTTCGATTGATGTGAAATATTTATACTGTATTCAGAACTACTTGGTTGTCGACACTAGATTTTTCCCTCTATATTGCATGGTTTAATCTTTATTAAAAATGAAACGTTTTTCTTTTGGCGATTTTTAGAAAAAAAATTTATTCGCTCCGGTAAAACTCACAATCACTGCTCAATACCTCTTTAATAGACACCTTTTTAACGAATATTGATATCTATTTTTTTGTTTTTTGAGAAAAATTCACACGGTTTACCCCTTAACTAATTATCATCATCATCAACAGCGCAACAACCGGCCTGCCTTAGTAAGGAATCCAGATATCCTGGTTTTACGCCGAGCTCCACCAGTTCGATTCCCTAAAGGCTGTCGGAAGTCCTGGCCTATGTCATTCCCTCATCTGAGGAAAGGAATGCCACGTTTTCTTTTTCTATCATAGATATTGCCCTTATAGATTTTCCGGGATGGATCATCCTCACCCATCCGGATTAAGTTCCCCGCCCACCGTAACCTATTGAGACCACTTTTATCCACCATCCATTTATCACTCATAAATTTCGTCGTTATATAGGCTACAAAATCGTCCCTCTTCATGTAGGAGGTCGAAAATCAATTAATTGGATGTATACTTTATAAATTTCAAAGAAATGTTTTTTTTTCTTCTTTCTATCTCAAAAGAAAATAAATTAAATATTTTCAAGAATAAGGTGTTAACATTTTGGAAAAATTTAGACAATATTGTTATAGTCATGCTCCAGTAATGCGGGCGTGCGTCGTGTTTATGTACCGTATAGTGGCAGCTTGATGATTTTTTCATAATTTTCGGTTCCGGCCTTCAAATAAATGCTCAATTTCTAACCCCCGTACTTCCTCCGTTTACAACTAATGCCAAAATTAATACCGTATTTGGAATTAATTGAGACCTTTGATTTGATACCCCACATGACCATATTCCGTCTTTTTGCATATAAGGGGACCCCTCCTGTTAAACTCAACGTAAAACGATATTACCCACAGCTTCCATCTTTTCACTAAAATTCCTGTCAATGTTTCTGAGGAGATATTGAGACATTGAACCGACTTTAATTAGGAGGGGGGGCTTGAGAAAATTAGCTTTTCCTACATGGGACTTTACAATCCCACTGGTATGTCAAGCATTCTAGTTAATTATGATGTCAGCATCTTAATTACATGAGTAAAAAAGCAATAAATTTGTGAGAAGTTAATAAGCTTTCATACTAATAGCCGGATTTCCATTGAATTACAGCATTATGCGCGGCACTATCCTCTATGGTTCTCAATTTTGTGCTCTTAGGATGAACTTAAGGGGGATTTTCTGGTCAATTTCAAACAGTAGGTCATATACTATAAATAAGTTTATTCGAGAAAATATCGGAATGGGACATATTTTCAGGAAAAGATTTTTATATAAACGCATCTTTCTGATTTTTTTTTCAAATGGGTTGGGTAGTTTCTGAAAATGGGTCCTGTCACACTTTAAATGCATATTTTGACCCCTGACTGACGCATTACAATTTATGTCGAAACTAAAATTTGCTTGTGCTTCATTTGTTACCCCACACGGGTCCATTAGGTGAAAAAAAATGTTCATCTCGCATTTGCATGTATTGGGAACCCCTCTTTAAACTTCTTGTAAATTTATGTTATTCACTATATGCATGGAATTTCATAGTTTCGTTGTGTCCGTTTTGAGAAAACGTGCGTGTCGCAGACAAATACACAGAAATCGAGTTTAAGGGGGAAGCCACATTAGAAGGCTTTTTTCATGTACATTTTTGTTTTCTTAGTCGGGGGACTTATTCGGAATTCAATCAAATTTCGACATTATATTAGTCATATTCCGAACAAATTTTTAGATTTTCTTAAAAAATTTAATCAAAAATAAAAAATATTCGACAATATTCAGCTAAATGTCGTAACTAGAATTCTCCAACTACGGCACTGTAGTGACTCTAATCTATCTATGTTAAACCAAAACCTTTTGATTTTACACCATTAACTTATTTTATAAGAATATGAACCTGAATACAGATTAAAATAGTCAAAATGAAAACTTTTGCAGGTGTTCAAAGAAATATTTCAATATTCACCATGTTTTTCAGTAATCATGCAAGAAGAAGCACCCTTAAAAATATGACATCACAGCAGATGCTGATTCATATCCTTCGTAATTTTATAGCGAATCATAAATCCAAATTTGCTAATGATCGATTCATTACTTTTTGGGCTAGAATGTGAAAAACGCGTTTGAAAAATGCATTTTCTGATATAAAGATATTTACTCATAATTCACTCATAATTATGAGCAAATACAAATGCACTCGTACCGGGGATTGAAGCCAAGTTAAGACATGACTTACATAATGCTACAAGACTTCGTATGCACTTGAAGCGACTCTCCTGGGCGATGAACCCCGAATCTGTACCCGCTAATCGTTCGATTCTACGCCCATAAAATCTAAAGGACCACGAGTTTCGTTTTGAAATTTCTACAGCTTATTTTAAGGTAGCCAAACTAACGATCTACGAAATAAAAAAAAGTCGACTCTGAAAGGTTTTGTTTTACTGGGAACCTCAAAAAGTGTGAGTGAGGGCTACAAGAAGAGGACTCGACATAAATCCAACCAAAACGGAGCTGACAAAGTTTCTTACTAAAATAATGGCAACAGAATTTCATCGTCGCGCTAATTGGACAAAGATTAGAACTTATTTCTCATAATTAAGACTTTTTTTCTATTCGCCAATGATATTTGTTAATCTTGCAAATACCGATATTTTGGGAATCATTTGTTCCCTTCATCGGTGTTAACAAGACCGTTCTTAAGTGGATTTATTAACTACTTATAATATATACTATTCTAAATCTGTAATACTATTCTAATTTATTATATCGCTAAATTAGTTTTAAAAGATTTATAGTTATATCCTGGAAAATAAAAAAATATTCAATTACATTCAAAGACTCATTTGAGTTTTTTAATTAACGGAGAATACGTATAGATGTGAATTTAATCTAGTGTCTGCCGGCAATTTGCTACTTTAATAAGTTTTCGTAGCCGCCCAGCTGGTTAAGTTTCCTTAACTTCATGGCCAAATTCCGCCATATGTTTAGCCACCATAGATTTTGTAGGTTTTCGGGAGTACTTGATAGCCACATTTGTCTCCTTCATATGCTACCTAAATCTAGTGGTTAGCAGCCTTTTTGTCTGTCCGACATACACCTTCGGATAACCTGAGCAAGCGTCTTTATAAATACCGTTCATCTCATCTACCGGTACAAACTACTGAAGAGGAATCGTTGTCAACGATTCCATTCCATTCCGTTGTCCACGATTGACAACCGACAACTAAGGGGAATCCACTGGGGTAAGTTGGTAGACACTGATCGCAATTTCAATTGACCGTCAATTAAGTCTCTTCCAAGTCGGCGAAGAATCAAAAACAAAATCATTCCTTTTTATTTGTTAATGCCAAATAACGAGTTTTTTTATTTCTCATCTACCGGTGTTTCGAGCACCGGTTTTCCACTATCTTAGTGAGTTTTGAAAAAAAACTTTTTTTTTCAACAATATCATTGCCATGCCTACAACATTAACTATTGAGAAAAACATTACCTTTGGGCGTCTCCTAGTTCAGCGTTGAACGGTCTATAAAGAGCACATTTTGTTTGCTATATCCATATCCATCCATCTAATGTTTAGTCTAATAAGTATTTATTTCTAGTTTATTTTTGTCTGCTGAATCTTCTTCAATTGCGCCATCCAGATGTAAACTAGATATCAAAAGAACATTCTTTTTCGTTTTATTTTTTAAAACGCACGAAACTATTGTTCTTTCCCTTCAAAGACCGAATATACTGCTACAGACCTCCCAGTTCTCTATATCCTTCATTTCACCTGGAATCTGCCACTTCTTTTTAAGATTTTGTGTGAAACAAAACTTTATTAAAATCTGTTCAACGTCTGTCTGTCTGTGTGTCACACCCGATTTATTCGGAAACCACTGAACGGATTGTCAGGAGGGAGAATATGTGGTCTACGTGTCCCTTAACATGCAGTGACTGACGCCATTTTGTGTTGAGTTTGAAGGGGAGTTCTTCATACATGCGAAATGAGGGTGCAAATTTTTTTTCACAGAATATTATCATGTGGGATACCAACTGAAAGAGCTCGATCAGCACTTTTCGAAACTGTTCTTATTTCTGACTTGAAAATACATCTTGATCATAAATCTGCACAAATAAAGTTAATAATAGTATATTACCATGTTTTAGTAATTTATCGGCGAACCCCCCTTAAGTTAATCCCAGAAATAGAAGATTGGAAATAACGGGCGGCATAATTCTGCGAAAGTGGTCAAAGGGTAGTATAGGTCCCAGGGCGAAACGTGGATTGGTACCCACGATGGAGCATAAAACCTGGGAAATGCCTGCTGAACCAACACCAACAGCTCTACTACCAAACACAATCTCCACCTCCACGTGGTGACCGCTGGGAGTTCTTTCTTAACGAAAAGCTGCAGACGGAGAAGGATGAAGACGAGTCTCCCGCGCCTAAAAACGGAACAAATTGTATCAACTGGTCCTCCACGTTGGGGGTTGTGTGGGGCTGACAACCCTACACGGAAAAAATGTTACGAAGCCACGAAAGGAGCCTCGAACAGGATGGATCTTACAACGACGAACCTGGCAACGACAACGAGTTAACGATTTGCGCATTTCTTCATGGAACGTGCGCTCCCTGTACAGAGATAAAGCTGATGAGCAGGTAGCCGATACCCTGTCCCAATATAGGGTTACAAGAGATGCGATGGACAGGGACCGGTTTCCTGGAGAAGAGCCGCTACAGCGTATATTATAGCGGTCATCCAGTAAACCATGTGCTCGGAGTAGGTTTCTTAGTCAGCCGAAAAACGAAACCTGCTGTTATCGGCTTTGAAAACATAAGCGAACGGCTATGCACTCTGCGCTTCCGAGGCAAGTTTAGAAATATAATCCTCATTAACGTTCACACCCCTACAGAGGAGACTGCAGAGTCGGAGAAGGATACCTTCTACGAGGCAGTAGAACGATCTCTCAAAGTCTGTCTCAGATATGATATTAAAATCATACTTGGGGATTTTAACAGCCAAGTAGGGAAGGAGCCCGTATTCAGGCGATACGTTGGCTCCCATAGCTTACACGAAAAAACAAATGATAACGGACTGCGGATTATTCAATTACCAGTGTCACACGAAATGGTTGTTGGAAGTACCTGGTTGGCGCGGAAAGCGGTCCACAAACATACGTGGGCCTCTCCAGACGGGACAACTTTCAACCAAATTGACCACGTGTTGATTGAACGCCGCCACCGCTCAGCCTTGATGAATGTCAGAACATATAGGGGGACCAACATAGACGGACCACTATCTCCTTGCATCGTGCTCCGAGCTCGAATAACAATACCACCTAGAATCGCTTCTGACAATCAGATTAGAGAAAACACTGAAGCCATCCACAACACAACCCTCCGAGACACCTATAAAAGGGAAATGCATGCCGTAATAACCGCAGTCAACAGAGGACATGGAGACGAACAATCAACAAACGATCTCCACAACCACCTGAAGAACATTATCATGGATACGGCCACAAACATACTTGGCTCCAGCCGCAAAAGGAGTCGGAACGGCTGGTTTGACGAGCTAGCAACGGAACGGAAGAATGAAGCATACCGAGTAATGTTGCATTCTCAAAGAACGCGGGCACGCGCAGAGACTTATCACGAATTCCGTCGAGTGGAGAAGCGAGAAGCCTGGGAGAACCAATAAGTCTGTGAACTAGAAAAGTACAGGAAGCAACCGCACCAGGCGGGGAAGTTTTACCAACAAGTCAGCAGGATGAAGCCTTATGCGCCTGGATACTCATCCTGCCGAGACAAAAAGGGAAATCTGATTTCCGAGAGAATGGGCATATTGGAGCGATGGGTTGAGTACTTTGATGAGCTACTAAACAACCAGAACATCGGCGAGTTGGAGGTCCCGCCAACTGAAGACGACGGACAAATACTCCCACCACCAAGTTTAGGAGAAATAGTCCGTGCAATTCATCGGCTAAAAAATCATAAGTCGCCAGGAGCCGATGGAAATTCAGCGGAATTGGTTAAATATGGAGGCGACCAGTTAAACCAAGTGGTTGATCAACTTGTGCTCAAGTTGTAGGACAGCGAATCAATGCCTGACGATTGGCAACGAGGCATTATCTGTCTCATACATAAAAAGTGAGATATCACACAGTGCAGCAATTATAGAGGCATAACATTGCTGAGTACCATCTATAAGATATTTTCCGCTATCTTGCTAGGCCGGATAGCCCCATACGCCCAGAACATCATTGGCCCATACCACAGAGACTTCACTCCAGGCAAATCAGCAACAGGTCTGATTTTCGCTCTGCGGCAAGCGATGGAGAAACTGTCGGAATATGGACAACAGTTGCACCATCTGTTCATCGACTTCAAAGACGCCTATGATAGCATAGCCAGGGTAAAACTGTACACGGCCATGAGAGAATTCGGTATCCCGACAAAATTAATAAGACTGACTAGGCTGACCCTGACCAATATGCGAGGCCAGATAAAAGCAGCAGGATCACTCTCAAGACCATTCGACATCAACTACGGTCTACGACAAGGGGATGCGCTATCATGCGTCCTCTTTAACCTGGCCCTCGCGAAAGTGATCCGTGATGCTGAGGTAAATGCAAAAGGTACAATCCTCTTTAAGTCCACCTAACTACTGGCCTATGCTTACGCTATCGACATCATGGGAAGAACCACCCGAGACGTACTAACTGCCTTCATCCAGATCGAGTAGGCGGCGCGAGATCTTGGGCTGCACATCAATGAAGGCAAGACAAAATATATGGTGGCAACGTCAGCAGCGAAGACGAATCAACCATCAAACCGCCCTGGTCAAACAGGAAGAATAAGGGTAGGAGAATACAACTTTGAGACCGTTGAAAATTTCTCCTATCTAAGGTCGAAAATCACAACCGATAACAGCTACGGTGATGAAATCCGCGCACGGTTGTTGTCAGCCAACAAAGCCTATTTCAGCTTACAAAAACTGTTCCGCTCGAAGCGTTTCCCTATGGTGAAACTTTTACTGTACAAGATTAAGATCTTGACAGTCCTCATGTATTCCTCGGAAACTTGTGTTATTAGCAAAAACAGCTGCGAACTCTTGGCCGCGTTCGAGAGAAGAATTCTCCGAAGAATGTTTGGCCCCCTATATGAGGGTGGACTATTCCGTAGCCTACAAAGCGATGAAATCGATGAGCGATACCATGACCGTTAGGTTGTGGAGAAAATCCGGCTCAATAGGTTACGGTGGGCGGGTCACTTAATCCGTATGGATGAGGATGATCCCACCCGGAAAGTTTATAAGGGCAATATCTATGGTGTAAAAAGAAGACGAGGCAGACCCTGCCTAAGATGGAGCGATGGTGTAGGTCAGGACGCCAGACAGCTTTTAGGGATATCGAATTGGTGGACCTCGGCGCAAAACCGGGAAGTCTGGAGTTCCTTATTAAGGCAGGCCTAGACCGGATACCGGTTGTTGCGCCGTTGATGATGATGATAATTCTGCGAAATTTGAACTCCATCCAATCATTATTAACAAAGTTATGGAATGTCAAAGTTTCGCACTTCAGTTAGAAGTTGCACTTTCCTCTGAGCTGTCCATCCATTGTTACATTTGGGTCGACAGAGTCATTTGATTGGGAATTTTGAATAAATTTTTTGAAAAATATTTCGAATTACTACTACTATTCTTCTATTTTCTCGGGAAAAATTGGAACGAATGATTTCAATATATTGATTTGTGTATGTAACCATTTCACTAAACAATTTTTTATGGAAAAGACGCAGCCATGTCTCAAGGATATCGTTAAAATGCTTAGCGTTTCCTTTCCTACCAGCAAGTCTTGTCAGAAAATTACGTTTTACTATTTTACGCTGAGGGTTATATGGAGTTTTTCTCCAACGGATTTCTTCAGTAATCCGTGTCCCGTTTCTATGCACAGCTATATCCAAATTTTATAAACTAAAAAAAATTTTTCGTTTGGAAAAAATTATATCAACAGAAATGATCGTAGATCACAGATCTTGTGTCCTTATTATCATGATGAGTGTTAATAGGACATCATTTATAGACAATACAAATGAATACTAAATAAGTAAGAAAATGTCCGATAAAGTAAACAGGTCGGGAAACCGGAAGGTAGACGCTTCAGGTATGAAAGGTTTTGTGTATTTCTTTTATAAAGAGATTTGGGTGTGCATTTGTCCCATTAGCATGTAGCACGTAAAATATGCATATATTATCTGAGAATAGCCACTTTCAAATGATATTGACATTCATAGTTTTGAATTTGCAGAGGAGCGACAGATTTGACCTAGTATAACTTTTGTTTTGTGATTCTAGGGTGAACTTAAGGGGGGTTTTCCTGTCAATTACTAAAAATTATTGTAATGTACTATTATTAACTTTATTTGAACAGGTATCGATATGGAGGGTATTTCGGAGCCTAGGCACTATATATCGGCTGCCCCCTGATTTTTTCCAAATTTTTCGGTTTGGTAGTTCCTGAGAATGGGTTCGTTAAAAAAATGACCACTTCCAACCCCCCGCACTCCCCACCTTTTCAACAAAAGTCAAAACTAAGACCGGCTTCGAAAAGTACTATCCGAGACCTTTAATTTGATACTCTATATGACTATATTTGATTAAGAAAAATGTACACCCCCCTTCTGCATGTATGCACCCTTAAATTCACCGTAAAAGAATGTAACTCACTATATGCGTGAGCGTTCACAGTTCCAACCTTTCTACCAAATTTGGTGTCACTCACTATAGCCGTCTCCGAGAAAAATGCGTGTGACGGACAGGCAGACAGACAGACAGACAGACAGACAGACAGACAGACGGACAGACGGACAGACGGACAGACGGACAGACGGACAGACGGACAGACGGACAGACGGACAGACGGACAGACGGACAGACGGACAGACAGACAGTCAGTAAACCGATTTTAATAATAAAAATGAAAGTTTGAAAATACTTACAAAGCCAGCCTTGTAGTATCTAACAGATCTCTAAATTTAAATTTACCGACATGTGTGCATTTCTGCGATCATACTTCGACCGTCCTGAAGTTACCTCATATCTAGATAAATAGCAGAGAGATGAGTACAGAGCGCCAAAGTTAGGAACAGAAATATGAAAATGGATTCCTTAGAGTCGGTGCGACTAACGGAGAATTTAGGCTTTGTAACCAGTGGCAACAGCTTCCAGGCTTGTGGAGGCAGACTCGGAAACACGCTTTCTGGTCATAGGAACATAAAGGAGAATGAGTGGGCCAGTAGGGGTCTGACGCAATTGACCTCCTGCTGATGGCTGTCCTGGGCGAAATCTATTTGCACTACCCAACTGCCGCTAACTTCAGACTTCAAAATTACGGACAGGAGGGAGAAATCTTCAGATGCTATCTTTAGATTACCGACTTTTAACTATAGTCAAGCCGAGGACACTAGATAAACAGTTCTTTGCTGACCTCACCTTCTTGCAGGGTGCGGGAGCTGCTATAATCCAACTGCTACGTGCTGACTCCTACTCGCCTTGCTATTCTCCCATGGTCTCATAGTCTTAGGACTTTGTTGCATTAGAACGGTACACCACAGCGCTATTTGGGCTCCTGATAGCGACCCCCAATACGTACCTACCCATGTATTTTTAGAACAGGTCCTTTCATAAAAAGATTTTATACTGAGCTGGGAATCTGAAAGTCATTAACAAGCTTTTGTTGATTGATGATGCGGGAGGGCATCTACTTCTTGTTTATTTACTTAACCGTAATTATAGCTAGAAAAATTTAATTATTTGGAAAAGTATATAACTAAAGTACTGCTACCATTTACTAAATCTTGCTATTTAATTTTAAATACATACAACTCATACGAGTATACTTAACACAGTCAATTCAATAATGCGAACGAATAAAATAACTCATTCACTTAGAGAATAAATGCCCGTTAACTGTAATTAAACGACAACAATACAATTATTAACATCTATGTAATTCCGAAGTTTAGCTTTCCACAGATTCCTTTTGTTGTACTATTGGCACGAGCCGAGAATTATCAAACTACCGTACATGAACAAGTTATGTGAAAATATTTTGCCTTCATTTATATATTGTTGGAATCGCAGAATAATAGACAAAATTACAAATTTTCGAGTATGTAAATCACTGACAGGTACGCCGAATCTGGTCCTTTGCAAAATATATATGAGAACATTAAGGTATCGGCTCTTATGATATCAGTTGCTACTGTGTGTATTCCCGGAAATATTCCTGCCATTCAACTCATTGCTTTATTCCGTAATATCTCACAAAACGCGCTCCCGCTATGCAATGTTTAGGAATTCTAGTATTTCGGCAGTTCTATGCCAGGTGTTTATTATGGGTATTGAATCCATTGAATATCCATATTAACTCCGCGGGAAGTTAAGGGTGCTGTAACATTTTCCACTAAACATTATGTCTTCTCGATAGGGCTTCCCCTGATTTCCCTAATAATTGCGGTTTCATGACTGCGTACAGTCCCTGGGGAGGTTGCTCGTGCCGCGCTATCAATGTGCTCGTGCAGATACATATCCATATGTACCTAAATAAGTTTACGAAGGGCGCTTAGATTACAGTTTATGTGTTACAAATAGAGCTTTAAGTGATCCACTAATAATACAGAGGTTGAGAGCATTAGCTTCTGCCTCCAGGTAATGCTTTCATTGCGTATGAAGGCTTCAGTGATTATGAGGATAGTGGTGATTGTCACGCTTCCGTGTAAACACAAAACAAGTTGGTGTAATCATTTGAAGCTAAAGACACATACCAAATCTATAGGATATTGTGTTCTAGAAATTTGGAGTGGTTGTTTTACTATGCAGTCTGTCCTGAGTAAAATCCCACCAAAACTAATTATAATGATACAGTGGCAACTCGAAAGTTAAAAAAAAAGTTTTGGCCAATTCTACTTTCTTATAATTTCCAATTTCCAAGCATTTTTAATAATGACAACAATCAGATCACATATGAAAAGAACATATGACATTAATCATGCATACGTATGTATCAATAATGTATATTATATAGGGAAGTAAATCAGAACAATTAGGAAGTGAACAAATCATTTATCCTAGATTGTCTTTCGCCAGCTTTTGCAAGCTCCTTTGCGGTTTTGGTTCTAACGTTTTGTATGGCAATAATGCATGTTCAATTCGTTGTCAACGGAATCGCAGCCAGTAGATAAATTCAACTTATAGTCAATAATATCACGTCATTTCACTCTTCGACCCAAACTCTCGATACTTTTACAAGAATCAGGAATGTCTATATTATGTATTTTGCTGTTCGAAAAACTCACAATCTACCCTGATCCTGAAGATTTTTGTCTAATCCTTCTAATTTTATAATTCCCCTTTTGCGGAATATAGGGCATCCACACACTCTCAGGTTTCAATGAGACGCCACCACCACACCCGTCAAGCCTTAGAATAGAATATTATCTCTTTCTGTCAAAAGTGACTTTTCTTAGCATTATTCACGACCGGATGCAAAAGATCCGCCTGCATTGCAGTAAAACCAGAGGAATTGAATCTCTAATCGACTGTAAAACCATGATAACTATACAGATTGAAAGTATAACTTCAATACCATTTTAACGCCTGAAAAACATCGGATTCATACTAACGTATAGGAAGACTTCCAGATGAGCTTCCATCAGGCAGGAGCTAGTCGACTCAGGGATTAGTGGGGACTCCGTTATAAAGCCGAAAAATCACTTCCCGTTCTATGAAACGGCGGAGGGCAGAGGAGAATAGATATTAACCCGGGAGTACCACAAGGACCCATTTTGGGGGCGGACCGCTGAAAAACATTTTACGATTTTCTGCTAAGACTCCACATACCACAATATTGTTATGTCGCTTTTTGTCGAACGGCATATTGATGCAATAGGTAAGCGGGTGGCTGAATACTCATAGTTTCTCTCAGAGCCGGTTCTCATGGTGATCGAGGAATTGAACCTGGTTGCGCACATTGGTAAGGAACGCGAAAACATCCAAAAGCCCATCTGAGTCCCCTCAGATGGTTTCTCATGAAGAACGGTAACATATATATTGATACTGATTGAGTGGCAACTTTCTTGAAAAAACGAATCGGTCCATTAACGATACGAAAGCAGATTGATTAGTTTCTTAAACAGCTTTTTAAGCGGCAATGGTACCTACGCAAGATTGGTAACGCAGGATTCCCTGACTGTTTCTTCTGCAATGAAGTTATCTTTTTTTCTTGTGGGAAATGTTAGTAACTGTATGCAGATACAGGGGAGTTTTCTCCAGACAGCATTGTCAAAGGGCTTCTGATAGATGGAGACGGGTTACAGTTGCATTCCAGTTCTTATTTTTGCGAAGAAGATTGAGCTCGAATGGTAGAGGAACCGGGCGGGAGGGCTAGAACTAATAATTCCCCTTCCTCTTTCTACTCCCTTTGGTGGAAGGAACTCCCCAAGTCAAGGCCAGAGGGTGGGAGAATTGGAAGGCTAGCCTAAAGTTATGTGTCAAACGGTTCCAGGCTCTCTAATGAAGTGGAGAGGTTTAATTGGTAGTCAGACGGCTTATGGCTGCGGAAATCGAAGATTCAGTATGAAGCCACATTCAGCTCCAGAAAACTGGAATATTGCCACTTTTGGGAAATAAAACGTGAGGAAATGCCGAATTTCTGAGCTAAAAAATTAGAGCCACTTGTGCGAATTTCAGAGCGCCACACTAAATAAATTGTTTGCTCTAATTGCCAAGCTAGACTTCTACTCAGTCCACTATTAACGTGTTTTTAGTGAATTTATTCATATTTCCGTAATTAACTATTTATTAAATATAAATAAATTTCAAATTTCTTGTCAAACACTTCATATTTAACAAGTTTATTTTAATGGTACCCTAAAATGTCCCTGGAATTCGGTAGGTCCACCAATAATCTTTATATATTCTTTCACCTCATCTCGGTGGCTAAGAAGCGTTACCCGGAATTCGCACATCTGATGGAGACTGGTGGACCTTGATCAAATTTTCTAGGCATATCTACATCCAGTAAAATTTTTACCTTCACTTCCTTATATAAGCCACAGCCGCGCTACCTGGTTGTCAACCAAATTACAGCTTGCAGCAAATCCCACGCCTGTGGGCAAGTTGCGCTCGCTCGCTTAAGTTGCAGCAACTGCTGGGACATAATCAAAAAAATGGTGATATTTGTGGGCGGAGCGTCAGGTTCGCAACCGAATTTATACGTCTGTGGCTTGTTTGGCAACACAACTTGAGTTGCATGGTCTGCGAGAAATGGATTGCAATGGCTGGCAACCAGATTGCTTGCAAGGGTA
The DNA here is from genome assembly GCF_905115235.1 of Hermetia illucens. Classification (NCBI taxonomy): domain Eukaryota; kingdom Metazoa; phylum Arthropoda; class Insecta; order Diptera; family Stratiomyidae; genus Hermetia; species Hermetia illucens. The sequence continues at coordinate 84,678,597 of NC_051850.1, read as the reverse complement.
TGGGCACACTCCCTGCATAAATCTTTTTATCTCCTACTCCGCCCTCGCCTATTGGCGCCTAGAGCATAGCATATACATATATTTATAGGTATACATAAAATTAACTAAAAAAAACCTTATATTCAATGCTATAACCTTCGTATACATATGCACATATACGGGATTTTCGTTTCTTAAGCAGTTCAATTTGCTGTGGCATTGAGATATTCCACTATATATATATAATATTCTATCTAGGATGACTTACGAGGTAGTAGTAGTAGTTGTTGTTGTTTGGTTTTTTTGTCCTATGAAGCCCTGGCAGACTAGCTGGATTTCCTGATACCACCCACGATGACACCAACAGGACGATGACAGGCAGTTCGACTATGTTGCCAAAAAGGCACTTTCGTTATTGGCCAAGAGGCCAAACGATTATTTATCAATTTATTTAAGATACCGATCTTTATCTTTTACAGCAAACTTTTTGCAAACAGATTTGTATCAGCACCTTCCCGAACAAGTTGGACATATGTCTGAGGTCCGTTCTTACAATTTTTATGAGCTATAATAATTTTTTGTATAGACATAAGTGTCAGAGCCTGCCCCAAAAACCTGACCACGCGATTCAAGCTTGTCAATAATAGACGTTAATGTTTTGGGATTATGAGCATTTAGTCATGAATGAGCTGCAGTCATTAAGTTGATCATATTAAGTCAAGCGCTATATTAGCAGTTTCAGTCGTTATTCAGTCGAAGATTTTTTTGGATTTTAGTGTATAGTCGATAAGATCAGAAACCAACCAAAGGCGGTGGTGGCAGGAAATGCCGCGCCGCGAGACAAAAGAAAAAGTATAATAATCTGACTCTCCTTAAAAAAATATATATAACGTCATCAGTCATGCAAGGATCCCTACTCAACAGGATTTGGTCAAGGTTAAAATACTTGTTATACCATCTTACCATCATTTTACTACAGAAGATGTCTTCATTAGTTTCCCAAACTTTACAAGCATTATATATGTCCGAAGTTATGTTTTCAAACCTCTTGAGAAAGACTTCATCATATACGTGATTGGTTTGAAGACGATTCAGTAATTCTCCCTCGGAAGCTGTTAGAACATGCGTGGCTTCCGGTTTAATTATAGGTAAAGTCGGACATCAGCAGGCGAGGGCTTGACCAGTCTCATGCGATACGAACCCAGAGATTTACGGGCCTCTGCATGGGGAAGTTCATTTAGTGGCCGCTCCGCATGAGCCGGGTACTAAAGAATTTTCAGTGACTTAAAACAGGGGTCAGAAGCCAGGGCATGTATTATATTTGGCTCACTAGGTAGTGCGATTGCAAAGTTTGATTGAGTAATTTGCAATACTGGAGAGAGTTTGTAATGATAGCAATCTGCTCCTCATCCATACTGAGAGCCACCTTGATGACCTAAAGGACAGCAAAAAGTTCAGCAGACGAAACCGAAGCGACATCGGGGTCTGGCACAGGCCGAACCATTGCGCCTGAAAAAACCTCTAAATTTAAAGCCCATCGCCACGTGGGGCCTGCCACCAGTTCACGGGGTGGTAAATTCACATGAAATAACTATAAATTTGGTAGTAGCTACAGGCTATACACCAACCTTTATTTTATTATGCCTTTATTCGCATTTCTAATGAATGAATTTTAGGGGATCTTCTAGATAAATCTTCATGATAAATTCCTAAAATGAAGTAATATACCATTATTATATTTATTTTAGAAGATATTTGGATGAGATATACTTTAGGGATTAGATTTTACAAATATTAGCCAGGATAAATATTCATGCATCTGAAAATTAACATCTCAGTTTCAAAAAATATCCTGATCAATATATTCAATAAAGATTTGTTGAAAGATGTACTTATTCGTTATAGTGTATTTACGGGTTACCCTGGTGTAAAGACTGTTACGTTATAAGCATGTTAAACATATAACAATCACGGGTGCGAACCCCGAATAGTTTAGAAGTGGTAGAGGTTCAGAAAGAATCTCGTGCTTGAAAAAAAACGTTTAATGATGTCATTGCCCATATGACATAGGACCCGTCTAAAACTGATATTAGCACTACAACTAATTAAGGGAGGGAATACTCAAAGTAACTATAAACGTTATAATGGTTTATTCTCGCACTTTCCTTCAAAAACCTCCATTATGGAGAAAACTGTCAAAGTTGTTAACTCTCTTGTCGATCAAATCTTTAATAATGGTTTCGAAGTAGAAAGCCTGCACAGCAACAAAACAAGTCGGGAAACCAGAAGCTGGGCACTTCAGGTATGAAAGGTTTTGTTTGCTTCTTCTGTGAGTATATTTGAGTGCAGAACTATCCCACTTGTACGTAGCCCATTATATTATATATACGCATTTAACTCACTTTAGTGTGATATTGATATTTAGTTGCAGTAAATTTCCATGGTAAAGTCAACTTTCAGCTACTGTAACTTTGTTAGTACTAGTATGATTTCTATCAAACGGGGATAACGGGAATAACATGCTTCATATTATATTCTATATTACTGCCAACTTTTATAACTCTGGGATAAACTTAAGGGGGTTTTTATATAATATAATAATAAATATTCTATTATTAACTTAATTTTATTTATTTTTAATCGATATGGAGAGTAGAGACACAGCAGCTTCATGATTTTTTTTGTTCTTATTACGGACACCGTGGCACGCACATCCAGCGACCAGCGCCCTATATATACACTGCTTTATGTGGATGATATTTTCTAGCATCTAATAATAAAAATTATCTCGAGCCACTTGTCCAACAATGGAATGATCGCCTCATGCAACACGGTCTCAGATTGACTCCGAGTAAAACTAAATTCTAGTCGGCTGATTCCTTTGAAACATGCACTATTACTGCCAATGACAGTGACTTGCCTGGAGCTGAGCAATTTAAATATCTCGGGTCAATTCCTTTCCAATAGAGGACAGCGTTATAAATTGCTTCACACATTAGTGCAACAGATAAAGTTGCGTTCCACAATTGGTGTTCTTTGTGGTCGACGTATCAACGAATGTGTCAAATCTAAATTTTACCGCAGTGTGTTTGGGCCTAATGCCATCAATGAGCCGGGTATCGTGGTAATGGAGAGGAAGTTTTGTGTTGGACCAGTGGCATAACACCACCGAAATGAGGATATGCGCAATCGATATGGGGTTGCTCCAATTATGGAAAAATTGCGAGAGAGGCGTCTTCGATGGTATGGCCATATAATTCACCCTAACGGGAATTCACTTGTCAAGAATGGTCTGACCATCAAAGTCTATGGTAGGCAAGCAAGAGACCGGATGAAACAATTTTGGCTCGATATGCTGGATGCTGATTTAAAAGCCTCGTGACTGCATCCAGGTCAGGCTTTTGGTAGAACAAAATAGCGTAACCGGTCAAGACGATATGAAGCCCCTTAATAGTATCCAGGGCTTAAGATAACCTTCGTTGCGATATCTGTCTAAATTAAGTTAATAATAATTTATTACTATATTTTTGTTAAATTGAGTGAAAACCCCACTTGAGTTCATCATAGAACCATAAAATTCTACAACGAATTCTCACTGGTGGCAGTGGAATTTGTATCGTGATTTAAGGTCAGATACCAGTCGACTCAGCTGTAAATGAGTACCTGAGTCAAATCAGAATAATAATCTCGGGCAAGCGCAATACTGACCGATTAATACTGTAGTGTGCCATTACGGTCTTGAATGGAGGGCTCTAACACAGTTCAATGCCCTAACCCAATATGGATTGTTGCGGCAATCATTATTCTTCAACTTTGAGCTACTGTAACTTTGTTGCTAATAGTATGATTTTTATCAAACTTGGGGATAATATCTTCATATTCTATTTTATACTGGGATACACTTAAGGGGGGTTTTACTGAATTTCCCCAAAAATATGGTAATATACTATTATTAACTTAATTTGAACAGATATCGATATGGAGAGTATTTTGAGGCCTGGGCACCATATAGAGGCAGCTTCCCGTCACTCCCCGTCTTTTTAGCAAATCTCAAAACTAACACCGGCTTCGAAAAGTACTAATTAAGACTTTACATTTGATACCCCACATGAATATATTTCGTGAAAAAAAATGTTACACCCCCTTTTACATGTATGGGTATCTGGGGGGTAAATCTCAACATAGGAGGACATCACTCACTGCATGCCTGGAGGTCCACAGGTCCCACCTTCTCATTAAATTTCGTGTCAATCGCTATAGCCATTGCTGAGAAAAGTGCCTGTGACAGACAGACCGACAGATGCGGTGGATGCGTAGGAATATGCACATATACGCATTTGGAGGTGCGCGTGTATGGGCATGCTTATGCGCAGGCCGGGTAGGTGGGAGGTAAACGCCCGCCCGTGCAAAAAATTGGCTATGGGAAGGATACCCAGAAATGAAACCAAGCATGGAGGAACAGAAGGAGAATAAAGTTACGGTACAGGGCTTCGAAAACCCAGTACCGGTGGCTTTTGGGAGTGGGCAAGCAGGCTCCCGGCCGTCGATATCCCTCGACTGCAGTGCCTCGGTGGTAGATTACTTGGCCACCGTTACATCGAATACTACAAGTAGCCTGGAGGAAGAGGCATTTAAAAGGAGTACATCACTCCCGAGAACGCCTGTTCAAAACATACGAAAAGATGCCCCACAAACTGGTCATTTATTAGCCCAAAGTGGGGTAACTACACCTGCTCGGAACATGCCGCAGGACTTAGTGTTTGATCCTTTTAAGAGAAGCTCGAAGATCATGCGATCTCCCCCGAAATCAACCTTGATGAAGGAAAGAAATCAGGGAAGCTCCCGCAAGGCTAATAAATACGTAAGCACCCTATGGGAAAAGCAAGCGGAGGAGCTATATCAGAGTCCGGACGAATCATCGTTTGTCCTACCCGGAGGTAAAGTAGTAGAGTTGTCTTAATTTGTTAAAGACAAACACAACGTGCATCAGGTCATCAAAAACATGGTCCGTACCATTCGTGTACTACACAATGATGCCAAGGAAAAAAAATGCCTCGAAGAAATTTAGCGTCACCAAGGCAACACAAGTGACACAACCTCAAAATAAAAAGGGCGGTAAGCTTGAAAAGAGGAGTAGAGAGGGCGCGAACAATTCTTTCGGATTCTCACAGAACGCGAAAAGGCAAAAAGGCGGGTCGTAAAAATTGGCAAAAATGCAAAATCGACGGATTTCTTCGAGCGATACCTCGTTCGAACGGGGAGGCGGCCCAGATTCAGGAAATGCAAGAATTTTCACTCTACGATGTCGGAAACGCAAGATATAGCCGGAAAAACGACGGCCCGAGGGACTCACCAAAATCGAGGCAAATTGAAAATTTCCACGACCCCCGGGTCGTAAAAATTGGCAAAAATGCAAAATCGACGGATTTCTTCGAGCGATACCTCGTTCGAACGGGGAGGCGGCCCAGATTCAGGAAATGCAAGAATTTTCACTCTACGATGTCGGAAACGCAAGATATAGCGGAAAAACGACGGCCCGAGGGACTCACCAAAATCGAGGAAAATTGAAAATTTCCACGACCCCCGGGTCGTAAAAATTGGCAAAAATGCAAAATCGACGGATTTCTTCGAGCGATACCTCGTTCGAACGGGGAGGCGGCCCAGATTCAGGAAATGCAAGAATTTTCACTCTACGATGTCGGAAACGCAAGATATAGCGGAAAAACGACGGCCCGAGGGACTCACCAAAATCGAGGAAAATTGAAAATTTCCACGACCCCCGGGTCGTAAAAATTGGCAAAAATGCAAAATCGACGGATTTCTTCGAGCGATACCTCGTTCGAACGGGGAGGCGGCCCAGATTCAGGAAATGCAAGAATTTTCACTCTACGATGTCGGAAACGCAAGATATAGCGGAAAAACGACGGCCCGAGGGACTCACCAAAATCGAGGAAAATTGAAAATTTCCACGACCCCCGGGTCGTAAAAATTGGCAAAAATGCAAAATCGACGGATTTCTTCGAGCGATACCTCGTTCGAACGGGGAGGCGGCCCAGATTCAGGAAATGCAAGAATTTTCACTCTACGATGTCGGAAACGCAAGATATAGCGGAAAAACGACGGCCCGAGGGACTCACCAAAATCGAGGAAAATTGAAAATTTCCACGACCCCCGGGTCGTAAAAATTGGCAAAAATGCAAAATCGACGGATTTCTTCGAGCGATACCTCGTTCGAACGGGGAGGCGGCCCAGATTCAGGAAATGCAAGAATTTTCACTCTACGATGTCGGAAACGCAAGATATAGCGGAAAAACGACGGCCCGAGGGACTCACCAAAATCGAGGAAAATTGAAAATTTCCACGACCCCCGGGTCGTAAAAATTGGCAAAAATGCAAAATCGACGGATTTCTTCGAGCGATACCTCGTTCGAACGGGGAGGCGGCCCAGATTCAGGAAATGCAAGAATTTTCACTCTACGATGTCGGAAACGCAAGATATAGCGGAAAAACGACGGCCCGAGGGACTCACCAAAATCGAGGAAAATTGAAAATTTCCACGACCCCCGGGTCGTAAAAATTGGCAAAAATGCAAAATCGACGGATTTCTTCGAGCGATACCTCGTTCGAACGGGGAGGCGGCCCAGATTCAGGAAATGCAAGAATTTTCACTCTACGATGTCGGAAACGCAAGATATAGCGGAAAAACGACGGCCCGAGGGACTCACCAAAATCGAGGAAAATTGAAAATTTCCACGACCCCCGGGTCGTAAAAATTGGCAAAAATGCAAAATCGACGGATTTCTTCGAGCGATACCTCGTTCGAACGGGGAGGCGGCCCAGATTCAGGAAATGCAAGAATTTTCACTCTACGATGTCGGAAACGCAAGATATAGCGGAAAAACGACGGCCCGAGGGACTCACCAAAATCGAGGAAAATTGAAAATTTCCACGACCCCCGGGTCGTAAAAATTGGCAAAAATGCAAAATCGACGGATTTCTTCGAGCGATACCTCGTTCGAACGGGGAGGCGGCCCAGATTCAGGAAATGCAAGAATTTTCACTCTACGATGTCGGAAACGCAAGATATAGCGGAAAAACGACGGCCCGAGGGACTCACCAAAATCGAGGAAAATTGAAAATTTCCACGACCCCCGGGTCGTAAAAATTGGCAAAAATGCAAAATCGACGGATTTCTTCGAGCGATACCTCGTTCGAACGGGGAGGCGGCCCAGATTCAGGAAATGCAAGAATTTTCACTCTACGATGTCGGAAACGCAAGATATAGCGGAAAAACGACGGCCCGAGGGACTCACCAAAATCGAGGAAAATTGAAAATTTCCACGACCCCCGGGTCGTAAAAATTGGCAAAAATGCAAAATCGACGGATTTCTTCGAGCGATACCTCGTTCGAACGGGGAGGCGGCCCAGATTCAGGAAATGCAAGAATTTTCACTCTACGATGTCGGAAACGCAAGATATAGCGGAAAAACGACGGCCCGAGGGACTCACCAAAATCGAGGAAAATTGAAAATTTCCACGACCCCCGGGTCGTAAAAATTGGCAAAAATGCAAAATCGACGGATTTCTTCGAGCGATACCTCGTTCGAACGGGGAGGCGGCCCAGATTCAGGAAATGCAAGAATTTTCACTCTACGATGTCGGAAACGCAAGATATAGCGGAAAAACGACGGCCCGAGGGACTCACCAAAATCGAGGAAAATTGAAAATTTCCACGACCCCCGGGTCGTAAAAATTGGCAAAAATGCAAAATCGACGGATTTCTTCGAGCGATACCTCGTTCGAACGGGGAGGCGGCCCAGATTCAGGAAATGCAAGAATTTTCACTCTACGATGTCGGAAACGCAAGATATAGCGGAAAAACGACGGCCCGAGGGACTCACCAAAATCGAGGAAAATTGAAAATTTCCACGACCCCCGGGTCGTAAAAATTGGCAAAAATGCAAAATCGACGGATTTCTTCGAGCGATACCTCGTTCGAACGGGGAGGCGGCCCAGATTCAGGAAATGCAAGAATTTTCACTCTACGATGTCGGAAACGCAAGATATAGCGGAAAAACGACGGCCCGAGGGACTCACCAAAATCGAGGAAAATTGAAAATTTCCACGACCCCCGGGTCGTAAAAATTGGCAAAAATGCAAAATCGACGGATTTCTTCGAGCGATACCTCGTTCGAACGGGGAGGCGGCCCAGATTCAGGAAATGCAAGAATTTTCACTCTACGATGTCGGAAACGCAAGATATAGCGGAAAAACGACGGCCCGAGGGACTCACCAAAATCGAGGAAAATTGAAAATTTCCACGACCCCCGGGTCGTAAAAATTGGCAAAAATGCAAAATCGACGGATTTCTTCGAGCGATACCTCGTTCGAACGGGGAGGCGGCCCAGATTCAGGAAATGCAAGAATTTTCACTCTACGATGTCGGAAACGCAAGATATAGCGGAAAAACGACGGCCCGAGGGACTCACCAAAATCGAGGAAAATTGAAAATTTCCACGACCCCCGGGTCGTAAAAATTGGCAAAAATGCAAAATCGACGGATTTCTTCGAGCGATACCTCGTTCGAACGGGGAGGCGGCCCAGATTCAGGAAATGCAAGAATTTTCACTCTACGATGTCGGAAACGCAAGATATAGCGGAAAAACGACGGCCCGAGGGACTCACCAAAATCGAGGAAAATTGAAAATTTCCACGACCCCCGGGTCGTAAAAATTGGCAAAAATGCAAAATCGACGGATTTCTTCGAGCGATACCTCGTTCGAACGGGGAGGCGGCCCAGATTCAGGAAATGCAAGAATTTTCACTCTACGATGTCGGAAACGCAAGATATAGCGGAAAAACGACGGCCCGAGGGACTCACCAAAATCGAGGAAAATTGAAAATTTCCACGACCCCCGGGTCGTAAAAATTGGCAAAAATGCAAAATCGACGGATTTCTTCGAGCGATACCTCGTTCGAACGGGGAGGCGGCCCAGATTCAGGAAATGCAAGAATTTTCACTCTACGATGTCGGAAACGCAAGATATAGCGGAAAAACGACGGCCCGAGGGACTCACCAAAATCGAGGAAAATTGAAAATTTCCACGACCCCCGGGTCGTAAAAATTGGCAAAAATGCAAAATCGACGGATTTCTTCGAGCGATACCTCGTTCGAACGGGGAGGCGGCCCAGATTCAGGAAATGCAAGAATTTTCACTCTACGATGTCGGAAACGCAAGATATAGCGGAAAAACGACGGCCCGAGGGACTCACCAAAATCGAGGAAAATTGAAAATTTCCACGACCCCCGGGTCGTAAAAATTGGCAAAAATGCAAAATCGACGGATTTCTTCGAGCGATACCTCGTTCGAACGGGGAGGCGGCCCAGATTCAGGAAATGCAAGAATTTTCACTCTACGATGTCGGAAACGCAAGATATAGCGGAAAAACGACGGCCCGAGGGACTCACCAAAATCGAGGAAAATTGAAAATTTCCACGACCCCCGGGTCGTAAAAATTGGCAAAAATGCAAAATCGACGGATTTCTTCGAGCGATACCTCGTTCGAACGGGGAGGCGGCCCAGATTCAGGAAATGCAAGAATTTTCACTCTACGATGTCGGAAACGCAAGATATAGCGGAAAAACGACGGCCCGAGGGACTCACCAAAATCGAGGAAAATTGAAAATTTCCACGACCCCCGGGTCGTAAAAATTGGCAAAAATGCAAAATCGACGGATTTCTTCGAGCGATACCTCGTTCGAACGGGGAGGCGGCCCAGATTCAGGAAATGCAAGAATTTTCACTCTACGATGTCGGAAACGCAAGATATAGCGGAAAAACGACGGCCCGAGGGACTCACCAAAATCGAGGAAAATTGAAAATTTCCACGACCCCCGGGTCGTAAAAATTGGCAAAAATGCAAAATCGACGGATTTCTTCGAGCGATACCTCGTTCGAACGGGGAGGCGGCCCAGATTCAGGAAATGCAAGAATTTTCACTCTACGATGTCGGAAACGCAAGATATAGCGGAAAAACGACGGCCCGAGGGACTCACCAAAATCGAGGAAAATTGAAAATTTCCACGACCCCCGGGTCGTAAAAATTGGCAAAAATGCAAAATCGACGGATTTCTTCGAGCGATACCTCGTTCGAACGGGGAGGCGGCCCAGATTCAGGAAATGCAAGAATTTTCACTCTACGATGTCGGAAACGCAAGATATAGCGGAAAAACGACGGCCCGAGGGACTCACCAAAATCGAGGAAAATTGAAAATTTCCACGACCCCCGGGTCGTAAAAATTGGCAAAAATGCAAAATCGACGGATTTCTTCGAGCGATACCTCGTTCGAACGGGGAGGCGGCCCAGATTCAGGAAATGCAAGAATTTTCACTCTACGATGTCGGAAACGCAAGATATAGCGGAAAAACGACGGCCCGAGGGACTCACCAAAATCGAGGAAAATTGAAAATTTCCACGACCCCCGGGTCGTAAAAATTGGCAAAAATGCAAAATCGACGGATTTCTTCGAGCGATACCTCGTTCGAACGGGGAGGCGGCCCAGATTCAGGAAATGCAAGAATTTTCACTCTACGATGTCGGAAACGCAAGATATAGCGGAAAAACGACGGCCCGAGGGACTCACCAAAATCGAGGAAAATTGAAAATTTCCACGACCCCCGGGTCGTAAAAATTGGCAAAAATGCAAAATCGACGGATTTCTTCGAGCGATACCTCGTTCGAACGGGGAGGCGGCCCAGATTCAGGAAATGCAAGAATTTTCACTCTACGATGTCGGAAACGCAAGATATAGCGGAAAAACGACGGCCCGAGGGACTCACCAAAATCGAGGAAAATTGAAAATTTCCACGACCCCCGGGTCGTAAAAATTGGCAAAAATGCAAAATCGACGGATTTCTTCGAGCGATACCTCGTTCGAACGGGGAGGCGGCCCAGATTCAGGAAATGCAAGAATTTTCACTCTACGATGTCGGAAACGCAAGATATAGCGGAAAAACGACGGCCCGAGGGACTCACCAAAATCGAGGAAAATTGAAAATTTCCACGACCCCCGGGTCGTAAAAATTGGCAAAAATGCAAAATCGACGGATTTCTTCGAGCGATACCTCGTTCGAACGGGGAGGCGGCCCAGATTCAGGAAATGCAAGAATTTTCACTCTACGATGTCGGAAACGCAAGATATAGCGGAAAAACGACGGCCCGAGGGACTCACCAAAATCGAGGAAAATTGAAAATTTCCACGACCCCCGGGTCGTAAAAATTGGCAAAAATGCAAAATCGACGGATTTCTTCGAGCGATACCTCGTTCGAACGGGGAGGCGGCCCAGATTCAGGAAATGCAAGAATTTTCACTCTACGATGTCGGAAACGCAAGATATAGCGGAAAAACGACGGCCCGAGGGACTCACCAAAATCGAGGAAAATTGAAAATTTCCACGACCCCCGGGTCGTAAAAATTGGCAAAAATGCAAAATCGACGGATTTCTTCGAGCGATACCTCGTTCGAACGGGGAGGCGGCCCAGATTCAGGAAATGCAAGAATTTTCACTCTACGATGTCGGAAACGCAAGATATAGCGGAAAAACGACGGCCCGAGGGACTCACCAAAATCGAGGAAAATTGAAAATTTCCACGACCCCCGGGTCGTAAAAATTGGCAAAAATGCAAAATCGACGGATTTCTTCGAGCGATACCTCGTTCGAACGGGGAGGCGGCCCAGATTCAGGAAATGCAAGAATTTTCACTCTACGATGTCGGAAACGCAAGATATAGCGGAAAAACGACGGCCCGAGGGACTCACCAAAATCGAGGAAAATTGAAAATTTCCACGACCCCCGGGTCGTAAAAATTGGCAAAAATGCAAAATCGACGGATTTCTTCGAGCGATACCTCGTTCGAACGGGGAGGCGGCCCAGATTCAGGAAATGCAAGAATTTTCACTCTACGATGTCGGAAACGCAAGATATAGCGGAAAAACGACGGCCCGAGGGACTCACCAAAATCGAGGAAAATTGAAAATTTCCACGACCCCCGGGTCGTAAAAATTGGCAAAAATGCAAAATCGACGGATTTCTTCGAGCGATACCTCGTTCGAACGGGGAGGCGGCCCAGATTCAGGAAATGCAAGAATTTTCACTCTACGATGTCGGAAACGCAAGATATAGCGGAAAAACGACGGCCCGAGGGACTCACCAAAATCGAGGAAAATTGAAAATTTCCACGACCCCCGGGTCGTAAAAATTGGCAAAAATGCAAAATCGACGGATTTCTTCGAGCGATACCTCGTTCGAACGGGGAGGCGGCCCAGATTCAGGAAATGCAAGAATTTTCACTCTACGATGTCGGAAACGCAAGATATAGCGGAAAAACGACGGCCCGAGGGACTCACCAAAATCGAGGAAAATTGAAAATTTCCACGACCCCCGGGTCGTAAAAATTGGCAAAAATGCAAAATCGACGGATTTCTTCGAGCGATACCTCGTTCGAACGGGGAGGCGGCCCAGATTCAGGAAATGCAAGAATTTTCACTCTACGATGTCGGAAACGCAAGATATAGCGGAAAAACGACGGCCCGAGGGACTCACCAAAATCGAGGAAAATTGAAAATTTCCACGACCCCCGGGTCGTAAAAATTGGCAAAAATGCAAAATCGACGGATTTCTTCGAGCGATACCTCGTTCGAACGGGGAGGCGGCCCAGATTCAGGAAATGCAAGAATTTTCACTCTACGATGTCGGAAACGCAAGATATAGCGGAAAAACGACGGCCCGAGGGACTCACCAAAATCGAGGAAAATTGAAAATTTCCACGACCCCCGGGTCGTAAAAATTGGCAAAAATGCAAAATCGACGGATTTCTTCGAGCGATACCTCGTTCGAACGGGGAGGCGGCCCAGATTCAGGAAATGCAAGAATTTTCACTCTACGATGTCGGAAACGCAAGATATAGCGGAAAAACGACGGCCCGAGGGACTCACCAAAATCGAGGAAAATTGAAAATTTCCACGACCCCCGGGTCGTAAAAATTGGCAAAAATGCAAAATCGACGGATTTCTTCGAGCGATACCTCGTTCGAACGGGGAGGCGGCCCAGATTCAGGAAATGCAAGAATTTTCACTCTACGATGTCGGAAACGCAAGATATAGCGGAAAAACGACGGCCCGAGGGACTCACCAAAATCGAGGAAAATTGAAAATTTCCACGACCCCCGGGTCGTAAAAATTGGCAAAAATGCAAAATCGACGGATTTCTTCGAGCGATACCTCGTTCGAACGGGGAGGCGGCCCAGATTCAGGAAATGCAAGAATTTTCACTCTACGATGTCGGAAACGCAAGATATAGCGGAAAAACGACGGCCCGAGGGACTCACCAAAATCGAGGAAAATTGAAAATTTCCACGACCCCCGGGTCGTAAAAATTGGCAAAAATGCAAAATCGACGGATTTCTTCGAGCGATACCTCGTTCGAACGGGGAGGCGGCCCAGATTCAGGAAATGCAAGAATTTTCACTCTACGATGTCGGAAACGCAAGATATAGCGGAAAAACGACGGCCCGAGGGACTCACCAAAATCGAGGAAAATTGAAAATTTCCACGACCCCCGGGTCGTAAAAATTGGCAAAAATGCAAAATCGACGGATTTCTTCGAGCGATACCTCGTTCGAACGGGGAGGCGGCCCAGATTCAGGAAATGCAAGAATTTTCACTCTACGATGTCGGAAACGCAAGATATAGCGGAAAAACGACGGCCCGAGGGACTCACCAAAATCGAGGAAAATTGAAAATTTCCACGACCCCCGGGTCGTAAAAATTGGCAAAAATGCAAAATCGACGGATTTCTTCGAGCGATACCTCGTTCGAACGGGGAGGCGGCCCAGATTCAGGAAATGCAAGAATTTTCACTCTACGATGTCGGAAACGCAAGATATAGCGGAAAAACGACGGCCCGAGGGACTCACCAAAATCGAGGAAAATTGAAAATTTCCACGACCCCCGGGTCGTAAAAATTGGCAAAAATGCAAAATCGACGGATTTCTTCGAGCGATACCTCGTTCGAACGGGGAGGCGGCCCAGATTCAGGAAATGCAAGAATTTTCACTCTACGATGTCGGAAACGCAAGATATAGCGGAAAAACGACGGCCCGAGGGACTCACCAAAATCGAGGAAAATTGAAAATTTCCACGACCCCCGGGTCGTAAAAATTGGCAAAAATGCAAAATCGACGGATTTCTTCGAGCGATACCTCGTTCGAACGGGGAGGCGGCCCAGATTCAGGAAATGCAAGAATTTTCACTCTACGATGTCGGAAACGCAAGATATAGCGGAAAAACGACGGCCCGAGGGACTCACCAAAATCGAGGAAAATTGAAAATTTCCACGACCCCCGGGTCGTAAAAATTGGCAAAAATGCAAAATCGACGGATTTCTTCGAGCGATACCTCGTTCGAACGGGGAGGCGGCCCAGATTCAGGAAATGCAAGAATTTTCACTCTACGATGTCGGAAACGCAAGATATAGCGGAAAAACGACGGCCCGAGGGACTCACCAAAATCGAGGAAAATTGAAAATTTCCACGACCCCCGGGTCGTAAAAATTGGCAAAAATGCAAAATCGACGGATTTCTTCGAGCGATACCTCGTTCGAACGGGGAGGCGGCCCAGATTCAGGAAATGCAAGAATTTTCACTCTACGATGTCGGAAACGCAAGATATAGCGGAAAAACGACGGCCCGAGGGACTCACCAAAATCGAGGAAAATTGAAAATTTCCACGACCCCCGGGTCGTAAAAATTGGCAAAAATGCAAAATCGACGGATTTCTTCGAGCGATACCTCGTTCGAACGGGGAGGCGGCCCAGATTCAGGAAATGCAAGAATTTTCACTCTACGATGTCGGAAACGCAAGATATAGCGGAAAAACGACGGCCCGAGGGACTCACCAAAATCGAGGAAAATTGAAAATTTCCACGACCCCCGGGTCGTAAAAATTGGCAAAAATGCAAAATCGACGGATTTCTTCGAGCGATACCTCGTTCGAACGGGGAGGCGGCCCAGATTCAGGAAATGCAAGAATTTTCACTCTACGATGTCGGAAACGCAAGATATAGCGGAAAAACGACGGCCCGAGGGACTCACCAAAATCGAGGAAAATTGAAAATTTCCACGACCCCCGGGTCGTAAAAATTGGCAAAAATGCAAAATCGACGGATTTCTTCGAGCGATACCTCGTTCGAACGGGGAGGCGGCCCAGATTCAGGAAATGCAAGAATTTTCACTCTACGATGTCGGAAACGCAAGATATAGCGGAAAAACGACGGCCCGAGGGACTCACCAAAATCGAGGAAAATTGAAAATTTCCACGACCCCCGGGTCGTAAAAATTGGCAAAAATGCAAAATCGACGGATTTCTTCGAGCGATACCTCGTTCGAACGGGGAGGCGGCCCAGATTCAGGAAATGCAAGAATTTTCACTCTACGATGTCGGAAACGCAAGATATAGCGGAAAAACGACGGCCCGAGGGACTCACCAAAATCGAGGAAAATTGAAAATTTCCACGACCCCCGGGTCGTAAAAATTGGCAAAAATGCAAAATCGACGGATTTCTTCGAGCGATACCTCGTTCGAACGGGGAGGCGGCCCAGATTCAGGAAATGCAAGAATTTTCACTCTACGATGTCGGAAACGCAAGATATAGCGGAAAAACGACGGCCCGAGGGACTCACCAAAATCGAGGAAAATTGAAAATTTCCACGACCCCCGGGTCGTAAAAATTGGCAAAAATGCAAAATCGACGGATTTCTTCGAGCGATACCTCGTTCGAACGGGGAGGCGGCCCAGATTCAGGAAATGCAAGAATTTTCACTCTACGATGTCGGAAACGCAAGATATAGCGGAAAAACGACGGCCCGAGGGACTCACCAAAATCGAGGAAAATTGAAAATTTCCACGACCCCCGGGTCGTAAAAATTGGCAAAAATGCAAAATCGACGGATTTCTTCGAGCGATACCTCGTTCGAACGGGGAGGCGGCCCAGATTCAGGAAATGCAAGAATTTTCACTCTACGATGTCGGAAACGCAAGATATAGCGGAAAAACGACGGCCCGAGGGACTCACCAAAATCGAGGAAAATTGAAAATTTCCACGACCCCCGGGTCGTAAAAATTGGCAAAAATGCAAAATCGACGGATTTCTTCGAGCGATACCTCGTTCGAACGGGGAGGCGGCCCAGATTCAGGAAATGCAAGAATTTTCACTCTACGATGTCGGAAACGCAAGATATAGCGGAAAAACGACGGCCCGAGGGACTCACCAAAATCGAGGAAAATTGAAAATTTCCACGACCCCCGGGTCGTAAAAATTGGCAAAAATGCAAAATCGACGGATTTCTTCGAGCGATACCTCGTTCGAACGGGGAGGCGGCCCAGATTCAGGAAATGCAAGAATTTTCACTCTACGATGTCGGAAACGCAAGATATAGCGGAAAAACGACGGCCCGAGGGACTCACCAAAATCGAGGAAAATTGAAAATTTCCACGACCCCCGGGTCGTAAAAATTGGCAAAAATGCAAAATCGACGGATTTCTTCGAGCGATACCTCGTTCGAACGGGGAGGCGGCCCAGATTCAGGAAATGCAAGAATTTTCACTCTACGATGTCGGAAACGCAAGATATAGCGGAAAAACGACGGCCCGAGGGACTCACCAAAATCGAGGAAAATTGAAAATTTCCACGACCCCCGGGTCGTAAAAATTGGCAAAAATGCAAAATCGACGGATTTCTTCGAGCGATACCTCGTTCGAACGGGGAGGCGGCCCAGATTCAGGAAATGCAAGAATTTTCACTCTACGATGTCGGAAACGCAAGATATAGCGGAAAAACGACGGCCCGAGGGACTCACCAAAATCGAGGAAAATTGAAAATTTCCACGACCCCCGGGTCGTAAAAATTGGCAAAAATGCAAAATCGACGGATTTCTTCGAGCGATACCTCGTTCGAACGGGGAGGCGGCCCAGATTCAGGAAATGCAAGAATTTTCACTCTACGATGTCGGAAACGCAAGATATAGCGGAAAAACGACGGCCCGAGGGACTCACCAAAATCGAGGAAAATTGAAAATTTCCACGACCCCCGGGTCGTAAAAATTGGCAAAAATGCAAAATCGACGGATTTCTTCGAGCGATACCTCGTTCGAACGGGGAGGCGGCCCAGATTCAGGAAATGCAAGAATTTTCACTCTACGATGTCGGAAACGCAAGATATAGCGGAAAAACGACGGCCCGAGGGACTCACCAAAATCGAGGAAAATTGAAAATTTCCACGACCCCCGGGTCGTAAAAATTGGCAAAAATGCAAAATCGACGGATTTCTTCGAGCGATACCTCGTTCGAACGGGGAGGCGGCCCAGATTCAGGAAATGCAAGAATTTTCACTCTACGATGTCGGAAACGCAAGATATAGCGGAAAAACGACGGCCCGAGGGACTCACCAAAATCGAGGAAAATTGAAAATTTCCACGACCCCCGGGTCGTAAAAATTGGCAAAAATGCAAAATCGACGGATTTCTTCGAGCGATACCTCGTTCGAACGGGGAGGCGGCCCAGATTCAGGAAATGCAAGAATTTTCACTCTACGATGTCGGAAACGCAAGATATAGCGGAAAAACGACGGCCCGAGGGACTCACCAAAATCGAGGAAAATTGAAAATTTCCACGACCCCCGGGTCGTAAAAATTGGCAAAAATGCAAAATCGACGGATTTCTTCGAGCGATACCTCGTTCGAACGGGGAGGCGGCCCAGATTCAGGAAATGCAAGAATTTTCACTCTACGATGTCGGAAACGCAAGATATAGCGGAAAAACGACGGCCCGAGGGACTCACCAAAATCGAGGAAAATTGAAAATTTCCACGACCCCCGGGTCGTAAAAATTGGCAAAAATGCAAAATCGACGGATTTCTTCGAGCGATACCTCGTTCGAACGGGGAGGCGGCCCAGATTCAGGAAATGCAAGAATTTTCACTCTACGATGTCGGAAACGCAAGATATAGCGGAAAAACGACGGCCCGAGGGACTCACCAAAATCGAGGAAAATTGAAAATTTCCACGACCCCCGGGTCGTAAAAATTGGCAAAAATGCAAAATCGACGGATTTCTTCGAGCGATACCTCGTTCGAACGGGGAGGCGGCCCAGATTCAGGAAATGCAAGAATTTTCACTCTACGATGTCGGAAACGCAAGATATAGCGGAAAAACGACGGCCCGAGGGACTCACCAAAATCGAGGAAAATTGAAAATTTCCACGACCCCCGGGTCGTAAAAATTGGCAAAAATGCAAAATCGACGGATTTCTTCGAGCGATACCTCGTTCGAACGGGGAGGCGGCCCAGATTCAGGAAATGCAAGAATTTTCACTCTACGATGTCGGAAACGCAAGATATAGCGGAAAAACGACGGCCCGAGGGACTCACCAAAATCGAGGAAAATTGAAAATTTCCACGACCCCCGGGTCGTAAAAATTGGCAAAAATGCAAAATCGACGGATTTCTTCGAGCGATACCTCGTTCGAACGGGGAGGCGGCCCAGATTCAGGAAATGCAAGAATTTTCACTCTACGATGTCGGAAACGCAAGATATAGCGGAAAAACGACGGCCCGAGGGACTCACCAAAATCGAGGAAAATTGAAAATTTCCACGACCCCCGGGTCGTAAAAATTGGCAAAAATGCAAAATCGACGGATTTCTTCGAGCGATACCTCGTTCGAACGGGGAGGCGGCCCAGATTCAGGAAATGCAAGAATTTTCACTCTACGATGTCGGAAACGCAAGATATAGCGGAAAAACGACGGCCCGAGGGACTCACCAAAATCGAGGAAAATTGAAAATTTCCACGACCCCCGGGTCGTAAAAATTGGCAAAAATGCAAAATCGACGGATTTCTTCGAGCGATACCTCGTTCGAACGGGGAGGCGGCCCAGATTCAGGAAATGCAAGAATTTTCACTCTACGATGTCGGAAACGCAAGATATAGCGGAAAAACGACGGCCCGAGGGACTCACCAAAATCGAGGAAAATTGAAAATTTCCACGACCCCCGGGTCGTAAAAATTGGCAAAAATGCAAAATCGACGGATTTCTTCGAGCGATACCTCGTTCGAACGGGGAGGCGGCCCAGATTCAGGAAATGCAAGAATTTTCACTCTACGATGTCGGAAACGCAAGATATAGCGGAAAAACGACGGCCCGAGGGACTCACCAAAATCGAGGAAAATTGAAAATTTCCACGACCCCCGGGTCGTAAAAATTGGCAAAAATGCAAAATCGACGGATTTCTTCGAGCGATACCTCGTTCGAACGGGGAGGCGGCCCAGATTCAGGAAATGCAAGAATTTTCACTCTACGATGTCGGAAACGCAAGATATAGCGGAAAAACGACGGCCCGAGGGACTCACCAAAATCGAGGAAAATTGAAAATTTCCACGACCCCCGGGTCGTAAAAATTGGCAAAAATGCAAAATCGACGGATTTCTTCGAGCGATACCTCGTTCGAACGGGGAGGCGGCCCAGATTCAGGAAATGCAAGAATTTTCACTCTACGATGTCGGAAACGCAAGATATAGCGGAAAAACGACGGCCCGAGGGACTCACCAAAATCGAGGAAAATTGAAAATTTCCACGACCCCCGGGTCGTAAAAATTGGCAAAAATGCAAAATCGACGGATTTCTTCGAGCGATACCTCGTTCGAACGGGGAGGCGGCCCAGATTCAGGAAATGCAAGAATTTTCACTCTACGATGTCGGAAACGCAAGATATAGCGGAAAAACGACGGCCCGAGGGACTCACCAAAATCGAGGAAAATTGAAAATTTCCACGACCCCCGGGTCGTAAAAATTGGCAAAAATGCAAAATCGACGGATTTCTTCGAGCGATACCTCGTTCGAACGGGGAGGCGGCCCAGATTCAGGAAATGCAAGAATTTTCACTCTACGATGTCGGAAACGCAAGATATAGCGGAAAAACGACGGCCCGAGGGACTCACCAAAATCGAGGAAAATTGAAAATTTCCACGACCCCCGGGTCGTAAAAATTGGCAAAAATGCAAAATCGACGGATTTCTTCGAGCGATACCTCGTTCGAACGGGGAGGCGGCCCAGATTCAGGAAATGCAAGAATTTTCACTCTACGATGTCGGAAACGCAAGATATAGCGGAAAAACGACGGCCCGAGGGACTCACCAAAATCGAGGAAAATTGAAAATTTCCACGACCCCCGGGTCGTAAAAATTGGCAAAAATGCAAAATCGACGGATTTCTTCGAGCGATACCTCGTTCGAACGGGGAGGCGGCCCAGATTCAGGAAATGCAAGAATTTTCACTCTACGATGTCGGAAACGCAAGATATAGCGGAAAAACGACGGCCCGAGGGACTCACCAAAATCGAGGAAAATTGAAAATTTCCACGACCCCCGGGTCGTAAAAATTGGCAAAAATGCAAAATCGACGGATTTCTTCGAGCGATACCTCGTTCGAACGGGGAGGCGGCCCAGATTCAGGAAATGCAAGAATTTTCACTCTACGATGTCGGAAACGCAAGATATAGCGGAAAAACGACGGCCCGAGGGACTCACCAAAATCGAGGAAAATTGAAAATTTCCACGACCCCCGGGTCGTAAAAATTGGCAAAAATGCAAAATCGACGGATTTCTTCGAGCGATACCTCGTTCGAACGGGGAGGCGGCCCAGATTCAGGAAATGCAAGAATTTTCACTCTACGATGTCGGAAACGCAAGATATAGCGGAAAAACGACGGCCCGAGGGACTCACCAAAATCGAGGAAAATTGAAAATTTCCACGACCCCCGGGTCGTAAAAATTGGCAAAAATGCAAAATCGACGGATTTCTTCGAGCGATACCTCGTTCGAACGGGGAGGCGGCCCAGATTCAGGAAATGCAAGAATTTTCACTCTACGATGTCGGAAACGCAAGATATAGCGGAAAAACGACGGCCCGAGGGACTCACCAAAATCGAGGAAAATTGAAAATTTCCACGACCCCCGGGTCGTAAAAATTGGCAAAAATGCAAAATCGACGGATTTCTTCGAGCGATACCTCGTTCGAACGGGGAGGCGGCCCAGATTCAGGAAATGCAAGAATTTTCACTCTACGATGTCGGAAACGCAAGATATAGCGGAAAAACGACGGCCCGAGGGACTCACCAAAATCGAGGAAAATTGAAAATTTCCACGACCCCCGGGTCGTAAAAATTGGCAAAAATGCAAAATCGACGGATTTCTTCGAGCGATACCTCGTTCGAACGGGGAGGCGGCCCAGATTCAGGAAATGCAAGAATTTTCACTCTACGATGTCGGAAACGCAAGATATAGCGGAAAAACGACGGCCCGAGGGACTCACCAAAATCGAGGAAAATTGAAAATTTCCACGACCCCCGGGTCGTAAAAATTGGCAAAAATGCAAAATCGACGGATTTCTTCGAGCGATACCTCGTTCGAACGGGGAGGCGGCCCAGATTCAGGAAATGCAAGAATTTTCACTCTACGATGTCGGAAACGCAAGATATAGCGGAAAAACGACGGCCCGAGGGACTCACCAAAATCGAGGAAAATTGAAAATTTCCACGACCCCCGGGTCGTAAAAATTGGCAAAAATGCAAAATCGACGGATTTCTTCGAGCGATACCTCGTTCGAACGGGGAGGCGGCCCAGATTCAGGAAATGCAAGAATTTTCACTCTACGATGTCGGAAACGCAAGATATAGCGGAAAAACGACGGCCCGAGGGACTCACCAAAATCGAGGAAAATTGAAAATTTCCACGACCCCCGGGTCGTAAAAATTGGCAAAAATGCAAAATCGACGGATTTCTTCGAGCGATACCTCGTTCGAACGGGGAGGCGGCCCAGATTCAGGAAATGCAAGAATTTTCACTCTACGATGTCGGAAACGCAAGATATAGCGGAAAAACGACGGCCCGAGGGACTCACCAAAATCGAGGAAAATTGAAAATTTCCACGACCCCCGGGTCGTAAAAATTGGCAAAAATGCAAAATCGACGGATTTCTTCGAGCGATACCTCGTTCGAACGGGGAGGCGGCCCAGATTCAGGAAATGCAAGAATTTTCACTCTACGATGTCGGAAACGCAAGATATAGCGGAAAAACGACGGCCCGAGGGACTCACCAAAATCGAGGAAAATTGAAAATTTCCACGACCCCCGGGTCGTAAAATTGGCAAAAATGCAAAATCGACGGATTTCTTCGAGCGATACCTCGTTCGAACGGGGAGGCGGCCCAGATTCAGGAATTGCAAAAATGCAAAATCGACGGATTTCTTCGAGCGATACCTCGTTCGAACGGGAGGCGGCCCAGATTCAGGAAATGCAAGAATTTTCACTCTACGATGTCGGAAACGCAAGATATAGCGGAAAAACGACGGCCCGAGGGACTCACCAAAATCGAGGAAAATTGAAAATTTCCACGACCCCCGGGTCGTAAAAATTGGCAAAAATGCAAAATCGACGGATTTCTTCGAGCGATACCTCGTTCGAACGGGGAGGCGGCCCAGATTCAGGAAATGCAAGAATTTTCACTCTACGATGCCGGAAACGCAAGATACAGCGGAAAAACGACGGCCCGAGGGACTCACCAAAATCGAGGAAAATTGAAAATTTCCACGACCCCCGGGTCGTAAAAATTGGCAAAAATGCAAAATCGACGGATTTCTTCGAGCGATACCTCGTTCGAACGGGGAGGCGGCCAGATTCAGGAAATGCAAGAATTTTCACTCTACGATGTCGGAAACGCAAGATATAGCGGAAAAACGACGGCCCGAGGGACTCACCAAAATCGAGGAAAATTGAAAATTTCCACGACCCCCGGGTCGTAAAAATTGGCAAAAATGCAAAATCGACGGATTTCTTCGAGCGATACCTCGTTCGAACGGGGAGGCGGCCCAGATTCAGGAAATGCAAGAATTTTCACTCTACGATGTCGGAAACGCAAGATATAGCGGAAAAACGACGGCCCGAGGGACTCACCAAAATCGAGGAAAATTGAAAATTTCCACGACCCCCGGGTCGTAAAAATTGGCAAAAATGCAAAATCGACGGATTTCTTCGAGCGATACCTCGTTCGAACGGGGAGGCGGCCCAGATTCAGGAAATGCAAGAATTTTCACTCTACGATGTCGGAAACGCAAGATATAGCGGAAAAACGACGGCCCGAGGGACTCACCAAAATCGAGGAAAATTGAAAATTTCCACGACCCCCGGGTCGTAAAAATTGGCAAAAATGCAAAATCGACGGATTTCTTCGAGCGATACCTCGTTCGAACGGGGAGGCGGCCCAGATTCAGGAAATGCAAGAATTTTCACTCTACGATGTCGGAAACGCAAGATATAGCGGAAAAACGACGGCCCGAGGGACTCACCAAAATCGAGGAAAATTGAAAATTTCCACGACCCCCGGGTCGTAAAAATTGGCAAAAATGCAAAATCGACGGATTTCTTCGAGCGATACCTCGTTCGAACGGGGAGGCGGCCCAGATTCAGGAAATGCAAGAATTTTCACTCTACGATGTCGGAAACGCAAGATATAGCGGAAAAACGACGGCCCGAGGGACTCACCAAAATCGAGGAAAATTGAAAATTTCCACGACCCCCGGGTCGTAAAAATTGGCAAAAATGCAAAATCGACGGATTTCTTCGAGCGATACCTCGTTCGAACGGGGAGGCGGCCCAGATTCAGGAAATGCAAGAATTTTCACTCTACGATGTCGGAAACGCAAGATATAGCGGAAAAACGACGGCCCGAGGGACTCACCAAAATCGAGGAAAATTGAAAATTTCCACGACCCCCGGGTCGTAAAAATTGGCAAAAATGCAAAATCGACGGATTTCTTCGAGCGATACCTCGTTCGAACGGGGAGGCGGCCCAGATTCAGGAAATGCAAGAATTTTCACTCTACGATGTCGGAAACGCAAGATATAGCGGAAAAACGACGGCCCGAGGGACTCACCAAAATCGAGGAAAATTGAAAATTTCCACGACCCCCGGGTCGTAAAAATTGGCAAAAATGCAAAATCGACGGATTTCTTCGAGCGATACCTCGTTCGAACGGGGAGGCGGCCCAGATTCAGGAAATGCAAGAATTTTCACTCTACGATGTCGGAAACGCAAGATACAGCGGAAAAACGACGGCCCGAGGGACTCACCAAAATCGAGGAAAATTGAAAATTTCCACGACCCCCGGGTCGTAAAAATTGGCAAAAATGCAAAATCGACGGATTTCTTCGAGCGATACCTCGTTCGAACGGGGAGGCGGCCCAGATTCAGGAAATGCAAGAATTTTCACTCTACGATGTCGGAAACGCAAGATATAGCGGAAAAACGACGGCCCGAGGGACTCACCAAAATCGAGGAAAATTGAAAATTTCCACGACCCCCGGGTCGTAAAAATTGGCAAAAATGCAAAATCGACGGATTTCTTCGAGCGATACCTCGTTCGAACGGGGAGGCGGCCCAGATTCAGGAAATGCAAGAATTTTCACTCTACGATGTCGGAAACGCAAGATACAGCGGAAAAACGACGGCCCGAGGGACTCACCAAAATCGAGGAAAATTGAAAATTTCCACGACCCCCGGGTCGTAAAAATTGGCAAAAATGCAAAATCGACGGATTTCTTCGAGCGATACCTCGTTCGAACGGGGAGGCGGCCCAGATTCAGGAAATGCAAGAATTTTCACTCTACGATGTCGGAAACGCAAGATATAGCGGAAAAACGACGGCCCGAGGGACTCACCAAAATCGAGGAAAATTGAAAATTTCCACGACCCCCGGGTCGTAAAAATTGGCAAAAATGCAAAATCGACGGATTTCTTCGAGCGATACCTCGTTCGAACGGGGAGGCGGCCCAGATTCAGGAAATGCAAGAATTTTCACTCTACGATGTCGGAAACGCAAGATATAGCGGAAAAACGACGGCCCGAGGGACTCACCAAAATCGAGGAAAATTGAAAATTTCCACGACCCCCGGGTCGTAAAAATTGGCAAAAATGCAAAATCGACGGATTTCTTCGAGCGATACCTCGTTCGAACGGGGAGGCGGCCCAGATTCAGGAAATGCAAGAATTTTCACTCTACGATGTCCGGAAACGCAAGATACAGCGGAAAAACGACGGCCCGAGGGACTCACCAAAATCGAGGAAAATTGAAAATTTCCACGACCCCCGGGTCGTAAAAATTGGCAAAAATGCAAAATCGACGGATTTCTTCGAGCGATACCTCGTTCGAACGGGGAGGCGGCCCAGATTCAGGAAATGCAAGAATTTTCACTCTACGATGTCGGAAACGCAAGATATAGCGGAAAAACGACGGCCCGAGGGACTCACCAAAATCGAGGAAAATTGAAAATTTCCACGACCCCCGGGTCGTAAAAATTGGCAAAAATGCAAAATCGACGGATTTCTTCGAGCGATACCTCGTTCGAACGGGGAGGCGGCCCAGATTCAGGAAATGCAAGAATTTTCACTCTACGATGTCGGAAACGCAAGATACAGCGGAAAAACGACGGCCCGAGGGACTCACCAAAATCGAGGAAAATTGAAAATTTCCACGACCCCCGGGTCGTAAAAATTGGCAAAAATGCAAAATCGACGGATTTCTTCGAGCGATACCTCGTTCGAACGGGGAGGCGGCCCAGATTCAGGAAATGCAAGAATTTTCACTCTACGATGTCGGAAACGCAAGATATAGCGGAAAAACGACGGCCCGAGGGACTCACCAAAATCGAGGAAAATTGAAAATTTCCACGACCCCCGGGTCGTAAAAATTGGCAAAAATGCAAAATCGACGGATTTCTTCGAGCGATACCTCGTTCGAACGGGGAGGCGGCCCAGATTCAGGAAATGCAAGAATTTTCACTCTACGATGTCGGAAACGCAAGATATAGCGGAAAAACGACGGCCCGAGGGACTCACCAAAATCGAGGAAAATTGAAAATTTCCACGACCCCCGGGTCGTAAAAATTGGCAAAAATGCAAAATCGACGGATTTCTTCGAGCGATACCTCGTTCGAACGGGGAGGCGGCCCAGATTCAGGAAATGCAAGAATTTTCACTCTACGATGTCGGAAACGCAAGATATAGCGGAAAAACGACGGCCCGAGGGACTCACCAAAATCGAGGAAAATTGAAAATTTCCACGACCCCCGGGTCGTAAAAATTGGCAAAAATGCAAAATCGACGGATTTCTTCGAGCGATACCTCGTTCGAACGGGGAGGCGGCCCAGATTCAGGAAATGCAAGAATTTTCACTCTACGATGTCGGAAACGCAAGATATAGCGGAAAAACGACGGCCCGAGGGACTCACCAAAATCGAGGAAAATTGAAAATTTCCACGACCCCCGGGTCGTAAAAATTGGCAAAAATGCAAAATCGACGGATTTCTTCGAGCGATACCTCGTTCGAACGGGGAGGCGGCCCAGATTCAGGAAATGCAAGAATTTTCACTCTACGATGTCGGAAACGCAAGATATAGCGGAAAAACGACGGCCCGAGGGACTCACCAAAATCGAGGAAAATTGAAAATTTCCACGACCCCCGGGTCGTAAAAATTGGCAAAAATGCAAAATCGACGGATTTCTTCGAGCGATACCTCGTTCGAACGGGGAGGCGGCCCAGATTCA
Organism: Hermetia illucens; assembly: GCF_905115235.1. Lineage (NCBI taxonomy): Eukaryota > Metazoa > Arthropoda > Insecta > Diptera > Stratiomyidae > Hermetia > Hermetia illucens. Next base: position 84,651,904 of record NC_051850.1, on the reverse strand, counting down.
GGAAATGCAAGAATTTTCACTCTACGATGTCGGAAACGCAAGATACAGCGGAAAAACGACGGCCCGAGGGACTCACCAAAATCGAGGAAAATTGAAAATTTCCACGACCCCCGGGTCGTAAAAATTGGCAAAAATGCAAAATCGACGGATTTCTTCGAGCGATACCTCGTTCGAACGGGGAGGCGGCCCAGATTCAGGAAATGCAAGAATTTTCACTCTACGATGTCGGAAACGCAAGATATAGCGGAAAAACGACGGCCCGAGGGACTCACCAAAATCGAGGAAAATTGAAAATTTCCACGACCCCCGGGTCGTAAAAATTGGCAAAAATGCAAAATCGACGGATTTCTTCGAGCGATACCTCGTTCGAACGGGGAGGCGGCCCAGATTCAGGAAATGCAAGAATTTTCACTCTACGATGCCGGAAACGCAAGATACAGCGGAAAAACGACGGCCCGAGGGACTCACCAAAATCGAGGAAAATTGAAAATTTCCACGACCCCCGGGTCGTAAAAATTGGCAAAAATGCAAAATCGACGGATTTCTTCGAGCGATACCTCGTTCGAACGGGGAGGCGGCCCAGATTCAGGAAATGCAAGAATTTTCACTCTACGATGTCGGAAACGCAAGATATAGCGGAAAAACCACGGCCCGAGGGACTCACCAAAATCGAGGAAAATTGAAAATTTCCACGACCCCCGGGTCGTAAAAATTGGCAAAAATGCAAAATCGACGGATTTCTTCGAGCGATACCTCGTTCGAACGGGGAGGCGGCCCAGATTCAGGAAATGCAAGAATTTTCACTCTACGATGCCGGAAACGCAAGATACAGCGGAAAAACGACGGCCCGAGGGACTCACCAAAATCGAGGAAAATTGAAAATTTCCACGACCCCCGGGTCGTAAAAATTGGCAAAAATGCAAAATCGACGGATTTCTTCGAGCGATACCTCGTTCGAACGGGGAGGCGGCTCAGATTCAGGAAATGCAAGAATTTTCACTCTACGATGTCGGAAACGCAAGATATAGCGGGAAAACGACGGCCCGAGGGACTCACCAAAATCGAGGAAAAGTTGAAAATTTCCACGACCCCCGGGTCGTAAAAATTGGCAAAAATGCAAAATCGACGGATTTCTTCGAGCGATACCTCGTTCGAACGGGGAGGCGGCCCAGATTCAGGAAATGCAAGAATTTTCACTCTACGATGTCGGAAACGCAAGATATAGCGGAAAAACGACGGCCCGAGGGACTCACCAAAATCGAGGAAAATTGAAAATTTCCACGACCCCCGGGTCGTAAAAATTGGCAAAAATGCAAAATCGACGGATTTCTTCGAGCGATACCTCGTTCGAACGGGGAGGCGGCCCAGATTCAGGAAATGCAAGAATTTTCACTCTACGATGTCGGAAACGCAAGATACAGCGGAAAAACGACGGCCCGAGGGACTCACCAAAATCGAGGAAAATTGAAAATTTCCACGACCCCCGGGTCGTAAAAATTGGCAAAAATGCAAAATCGACGGATTTCTTCGAGCGATACCTCGTTCGAACGGGGAGGCGGCCCAGATTCAGGAAATGCAAGAATTTTCACTCTACGATGTCGGAAACGCAAGATATAGCGGAAAAACGACGGCCCGAGGGACTCACCAAAATCGAGGAAAATTGAAAATTTCCACGACCCCCGGGTCGTAAAAATTGGCAAAAATGCAAAATCGACGGATTTCTTCGAGCGATACCTCGTTCGAACGGGGAGGCGGCCCAGATTCAGGAAATGCAAGAATTTTCACTCTACGATGCCGGAAACGCAAGATACAGCGGAAAAACGACGGCCCGAGGGACTCACCAAAATCGAGGAAAATTGAAAATTTCCACGACCCCCGGGTCGTAAAAATTGGCAAAAATGCAAAATCGACGGATTTCTTCGAGCGATACCTCGTTCGAACGGGGAGGCGGCCCAGATTCAGGAAATGCAAGAATTTTCACTCTACGATGTCGGAAACGCAAGATACAGCGGAAAAACGACGGCCCGAGGGACTCACCAAAATCGAGGAAAATTGAAAATTTCCACGACCCCCGGGTCGTAAAAATTGGCAAAAATGCAAAATCGACGGATTTCTTCGAGCGATACCTCGTTCGAACGGGGAGGCGGCCCAGATTCAGGAAATGCAAGAATTTTCACTGTACGATGCCGGAAACGCAAGATACAGCGGAAAAACGACGGCCCGAGGGACTCACAAAAATCGAGGAAAATTGAAAATTTCCACGACCCCCGGGTCGTAAAAATTGGCAAAAATGCAAAATCGACGGATTTCTTCGAGCGATACCTCGTTCGAACGGGGAGGCGGCTCAGATTCAGGAAATGCAAGAATTTTCACTGCGCGATGTCGGAAACGCAAGATACAGCGGAAAAACGACGGCCCGAGGGACTCACCAAAATCGAGGAAAATTGAAAATTTCCACGACCCCTGGGTCGTAAAAATTGGCAAAAATGCAAAATCGACGGATTTCTTCGAGCGATACCTTGTTCGAACGGGGAGGCTGGCCCAGATTCAGGAAATGCAAGAATTTTCACTGCTACGATGTCGGAAACGTAAGATATAGCGGAAAAACGACGGCCCGAGGGACTCACCAAAATCGAGGAAAATTGAAAATTTCCACGACCCCCGGGTCGTAAAAATTGGCAAAAATGCAAAATCGACGGATTTCTTCCAGCGATACCTCGTTCGAACGGGGAGGCGGCCCAGATACAGGAAATGCAAGAATTTTCACTCTACGATGTCGGAAACGCAAGATATAGCGGAAAAACGACTGCCCGAGGGACTCACCAAAATCGAGGAAAATTGAAAATTTCCACGACCCCCGGGTCGTAAAAATTGGCAAAAATGCAAAATCAACGGATTTCTTCGAGCGATACCTCGTTCGAACGGGGAGGCGGCCCAGATTCAGGAAATGCAAGAATTTTCACTCTACGATGCCGGAAACGCAACATACAGCGGAAAAGCGACGCCCCGAGGGACTCAGAAAAATCGAGGAAAATTGAAAATTTCCACGACCCCCGCGTCGTAAAAATTGGCAAAAACGCAAAATCGACGGATTTATTCGAGCGATACCTCGTTCGAACGGGGAGGCGGCCCAGATTCAGGAAATGCAAGAATTTTCACTCTACGATGCCGGAAACGCAAGATACAGCGGAAAAAAGACGGCCCGAGGGACTCACCAAAATCGAGGAAAATTGAAAATTTCCACGACCCCCGGGTCGTAAAAATTGGCAAAAATGCAAAATCGACGGATTTATTCGAGCGATACCTCGTTCGAACGGGGAGGCGGCCCAGATTCAGGAAATGCAAGAATTTTCACTCTAAGATGCCGGAAACGCAAGATACAGCGGAAAAACGACGGCCCGAGGGACTCACCAAAATCGAGGAAAATTGAAAATTTCCACGACCCCCGGGTCGTAAAAATTGGCAAAAATGCAAAATCGACGGATTTCTTCGAGCGATACCTCGTTCGAACGGGGAGGCGGCCCAGATTCAGGAAATGCAAGAATTTTCACTCTAAGATGCCGGAAACGCAAGATACAGCGGAAAAACGACGGTCCGAGGGACTCACCAAAATCGAGGAAAATTGAAAATTTCCACGACCCCGGGTCGTAAAAATTGGCAAAAATGCGAAATCGGCGGATTTCTTCGAGCGATACCTCGTTCGAACGGGGAAGGCGGCCCAGATTCAGGAAATCCAAGAATTTTCACTCTACGATGTCGGAAACGCAAGATATAGCGGGAAAACGACGGCCCGAGGGACTCACCAAAATCGAGGAAAGTTGAAAATTTCCACGAGCCCCGGGTCGTAAAAATTGGCAAAAATGCAAAATCGACGGATTTCTTCGACCGATACCTCGTTCGAACGGGGAGGCGGCCCAGATTCAGGAAATGCAAGAATTTTCACTGTGCGATGTCGGAAACGCAAGATATAGCGGAAAAACGACGGCCCGAGGGACTCACCAAAATCGAGGAAAATTGAAAATTTCCACGACCCTCTGGGTCGTAAAAATTGGCAAAAATGCAAAATCGACGGATTTCTTCGAGCGATACCTCGTGCGAAAGGGGAGGTGGCCCAGATTCAGGAAATGCAAGAATTTTCACTGCACGATGTCGGAAACGCAAGATATAGCGGAAAAACGACGGCCCGAGGGACTCACCAAAATCGAGGAAAATTGAAAATTTCCACGACCCCCGGGTCGTAAAAATTGGCAAAAATGCAAAATCAACGGATTTCTTCGAGCGATACCTCGTTCGAAAGGGGAGGTGGCCCAGATTCAAGTAATGCAAAAATTTTAACTCTAAGATGCCGGAAACGCAAGATATAGCGGGAAAACGACGGCCCGAGGGACTCACCAAAATCGAGGAAAATTGAAAATTTCCAAGACCCCGGGTCGTAAAAATTGGCAAAAATGCAAAATCGACGGATTTCTTCGAGCGATACCTCGTTCGAACGGGGAGGCGGCCCAGATTCAGGAAATGCAAGAATTTTCACTCTACGATGCCGGAAACGCAACATACAGCGGAAAAGCGACGGCCCGAGGGACTCACCAAAATCGAGGAAAATTGAAAATTTCCACGACCCCCGGGTCGTAAAAATTGGCAAAAATGCGAAATCGACGGATTTCTTCGAGCGATACCTCGTTCGAACGGGGAGGCGGCCCAGATTCAGGAAATGCAAGAATTTTCACTCTACGATGTCGGAAACGCAAGATACAGCGGAAAAACGACGGCCCGAGGGACTCACCAAAATCGAGGAAAATTGAAAATTTCCACGACCCCCGGGTCGTAAAAATTGCCAAAAATGCAAAATCGACGGATTTATTCGAGCGATACCTCGTTCGAACGGGGAGGCGGAACAGATTCAGGAAATGCAAGAATTTTCACTCTACCATGTCGGAAACGCAAGATATAGCGGAAAAACGACGGCCCGAGGGACTCACCAAAATCGGGGAAAATTGAAAATTTCCACGACCCCCGGGTCGTAAAAATTGGCAAAAATGCAAAATCGACGGATTTCTTCGAGCGATACCTCGTTCGAACGGGGAGGCGACCCAGATTCAGGAAATGCAAGAATTTTCACTGTGCGATGTCGGAAACGCAAGATATAGCGGAAAAACCGAGGGACTCACCAAAATCGAGGAAAATTGAAAATTTCCACGACCCCCGGGTCGTAAAGATTGGCAAAAATGCAAAATCGACGGATTTCTTCGAGCGATACCTCGTTCGAAAGGGGAAGCGGCCCAGATTCAGGAAATGCAAGAATTTTCACTGTACGATGTCGGAAACGCAAGATACAGCGGAAAAACGGCGCCCCGAGGGACTCACCAAAATCGAGGAAAATTGAAAATTTCCACGACGGATCGTTTGTCCTACCCGCAGGTAAAGTAGTAGAGTTGTCTGAATTTGTTAAAGACAAACACAACGTGCATCAGGCCATCAAAAACATGGTCCGTACCATTCGTGTACTACACAATGGTGCCAAGGAAAAAAAATGCCTCGAAGAAATTAAGCGTCACCCAGGCAACACAAGTGTCACCCCCTCAAAATCCAAAGGGCGGTAAGCTTGAAAAGAGGAGTAGAGAGGGCGCGAACGATTCTTTCGGATTCTCACAGGACGCGAAAAGGCAAAAAGGCCTCCCACCGGCAAAAGGGAAGTCAAACAAAGCTACGAAAATCGTGGAAACGACAGCGCCGACTCCAATCGACCCAAGGGAGGCAAAGCCTCAAAACGGAACCAAGGTTGGCGGAAGAAAAAATACGACACCGAAAAGAAAATTACGGCCCGAATTAATCATCATCTCCAAAAAAGGGGATACGACTTACGCTTACGCTTACGCTTCCTTAGGAAGGTCAAATCCGATCCTGAGATCCGGTCAGACGCTCCCAAAAAGGAGATTTGATGCTGGAGCTGAAGAAGTCTCCGGGCAAAACGGCAGAAAATTTCCTCGGCAAGGTGGAGAAGTACTTAGGAGAAGAAGCTCAAGTACGGGCCAGAAAGCAGGAGCTTGTCATAGAATGTAAGGACATTGGCAAAATCACGACCAAGGAGGATATCCGTGACGCCCTAGAAAAGCAGTTCGGACCACTTGGCTTGCAAGATTCCGCAATCAGGGGACTGAGGAAGGCATACGGAGGCACGCAAACGGCAATCATAAGCTTAGCAGCTGAAACTGCTGGCGGCTGGAAAAGTAAAAATAGGTTGGGTCGTTTGCCGACTCAGGGAGCAGGTGTCCCTTAAGCGCTTAGAATTTGGCCACATTGCGGCGAAATGCACCGGTGACTGTGACAGGTCAAAAAGTTGCAGAAAATGTAGGGGAGAAGGCAATGTGTTCAGGGGGTGCAAGGCTGAGCCTGAATGTATGCTTTGCAAGGAAAAAAGGGCGTCGACTGTCGGCACGTTGCAGGCAGCAGTAGATGCCCAGTGTTTAGGAGAGCCTTGAATGCAGTAGAGAAATGACGTTGATACAAACCAATCTCAACCACTGCGAAGCAGCGCAACACCTTCTCTCGCAGACCATCTATGAGAGGGGAATCGAAGCTGCCATAACCAACGAGCCTTATCGCAACAATAAGAGCGGTGCCTGGACTGCAGATGTAACTGGCAACGCGGCAATATGGGCGTGTGGAAATCAGGCCATTCAAGAAGTGATGGAGTTTCCAGAAGTTGGATTCGTCAGGGCAAAAATAGCAAAATATATAGTTGCTATGCTCCACCAAGCGCGATGATAACAGAATTCGAAGGAATGCTAGTTATGCTAGTCTCGGATGCAAGAAGTCGAAACCCCAAGATCATAGCTGGTGATTTCAACGCGTGGGCCGTGGATTGGGGCAGTCGCACTACGAACACCAGGGGCCGTATTCTGCTTGAGGCTTTCGCGGAGCTAGACTTGGTGCTTGCCAATACGGGAAACGTTTCCACTTTTCGTGGGACAGGGTCGGGTTCAATAGTCGATCTGACATATGTGAGTACCACATTGGCGAGGAGAATGACATGGCTTGTAAGTGAGCATTATACTCACAGCGACCACCAGGCGATTTTCCTCCAGATCGCATATGGGCCATGCGTTGATGTGCGTTCCCGTGAGGCTGGACACCTAGACTGGTCCGTGAAAGGGCTTGAGGAGGATGCGTACATAGAGATGCTATTGGGAGGCCAAAATCCCGGTGGTGCAGCTACGGAAAAGGTAGAGCAAATGATGGGACGCATAACGAGAGCATGCGACGCTGCTATGCCGATGCGACGAATTCTCGCAAAAAGTCGCTCAAACTATTGGTGGAATGAAAAGATCGCGGTGTTACGGGATGCATGTTTTCGTGCTAGAAGGATCTACCAACGATCTAGAGGAAGACCAGACTTCGATGAGAAACGGCTGGTATATATGAACCTTCGAGGTAGGCTTAAGCAGGCAATACGGACCAGCAAGCGAGAATACTTGAAGGAACTTTGGGCAGAGGCAGACCGAAGCCCCTGGTGAACATCGTACAGAATATTTATGAAGAAGATGGGAGGGCGAACACCACAACTGACCGCATCTTCTGCTCGATACCGTGACGGCGCTCTTCTCCTCGAATAAAGGGGAGCGCAAACAACACAAACAAGCATTGAACGTTTACACCATACCTGCGGTAACTTAGGAGGAACTTAGGCAAATTTGCCGGAGAATTGGTGGTAACAAAGCGCCCGGTCTGGATGCTGTTCTCAATAGAATTCTTAAACTCGCTATTAAGACCAGACCCGACTGGTTTATCAGCGTGTTTGAAACATGCATGGTAGAAGAAGTTTTCCCCGACCGGTGGAAGAGGCAAAAACTAGTTTTGCTCCCGAAGCCGAATAAGCACCCAGGACACCCATCATCATACCGACCGATTTGCCTTATCGACACGGCAGGAAAGATGGTCGAGAGGGTCATCTACAACAGACTGCTCCCTATAATCGAATATAAGGATGGACTATCGGAGCGACAATTTGGATTTCGTCAAGCCCACTCAGCGATCGACGTCATAGACGATGTTTTGAAGCTGGCTCGAGACGCGAGGTCGTCTAAAAAATGCTGTGCCGTGGTGACGTTGGACATCAAAAATGCGTTCAATTCCGCAAGTTGGGAGTGGATAAAAAGCTCACTGGCTAAAAGTCTAGTTATTTGACTAAGCTCCTCACAGTTACCTTTCGGAGAGGACACTTTGGTACGACACGGATGAAGGATCCAAGCAGTACACCGTCACCGCAGAAGTACCACAGGGCTCAGTGTTGGGTGGTGGTTCGCTCCACACTATTATACGCGGCACCAGTTTGGGAGGAAGCACTAGCGTGTGAGAGTAATCGTAGGAGGGTAAATATGAGTTACCGCTTAGTGGCGCTCAGGGTGTGCAGCGCCTTCAGAACAATATCAGCCGAGGCAGCGTGTGTTATTGCTGGAATGATCCCGATAGATATTCTGCCAAGTGAGACACGCTGTCTGTACGAGACAAGGAAAATGAAAAGGATGCAGAGTACCAAAAGACGCAAGGCGAGAGTCACCGAAGAAGTGGCAGAAATGGTGGGACGACTCGCAGAGAGGCCACTGGACCCACACTTTGATTGGTATTCTCTAATAGTTTGCATGGATGATTAATAAGAAACTGTAAAGAAAAATCCAAGCATGAAAATTAAATTCTATTTTTGTTTTCCTTTGAAAGTATTGTAATTTCCCAGAGTTTCCGGAGGAAAACTAGCTTACCCCTTGTGAAAAAACATACTCAACTTTTTCTGGAGACAAGCAAAGCAATACAAGTTCTTGCTAATACTTGTATTGTTTTGCTTGTCTCCAAAAAGAGTTGAGAATGTTTTTTTCAAGGGTATTGTATATTCTTTTTTTTCAAAGGTATTGTATATTCGTAGTTAGGAAGGAATATAATATATCTATATGGGCGTTGTACTGATAGTCATTTTCGAACTGTAACAAAATATCAATTATTATAAAGCTGAAAAACTAAATTTTTGAAATCATAGCCCCAATGGAAGTTCTTATTGGACCTCCCCGCAGCTATATTTTTAGTAGCCATCGTATTTAATTGAATTCTGGATTTGTAATAACTGGCGGCATAAACCGGAGCATGAAAGAGTAAACGATCTAAATATATTTGAAACCTTAGCGCCATGAATTCCCGGCAAATTAAATACCAATTTTCTCACTTTTCTGTTCAAATGAATATTTTCTACCTCAGAATCGATTCTGCTATATACATACATACGAATATATACATTTTTCGTAATTAAATTTCGAACAAAGCTTCAACAGTTTTCCTGCCCTCTCAATTGAAATTTTCCCGTTTGTCCGACTACAAAAAGTTGTATAAAAGTATTCTGCTGTTCTGTAATTGTTTTCCCTCTCTTACGATGCAAATAATTCCAACGTGCAGTTAATTAAAAGGCACAGTAACCGAAGAGGGGGGGAGGGGGGGGTGCATCAAAAACCAACATTGAGAAAAGTTTAACCAGAGCGCCTTACGGAAATTTAAGACTGTGATTCAAAATAACTCTGGCGGCTACGGAAGTTGGTGGGTTGCAGTTAGCCCGGATTTAAAGCTGAGTAAATGCATTTGTGGGGACGAACACAATGAAACTGATACATTTGTTCCTGGGAATTGGAACTAAGCCGAACAGCGTTCCTTCATTAAGCTATGGAGATTATCTTTATTTAGAAACCACGCTACTTTATTTTTAATTTAACTGCGAATCTACTCTTCTCCCCAAGCTAGTTGAATTAGTTGCAATAACCAACGTCTATCAAAAACCTGACGTGCGCCGCTTTAGATAGGAAGGGTTTACTGTATTTCTTCTTTAAGAAAATTTGAGTATAAACCTGCTCCGTTTGTACATAGCTTGTATCTTGACTCAGTAATCAAATAGGCAACATTCACACTATGTATGGACTTGCGAATGTATTGGGAAAACTTATCCGTAAAAAAGAGCCCCAAAACATCACCTTAGTAGGTAACGTGATACATCGCTTTTTGCAAAGGTGATATTGCAAAGCAATATCACAAACATCACCTCTCACTACCCCAACCGTGCATATGATTTTGTATCTCCAACGTCACATATTAACACTCGGCTACCGACGTAACCAGCTATTTCTTCTTTCTATGTAGAATGATTTGATCTGCATTCATTACATTCATAGCATAAAGGATAAGACAGCGCGGAATAGGTATCAATGAAGAATGAATAAATCTTTCAAGCAAGAAAAGAAAATAAACAAAAGATCTAACAATATAAGATAATAGATAGAACAATATTTTCACATGCATAGAACGAGCATTAATAATAATAATAATCGTTGGCGCAACAATCCATGTTGGATCAGGGCCTTGAAGTGTGTTAGAGCACTTCATTCAAGACCGTAACGGTACACCACAGTAGACTGTAGGAGGCAATGTGGTCAGCATTGCGCTCGCCCGAGATTATTTACCCTGATTTGACTCAGGTACTCATTCACAGCTGAGTCGACTGGTATCCGACGTCAAATCACGATACAATTCCACTGCCACCAGTGAGATTTGAACCGCGACCTTCCGTACGACAGCCTTGCGCTCTAACCACTCAGCTATCCGGACACTGAACGACATAGAACGAGCATTGCTTCACTTAAAAATCAGAAAGTATCTTTGGTTGGCATAATTAAAAGTTTGCCTATCACATACAGAATCGAAATCGTTTTTAAGGTTTTGTGTGAAACAAAACCTTATTAGAATCGATTCGATGTCTGTCTGTCCGTCTGTCTGTCTTTTTTTTTTCGGCGTTGGAAGGTGGAAAGGTTCAAAACCTACTGCTGGCTCCTGCCACGCAGTTATGTGAGACTTCTACTCACTAAAACCACCTCCTTCTCATTCCACTCTCCCCACGGAACTCCTATCAAGTATTGCATCGCGGGGCTGGATCAGCTTTTAACTGCGGCTCATTATGGTTCTCTCCCTTCCTTGTTTTCATCGTAGTTCTTCCTGCCTAAGCTGTTGGTGAATAGCTTGCAGTTCCCTTACAACCTGGTTCCAGGCATCCGTTGACTCCAGCATAAACTCCACAATGTTTTCGGGTGTTAAACGCCTATCTGCGACCGCTTCCATTCTTGTTCGTTGCGCGGTGAACCTGGGGCAATCAAATATGACATGCTCCGCATTCTCAGCCACGTTACCACATCTTGGGCAGCATGGTGATTCGTCGTGACCAAATCGATGTAAATAGGCACGATAACCCTCATGTCCACTCAAGAATTGTGTTAACTCGTAGCTTAATTCCCCATGGTTTCGTTCAAACCATCTCCGAATATCCGGAATGATGCGGTATGTCCATCGACCAGTTTGGGACTCGTCCCATCGCTGTTGCCACCGTTCGATAGATTCCCAGCGTGCCAGCTGCCGTCGAAATGCGCTAGACTCTCCAGCTGCATACGTTTTGTCGTAGAGTCGCCGACTTTCCTTCGCCAAGATGTCTATGGGGAGCATCCCTGCTAGTACATATGCCGCTTCTCCTGATGTTGTCCGATATGCACTGCATACCCGGAGTGCACTTAATCGATATGCCATTCCCAATTTTCGGCAGTTCACTTTGTTATTCAGAGCAGTTGCCCAAACTGGAGCTGCGTAGAGTAACACGGAGCTGACTACCCTGGAGAGCAGAAGACGTCGACTTTGTCTTGGCCCACCAATGTTCGGTAGTATCCTCGAGATCGTTGTAGCGATGGAAGACGCTTTAGTTGCGGCGTACTCAATGTGTCTTTTGAAGTTGAGTCTTCTGTCAATAATTACTCCCAAGTATTTGAGCGATGGTTGGGAGTAAATTGTTTTTCCGCCAACTTTGATTTTCACAGTTGTGTTCTTTCTTCTCTTGCTAATGAGAACTACTTCTGTTTTATGCTCGGCAAGTGAAAGGCCAGAATTTCTCAACCAGGAATTGATCTCCCATATCGCTTCATTTGCATAGATCTCGATCTCGTCTTGGTGTTTTGCGACCACCGTTATTCCGATATCATCGGCGAAGCCAATAGTTGTCACGTTGTCCGATAGGCGTAGCGTCAACACTCCATCGTGCATAACTAGCCACAGCAAGGGACCCAGGACAGAACCCTGTGGCACTCCGCAAGTTGTCGGGAATATTTTTTGCCCATCGTCCGAGTCGCAGTAAAGTCTTCTCCCAAGGAGAAACTCGACCACAATGCGTACAATGTACTTCGGGGCTTGTATCTTGTCGAGTGCCTCGATGATTTTATTCCATTTTGCACTATTGAACGCATTTTTTACGTCGAGGGTTATTACTGCACAGCATTTTCCTTCTTCTATTGCAGCCTGAGCCAAGCCAGTCAGCATACTGATTGCGTCGACAGTTGATTTTGCCTTACGAAATCCGAATTGTTTGTCGGAAAGGCCTCCTTCCTTTTCCGCAACAGCGAGCAGTCTGTTATATATTACTCGTTCAAAAAGTTTGCCAATGGTATTGACCAGACATATCGGCCTATATGAGAAGGGGTCACCCAATGGTTTACCTGCCTTCGGAATGAGTATTAGCTTTTGTAGCTTCCATTGCTCGGGGAATTCTCCTTCCCTAAGGCATGCCGTGAAAACTTGGGCAAACATACCTGGTGCTGTCCTGGCGGCTACCTTCAGGGCAATGTTAGGGATTCCATCCGGTCCTGGAGTCTTTTTTTCAATCAATCTTTTTGCTGCGTCTAGAACCTCCTCATTTTCCACTATCGGAACTTCGTCGGGATTTAACTGTACTGCAGGCAAACTTATACCATTCAGATCCACTGGGAATAGAGTGTTCACTATATTCTGCAACAACTCTGGGCAAGTAATCGGTGGGGAGCGCTCGCCTTTTAGTGATGACATCACTGACCTATATGCGCCACCCCATGGGTCGGAATCAGCTTCAGTACACATCCGCTTGAAATGTTCGGATTTGCTCCTTGCGATAGCTACTTGCAATTTTTTCCTCGCATCTTTATATTGCACGTGTAGCTCCTCGAACTCAGGTCGGTTTCTTCTGCGCTGGGAGCGTCTCCTAGCTTTGAGACACTTTTTCCGGCATTCCTCAATTTCGGAATTCCACCAAAAATTAGGATTTCGTCTTCGGAAAGTGCTACGTCGAGGCATAGCGGCATCACATGCCCGCTGCAATTTTTCCACGACTTGTGAAACTTTGTTTTGTGCGCTTTCCGATAGCAATGTATCTTCCAGAAGTACCTCCTTGAACATTTCTGCGTCGAATTTCTTAGTTACCCAGCTCATCGTTATTCGTGTTAATGGCTTCAAATTATTCCTTTGCGAGGTTTGAAAGATGATAGCCTGATGATCGCTGTGTGTGTACTCCTCGCTGACACGCCACTCCAAGTCTCTGATTAGGGTATCACTGACGAAGGTGAGGTCTACCACCGATTGCAATTCTCCCCTCAGGAATGTGTTGGCTCCCCCAGAGTTGGCAAGTACCACGTTCAAGTGCGAGAATGTCTCCAGCAATATTCGTCCTCTTGCGTTGGTTTCTCTGCTACCCCATTCTTCTGCCCATGCGTTGAAGTCGCCGGCTATTACTTTGGGGTTGTAGCGACTTGCATTGAAGGATAGTTTCTCCAGCAATGACGTGAATTCCTCTATTGTGAGGCTCGGTGCTGCGTAGCAGCTATAGATATATATCCCTCCAATCTTGGCACGGGTGAACCCGTCTTCTGGATGTCTTTTCGCATCTACTATAGCTTGGCTTCCGCAGCTCCATATCGCCGCCTTACTGGTTTTGTCTGCTATCCATACTCCGCTATGCAGATTTTCGTATTGTTCAGATACAATCGCAACGTCGACGTTGTTCTCGAATACGCTTTGGGAAAGTAGGTCTTGGGCCGCTCGACAGTGATTCAGATTGAGTTGCATAAACTTCATTTGGCTTTATTTATGAACGCCTTTCTGAACACTGGGCATTTACTGCTTCCTGCAATGTGGGCGCTGTCATTACTTTTTGCTTCCACACAGAATACGCACTTGGGCATTCCGTTGCAGTCCTTTGCCAAATGGCCTTGTTCTCCACATTTGCGGCACAGATTTGATCTGTCTTGGGAGCTAGTGCAAGCTTTCGCTATATGACCAACCTGCCAGCACTTATAGCATTTATGTACTGGGCTCTGTTCCCGTAACCGACAGACCACCCATCCAATACGTACCTTGCCCACTGCAATCGCCTTTTTCGCTGCTTCAATAGGAAGACTTATCGACGCTATCTGCGTGTCACCGTACGCTTTTCTAAGTTGTAGCACATTAGACTCGCTCACTGTTTGTAATCCCAATTGGGTTTGCAAGGCCTCGCAGATCTTAGATTTTGTGGTGACTTCATCCAAATCCTTGCATTCGATCACCACCGAATCCTTACTCATTTTGACCGCCGCAGCCTCACCTAGTGATGCTTCAATTTTCTTCCGTAGGTTTTCGCCTCCGTCATCACCGGTTTTAAGTTCGAACAACAGGTCGCCTTTCTGTATTCGTCTTATCCGCGTGACATTTGCACTCAGATCCGTCAAGGAGGCATCTGCTTTAACCTTGCGTAGGATTTCCGCGTACGTCAACTCGCTGGTTTTTGTTATTATCAGCGCATCCGGCCTGGCTCTTTTTTGCAGCTTCTTCTTAGGTCCTACCTTAGTCCACGTGTCTTCGGCGCTGTTAGTGGCCTTTTCCGTATGCCCAGATAATCTTCCGTCATTCCCAGGTTGCACCGGCATCTGTTTCTCCTTTTTCCTTTTTGCTGTTCGTTGGGGAGATAGCACTTCTTCATTTGGGTCTCTTAATCGTTTGTTCCGAATTTCCGAGATATCCTTTTCACTTTGGAAGAGTTCTTTGCCAAACAGCTTTTTGGGAAGAGATGTCTTCTGCGTGGTTTGGGTTGCTACGGCAACCATCGCTTTTTGTTGGCTTATCGGCACTGTTGCTTCTGCCCGTGCTTTCATGTCCTCTTTGACCTTGAAGTATGTTGCCCTAATAGAACGCACCTGATCCTTTATCGCGTGGTGTACATTATTGCGTTGGTTAACGTACTCCATTAGATTATTAATCATCGATCCCAGCTTCGTAAATGCGTCACCCTCGGCTTCAGCAGTAACTACACTGCTGCTACTCTTAGGGCCCAACATGCGTTTTTCCGTCGAATTCGCTGCTGGTGATCTCACTAATTTTGCGCTCCGCTTGAAGGGATCACTCGCGCTAGAAGGTAACAGTGGAGACTCCCCACTAGCCATTTTGCTAGTGGGAAGCCCACCGGAGTCCTCCGCTTCCTCCACTGCTTACAGTAATTTAACTCAAAAAGGTGAAATTATAATAGTGTAGTTTATAAAAACTTGTCCGCTTTAAGTGGGGATGGAACTCGGGCTTCACTCACCAAACGCTTAATTGGAAATTTAAAAATTTATTTGTTATAGTATAATATATAAAAGCAAAACCTCCCGCGCTCGAAACGAGAATCGACCCCAGATCACGAGTAATGCGAAGCGAGCGTGCTGTCAGCAAGCTACGCACTCTTGCCTAAAATTACACTTTATGTGGATTAGTCCAGACAATAATTGCACTTTCTACTCGCATTCAGTACGAGCGCCTTGAATGTCCAATTCAGCATTCAGCGAGAGAAATAAATAAATAAAGGGGAAGAGCCAAACTCCAACCTGTTCCCACTTCGATCAGCAAACATTAACCATTAAGCGTTCCGCCGTGTTGGTTCGGTTAAATTGAAAACAATTTTCTTTTTTTCCTTTTATTATTTTTTGAATATAAAAAGAAAAAATAGAAAAAAAAAATCTCCCTTACGTGATTGAACCAAGGCCGCCCGGTCCGCGAGCACGCGCGCTCCCACTAGTCTGTCCTCGACGCTGTATGTCCTTTTTCAATATTAGTTACTGGACATTACCAGCTAACACCCGCCGATATATTTCATAAACGGCAATTCAAATGACCGGTTCAGCGGAGAAGAGAACAAAGGGAAGATAAAACTTATTTAAATAAGTTTCACGTAAGAAACGCCACCGATCTCACTTCACCTTTAACTACTCCCGCACTTTTCACCTTCGGGCAGTTTAATTCACAATTTTCACTGAGTTCCTTTGCCTTTTTAAGGTTTTGTGTGAAACAAAACCTTATTAGAATCGAGACGGTGTCTGTCTGTCCGTCTGTCCGTCTGTCTGTCTGTCTCTCTGTCTGTCACACCCGATTTATTCGGAAACGGCTGGATCGATTGTCACGAAAATTGGTGAGAGTATGTAATCTGGTGTTCCCTTTACATACAGTAAGTGGCGCCATCTTGTGTTAAGTTTAAGGGGGGCTCCCCGTACATGTGAATGGAGGGTGCAAATTTTTTTTTCACAGAATGTAGCCATGTAGGGTATCAAATGAAAGGTCTCAATTAGTACTTTTCGAATCTGGTTCAATATTTGATATTAGATGAAACATAGGGAGTGAGGGTTCAAAATATGACCCCCAAAAAGTGGTCTCGTTCTCAGAACCTATCCAACCGAAAAATCTGAAAAAAATCATAGTAGTGCATCTCTACGAAATCTAGGCCTCAAAATATATCCGGTTCCGATATCTGCACAAATAAAGTTAATAATAGTATATTTCCACATTTTAGAAATTTACCCGGCACCCCCCTTATGTTCATCCCAAAAGTACAAAATTTGGCATGCGTATAAAGAAGAACATAACGCACAATTTGGTGAAGTTTGAAGAAAATCTAACTGTTATGAACAAAGTTATAGGGGGTAAAACTTTACAATTTTTCGTGAATTTCGTGGACTCTACAACCTGCATGACGTCATCATCACATATCAATTCGTCAATACCACAACGAAGTAAGTTCGTATGAATTGGGTGGAAAAGAATTATTTTGTTTTAGTTTTTTAATCATTTATATATGAATATCAATTATTCCAACGGGACATGTGTGTATGTAGGTATATATTATATGC
The DNA here is from genome assembly GCF_905115235.1 of Hermetia illucens. Taxonomy (NCBI): domain Eukaryota; kingdom Metazoa; phylum Arthropoda; class Insecta; order Diptera; family Stratiomyidae; genus Hermetia; species Hermetia illucens. The sequence continues at coordinate 84,634,901 of NC_051850.1, read as the reverse complement.
GTGCTAATGAACTTTGCGGGTAGTGCCTAATTCAGATAGATACAAGAAGTAAATCGGAAATATGGGTACGATCAATCTATGTACATGCCTATATGTGTACAGTATTCGAAAATAGGCAGTTTGTTTGTTTAGGGTGAACGTAACATCTACGGCTGTAATATGTACGTATGTCTCGTAGTTTTGTAGCTGTATACGGGGTGAAAAATGTACGTTGAAATTTCTTAGATAAGATGAACACAAAACCTTTATATCCGAAGCGGGAGCTTCCGGTATTCCGACTTGTTTCCACATACAAGCCATCTGGGTGATCGAAATCAATAGTCGGCATCAGTGTTGGATAGTCGCGTCGTCCACTTGTACGAGGAAATATTACATAGGCCAACGCTGTGTGCACATCAACTAGCAGCCGATATTGAATCCTATCCATAACATTACAAATCAATTACTTAAAGCGAAGAATCTACTTCCGAAATTATTTTCTAGCCCACAGCCAGTCCAAAGCCAGTCTAGTCCACTGCCGCCGCAACTTGTACATATTACAACATCACTTTTGTAATGCGCTAATCTCCTAATGTTTGATGACGCTGTAATGTTTGCAAATGTGGTAATGTTAGGTATGGCGGTAATGTTAGGTGATGTAGTAATGTTTGGTGATGTTATATTATATTGTATGTTAATGTTTGGATCGCTAGGTGATGGTAACATGTGTTTATATTTTAAGATGAAATCACTTTTGTACTATTATATTCATCTCTAATCGGTACACATTAAAGGCACCGAATGACAAGAAGACACTACTAGATGTTTAGCACCCAAGATGTGTACGGATAAATTTTTCCAATGCATTTGCAACTCCGTACCTTTAGGGAAGGTCTATATCTAATACTATGATAGTGATGTTCAGTATTTTGGGTTGCAGCAAATTTACATAAAGTAGACACTCTGAAGCTATTATAACGTGGTATCACAGTCTATACTACGACAAAATTTTATCATTCTAGGATGAGCGTAAAAAAACTTTTCACAGTCAGACCCTTTTTAAGGTTTTGTATACTGTCTGTCTGTCCGTTTTTTTCCCAGAATAAGAAATCTTCAAATGACTCTGGTCTGAACACACCAGCGTGTGGGATTTTTACCCACTAAAACCACCCCCGACTCCCTCCTTGGCCTGCGGAACCACCATAAAGTAATACATCACAGTGCGGAGTCAGCTCACTCTAGCTTAGTCACCTACCTTCTATACGCGGCGCACGTAACCACGCTTTTCTCCTCTCGTCTCTCTTTCGCAACTTATTTGGGATAGATGCGATCGTGGAATTCACCGCATCTCTATTCTCCTGATGTGCTACCATTTTCGGCAGCAGATTTTCTGGTACCAGCACCTCTCCTAGAGTCTTCTCTAAATTTCGCCTTTCTTCCTCAAATCTCGGGCAGGGGAAGAATACATACTTTGGGTCCTCTGGGATTTCATCGCAATTTGAACAGTCAGGTAAGGTCTCCAATTTAAACCTGTGCAGGTATTGGTGATATCCTCTGTGTCTCGTGAGAAACTGGGTGAGATTAAAATTAATACCACCGTGTCGTCTCTCCAACCACTCCTTGATGGCAGGAATAAGCCTGTGAATCCACCGACCTTTTCCCGAGCATTCCCACCGCTCTTGTCATCTATTTATGGATCTCTCCCTCTCATCTGCAATGAGGGAGAGATTTGCTTCGCATTGTATCTGTTCGCCATCTCATCCGCCAAGATGTCAATCAGCACCATTCCAGAGATGACGAATGCCGCATCATCTGAGACAGTCCTGAAGGCAGAACATACCCTCAAGTCTATCCTTCTGTAGACTGCACCGTTTGTTAGCGTTACCTGACATCGGCAACGCTTCCCTCCAAACTGGCGTCACATAGAGGATGATTGAGTTTATCACCCTGGCTATAAGCAACCGGTGCGGTATACCATAGCTCTCGGCATCATCCTTGGCAGGGCATACTACTGCCTATAACTGAGCTTCCGGTCTGGGTTTTACGGCAAGCTTAAGGGTATTATTATTATGTACCCCGTCCAGACCTGGCGCTTTATTGTCTGCTATTTTACCGCAGTTTTCCAGCAGATCTTCTTTAGTCAGTGGAGGAATTGCCTCCACATTCAGTGATGGCTGGATGCCAAACTCTTGCTGGGAGAATAACCCCTGGATGATTTTCAACAAGAGGGTAGAACACGTGATCTGCGGGAATGAACGGCCTCTGAATCGTCCCATCACGATTCTATAAGCACAACCCCACGGGTTTACGTCTACCGCCCTCCGAGCCGCTCTTCTGGTTCGGTGACAAGCCGATCGAAGGCTGGCCAGTTCACCATTCCACCATAGGTTTGGTCTTTTACAAGGGAATGAGCACCTCCTAGGCATGGATGTGTGACATGCCCTGGCGATGCATTGGGCCACATGGGCGGCCTTTTTCGTGAAAATCTTTCCTGGTTTTGGGCAAGATTTGCCTTTGCCCTGTGGCTCGACACATACCTCAAAGAAGATTGCCTGGTGATCGGTGTGGGCGTAGTGTTCGCTGACGCACTAGGGCATACCACGCGCCAGCGCAGGGCTGACAAAGGCCAGATCTACAACCAAACCTGACCTCCCTTTCCAAAAAGTGTTTAGAACGCCTTCGCTAGCCAAAACTATGTCCATCTGCGCAAATGCTTCTAATAAACTGCGTCCACTGGCATTTACTTCCCTACTACCCCACTTTAGGACCCAATCGTTGAAATCACCAGGAATCACATTTCGATGAAGTCGAGAACAAGAGTATCAAGCATTTCCTCCTTTATTCGAAAAAACTTCATTTTCTCATTGGAGTGAGCGCCTTCCTAAATTCCGGACATTTACTACTTCCGGCAATATATCGGTTATCGTGTCCCTATTTTACTTCGCACAATAGGCACTTGGGGTCTCTATTGCATTCCCTGGCAATATGGTCTTTCTCCCAAACTTTCTGCATCGATTGGATTGATCAATGCTGGTGATGCATACCTTCGCGATTTGTTCAAACACGAGGTTCTAAACGCACCTCTTTAATGAAATTTGTTCTCTTAAACGGCAGACAACCCATCCAATCCGAACCCTTCCCAACAAACTCCGTACTGCCTCCGCTCGTACTTTTATTGTGTCCGTTTGAGTACCGCAATAAGCTATTCGTAAACCGACAACAGACTCCTCGGTAAGTTCTTCCAACTTGAATTGCTCTTGTCAAGATCCTTACATTGTATATAGATGTCATGTTTCTGGGCAAGCACAGCGGCATTCTCCCCAAGTGAGTTTGTGACTTGAGTGCGAAAGGCATCAATTTTGCCTACGCTGGATCTTTTCAGCTCGAACATGAGATCCCCTTTCTGGATCCTTCGGATTCTATTCACATTTCCGCTCAGATCTTTTGGGTCGGGATCAGCTTTCACCGCGGAGGACAGAATGCACTTACTGGAGATAACAATCGCATCTGGACGAGCTCGTACTTTTGCTTTCCCTTTCGCTTTTTTCCTGGTAACTTTAGTCCATCCATCGTATTTGTTCGTCTTAGGCTTCTCAACGCTGACCGACTTTCCTACATTTTCTATACGCTTTCCTCCTTCTGAACTATTAGTGGTGGTTTTCAGAATTGCCTGTCTCTGCCTCTGTATCCGTTTAGGAATTGAGTTAGGTGGTAACTTACTGCAACGTGCCTTCGTTTGATCCATTTTGAAACATTTGGAATAATGCGGTGTGTCCAACGTCCTTTAGGTAAATCATCTTTTTTGCCATTCCAAAATAGATTCACTTCGTGATAATTGCCGACGATAAGTATAGGACTCGCCGATTGCATATGATGGGTCGACCCTCACTCGCCAAGATATCGATGGGGACCATAGTTGCTATCACACAGACTGCTTCGTCTGATGTCGCACGGTAAGCGCACGACGTTCGCAATGCACTCAATCGGTATGGAGCTGCAATTTTCCTTCTATTTGCTTCCAACTTCAAAGACAATGCCTAGACTGGAACCGCATAAAGCAAGATGGAGCTGACAACTCTCGAGATAAGGAGCAGACGGCTTTGCCTAGGTCCACATATATTTTGTAACATTGTTGATAACAATGTAGCCACCCCTGAAGCTTTGGTTGCTGAATTTTCCAAATGGGACTGGAATTTCAGTCTTTGGTCAACCATGACTCCCAGGTATTTAAGCGTTGACTGCGACTGTATGATGTGTTCACCAATCCTAAACTTTATCGACGTTTGCTTCCTTCGCTTTATGATCAAAACTACCTTGGTTTTATGCTCTGCGAGCGTCAGACCAGGTTACTCTAGCCAAGACCTGATTTCAAAAATTGCCTCGTTTGTGAGTACCTCGATCTCATCACCATATTATCTATCTGTCTGTCCGTAACACGCACTTTTCTCGGAGATGGTTATAGCGATTAACACCAAATTTGGTGGATAGATATGAACTGTGAACGCTCACGCATATAATGAGTTATACTATTCTAGGTCGAAATTAAGGGGTGTTCCCATACATGCAAAAGGAGGATGTAAATTTTTTTTCACCAAATATAGTCATGTGGGTTATCAAATAAAAGGTCTTGGTTAGTGGTTTCCGAAACCGATCTTAGTTTAGATATTTGTTGGTAAGGTGGGGAGTGCGGGGGGTGGAAAGTGAACATTTCCTTAACGAAGCCATTCTCAGAAAAATCAAGAGGCTGCCACTATAGGCTCCGAAATACCTTCCATACAGATATCCTTTCAAATAAAGTTAATAATAGTGCACTATTATAATTTTTAGCAGTTGGTTTGACAACTCCTCTTAAGTTCATCCTAATACCACAAAAAATACACAAAACCTGTTTTTGTTAGAATATAGTCTCAAGAATCTTTACTCAAAGCTTAAAGTCGCAACTTGCACCAGTTTTTTTGAAATTTATTTTTCCAAGACAAGCCAAAAAATTGCATACAAACAAACAACAAATAAGTCAGGAGACCGGAGCTATAAAGACATTTGAATGTGCATTTGTCCCATTAGTATGTAGCACCTAATATATGCATATATCATATGAGAATATCCATTCAGACTTGAATTTGCAAAGATGCGACAACTTTGACCTATTATAACTTTGTTAGTAATAATGCGATTTCCACCAACGTTGCTAGGAGCATGCTCTATATTATAACCTACATTGTTGCAGTAGTACTAGAATGAACTTAAGGGGGGTTTTGTAACCAAATACTGAAAATTATAGTAATATTATATTGTTAATTTTATTGGAACAGATATCGGTATGGGGGTATTTCGGAGCCTAGGCACCATATAGTGGCAGCCTTTTGATTTTTTTCAGATTGTTATGTAGTTTCTGGGAATGGGTCCGTTAAAGAAATTATCACTTTTGACCCCTCGAACTCCCTAGCTTTACAACAAATGCCAAAAATTACGACCGGCTTCGGAAATTACTAACCGAGACCTTTCATACCCGACATGACTATTGTTCATAAAAAAACATTTACACCTAGTTTTACATTATGGGCACCCCCTTAAATTCGATGTATAATTATGTTACTGACTGTCTGCGTGAGCGTTTATAGTTCCCACCTTTCTACCAAATTTAGTGTGAATCGATGCAACCGTCTCCATGAAAAATGCATTTGGCGGACGAATAGATAGACAGACAGTTAGGGGAGGCTCCTCAGTATCGTTCTCCGTTTAAGATAAGCTCAACGATTATGAGATTCCTCCGGATACCTGGGTCATAGGAATTCCGTTAATGCTGGAAAATGAGCGGAAAGAAGAATGGAGGCTTTGGAACAGAAGTCCGAGCGAAAATTGTTGAGTTGTCGAAATTCTTCAAAAATAAACACAACGTCCACGAAGCAATCAAGCATATGGTGAGAGCCATCAGGGTTCTATATAACAAATCACGAGAAGATGAGAAAGATTTGAGGGAAAGCCCTAAAATTACTCCTTCAATGGTGACGCAACCGAATCAGTTGCGTATACTCGCAGATGGGCAGAGGAGGTAGAGGGTTCGGAAAAAGGAAAACGAACATCCAGAAAATCAGCAGGTCCCCAAAAAACAAAAAAGCGTACTACCCACTTTGAAGAAAGAACCTAAACCCTTGGCGAGAAAATAGTGCCTGAAACACCAAGTGAACCGATGCCTCAAAAGGTACACGACGGTTGGACAAAGGTTGGATCAAAGAACCCAAAAAAGAAGAAGGCGAGAATGTGGATCCGACCCGAGGCGATCATCATTTCAAGCATGGGTAGTATGTCCTACGCAGACATACTAAGACGTTGTGGTGAAATAGGTCACATTGCTCGGGATTGTAACAAGGATCCCAAATGCATGTTGTTTGATGAAAAGGAAGGCCTGGACGGCGGGCATATTGCTGGAAGTGGCAAGTGTCCCGCAAGTGTGTATGCTCGCACAAGATCTGCTCTCGCAGACTACCCATAAATCAAAGGTGCAACTGACTATAATAAGCGAACCCTATAGAACAATGATGTACAGGTAGCCGATCGGCGGGTCGGCCTTGTGGACATGCGAGGACCAAGCCATACAGGAATGTATGAGGCAGTCTACAAGTGAGTTCGTATGGGCAAAAATAGAAGGCATATACGTCTACAAGTGATATGCTCCTCCAAGCCTGGCGTTGGCCGAATTCGAGAACATGCTGGGCAGATTGGTTCTGAAGGTAAAAGGATGGACACCAAAACTCATCGCCGATGATTTCAATGCATGGGCCACAGAATAGGGAAGTTTACTGACGAATGCAATTAAATATCATGTTAATGTTTACCGAAAAGGGGGTCCGGTTCGGTTGTGGTGATCTGACTTTTGTTAGTCCTTCATTAGCTCATGATATGTTCTGCAACGTCAGTGAACAATACAAGCAATAATCTTTGACCTGAAGAGCAACTCAAGCCGTTGGAAATCAACTTGTCCAAAAATGGTCTGCGAAAGTAATTGACAAGCAAACATTCATAGACGTGTGGTTGGACCAGGACACTATACAAGGTACACCCTCGGGAAGAGCCCTCCATATCACGGAGTGTATCGCGAAGGCATACGACTCATCGCTGCCGAGACCTTATTCTTTCCCCAGTAGAAGGCCCAACTGCTGGTGGAATAATGAGTTGTTAGATCTTCGGTCGGCGTGCCATCAGACTAGACGAGCGGCAAGATTGACCAGAAAGTGAAGCAGCGAACGTGGAGCTCGGTATATTGCGAAACAAGAGAGACTGCTTCAAGCAACTCTGCGCAGAGGCGGATATAGACCCATGGGGAAGCGCCTATAGGGTTGTGATAGGGAAATTTTGAGGTCAAGCAGCTCCGAAAATTACAGGTCCGAATCTCCTACTGAAAACCGTTTAGGGTTTGTTTACTTACTTGTGGCACAAGAGGTTACAGTCTGCAGACATCTTTAGATGATGCCTTAGTGTCACCAGCAATGACGGAAGAAGTATTGGGAGGCAACAAAGCACCCGGCCTCCACGGCATACTAATCAAGCCCCTTTAGCTGGCCGTTAAGTCGAGGTCAGACATATTCGTAGAGTGTTTCAAGCATGCGTGGTGGATGGGATCTTCTTGAGACATGGTAAAAACAAAGGTTGGTGTTGTTTCCTAAATCTGGTAAGCCTCCACGTGAACCATCCTCCTACAGGCCGATATGTCTATTGGACACAATGGGAAAAATGTTGGAGCAACAAATTGTTCCCAGCTGTTGAAGGTCTGGGAGGCTTATTAGACCGCTTCCTCGGCTTCCTTCTGGCGAGATCTGCGATCAACGCAATCAAAATGGTCACTGGCATAGTCGAAAATACGATGTACGGAAGGGGTGGCACTAGCAAGTATTGCGCTGTGGGTAATCCCTTGTACCCAGTAACTTAACTACGCTAGTGGACAGCTGCTTAACAAATAGAAGGCTCTGATACGACACTGACAATGTAACCAAAGAATACACTGTCGTCGCGGGTGTTCCAGGGAACTCTGTATGTATCATGTATAATGATGTTTTCAGCATCCCAGTGGCTAGCGAGGGCACAATAGTGGGTTATGCCGACGACATAGCATTGATTGTTGTTGCTAAAGATCTGGCGGATGTGGAATTATATTCATCCAAAGCAATCACTACTATAGAGAAGTGCCTGAAAGATTGCACTCGCGGAAGATAAAACAGAAGCGATGCTTATCACAAAGCGGCGTAAGGAAACCACTGCTCGTATCAGAATGGGGAAGCATATCATTCCTTCAAACCCAGCAACTAAATACCTTGGAGTGATGATAGATGCAAGGCTGAATTTCGAGCAGCACTAACAAAATGTTTCCACTAAGGCGCGCAATATTAGCATGGCCTCCCAAGGATGATGCCAAATGTTAGGGGCCCGCGAGGCACTCATAGACTACTTATAGCTAGAGTGGTGAGTTCTGCTTTACGTAGCGTCAACTTCATTGCATAAATCATACAATGCTCGGGTGGCAAAAATAGTGGAAACAGGTGAAAAAGATCAATGGACCCACAGATGAATTCCCGGCATCAAGATGTGAACGCAGAGGACCCACGGTGGGGTAAACTATGATCTCACGTAGTTTCCCACGAGATATGGTGGTTACCATAAATACCTTCATATGATTAAACAGGACAGCTCACCCAACTGTACCAGCTGCGACGGTATTCCCGAGGACCCCGAGTATGTTTTCTTCCATTGTCTTAGATTCACTGAGGAAAGGAAGGGTCTGGAGGAGACACTGGGAAGAACGATAGCACCGGAAAATATAATTGGGAAAATGGTTGCATGCCTGGAGAGCTGGAATGCAGTGAATGACATGGTAGGGCGGATTGAGTGCAGATTAAGAAAGGCAGAAGAGGCGAGAAAGGCGCGGTTGCAAATGCAATTGATGACCGAAAGGAGAGGCTAGAGTCATATCCACCCCGCGATGTAAAATTTTTGTGGCGAATCCGCGGGAAAGAGGACAGAAATCCCACACGCTGGAACATGTGTACCAGTGTCTTTGGAAGATTTCCGCCTCCAGAAAAAAAACAAAAAAACGACAAACAGACAGAGAGTAAACCAGCTTTAATAAGGATTCTTTTGCACAAAACCACCAACTTGACCTATTATAACTTTGTTGATAATAGTTTAATTTCTACCAAACTTGGTAAGATCATTTTTTATGTAAGAGCCTACATTGCTTCAATTCAAAATTTCATTTCACGATGAACTTAAGGGGGATTTTACGGTCAATATTTAAACAGATGTCCTTCGGAGCCTAGGTACCACATAGTGGCAGCCCTTGATTTTTTTTTCAGATTTTTCGGTTGGGTAGTTTCTGAGAATGGGTCCGTTAAAAAAATGATAAATTTTCACCCCCCGCACGCTCCACCATTCCAAAAATTTTCAAAACTATTCTGAAAGTACTACCCGAGAACTTTCATTTGATACCCCACATGACTATATTTGTTGGAAAAAAAATGCGTGCCCCCCTTTTGCATGTGTGGAGACCCTCCCCTAAAATTTGTCGTAGACTGATGTAACTCACTGCATGCGTGATCGTTCACAGTTCCCACCTTTTCACCAAATTTCGTGTCAATCGCTACAACAGACTCCGAGAAAAATGCGTGTGACGGACAGACAGGCAGACAGACAGTTTTGTGTAAACACAAAAACTTAATAAAAACGAAACTGAGCACAGTGATTTAGGTGGCGCGGTGCACGCGTGTCTGCTCGTGAATCATCAGGACTTCAGTTCATAGCCCTAATTAAATCGGAACATTTTATCAACAGCAGTACAAAAATCTAGACAGTGGAGTTTTGGTCCCGGCTAAGGGCAGAATAACAGCGATATGGACAAGCGGACATCGAACCACAAAGATTCTCGAAAGGGGCTTCATTAGAGCAGAAATAGACGAAATATATATTTACAGCTGCTATGCCGCTTCAAGCCTTACGGAGGAGGAGTTCCATTCTTTGGTGGAGAGGCTAGCAAAGGGTGCAAACAGCCAATAGCCCTAAGATAGTGGCTGGAGATTTCAACACATGGGCGAAAGAATGGAGCAGGCGAGAAACGACCGCAAGAGGACATATATTTCTGGAAGCTCTTTCTCGTCTTAATCTTGTAGTTGCTAACACTGGATGCGAGAACAATTTCCGGAAGAAAGAGAAATGGGGTCCATGGTAGATGTCACTTTTGTTTTCGATGTTTGATCTAAGGATCAGCAGTGGTATATCAGTGAAGACTATACACATAGCGACCACTAGGCCATCATTTTTGAAATCATGCATGGTACACGAATGAAATGGTCTCGGGCGAGAGCTGAAATTTGGGCAGCTAATAAGTTTGATGAGGAGATTTTCGAAAAAGTTCTGCCGCAAATTACAGCGCTTGAAGGAAGTGCCGAAGATAAAACTTTACATCATCGTCATCATCAACGGCCCAACAACCAGTATCCGGTCTAGACCTGTCTTAATAAGAAACTCCAGACATCCTGGTTTTGCGCCGAGGTCCATCAATTCCATATTCCTAAAAGCGGTCTAACGTCCTGACCTATACCATCACTCCATCTCAGGCAGGGTCTGCCTCGACTTCTTTTTCTACCATAGATATTGCCCTAATAGACTTTCTGGGCTGGTTCAACCTCATCCATACGGATTAAGTGACCCGCTCACCATAACCTATTGAGCCGGATTTTATCCACAACTGCTTCTGCACCTTGAGAATTTCTTCGATTGGCACATCATTGGAGAGATGATGTTCGCAACGCATCTGTGCCCTCTTGGTGATGGATTTCCAAGAAGTGCTTGCGTGACACAACCAATCTCCTTTCTCAACTTTTCGACTCTTTTATTGAGCCGAAATACCAAGAACGGTAAAGTCATCCTATGCATACCTCTGTTATTCGCTCCAAGATGTTGATTATGGAGGCGAATAACCGTGGCAGCTGCAACGTAGATCAGGCTGTGAACCTCTGTAGCAGTAATCTCGCCAAACGATCAGCCAAAATTCTGTCAACGGCAGCAATGATGTTAGTAGTTGCCGAAGTAAACTTCAGTTTCGGTATCTTTGGCCTAGCGTCTGGGAGAATCTCAGCATATTCTGTGAATGCGACCTGGAATGCGGTGAAAGCCTCATTATAAAATGGGTCGACATGTCCAGTTACTAAGCTCCTCCTGACTACTGGGTTCATAGAATGCCTTACAGCTGGAGTACTTGTGTTACTTGTTTGACTAGTCCGGTAATTTGATGACTCCAGATCGAGCTCAAGTCAAACTTCTTGGAAGATTTGTTGCCTAGTTGGTAGCGTAACTCGATTGTTATTCACTATCACCCGGTACTGGTTGACGACGTTCTGTTCCGAAACATGAATTAGTTCCGGAAATCGGGTTATGAACGCGTCATGTAGTCGGTGTCTGTACCCTGATGGATTCCGTTCCAAATCCTTGACACGGTAATAGGCGCGGACGATAAATTCGTTGAGTTGGTTCGTCTAAACCATACGACGCCTAGGTCTCCCGTCCCTGGTGGTAGACGGCATAACCGCCAAAACATCCAAGGGCGAAGAGCCACTCTGATGTTGTTGAGCGACTCCTAACCATGTTGGATACTGTCTTCGGGTCCCTGGGGTCCCATCAAAAGAATTTGAAATATTATCCCCAATTTTGTTTTCCATCCATCACCAAGAGTGCACAGATGCGTTGCGAACATAATTAGGAACTACCATCTCTCCAATGATATGCCAATCGAAGAAATCCTTGAGGTGCTGAAGCAGAAACTTGCGGTATGCTCCAATCGAAATCAAATCAAATATCAAATATCAAAAGAGCTTTCAGCGAAGCACAGACAACACCTTGTTCTTCCAGAACCAATAGGGATTTTATAAAAATCTCACTAATTTGAGCCGGGAAACTAACCTCGATCTGGATCAGGCAGAAGACTTCTGGAGAAGTGTTTGGAGCGAACCTAGCAGTTGCAATTTGGAAGCAGCGTGAGTCCCACGCCTTATGCATCCATGCGAGGCCCTCCTTGAAATGACCATGCTGCTGAAGTTGACGTAGAAGCAGCCCTTGAAAAGACAGGTAATTGGAAAGCGCCAGGAGTTGAGAAGATTCACAACTTCTTGCTGAAGCGGTTCAAGAGCATTCAACGGGTATTGGCAAATCATTTTAATCAGATGATTGTCGATCCGAAATTAGTTCCACAATTTTTCACCAAGGGGATAACTTTTCTCATTCCCAAGGAACAGGATGCCTCTTGCCCTTCAAAATGTCGACCAATTACTTGTCTTCCTACCATCTACAAGGTCTTCACTTCAGTTTTGTGCGCGAACATCTCAAAACATCTTGATGTTCATTAATTGATAGCTGAGAAGCAAAAAGGATGCGCAAAAGGCTCCCGAGGCTCTAAAGAACAGCTTATAATCGATACGGCGCTGTAAAGCAGACTGTCCACCAAAAACGAAACATCTCGACAGCCTATATCGATTATAAATCAGCATTCGTGGTTACTACAAAGGCTACGCTTGTACAAAATCAAACCGAATGTCGTTCTCCTCCTCAGAACAGTGATGAAGAATTGGAGCACGAAGCTATCGGTATCCTCACAAACATCAGGAGAGATACCAATCAAGCGTGGAATTTTCCAAGGCGACTCTCTAAGCCCAATGTGGTTTTGTTTGGCTTTGAATCCACTATCTCATCTTTTGCATGAAAGCAAATATGGGTTCCAAGTCAAGCATGGCATATTGTCGAAAAGTACATTCAGTCATTTGATGTACATCGACGACATCAAATTGTATGCCAAAGACGAGAACCAACTTTGCTCCTTGCTGGACATCACCATCCAGTTCAGCAGGGATATCGGCATGCAGCAACAAAGGCGTCTGGATCATGTCATTAAAACTGAGCTGTACGGAAAAAATAAAATCATGGCAATCAACACCTTCGCCATTCTCGTCCTTCTTTGTACTTTGGGTGTGATACAGTGGATTAATACGGATTTAGAATCTGTCAATAGACGGGTAAGGGTAGTTGTTGCAAACAACAACATGCACAATAGAGCTGCCGAAAAAGTGAGGATCACTATCCCACGTCATCAGAGAGGAAGGGGGGTACCTGATTTAAAAAAGTTGCGCTGTAATCAAGTGCATTCTCTTCGTGAGTTTTTCTATGAGAAATAATCCTCTAGCCAAATACATCAGGCTACCGTCACGGCGATAATAAATTATCTCCTTTGAATTTGAGAGGCAGAGAATGGGATCCCCTGTCGAATGTTACTTCAGTCCAACAGAAGATCGACTTGTGGAAGGGGATCCCATTCACGGAGGTCATATAAAAAATTTGTTGTTGTCAGGCATTGACATCAAAGCCTCCAACAAATGGTAGACTAATGGTGTACTTTTCTATGAGACCGAATCAGTCCTAACTTCAATTCAGGACGCTTCGCCAGAACACTGTTGAAAAACAGAACGAAAAAATCCGGAACTACGACCCCTTGGCAGACGATATGAAGCAGATTTGTATACTACAAACGATCAAAGTATTCCCAGTGGTAATTTCAGCGACGGGATTAGTCCCGCAGAAGTTACTTTAAGCGCTGAAAACGCTCGATCTTAGGGCTAGACTATACATGGGGATGCAAAAGGCGGTTATCCTTGCAACCTGTGCTATAGTCCGAAGAGTCCTGTCCGGTAACAATCTGACCTAATGGGTTTCAGTCTTGATCCACACTGTCTTCGATACAAGATTCATGTCTCTGTTGTGTAGAACCACCGCGTCATTAGCTGAAGTGTTTGCGACAATCGGGATGTAGCAATAGATTTTCGCATGGTCGCACACACTTTGCGTTAAAACGCATCATCGCTGTGATGCGGGCCTTCGGATGTTGCCTTCAGCCCATCCTTAGGTTGGTCGCCCCTCGGTCCGGTTGGGCGGGAAGACGGTCCGTGGGCTTTTTTAACTATATATAGTACGTCAACCACGCCCACGCGAGATCGTTCGCGGTTATCTGAAATTCGTACAGCACTTTCCACGTCATCTCGAGACGCTCACATACCAGTCGACTCAGCTGTGAATGAATACCTTAGTGAAATCAGAGTAATAATCTCGGTCGAGCGCAATGCTGACCACATTGCCTCCTTCAGGGTATTGTAATCCTGTAGTATACGGTCATGCTCTAGAATGAAGTGCTCTAACACATTTCAAGGCCCTGATCCAGTTGGAGTATGGCGCCAACAATTATTGTTATTGGAGCTTTTGAGTAACAGTGAAGTTCACTTTCCAAGTGCTACAGCCATAAAGCAACGCAGAAACAACACTAACTCAGAACAGTCTCCACTTGATTTTAGTATTGAGGTAACTGTATTTCCAGATTTAAAACAGGGTAATGAAAGCGAATTTAGCGCTGTTAAAGGATCGGGTTACATTCAATTCGGTGCCACCGTCCGCAAAAACCACACTTGCTAGATACTCAAATTCGATGCCTTCGGTGCTCTACCCGTTAATGCAGATAGGAAGAGAGTGCGATGACCCTTCAGACTGAGAACCTTAGTATTGGTGGTGTTTATTTTCAGTCCAACTCTACTTGCCTCACTGTCAAATCCGGCCAAGATTCATGACCCGCGAGAGAGCAAATGGATGTCATGAGCGTAGTTGAGGTATGTGAGGGAAGGCGTCCTTCCCAAGACCGTGATGTGGTATACATTTTTCTTTTTATGCAAATACATATTACAAATTTAAAGTATGTTGGAAATTGACGTGCCTACGAAACGAAAATTTTAAAAGCGTTTTTCCCGAAGCCACATTTTTTCAACCGGTGGGTAGCACAACTAAAATCCTGCTGATTAGATCATCCTGAAACCACGATTATGAATTTTCGTTATAACTTCTTATCTGTATTCTGAATTTTCGATGAAAAATTGACACAATTATTGAAGTAAATCAGCAATCAACTTCTCCATTTCAATATTTAGTAAGGTAAAATTATAAACTGGGTTTGTACGATACGAGGTATGTACATATACAGAACAAAAGGACGTTTGAATTTCCGGTTTCTGAACAACCCACCTACTTTTAGAGGAGACCACTTTGACCATAAAGAACAAATACAAAATGATTATGGAATTCATTAATGAGAAATTCTTTATCATAATTCATTCATTTGTACATATGTATTTCCAAACTGGAACTCCACCGTTCCACCGTGAGTTCATTTTATATGATGGAACCGGCATAAAAGTCTAGATTGCGATAAATTCACGTGAAATACACAATTTTGACCTCCTACAACTTTGTAATATTTACATTTTTGTCAAACTGTCCAAAATTATGTATTATCTTATTATTTATAAATATACCACATTTTATACTTCTAGGATGAACATAAGGGGGGTTTCTAGGTAAATGTCTAATGGTATGTCTATGGTAATATACTATCATTATAACGAATTTTAGCAGACCCTAATTTGTCGACGGCAGACCGCACCCCAAAATTCCCGTACGAAAGAGAAAAGAGAAACCACCGACGCACTCCGGACCGGACGCTTGAAGCGCAAACCAAAATAAATAAAAACTCCCCAAGAGGGCGGAACTCCAAAGATGGATTTTTAAAAAAAGAGTATGGTCGCCATCTGTTGCGGCGGTTTTATAATTAATGTTAACAAAAAATTACAAACAAATAATGACTTAACCTATTTATTAATATAAGTTGTTGTTGATAAGGCGCTTGTTGATTATGTTGCTGCTGGTGGTGTTGTTGGATGATACCTCGTTGTGGTCTTATTTGAGTCTTCTCTGCGGCGGCTTGCACTGACAGCTTTTTTTTAAACGTTGGAGCTCTTTAGCTTGCGATTGATTCTTGACGGTGGCTCAGGCTGCCTGCGGCGACGTCGTCGAAGTCAGCTTCTGCTCCTTAGAGACTAGCAGCTCAACGGTCTGATGAATGATTTCAGCACTAGCCATCGGGGGCACACAAAAACCAACGGAATTTTTCGCGTCGCTCCCAGCGAAATAAACGGCACGAACCTTCCAGTCGGCGCTGATACGGGGCGTCGTCGACAGAATTCAACTATGGGGTGGTCACGTCCCCGAAATTAGCGCTGCGCTTGGTTCCTTCTGGGGCACGGTTTAGCCGCCATACGCCGGCTTCGCAAGAGAGCGGCACACAAAACCAGCCCGAAACTGGCCTGTGACGATGTCTTGTTGTTTGTTTTGACTGCGCCGCCTAACTTAACCTCGGCAAAATCGTCGCAATTAAAAATTTCCGCAAAAACCTGCCTTTTTTCCTCGTTCCAATCAATCAGACGAGTTGTTCGGTCACCAATTTAAATGTCTCGCTACTGAAACTCCGCCATGCTATTAACATAGTATGCTGCTCCCAACCCCAAATAAAAGAGGAGCGTTTGAGGCAACGTATTCTGTACTATCCTCAGTAAACCAAAAGTTAAATGCTGTGATCAGGGAAAGAGATAAGTATTGTATAGTTGGAGTTATTCCACTATGCTAAATCCTACCTGATCTCTCTTGGTGACAGGTCCCGCGACAGACCAACAATGTCGGTACAAACATGATGGATTGAGTCACAAGCCTCGGGGAAATACTAAGGCCTCAGTCGACGTGGCAGGACGTGCCCCGGTCCTGTCGAGAAATGGGCAAAGGTTCTTGACGCATGGACGGCGTCAGGAAGTAAGCAATTTAGTCCAAACAAAACGAACAAAACAAATACGTGTCTGCGCGCTAAATGTTGGTGCCCTAACTGGAAACACCAAGGAACTCGCAAGAGCCCTTTGGAAAAGGCGCATTGATATCTGCGCTCTACAAGAAACATTGAACGCGAACGCATTAAAAATATGGTGTTGGCATTATCATCTCAAAGGGTTTCTGTGATGCCATTAAAGAAGTCGAACGATTTGATGATTGGCTGATGAAGCTCACCATTATATCAGCTGATCGCACTATTCACTTCTTCACCGCGTACGTACCACAGACAGGTCGACTTGATGCCGAGAAAGATGCCTTCTGGCAACTTCTCGATGAAAACACTGCTGACGACTATATTATCATTGCCGGCGACCATAATGGTCATGTGGGTGAAAATGCAGATTGTAACAGATGCCATGGGGAAAGGGGTTCGGAGCGCGCAATGAGGATGGCAAGCATATAATCGATTTTGCGGACACCCATGAATTTGTACTTGAGACCAGAGCACCTCAACATTGGCCATTGATTTCCGTCCTGCGAATTAAGCCACCGATAAAACAGCGTGAGGAACGCACTGGTCCGCCACGCATTAAATGGTGCCTCCGTAAAGCACCATGGGTTTCACTGATGAGAAGATAGAAGAAACGATCTCACTTACACGATTACCGACCATTACGAGTGTGGCAGAATCGTGGAAACAAATGAAAGACATGATCCACAAAGCGGCCTCTGCAACCCTCAAGGTCACCAAGCCGAGTAAGCGGTACATCAGCCGAGATACTTGGCTTTGGAATGATGATGTTGAAATGAAGGTCCGTGAAAAGAAATGCCTCTACCACAAATTTCTCGACGATAAAACACCAACCAATTGCAAATTTATAGGAATGCCAACCGGGAAGCAAAGAAAGCAGTCGCTGTTACCCGAGCGAACAATTACAAAAATTTTTACAATAAACTGGATACTCGGGATGGCGAGAGAGATCTGTATCGACTTGCTAAAAGCCGTCACCAACGTACACAGAATATCGATCACTTCTGTTGCGTTAATGACAAGAACGGCACTTTGCTTACTAACCGTCGAGCCGCAACAGATAGATAGATAGATACTTTCCTATACAATAACGATCTTTGAACGCATTCTTGACAACCGTATTCACGAAATCGTTGAAATACCCATGAATCAAGGCGGATTTGTCAAAAACTGCGGAACTACTGACGTAATACATACTGCGCGGTTACTCATGGAGAAACACCGTGAGAAGCATCGCCCTCTTTACATAGCCTTTCTGGATCTAGAGAAAGTGTTTGACCGTGTACCACACGAACTCATCTGGTATGCTTTACGACAACACTTCGTGCCAGAAGAACTCGTGCGCTGGGTTCAATTGCTCTACCACGATCCGAAAAGTAAAGTTCGAAGTATGGCGGGTGTTTCAAAACCGCTTCGTGTCTCTGTTGGTGTTCATCAAGGAAGCGCCCTCTCACCACTCCTCAATGTTCTTGTAATGGACACCGTCACATAGGATATCCAACGGCCAGCGTCTACACACTGCTTTATGCAGATGATGTTTTCCTAGCATTTGATAGCAAAATGATGCACGAATTTGCCTCTAAAGAGTGAAAAATGAATTTTTTTCTTGTATTTCGAATTATATTTCTATTTTTTCAAAATTATAAGATTTGTTATAATTCAACTGTGAAATCACACATAAATGAATGCGGCAAGTTTTGGTGAAAAACGCTAACAACTCGTGAACGGTTGTGAACTTCAATTCTAATTTTTTTACAATTTTTTAATCAGATATCAAGGCCTACTCCGCCGCGGAGAACGCCGGTGGTAGTATCTGCCAGTCGAATTAACAACATTCGAAATAAATTTCGAATTCCGTCACACTGCTGCGCAACATCACTCCGCCCTCAGATGAAACTTACGGGTTTCAGCGACTGATCCCGGAACCGCGTTTTCCATCATTCGGCGAAGCGAACGCGACATTGATTTGGGGCGCAAACGGGCCTCAGCCTGGATAAAGAGACTACCTTTTTGTGTCCCCCCGATCTCGAGCTGGAAGAAATGCTCTCCCCGCTCGAGAACACGGTACGGGCCTTCGTATGGATGCTGCAGCGGCTTCCGGACAGCATCCGTTCTGACCAGGACGTGCGTGCACGTGTCCAGCTCCTTGGGAGCTAGCTGCGCCACAGTATCACGTTGAAATGTGTATTCTGACATAATCTATGCATTAAGTACATCATTGCACGTGCTAGGTTCAAAAGGGACAAATGTAAAATAATTTTATAAAAGAAACACTCAAAACCTTTCATAACTGAAGCGTCTAGTTTACGGTTTCCAGAGTTGTTACTCAGGCTGCCAGGAGAAATAAATTCGATAACTTGACACACTCTCCATCGAAGTTGTTTTTAAGATTTTGTGTGAAACAAACCCTTAAAAAACCCACAAAATCGATTCAATGTCTATCTATCCATATGTATGTCTGTCTCTCTGTCACAACCGATTTTTTCGGAATAGCTAGACCGATTGTCACGAAAATTGACGAGAGCATGTGGTCTGGTCCTTTACATAGAGTAAGTGGCGCATTTTCCGTTAACTTTAAGGGGAATGCGAATGGAGGGTGCAAATTTTTATTTCACAGAATGTGGCCATGTGGGGTATCGAATCAGTACTTTTCGAAACTGGTCCCATATTTGATATCGAGCGAAGCGTAGAAGAGTGATGGCTCAAAATCCTATTTATCCTGTTGAAAACCGATATCTGCACAGATAAAGTTAGTTTATTAGCATATTTTAGAAATTTACCCGGAAACCCCCTTAAGATAATGCTAGAACTCTAAAATGTGGCAGTGGCATAAGGGATAACATAAGATATGAGTTTGAAGAAAATCCACAAATTCTCTTGTTTTTAATGGAACAGTCGAGATCGAAACACATTACTGATCGATAGAGAGTTGAGAGCCAAGACCGCTTACGGTTGGACAAAACAATATTCTTCGAGAAAACTAAACAAAACAAGTCGGGAAACCGGAAGCTAGACGCTTCAGGTATGAAAGGTTTTGTGTATTTCTTTTATAAAGAGATTTGAGTACGCATTTGTCCCATTAGCATGTAGCACGTAAAATATGCATATATTATGTGAAAATAGCCACTTTCAAGTGATATTGACATTCATAGTCTCGAATTTGCAGAGAAGCGATAGCTTTGACCTAGTATTACTTTGTTGATAATAGTGCGATTTTCACTAAATTTAGCAGGATCATGCTCTATGCTGTAGCCTATATTGTTGCAAAATTTTGTGATTCTAGGGTGAATTTAAGGGGGGTTTTCCTGTCAATTACTAAAAATTATAGTAATGTACTATTATTAACTTTATTTGAACAGGTATCGGTATGGAGGGTATTTCGGAGCCTAGGCACCATATAGTGACAGCCCCCTGATTTTTTTCAGATTTTTCGGTTGGGTAGTTTCTGAGAATGGGTTCGTTAAAAAAATGACCACTTTCAACCCCCCGCACACCCCACCTTTTCAACAAATGTCAAAACTAAGACTGGCTTCGAAAAGTACTGATCGAGACCTTTAATTTGATACCCCACATGACTATATTTGATGAAAAAAAAATTTACACCCTCCCTTTGCATGTATGGGGACCGTCGTAGAAGGATGTAACTCACTATATGCGTGAGCGTTCACAGTTTCCACCTTTCTACCAAATTTGGTGCCAATCGCTACAACCGTCTCCGAGAAAAATGCGTGTGACGGACAGACAGACAGACAGACAGACAGACGGACAGACAGACAGACAGTAAACCGATTTTAATAAGGTTTTGTTTTACAAACAAAACCTTAAAAACAATTCTATTTCCTCGCTTCATATCAAGCTATGATATATGAAGCAGGTTTTCAAATCTCTCACAAAAGACGAAGTATGTTTCAAATACTTGGCTAAAAAGCGGAGCTGAAATTAAAGGATTTACCTTTTTTGTTGATACAAAATATCGGGAGATCTGCTGTATTTTGCTTCTCCTAAAAAAACATTGCCTATTATCGAATACTGCGCACAGGCGCACATCTATGTAAAGTGATCACACGCATATGATATTTTTCCGATTAACTTCATGTCCACAATAGAATACCACTGGTACTGATGTAAATATATATCCATTTTAAGTGGATATTACTCCCAAAGATAACTAACATATACGTACATAATGAACAAATAACTAAGAAGAGCTAAAAAGGAAAGCTAAGATGTTCCCATGCATCCCGTCGTTCCTATAAGTTCACCATATGTAATGATGACTTCATACATCTTAAAGTGCAATTAATTGACGTGAAATACAAAACTCTCGCCATTCATGTTAATAATAGTTAGATTTGCACCAAGTTTTCCATGCAGTATATATCACCAATGGTGCCAAATTTTGTACTTGTAAGAAGAACTTCTGGGGGTTCACTGTCAATTTCTAAAATATAGTAATATGTCATTATGTATTTTATTTGAGCAGATATCGGGATGGGATGTATTCTGAGTCCTACATTTCATATAGATTCACAATGGTATTTTTTTTTTCAGATTTTTCGGTTGGATAGGTTCTAAGAACGAGAGAATGCAAAAGGTTAAAAAGCGCGTATTACAAATGTACTTGTAAATCACCACAAAAGCGTGTCCAACCACTATCCTTCGAATAGTTGGAAAGAGTGCTGAAGTTATACGTTAAACGTAGTATTCCAGTCAGTATAATAATTCACAGTCTAAACACATATGTACATACGTCGACCAAATTGACTGCAAAGAAGACAAAGGAAAGCTCATAATTAGATTAGTACTTCTGTTGCTGGTAAGTGGTTCTATTATTAACTAACTCTAAACCGAAAACCTACCACTGTGGCATTTATTAAAACCGCCAAGCGTAGTTCTAGTGCCACGTATCACCGCTAATTCCCCCAATCATGACGTAGTTTCATTTCGACTAACGCAAATCATAAAACTAATGCATAGCGACAGCCATTACCCAATTAGACGCTCAAGTATTCTCATTCGTCAGTACTGGCAAGAAGTTTCGCAATTAAATATTTTTTGAAGACTGATGTCACCGAACATCTGAGGAATGGGGAATCCGAAACCTTGTACGAGCTTGCCTAGTTTGCGAAATATTATGAATGTTTCCCATTTCCATTGAGGTGAATTTAATAAAGTGTAATTGAATTCCTTAACCCCGACAAGCACCGTAATTGTTGTGACGAAACCAGTGACATTTGCTCCACCGAAGGGAATTGCTTTGAATTCGGGGCTAATTACGTAGAATTCGAAGCCTGAACTGAAGGAAAATTACATAAAATTATTTTTTATAGGAAAAGCTGAACAGAGCTATTCTAGGGGACATAATATATTCGAAGTAATAATGACAATCATATTCTTGTCCTCGTTGTATTTTAAGCCGTACCCATCTATTTTCTCTGATGTCCTCTGAGACTCGTTTTACCATATATCGAACCTTTGCTCGGTATTAAAATACAGAAAAATTGATATGTCTTTACGTGACCTTATCCTTATCTGTTTTTGGATTATGTCTGTAATAACGTCGTATTTCACGAACAATACATTCATGTCCAACTAGGACACAAAACACATCACATTTTCAAGCAATTCACGATTTATCATTTGGATTGCGAGCTTGGTCCCTGCATACATATGTAAATCAGTGGTCTTATGCAGGATGACCTCCATGTGCTCAGAGCTATGTGTTTGAACACCGGGCTCGAATAACAAATGACGGGGCCATTCATAACAAGTTTATTTTCTTGTGGCAATGTGGTTAGCGACAGGGTTTCAAAAATGTACATTTTTCAGTAAACTTGATTGGTTTGCACCGCATCCTTCAGGATTATACTGCACAGAAATTTTGCCAACCGCCACATGTTTTTGGTTCGCACAAAGTGCAAGCCCCCATTTCTGAAGTGTATCCACGGAAAAGTTGTCCTGCATACGTAAATAATACACATTTATATGTGACAGTGAACGTTTTCATTATGTTTGTATTTCTTTCGAATTCAGCAGCACTGACCAAGAAATATGGAGTGGCCTTCCTTATAACAAGAATAAATTGTGGTTTGGAACTAAACTAAATTGCCAACAGAGTCATTCATCAAGTCGCTGAGGTTCTAGTTGGTTAGTCATTTGTAGTTATAAAGGGAAAGGCCCAAGGCACAGATAGATTTTTCAATGCGAATCGAATGAGTTCGAGAGGTTTCCTTCCTTCCTTAATTTAGCAACTTTTCTTATTTCTTTCTCTATAAAACTACCATCGATATTTGAGATATTGGTATATGATAAGTGACAAACTTAACTTCAATAATCCAATTCAGTCACCCAACTTTCAACCTCAACCGTTCAAGACTTTCTTTGAAATTTGGAATAAGGTTAGAGGGTGGCATAAGAAACAAAAATTATATGGTGCCCATGTGCGCCTTCCCTGAGGGTGAGTAATACCCCTCGGGGGCAGAAAGTTTTATACTCAAAATAACCGCAGAAATCAATTAAATGGTCACTGCTTTATAAAAATAAAAAAAAATTTTATAACAATTTTTCGTACAAGCAGTTACTTACGTTCAAAGATGTAGTTTTTTCATCGGAAAAATGCGAAGCTTTTCGCAAATAAATTAAAAGCCGACTTTCAATCCCAAATAAAGCAAAACCAGTAAATTTTCCATGAAAGCCGGAGCAAACGTTCTTTGAAGTGCATGAAAATACCTAAATAGTTTATAATATTATTACCTATAATATTACCAAATTTTATACTTCTAAGATGAATTTAAGGGCAGTTTTCGGGTAAATTTCTAAAATTAATTAATATGCTATTACTAACTATTGAGTTGATATCGAAATAGGAGATATTTTTTTGAGATCTAGACTTCGTATGGGTAGCGTATCCGATTTTTTTCAGACTTTTTTAAGGTTTTGTGTGAAACAAAACCTTATTAGAATCGAGACGGTGTCTGTCTGTCCGTCTGTCCGTCTGTCTGTCTTTTTTTTTTTTTTTTTTTTTTTTGAGGAGGTGCAAATCTTCAAAAGACACTGGTCTGGACACACCAGCGTGTGGGATTTTTACCCACTAAAACCACCCCCGACTCCCTCCCTGCCCCGCGGCACCACCATAAGGTATTACATCACGGGGCGGAGTCAGCTCACTCTAGCTTAATCCCATTTCTTCTATACGCGGCGCACGTGACCGCGCTTTTCTGCTTTCCTCTGCCTTTCGCAACTTATCTTGAATCGATGCGATCATGGAGTTGACCGCATCCCAATTCTCTTGATGTGCTAGCATTTTCGGCACCAGATTTTCTGGTACCAGCACCTCTCCTAGAGTCTCCTCTAGGTTCCTCCTTTCTTCCGTCTGTCTGTCTGTCTGTCTGTCACACCCGATTTATTCGGAAACGACTAGACCGATTGTCACGAAAATTGGTGAGAGTATGTAATCTGGTGATCCCTTTACATGCAGTAAGTGGCGCCATCTTGTGTTAAGTTTAAGGGGGGGCTCCCCATACATGTGAATGGAGGGTGCACATTTTTTTTTCACAGAATGTAGCCATGTAGGGTATCAAATGAAAGTACTTTTCGAATCTGGTTCAATATTTGATATTAGATGAAACATAGGGGAGTGAAGGTACAAAATATGACCCACAAAAAGTGTAACAGGTCTCGTTCTCCGAACCTATCCAACCGAAAAATCTGAAAAAAATCACAGTGGTGCATCTCTACGAAATCTAGGAATCGGTCACGCTGCTCCCTGGGCAGAGGTGAGGCAGCGCCTGACGATTTGTCTCTGCCCTGGGAAAAAATCGTAAAGCCGTCATCGCCTAATATGTATAAGGAAATGATCGTTATTATGTCACCTTGAATACGACAACTGGATGGATATCTAATTGTTTCTTGCTATTGCGAAAATGGAGTGCAAGAAGCAAAACCTCCAAAGCTTGATTATCTCAGAGCAGGTTTGTGTTCTGGATTCTCTTGTATCGACCATTTTATTCCCCTTCATATCATTGTGGAGCAGAGTCGAAAAGTAGAAAACAAAACGTTTGCATAAACTCCCTGTTAACATTCTTAAGGTTTTGTATAAAGTGGGGAAATATTTCCCAGGTAGCAATATTTTATATTCTTCCACAAAAGGTGAACACGACGAGCCCTGCTTCCGGTATTCTAACTTGGTTGAATATTGTTTCTAAATCGTTGTGTGGATAAAGAAATAGTTTTTAAAATGTAAATGGGGATACGTAGTTTACTTTTAGATAGTTGTCGATTAAATATAAGTCAGATAAGATGTATTGGATATATTCAAGGGAAATCCCAAAAGACGCATTTTTCGAGCGTCAAATATTTTAAACAAGTCGGAAACCGGGAGCTCTGCGTTTCAGGTATGTGAGGTTTTGTTTTTTTCTTATTTTCTTGTGTAAGTATATTTGAGTGCAGTACTATCCTATCTCTAGTTAGTCCGTAATGTATAAAAAATTTACATCCCCTTTCGTATGTATGAGGACCCCTTCCCCCTTAAACATAACATAGAAAGATATAATTTCTGCATGGGTGTGCGCTTAAAGTTTCGACCCTCCCATCTTCTCTTCCGTGTCAATCTGTACAGCTATTTCTGAGAAAAGTGCCTGCGACAAACAGACAGATAGACACACATCAAACTGATTTTAAAATTCATTTATTTTACAAACAGAACCTTAAAAAGTATTTGATGTGTATATTTTAAATGCTTGTAAACAAGCTTATTATTATTTAAAGAATAAGATTTTAAAGAAAAAAACTACCTGCACCTACTTGCGCCTTTTGGTTTTAATGGCATTTCTAATCTCCGAAACAGATAAGTAGGTCCAACCAAATATGAAACTCGCCCTTCTACTTACACCGCAACGAAAATGAAGTGAGAAAACGCGATTTAAAATTGCTCATCCTTTAAGCATGAATGAAACAAGCATATCTAATGCATTCACAAACCCTTCGCTAAAATTTTGTCCCTGGTTTTATTGGTGTTGTTGGCTGAACCGATCGTTCTGAAATTTCTTTCACATGTAAAGACGCATTCTTCCCTTCTACCTGTGGCAGGTGGTTTGCACATAGAATATGAACATATCCTACAAAAATTAGTCACGTGTTCCTTTTATTAATGGCGTTAAGTTTAGTCATAGCAACGCATAGCCGGTACCGTTAATTATTTCTAAATGTTATTTTTATAGTACAACTTTTTCGTCTCTTTTGATAGTAGATATTTCTGATAACACGTCAAAATCTTTGTTTCACTAAACGAGAATTGAACAACCTTATGACCGAAGCTAAAAGAAAACAAGTCGGGAAACCGGAAGCTGGGCGCTTCAGGTATGAAAGGTATTGTTTGCTTCTTCTGTGAGTATATTTAAGTACAGAACTATTCCATTTGAACGTAGCCCGTTAAGTATTTGCATTTAGCATGTCTGACTACCCACTTCAATGTCATATTGATATTTAGTTCCAGTAAATTTACAGGGCAGAGTCAACTTTGAGCTACTGTAACTTTGTTAGTAATAGTATGATTTTGATCGGGAATAATATGCATCATATTATATTTTATACTACTACCAACTTTCATAACTCTGGGATGAACTTAAGGGCAGTTTGACTCAATTTCCCCAAAAATATGGTAATATGTTATTATTAACTTAATTTGAACATACATCGATATGGAGAGTATTTTGAGGGCTGGACACCATATAGAGGCCGCTTCATAAATTTTTTCAGATTTTTCGGTTAGGTAGTCTCTGAGAATGGGTCCGTTAAAGAAATCATCACTTTCCACCCCTCCCACTCCCCACCTTTTTAACAAATCTCAAAACAAAGACCGGCTTCGAAAAGCACTAATCGAGGCTTTTCATTTCATACCCCACATGACTACATTCGGTGAAAAAAAAATGTTACACCCCCTTTTACAAATTCAACCTAGAAGGATATCACTAACTGCATGTCTGGAGGTCCACAGTTCCCACCTTCTCACCAAATTTCGTGTCAATCGTGATAGCCATTTCTGAAAAAAGTGATTGTGACAGACAGACGGACAGACACACAGACATTGAACTGATTTTAATAAGGTTTTGTTTTGCAAAAAAAACATGCAATAATATAGGTTTTAAAATGATTATTACAGTTACTGGAAAGTATAATGCAAATCTTATTATTATTAACAAAGTTATAATTGCGTCTTCCGCGTCAAATTATAATACTACTCCCTCATAGATAAAATTTCAGGACCGGATCGTCCTTAATAAAGAGCTTCAGATTGCGCCGAGGTATTCGATATCCCTAACAGCTGTCTCGGTTCCTGGCTTACGCAATCATTCCATCTGAAGCACGTTCTGCTACGTCCTATTTATCTACCATCTGTATTGCTCTTATAGACTTTTCGGGCTGGATCATCCTCAATCCTCAATTAAATCTGGTCTGTTTGACCTGAACCTCTTTGATATGGACCAATGATGTTCTGGGCGTATCCTGCCTAGCAAGATAGCGGAGAATATCTTGTGGATATCTTGTGGATAGTACTCAGCAACATGATACCTCTATAACTATAGCACCACGTGATATCTCCCTTTCTATGTATAGGATAGATAATGCATTGTTGCCAGTCGTCCCTCTCCTTGAGCGAAAATTGATGAACCACATAGTGCAATTGGCCACCTAAATACTTAACCAGTTCGGTTGTAATTCCATCGGCTTCTTGCGATTTATCATTTTCAAGTCAATGGATTGAGAAATTCCTTCCATGCTTGGTTGTGACGGCATTTGCGAGAATTATAACTCGCCGATATTCTGTTTGTTGAGCAATTCATCGAAACACTCATCCCATCGCTTCAATATTCCCATGCTGCCGGGACTCAGCTGTGAGCTGAGTCAAATCAAGGTAATAATCTCGGGCGAGTGCAATGTTGACCGCATTGCTTCCTTCAACGTTACTGTAGCGTCCGCGCTACGGTCTTGAATGAAGGCCCTAATCCAATATGGATTGTTACGTCAACGATTATTATTTCCGAGTTTTCACAATCTCGGCAGATGCCGGATTTTACATAGTACTAGCACTAAGTGCCAAGAATTTAGGCTCGGACGATCTTACCTACTTAAAAACTAAAAGGGCGCTGGTGGTGGTGGCCGGTTGTAGGTCAATGGGAGAATCCGTCGAGTACTCGCCGCCACATCGAACACGCATGCAGAATGGGGTAGTTCTGCATGGTTTGTACCAGAATGCGCGAAAGTCCCAGGACATCAAGGGAAGCCGCAAGGGATTTAGGTACAATACTTGTAGCTGACAATATTATGCGAACTACAACCACCCGCTCAATACGCCAAATTTCTTTGATTTCCCGGGCAAATGGCTCATAGTTCACCGTCTTCTCCACGTATTTCCGTTCAATATTGCTATTATG
This sequence comes from Hermetia illucens, assembly GCF_905115235.1. Taxonomy (NCBI): domain Eukaryota; kingdom Metazoa; phylum Arthropoda; class Insecta; order Diptera; family Stratiomyidae; genus Hermetia; species Hermetia illucens. The sequence continues at coordinate 84,606,731 of NC_051850.1, read as the reverse complement.
GGAAATAGTAACATCAATAATATACGCTGAGTATCATTCAACTAACTGTGTCCGGATAGCTCAGTGGTTAGAGCACTAGGCTGTCATACGGAAGGTCGCGGTTCAAATCTCACTGGTGGCAGTGGAATTTGCATCGTGATTTGACGTCGGATACAAGTCGACTCAGCTGTGAATGAGTACTTGAGTCAAATCAGGGTAATAATCTCGGGCGAGCGCAAGGCTGACCACATTGCCTCCTAGTGTACCGTTACGGTCTTGAATGAAGTGCTCTAACACACTTCAAGGCCCTGATCCAATATGGATTGTTGCGCCAACGATTATTATTATTACTATCATTCAACTAAGAGTACGTCAGGCTTGTTATGTGCAGTATGGCGATCAGTCAGAACTTGCGCGCCGCAAGTCAACTTGGGAATGATGTTGTGCCGCCACGTCAACCACGCCCCTACCTCTGATGTCACGAGGCAGCTTCATCCGCTCCACGACAGACTTTGGATGATGCATTCAGAATTTGGACATAGTTGTTCGTATCCGCCGCTGAACGTTTTCCAGATCGGTATTCGTCCACGACAATATTCCGAATATTACGAATGGCGGGAATTCGGACGGCAGAGAATCCTTCAGATCACCAATTCAAGCATGGGGTCCTTGCAGAATTCCTAGGTACTTGTAAAAGCCTGTCTCGGTCATAGCTTCGGTGTGAAGGTCACCAATATCCGGTATGCGGATCGTGATGACCTTTGTAGATGGCTTGGATTTGACACTTGTCTAATCCAAACTCCATCCGAATATTACGGCCGAACATATCTATTATTCGCAATAGACTTCTAAGATGGTTGTCAGTACCATCAGTATGATGTCATCTAAGTACATCAAGTGTGCCAGTTCGCACTTAGCATGTAGGCCATACTTTATTGGAAACCCATACTCTCTAGCATCATTCAGCCGTGAAAGTGGGTTCAGTACCATACAAAACTAAAGGGGACACAAATAATCCGCCTGGAAGATGACCCTACGTATACGGATGGGCTCTGAGGTATTAGCGTCCTCAGATGTACGCACTGATAAGGTAGTATGCCACCCTTCCATGACTGTCGCCAAAAACTTTAGTTTCGGATCAATGCGCTACAGATGTAGGGCATCGATTAGCCAGGTATGCGGGACGCTATCAAAAGCCTTGGCATAATGGATATAACAACTAAAGAGGTTTCTTTGGCCTCTAGTTGCTTGTCCTATAACTACCGAGTTGATAATGGGTTGCTCTTTGCAACACCTTGACTCAACTCGACAGCCCTTCTGCTCCTCGGACAGAATGTTGTTGGTCTCGAGATGCGCTTTGATCCTTCCAGTAACAATAGACGTTATTGGTAGAGGGTTGGTAAACAAGTAATCGGTCTTGTGTTTACGGGGTCCTGCACCGTGTCCTTCTTAGGGGTAAGGTAGGAAACCCCGCAGTGAGGAAAGGTGGAAATTTATCCGGCCGACTCGACTGTGTACGCTGGTAAATTTCGTATACCAAAAATTCTGCTCCCAATCCAGACTTGGGCCCCTTCAGTTCTTCGAGCTGTTTATAGCTTGTCGAACTTCCTCTTCGGTAACATCTGCAAAATTCATGCCAGGCGTATTGGCATGGCGGATGCCTTCGGCGGTGATCCACTCAGTATTCTCAGCATGCTGCGCGGGTAACCCCTAAAGTCCGTCCAGTATTTTTTTGCTGTCTGGACGCTCTGTTGAGATTCGTTGGGAGATCTGAAAAAGCTCCGCTGGTTCCTCGCGTATGTTGCATTCTGGACACGTCTGGAATGACTTTCACCATACCGTCGCAACCGACTACATATGACAGAAAGTCTCTGCTTTAGTGTATCCAGAATTTAAACTGCGGGTGTCTCACTGGGGATGCATAGTTCCGGTAAATCCTCTGCACTTTATTTCTCACCCGTCTGCAGGCATTGCCAGTGCTGATCTGAATCAGTTTAGCAATGTCCTGCCGTAGTGAGTCGCGCCGACGTTGCAGACGAATCTTCTGACCATGCAATCTGATAGCCGCAACTGCACCACAATGCACAAGTGATTGTAGTTGCAGTAGCGACATATCAGCACACAGTCGAGATGCAATCTCATCATTGATTTGAGATAGAATCCGCGGAGTTGCTAGAGATGTATAGAGCTTGGGAATACCTGCTTTATGCAAAGGATCCATATCCGAGAATTATATACACGCTCTTTGGAATTCATCCCGAACCTCAGCGAAAACCTCAGCTGGACGGTGGAAAAGAGTGTTTCGGCGAGTACTGAAACTGTTGCCTGCAGTGCGGCGTGGTGTTGTTGATGCCGCCGCCTCTGCCCCCATCGACTTTCGGTCACCCCCGATGACCTCGAGTCGAACACGCTCCCTGATGTGGCCGGGATTTTGTCGCTTCGAGTAATAAAGCGTTACTGGTCTGCGACTCGCTGCACAGTCACGTGCGTGAATTGCGGGAAACGCTCGATGAATCTCTGATGCAACAAGGGCGGTAAGATGTTCTACCCGCCCCGCCGTTATTTCGTAGTAGGAGCGGATGATGAAGACGTTCATTTCTTCAGTCCATTTCATCCGCTGCCTACGCGAACCTGCTGAAGTGGTCGCCACAGATTGTGGCGAAACAGCTGCAGCAGGCAGAACTGCGCTCCTGGTCGTCCTGGCGCCTAGACTAGCGGTTCCGACGCCGTGCTGTTCATTACGGGCGCCCGACCCAGTCACCAAGTCAGGCGACTCCCGCCAGTTATCCGTACCGGACCTCAAATTTCTTCTTCCTCTCATTGGATGGATTTGCATTTTATACCTAACTGCCAGGTGTTGGGATAGCTTCCTCAGTGAGTAATCTACAACACTGCAAAGTTTCTGCACTTTCCTCGCCTACCCCCTGAGACGCTGCGGTGGCATACAGCCATTCAGACTGAAGCTATCTATCCCTCCTCCTTTCACAACCGGGCTTGGGACCGGCTTTGGTGGAGTTCTTATTATTATTATTATCAATACAGTATTAGTAAAAACTGTGGTGTTATGATATTAAGTTAATTCATGTAAAGTTCTCCCAGTAATTTGACGTTAGTACTGTGTTAAGGAAGAAATTTACCACCTCGTAAAAAATGACTGAAAGTGGTAAGATGAGCACTATTACACTACGATCAGAAAATTTGGGTTTGGTTGTTATGGGTAACGTATGTAGTTTGGCTTGAGTAGATCTACGGTATAATGAACAAGTTTTTTAACGTTTATCGGGTCACTGAATCCATTGAGCAGAAAATTGGGTTCAGGAACGTGTGAAAAACTATCGCTGGTGATGATCGCTTAGGAAAGAGAATGTGTTTGCCGGATCGGTTCTAAATTGTAGAGTACAGTAAAAGATTGTTTGTGGATGAACAATGAATAGAATTGAACACAAGGTGGATTCGACTAAAACTGCATGACACTAGATGTGGTTTATGTCTGTTTAGATCCGATGGAAAGGCGGGCTTAAGGCTTAGATCAGGGAAACACTTTCCCAGGAATTACGCAATGTTATCGCTACAAACTGCTTAGTGTTTTTAATTTTTTGTTGATAATTTATTTATTAGCCAATCAAAAATGGTAGTAATAAAATCCAACCTTTCTTTTGCGCTATCCAAGTAGCGGATTATTTAGCCGAAAGCAGTTAGCAGTTCTTCATTAAACAGGCTTGAATTCAGCCCTGAAGAGAAGCTTGATGCTTCAGGTATAAAAGGTATGTTGTGTTTTCAAATGTGAGGAGCACAGTGCAGCTCTCCATTGGCTGATAGCATTGACTCGAGATATTTAAATGGCTCAGTTCTGTTGATGGTAGATCACTACCATCCGCAGCCCAGAACTGAGCTCGGATCAATGCTATTAGTCAATGTAGAACTGTGAACTGAAATTCCACAACCGGTATTCTTTGGGATCGACTATCAGCGAGCATCTCAAATTTAGAATTTACCGCAATATCGTTCGTCGTGGCGCTATCTATGGTTCCGAGTGTTGGCCGACAAAAGAAGGCAATGAACGGAGTCTGGCGGTAATGGAGACGAAGATGTTGCGTTGGACTAGTGACGTGGCACGTTTTGATCACATCCGAAATGAGGATATCTGCAATCGATATGGGGTTGGACCGGGGTTGGAAAAACTGCGAGAGAGGCGTCTTCGATTATATGGTCACGTAATTCGCGCTAACGAGTATTCACTTGCCAAGATTGATCTGAACATCGAAATCGATGGTAAACGACCAAAAGGCCGACCAAAACGAGGGTGGGTTGATAGGCTGGATGTGGATTGAAAAGCCTCGCAATTACATCCAGATCAGGCATTTGATAAAATAAAATGGCGAAACCGATCACGACGAGCCGACCACGTTTGTGAACGGGACACAGACTGAAAAAAAAGAAGATGTGAGGAGCGATGAGTGCCTGATAGTTCATTTGTTGCAAAGCACTGTATTGATAATAGTCAACCACGAAATTTAATATTATTAGCAAATGTGAAGAACTTAACCTGCAACAGATACAAAAAAGTCGGAATACCGGAAGCTCGCGCTTCGGGTATAAAGGTTTTGTGTTCATCTTATGTGCAAAACTTCTACGTACATTTTTCTATCCGTATATAGCTACAAGTCCAAAATATTCCTTCATATTTTTCCAAACTACAACACATACATATTGCAGCCATATATACTATCTTCACCATAAACAAACAAACTGCCTTTTTCCGAATACTGTCGATACACATGCACGTACACAAATTGATCGTCCCATATTTCCGATTTACTTCGTTGACAAAATCATGTATATGTACGTATATAGCACGTATATTAAATATGGTTTATTTAATGTACAAATATATTTATCTGAATTAAACACTACCCGCAAACTTCATTAGCATATTGAGTAATTGATATTCATATACAAATGACTAAAAAACTAAAACAAAATAATTCTTTGCTACCCCATTCATGTGGTATTGGCGGATTGATATCCGATGGTAACGTCATACACGTTGTAGAATGCACAAAATTCACAAAAAAAAGGAAAAGTTTCACCCTCTATAATTTTATCAATAATGGTTGGATTTTCCTCAAGCTTAACCATGCCTTATGTTATCTCCTACATACGTGCGCTTCTGGAATGGACACAAGGGGGTTGCCGGGTAAATATCTAAAACATGGAAATATACTATTATTAACTTTATTTGTGCAAATATCGAAACCGGAAGTATTTTGAGGCCTAGATTTCGTAGAGATGCACCACTGTGATCTTTTTCAGATTTTTGGGTTGGATAGATTCTGAGAGGATCATATTTTGAGTCATCTGTTTCAACCAATATGAAATTGTTCATATCAGTTTCGAAAAGTACTAATTGAAATCTTCCATTTGATACCTCACATGACCACATTCTGCAAAAAAAAAGTTGGCACCCTCCATTCACATCTATGGGGAGCCCCCGTCAAACTCAACACAAAATAGCGCCACTATCTATATGTAAAGGGGACAACAGACCACGCTCTCATCAATTTTGGTTGCAGTCGGTCCAGCCGTTTCCGAATAAATCGGGTCTGAAAGACAGACAAACAGACAGACTGACAGGCAGACATCGAATCGATTCTAATAAGGTTTTGTTTCACACAAAACCTTAAAAAGGTCTGGGGAGAACTAGATTCTTAAGGAATGGAATTTTAATATCTCACCCGAATGTCAACTATTCTCGTTAATTACGACGTCGGCATCTTAATGCATGCTCATCAGTAAATTACTGCGAAATTGTTAAGTTTGAGCTGCTATAACTTTGGCCTTAATTGTCAGATTTCCATGAAATTCGGCACCTGTATACGAAATGTTGTCCTCTATGCTGGTGCGAAATTCAAAATTGTTAGGAATTTAAGGAGGGTTTTCATTAAATTTCTAAAAGTTATTATATAAGTATGATTTTTTGAGCAAATACCGGAATCGGACATATTTTGAGGCCTAGAGTTCAGCTAAGCGTACCACCGGGATTTTTCTCGGATTTTTGGGTTGAGTTGTTTCCGAAAATGAGTCCTGTCTCACTTTAAGTGTGTACATTTTAATTCCTTACTCGCGGACTTGACAATTTACACATTAATATCAGATTCGGAAAGTACTAATTGAGACCTTTCATTTGATACCTCACATGACTATATTTGATAAAAAAAAATGTTGCATCCCCCTTCTACATCTATGGGGAGCCCCCTTTAAACTACACGTAAATTTATGTCACTAACTGTACGCGTGGGATTGCATAGTTCCCATATGTCCATCAAATAACGTTCGGATCGGTTCAGCTGTTTTGAAGAAAAGTGCATGTCTGTCACATGACAGACAGGCAGATAGATACTGTTGTTTTACGCAAAACCTTAAAACTGGAAAAGTTGTTTTCTGTTATTTATTTATTATTCTGAGAGAGAAAGTAAAGGAGACAATATCATTGTCACCGTAATCCTGAAATCTAATTCAATTGTCATATAACAATAACAATTGTCACATAATACGAACGTGTAAAATTCAATATTTTATAGAAAACAAGTCGGATGCTTTGGGTATGGAGGTTTTGTGTTCATCTTATGTGAGGAACTTTTTATGCAATTTTTTATTTTCATACATAACTAAAAATTCAGAATATTCTATATATATTTGTACATATTGAAAACATATATATTATGCTAATCCTAAGCAAATAAACATTGCTTGGTATGGCATATTACCCACAAACTTTACTAACATTCACATTTTCATGGTTGTCTAGAGTAATTGATGCTTATATACAAAACACTAAAAAGAGCCAAAAAAAGGAAAATAAAGTATTCCAATGCGTCCCGCGTTCTTACACGTAAATAACAGTAAATAACTTCACATGATGATGACCTCATACACTCTTCATCATCATCAACGGCGCAACAACCGGTATCCGGTCTAGGCCTGCCTTAGCAAGGAATTCCAGACACCAATTCGACATCCCTAAAAGCTGTCTGGCGTTCCCTTATATACTTTGCGGGCTGCCTCATCCTAATCCAAACGGATTCGGTGACCCGCCCACCCCAACCTGTTGAGCCGGAATTAACCCACAACCAGAAGGTCATGGTATCGCTGATCTTCATGCAGGGGGTCAAAAATTCTTCTGAGGATTCTTCTCTCGAACATGGCCAAGAGTTCGCAATTTTTTTTGCTAAGAACCAAGGTCTCCGAGGAATACATAAGGACTAGCAAGATGATAGTCTTGTACAATAAGAGTTTTGACCCTATGGTGAGACGTTTTGAATTGAGTGTTTGGATCCAGTAAATTCACGTGAGATGCAAAACTTCAACCTTTTATAACTTTAATAATAGTTGGATTTCGTTCCAGAGTTATCTCCTTTATTATCGCTAATACTGACACCAAATTTTGAACTTCTAGGACGTACTTAAGAATTTTTTTTGCGATAAATTTCTAAAATATGATTATGTACAATTATTATCGTTAGTAGATTTCACATAGATGCTCCATTGTGATTTTTTTCAGAGATTTTTCAGATTTTTCGGTTGTGTAGGTTCTGAGAACGAGACCTGTTCCCTCTCCTATGTTTCACTAAATATGGGAAAAAAATATTAATTTCGAAAAGTACTAATCGAGGACTTCCATTTGACATCACATATGCCCATATTCCGTGAAAAAAGTTTACTCTACCCGCAACCCCCGCTTAGACCTAAGGCAAAATGATAACACTCGTTGCATATAAAAGGACTAATAGACCACATGTTCTCATCAAATTTCGTGATAATAGCTGCGGCCGTTTCTGAGTAAATCGGCAGTGATGGACAGATGGACAAGAAGACTAACAGACAGCCATCGAATTGATTTTAATGTCTTATTTCACACAAAACCCTGAATCCCCTGAACTCGTGCCCGAAATACGTATTTAGCAATAAAATAACATATCCCGTTTTTAGTAAAAAATAAAGAGCCTCTTTGTATTATATTAAGGTTTTGTATGGAACTAGACGTTATTAAAATCGATTCGATATCTGTTTGTTTAACCCGATTTTCTCTGTGACATGTATGAACGATTGCAGAGATGTAGCAAGCAGCACCATCCTCTGTTCCGTTGAAGCGGACTTCGTATATATATGAAATCAAATATATAAAAGGGCTCCATTAGCGCTTCTCGAAATTGATCTTGTTTCTGATTTTGCGTAAAATATAGGGGCCCAAAAAAGCAGGAGGTTTTGTTTGTATTCGTCCTAGATGCATACACTGACACCAATATAAAGGATAATATATTTTGAACAGTTTGAAAACAATCCAACAATTATTAGCAAAGATATAGTAGGTAGAGCTTTCGCATTCGTACATCCATCTACTTATACACCCATAGGTGCATAAATTAACCAGAACTGATACTTACATACATTTGCATCTTAATTGGAAACTACCCTCAAACTCAAGTCAGCCCACCGCAACCTGTTGAGCCAGATTTTATAAACAACCAAAAGGTCATGGTGTCGCTCATAGATTTCGTCGTAATGCAGGCTACGGAATCGTCCATCCTCATGTAGGGGGCCAAAAATTCTTCGAAGAATTCTTCCCTCGGACACGGCCAAGAGTTCGCAATTTTTCTTGCTAAAAACCCGGGTCTCCCAGGAATACATAAGGACAGACAAGATCATAGTCTTGTACAGTAAGAGCTTTGACACTACGGTGAGACGTTTCGAGTGGAACAGTTTTTATAAGCTGAAATAGGCTCTGTTGGCTACCAATCACGGTGTGCGGATTTCATCATCGTAGCTGTTATCTGTTGGCTGGTTTGTTGTTGGTTGCTGACATTGCCACCATATACTTTGTCTTACCTTCATTGATGTGCAACCCGTGATCTCATGCCAATCGCCACCGGCTCCATCTGGATGAAAGCGGTTTATATGTCTCGCATTGTTCTTCCCATGATGTCGATATCGTCAGCTTAGGCCAGTAATTGGGTGGACTTAAAGAGGATGGTACCCCTCGCTTTGACCTCAGCATCACGAACCACTTTTTCCAGGGGCAGGCTAAAGAGGACGCATGGTAGGGCATCCCCTTGTCCTAAACAGTTATTAATGTTGAATGATCGCTAAAGTGATCCTGCCGCTTTTATCTGGTCTCACACATAGGTCAGGATCAGCCTAGCCAGTCAAAACAATTTCGTTTGGATACCGAATTCTCTCTTGGCCGTATACAGTTTTATCCTGGCTAAAAGATGGTGCAACTGATGTCCATATTCCAACAGTTTCTCCACCGTTTGTCGCAAAGAAAGAATGTGATCTGTTGCTGATTTGCTTGAAGTAAAGCCTTCTGGGCGTATGGAGCTATGTGACCTAGCAAGATAAAAGAGAACATCTATCAGATAGTACTAAAGCCCCTCTATAATTGCTGCACTGCGTGCTATCCTCCTTTTTATGTATAGGCAGATAAAGTCTCGTTGTCAGTCGCCAGGCATTGATTCACTGTCCCACACTGTAAGCGTAAGTTGATGACTCCTAAAGTGTATTTGATCGCGTCCACATTTAACCAATTCGGCTGTAATTCCATCGTGTCCAGGCGACTTTTGATTTATAAAGCGATGAATTGCACGGACTGTTTCTTCTGTACTTGGTGGTGACAGTATTTGTCCGTCGTCTTCAATTGGCGGAACCTTCAACTCGCCGTTGTTCTGGTTGTTAGTTAGTTCATCAAAGTACTCAACTCATCAGTCCAGTATACTCATTCGGTCGGAAATCAGGTTTCCCTCTTTGTCTCGGCAGGATGAGCGTCGACATATATAAGGCTTCATCCTGCTGACTTTTTGGTAAAGCTTGCGCGCCTGGTGTGGTTGCAGCCTGTATTTTTCAAGTTCACAAACCTGTTGGTTTTCCCAGGTTTCCTTTTTCCGTCTGTGACGTCGCCTCTCCACTCGCCGGAGTTCATGATAAATCTCCGCGCGTGCCCGTGCCCTTTGAGAATGCAACTCTCACCAGATTGTCAGAAGGGATTGTTAGTGGTGTTGTTATTCAAGCCCGGAGCACCATGCCAACGAGATAGTGATCCGAGTTTATATTGGCGTCCTTATATTTTCAGGCATTCATCAAGGCTAAGAGGTGGCGGCGTTCGATCAACACGTGGTTAATTTGGTTTGGTTGGTTGGTCCCATCTGGAGAGGTCGATGTTTGTTTCTGAACCAGTTTCCGTGCAAACCAGGTACTTCCAACAACCATTTTATGTGACACTGCTAATTGAATAATCCGCAATTATCATTTGTACTTCTATGTAAGCTATGGGAGTCAAAGTATCGGCCGAGTACAGGCTCCATCCCTACTTGACTGTCAAAATCCCCAAGTATGATTTTGATATCATACCTGGCACAGGCTTCGACTCTGCAGTCTCCTCTGTAGGAGTGTGAACGTTAATGAGGCTTATATTTCTAAAGTTGTTCCGCAAGCGCAGAGTGCATGGCCGTTTGTCTATCATGTTTTCAAAGCCTATAACTACAAGTTCCGTTTTTTGATCGACTAAGAAACCTACTCCGAGTACATGATTTACTGGATGGCCACTATAATATATGATGTAGTGGTTCTTCTTCAGGAAACCGGTCCCTGTCCAGCGCATCAGCCCTATATTGGGACAGGGAATTGGCTAGCTTCTTGGTAGCTCCATCTCTATAGAAGGAGCTCAGCTCCCAGCGGTCACCACATGAAGGTGGAGATAGGGTTTGGTAATAGAGCTGTTGGTATTGATTCAGTAGACGTTTCCCAGGTTTTGTACTCCACGTTTCACCCTGGGACTTATACTACCCTTTCACCACCACCACATTGGCATATACAAATATATATGTTTTCTCGAGTAATTGATGCTGATATACAAATAAGTAAACAAAACCAAAACAAGTCGGGAAACCGGAAGCTGGACGCTTCAGGTACGAAAGGTTTTGTGTATTTCTTAATACGTAGCACGTAATATATCCATATATTATGTGAGAGTATCCACTTTCGGGTGATATTGACATTCATAGTCTTCAATTTTCGAAGAAGCAGCAAATTTGAGGTATTATAACTTTGTTAGTAATAGTGCGATTTCCACCGAACTTGCTAAGATCATGCTCTATATTATAGCCTATATCACTGCAAAATTTCATGGTACTAGGATGAACTTAAGGGGGGTTTCTAACCAATTACAAAAAATTGTAGTAATATACTATTATTAACTTTATTTAAACAGATATCGGCATGGAAGGTAGCCCAGGCACCATATAGTGGCAGCCTCCTGATTTTTTTCAGATTTTTCGGTTGGGTAATTTCTGAGAATGGCGCCCTTAAAGAAGTGATCACTTTCAACCAGCCGCGCTCCCCACCTTTCCAACGAATGTCAAAACTAAGATCGGCTTTGAAAAGTACTAATCGAGACCTTTCATTTGATACCCCACTTGACTATATTTGATGAAAACAAATTTTACACCCCCCTTAAATTCGACGTAAAAGGATGTAATTCACTGTATGCGTGAGCGTTCACAGTTCCCAACTTTCTACCAAATTTGGTGTTAATCGCTATAACCGTCTCCGAGAAAAATGCGTGTGACGGACAGACAGACAGGCAGACAGACATGTTGCGCTTACAGAACAATTTCTAATGAAGCAGCTTGCGTGATAGCAGGAATGATCCCGATTGAGATTCTGGCGAAAGAAATACAACGACTTTACGATCGAACGTACCTCACCGGAGAATCTCCTGCCCGTCGGTGACAGTTCGCACGAGCTCAAACTGTCGCGGAATGGCAAGAGAAGTGGGACGAGTCAGAAAAAGGCCGTTGGACTCACAAAATCATATGGGATATCCGGAAATGGATCGAACGACCTCACGGCGAAGTAAGTTTCGACCTAACTCAATTCTTGAGCGGACACGGAGGCTATCGAGCATATCTGTATCGATTTGGGCGTGATGATTCGCCATATTGCCCACAGTGTGCAAACATTCCAAAGGACGCAGAACACGTCTTTTTTCACTGCCCCAGATTCGAAACCCAAAGGGACATTAGAAGCTACAACCGGGGAGCACTTTACACCCGAAAATATCATGGAGCTTATGGTGAAAGCCAAGGGGATATGGACCGAAGTTGAAAAAGGTATTACAGCCATCGGAAAGAAGCTTAGGCAGGAGAAAGTCATCCGAAAGAATGAACGCGAGAGGAACACGAATGTTGACATGAGCGCAGAATAAATTCTGATCCAGCCCCGCGACGTAATACCAAATGGGAGTCCCGCGGGGAGAGTGGAAGGAGAAGGAGGTGGTTTTAGTGGGTAAGAGTCCCATATAACCGTGTGGCAGGAGCCTGCGGTAGCTTTTGAAGCTTTCCACCTTCCATCGGAAAAAAAAGACAGACAGACAGTAAATCGATTCTAATAAGGTTTTGTGTTTACACAAAACCTTAAAAAGGAAAACTAATATGTTCTCTTGTGACCTGTTGTTCACAACAGTTTACTTTATATGATGATGACGTCATCAGGTCTTAAAAAGCGACAAATTAGTGAGAATTAGAAAACTTTGACTATCTGTGGCTTTAGCGGGATTTCCTTCAAACTTTCGATCTTATCGCTTATACTGACGCCAATTTTGTACTGCTAGGATAAAGTTAAGGCGCGGTTTCCGGGTAAATTTCGAAAATATGATGATATACTGTTAGTACCACTTGCTATTTGTAAAAGGATTTACAGACCACATGTTCTCTCCAAATCGAGTGTATCAAACAGGCATACATTGAATCGATTTTAATAAGGTTTTCTTACATTTAAAATCTTGCAAATTCTTTCGTTTTAGGAATTACAGAGAACTATCAGCAAATCTGACTTTTTTCAAGTGTTAATATTTTTATGCCGGCCACTGAAAATATATCTTGGAATCTAGAAATACATGAAGCAATGTTTTAATATTTAGCTACATTTGTACAAATAGGAGCATAGCCAAACCAAAGAAACCTCCGTTTCTATATATCCAGCTTCTGGTTTCCCGACATGTTAAGATTTTGTTGAAAACTGCACAGCTGAATAATCTGAAAAAAATTATTGTGGTTCTTGCTCATGGTATCTAGGCCTCAAAAAAAGAGATAAAATGCCAATGTCATATCAAATTGAATATCGGGTATATTGGACGTATAAACACCACAACCTGTGCCTAAATGGGGACCATCGTGCATTCAAATAGGGGGTATCCCACATGCCTCCCGACATGGGTAGCATAGGGGTATGCAAGCGGATGCCAGTGCCACTCCTTCAAAACTGCAATGAGGAGGTGGCGAACCAGCTTTTCGCATGTACTTCCATTGTATATGCATATGCTAGATACACATGAAGTAAACCTTGTGATATATTTTTCATAACCGCAAGTACAAACGTACTCGTGAATTACTTCTTCCCTTATAAAAACGCCAAGATGGCGGTGAGTGGGTGTAAGTAATTGGAAAAATTTGCAACCTTAATACTGTGATAAATTGTTGAACTACTTGGAGCATGCCTCGTGTAAAAATCGGCAATCGATTACGATTAACATTCGCCTTACAGAGGTGAGTTTAGTCGTAATGCCCTGCTAACAAGGCTTCGTGTGCCCGCCGCACATACATATACAGTCTATGAATAAATATGCCCGTGGTTGATGAATATTTAAAGTAAAGCAAACAAATCGTTACGTGCTCGAAGAAGGAGCAACAAACCTACGAGCGTAGGCATCCATCACGATAATGCCTTCCTACTTATCATTCAATGCTAATTCAAGTATATAGGCTGGATTTCGGCAACGTTACTGAAACTATTAACAATGCATAAGCAATTTGCCCAACGATTTGGGGGTTCCAATTTGAAGGCTTCCAGATGTGGATGTTACTGTTCTGGACAATTTAATAATAAATCAAAACATTTAATTAATGAGCCGATAAACGGAAGTGCATAAATAGTTGAAAAGCATTATCACATAAATTGGACGCACATTCGTTTGATAGGAATGCCCACTTGAACCTCCTAAGATGTAGAATTTGAGTAAGTGAGTAAATCCAAGGTGACTAAATACTTTCTTTTGAAATTAAACATTTACTTCTCCGTATAAATACGAATATATGAGAAAGTAATAATTTCTCTTTTGTAAGATCGTGAAGCGGTTCGACGTCTAGGCGCCACAATGACTAAGAGCATGACCTGGACTGTTGCAACTATTTTGCCACAATCTTTGTGGACCACTTCAACAAATTCGCGTAAATAGTGGACCGTGGAAATGAAACTCCTTATCATAAACTCCTACCATGGAATAACAACGGCGGAGGCAGATATAACATCTTACTGCCCCTTGTTATATCTAAGGTTCTTCAAGCGATCCACGCAATACAAGCACATGACTGCGTAGTGCCCGCGGGTGGCAAGCTGACCAGAGGATGCATTTGCTAATATGCAGCATTTGTCTTCACGTTGTAGCACCCCTTAGCCTCCCCTGTACATTCCCTCCAATTTTCTAATTTCCATCTCGACATTCACTTATATAAAAAGAAATAATTTTTATAATCACCAATTTATTTTCTTTTTTATAATTTTATTTACAAACCTTATCACTTTCTAACTTTTCCCAAAACCCAAAAATCCATTTCAATTTGAATATTACAATATTAACAAAATGATCGTTAGCTTCTTGTTATCACATAGGCTTGCTTATGCTGCATATTATTAACTGCATATATGTACAACATTTATTTCTGGTTGAAATTATGAAAAAAATTGAAACAGTTTTTGCAATTATCCCAGTCGACGTTGAATTTTGAGTTCAAGATCAAAGATAACAAGGAAGGTGAACTGGTGGTCGACCGAACTCGGGGAATTTTGTTGATTGTTTTTTGGTGGGTGTTTGGTGCGAGAGGTGTTTATTTTGTTTTTTTTTTCAATTTTTTAAAATTTGAGAAAGAAAAGAAAAGCGCTGTGATAGCGAAGCGTACGGTATGCGGTGTATGGAGTTTTCATAGAGCTGATCTTTAAAATTTATTGGAAGATTGTGTTTTATTCAATTTCAGGAAATTTTGATTTTAGTTATGTACTGGACACCAGTGTTAAAATAAATAACCTTCTTAGGTAGTTAAATTAGTAAATCAAGTAATAGAATCGAGGACATTTTATATATGGCAACGTTAGTGAAGTGACGCACTGAAGTACCTGTAGACGCAGTTCAATCTCGAAAAATAGAATTATTAGGAAAGCGTACCTGTAGTAATCAAGTTTCATGCTCGATTTTAACTTTTTAGTTATTTTGGGCACTTTGTACTTTCCATCACATTCACAACGAAAATAAGTAGTTCGTCTAGTAATAGATAATTGATTAAAAATAGTTATCGTTCCGATGCTTGTAGCTCCAATAAATAAAAATAAAACTGGATAGCTTTCTACTACAATATATTTGAATAGTTAGTAAATACGTATTACAAAGGCTACTTACTCTCTTCCTCAATACTTAAGCTACTAACTATTCAAATATATTGTAGTAGGAGAAAGTTACCTAGGATACGTAAACTTCTGTTAGATGACACATAAGAGACTGAAGCGCTGAAATGACTGAACAGATTCGTCGTCGACGCGACTCATTAAGGAAATACATTGCTAGGCTAACCTTGTACCAGCAAACGGCCGTAGAAAAAGTGCAGAGGTAAACACCGGAATTATGCCTCCCCAGTGGGTCACCCGTAGGTGCATTCGGCTGCGACAATAAGGCGAAAATTACTGCAGACGTGATCAGAATGCAACGTACATGAGCAACTTGCGTTGTTTTTGCAAATCACTCAACGAATCCCAACAGAGTGTTCAGACAGTGCAACTTGGGGGTTACCCGCCAAACATGTTGAACATGTTGAGTGACTTGCCAACAAAGGCAACTGCCATGTCACTCCCGGGGCATGAATATCACGGAAGTCACCGTAGGGGAGGTTCGTCAGGTCATTAAGAGCTCATAGAACTGGAGGAGCCCTGGATCGGGCACAGAATTTCAGAAACTAAAAGTTTACCAGAATGCACGATCGATTGTCACATTGTGTAAACAGGGTAGTCTATCGGCCAGAGAATTTTCCACACTTCCACACTTTCCACACTGTGGTGGTTACCTACCTCGCCCCCAGAAGGCCATCGTGCATGCTTCCAAGGACACAAACAGGATTACACGTTTGCCAACATTCTACAAATTTGTGACTTCCATTATTATTAATTCACAACTCCAAATCAAGAAGATTCTATCCTAGGAACGGAGGGACTGCCGTGTTGGATTAAAGTATTGTAAAGAGCAACCCGGCGGTCAAAGGATATTATAGGTCCCAAGGCGAAACGTGGATTGGTACCCACGATGAAGTATAAAACCTGGAAAACGCCTGCTGGACCAACACCAACAGCTCTACTACCGAACCCTATCTATACTTGCACGTAGCGGTTGCTGGAACTTCTTTTTTAATGAAAAACTGTAGACGGAGAAGGATGAAGGCGAATCTTCCGTGTCTAAAAACGGGACAAATTGCACCAACCGCTCCTCTAGGTTTAGGGTTGAGATGTGCAGTGCAGCAATTATGGAGGTATCACGTTGCTGAATAACATTTATAAGATATTCTCCGCTATCTTGCTAGGCCGAATAGCTCTATACGCCCAGAACATCATTGGCCCATACCAAAGAGACTTCACTTCAGACAAATCAGCAACGGATCAGATTTTCTCTCTGCGGCAAGCAATAGAAAAACTGCTTGAATATGACCATCAGTTGCACTATCTTCTGATCGAATTTAAAGCCGCCTATGTCAGCACTGCCAGGGCAAAACTGTAGAATTGGGTATCCCAGAGATATTGATAAGACTGGCTAGGCTGACCCTGAGCGAGGCTAGATAAAAGCAGGAAGGTCACTCTCGAGATCATTCCACATCAACAATGGTCTAAGACAAAGGGATCCCCTATCATGCGTCCACTTTAACCTGGCCCTGGAAAAAGTGGTTCGAGATGCAGAGGCAAATGCAAGAGGCACCATCTTCTCTAAGTGCACCAAACTATTGGCCTACGCTGGCTATATTGACATTATAGGAAGAACAACCCAGGATGTACCTTCATCTAGATCGAGCAGGCGGCGCAAGATCTTGGGCTTCACATTAATGACGGCAAGAAAAAGTACATGGTGGCAACGTCAGTGTCAAAAACCAAAGAATGAACAACACCGAATCGCACTGATCACAATAAAGATAGGAGACTACAACTTTGAGACCATTGAAAATTTCTCCTATCTAGAGACAAAAATACAACCGACAAGAACTATGACAATTAAATCCGATGTTGGCTGCAAACAGAGCCTATTTCAGCTTACAAAAACTGTTTTGCTCGAAACGTCTCACCATAGGGTAAAAGCTCTTACTGTACAAGACAATGATCTTGCCAGTCCTCATGTATTCCTCGGAGACTTGGGCTCTTTGCAAGAAGAATTGCGAATTCTTGGCCGCGTTCGAGAGAAGAATACTCCGACGAATTTTTTGCATGAGGATAGACGATTCCATAACGTACATAATGAGGAAATCTATGAACGATAGCATAACCGTCAGGTTGTGGGAAAAATCCGGCTCAATAGGTTATGGTGGGCGGGTCACTTAATCCGTATGGATAAGGATGCTGCCACCCGAAAAGTCTATAAGGGCAATATTTATGGTAGAAAAAGAAGACGAGGCAGACCCTGCCTGAAATGAAACTATGGCGTAGGCCAGGACGCCAGACAGCTTTTAGCGATATCGAATTGGTGGACCTAGGCGCAAAAACAGAGTGCCTTGAGCTCCTTACTAAAGCGGGCCTATAGCGGATACCGGCTGATGATAAAAGGGCAATTGGCTGGGAATTTTAACTTATTTATTACAAAATGTATAAATTAATGCTTCGAAAGTAATGCAAAAGTGAATGACGGGTATACAAGTTTTCCTCGTTAACGCGTTAGTTTTTAAACCTACAATTTTAGATTTACAGTTGAACAATGGATTGTTTTTTCAATGCAAAAACCGTAAGTTTAAAAAAAATTCAAAATTTTCGACAAATATCGATCGGTCAATATTTGTTCAAGTTATCAATTCTGCCAACTTGAAAAGTGTAATTTTGGGAAAAACGTCCCTGAAGATGCATTTTGAAGGTTTTGCGTAAAGAAAAAACTTTATTAAATTCGATTCCCTAATTGTCTGTGACTGGCACTTTTCTCCAAAACGACTGAACCGATCCGAACGGAATTTCGTGGACAGATACATACATAGGGGGGATTTCAAATTTTTTTCACCGGATATAGTCGTGTAGGATATAAAATGAAAAGTCCCGATTAGTACTTGCCGAAACTGATATTAGTTTTGACTTGAATTGTAAACTGCGCGAGTGAGGAGTCAAAATATACACACTTAAAGTGAGAGAGGACTCATCTTCGGAAACTACCAACACAAAATGCTGAAAAAACCAGGGTGGTGCGGTCAAATGAAATCTAGGCCTGAAAATATGTGCCATTCCGATATCAGCTCAAATAAACTTATTAATAGCATATTATCAAATTCTAGAAATTGACTGAAACCCCACTACAGAAGCACCAAGCAATGCAATAGCATTGCGTGTTGTGTGTTTAAAACAAAACCTTAATAAAATCGGTTTACTGTCTGTCTGTCTGTCAGTCGCACCCATTTTTGTTGGAGACGGTTGTAGCGATTGACTCCAAAATTGGTGAAAAAGTGGAACTCTACGTCGAACTTAAGGGAAGTCCCCATACATGCAAATGGGTGGCGTAATTTTTTTTTTCTCCATATATAGTCATGAGTATCGGATGGAAGGTCTCGGTTAGTGCTTTCACAAGCCGGCCTTAGTTTTGGCGTTTGTTGGAAAGGTGGGGAGTGCGAGGGTTAAAAGTGATCATTTCTTTGACGAACCCATCCGAAAAATTTGAAAAAATGAAGAAGCTGTCACTATATGGTGCCTAGGTTCCGAAATACTATTCGTGTAGATATCTTTTCAAATAAAGTTAATAATAATATATTAATATAATGCAAAATGCAAGATGCAAAACTCCCCTTAAGTTCATCGTAGTACCATAAAATGCAGCAATATAGGCTATAATACAGAGCATGATCTTAACAAGTTTGGTGGAAATAGCATTATTGCTAACAAAGGTCAAAGTTGTCGCTTCTCTGTAAATTAAAGACTTTGAATGTCAATATCACTTGAAAGTGGATATTTTCACTTAATATATGCATATATTACGTGCTATGTGCTAATGAGACAAATGCACAAATGTCTTTATAAAAGAAATACGCTTGTTTACTCATTTGAATATAGGTACCACCTACTGGAGACAGACATGTGTGTATATGTATATGCTAATGAATTTTACGATTGTGTTGGTATGTATGTAGTTATGCAGCCAAGTGGAAATGAGTGAAGATATTCTAGAAGCATGAAATTCGGCGTTAGTATAAGTGATAATATGAGACACCATTCTGAGAAGCTAGAAAGTAATCCAACTATTACTAACAAAGTTTCAGAAGGTTCGAGATAAATTTATTGTGCTCCAAGACGTGTGTGACGTCATTATCGTAAAAATGAACTCACATGAACATTGGAAGCATTTAAGTTTTCCTTTCTTGGTTCCTCTTTGCTATTTATATACCACAAAAATTTTTTGGGTAGTGTTCAATCCAGATGGATATACATATGTATGTACTGTATGTATTGTATTTATTTTTTTTTATGGGTGAAGGTGGAAATCTTAAAAAGACACTTCTGAGCCAGATTGCTGCAGTGTGTGGGAGCCACTAAAACCTCCTCCACTTCTCCGCCCATATTCCCGCGGGACCACCGTGAAATATTACCTTGCGAAAAGGGCTCTGGTTTACACCTGCACAACTAAGTTACACGTCCATCGCGCTTTCCGGTATCGCAGTTTCTGTTGCGTTTATCGCCCGCCAATTTACTGCGATGAATGTAAGCTAGCAACGGAACGGAAGAATGCCGCATACCAAGTAATGTTGCATTCTCAAAGAACGCGGGCACGCGCAGAGACTTATCACGAATTCCGTCGAGCGGAGAAGCGACTTCACAGACGGAAAAAGGAAGCCTGGGAGAACCAACAAGTCTGTGAACTAGAAAAGTACAGGGAGCAACCGCACCAGGCGCGGAAGTTTTACCAACAAGTCAGCAGGATGAAGCCTTATACACCTCGATGCTCATCCTGCCGAGACAAAGAGGGAAATCTGATTTCCGACAGAATGGGAATATTAGAGCGATGGGTTGAGTACCTTGATGAGCTACTGAACAACCAGAACATCGTCGAGTTGGAGGTCCCGCCAACTGAAGACGACGGACAAATACTGCCACCACCAAGTTTAGGAGAAACAGTCCGTGCAATTCGTCGGCTAAAAAATCATAAGTCGCCAGGAGCCGATGGAATTACAGCCGAATTAGTTAAATATGGAGGCGACCAGGTACACCAAGTGGTTCATCAACTTGTGCTCAAGGTATGGGATAGCGAATCAATACCTGACGATTGGCAACGAGGCATAATCTGTCTCATACATAAAAAGGGAGATATCACACAGTGCAGCAATTATAGAGGTATCACGTTGCTGAGTACCATCTATAAGATATTCTCCACTATCTTGCTAGGCCGGATAGCCGCATACGCCCAGAACAGCATTCGCCCACACCAAAGAGGCTTCGCTCCAGGCAAATCAGCAGCAGATCAGATTTACTCTCTGCGGCAGGCGATGGAAAACTGTTGGAATATGGACAACAGTTGCACCATCTGTTCATCGACTTTAAAGCCGCCTATGATAGCATAGCCAGGGTAAAACTGTACCCGGCCATGAGAGAATTCGGTATCCCGACGAAATTAATAAGACTGACTAGGCTGACCCTGACCAATGTGCGAGGCCAGATAAAAGCAGCAGGATCACTCTCAAGACCTTCATCCAGATCGAGCAGGCGGCGCGAGATCTTGGGCTGCACATCAGGCACAAGGCAAGACAAAATATATGGTGGCAACGTCAGCACCGAAGACGAATCAACCAACAACATCAAACTGCACTGGTCAAACACAAACACGAAAAAGAATAAGGATAGGAGAATACAACTTTGAGACCGTTGACAATTTCTCCTATCTAGGGTCGAAAATCACAACCGATAACAGCTACGATGATGAAATCCGCGCATGATTGTTGTCAGCCAACAGAGCCTATTTCAGCTTACAAAGACTGTTCCGCTCGAAACGTCTCACTATAAGATCAAAGCTCTTACTGTACAAAACAATGATCTTGCCAGTCCTCATGTATTCCTCGGAAACTTGGGTTCTTAGCAAGAAAAATTGCGAACTCTTGGCCGCGTTCGAGAGAAGTATCCTCCGAAGAATTTTTGGCCCCCTACATGAGGATGGACGATTCCGTAGCCTACACAATGACGAAATCTATGAGCGATGCCTTGACCGTCCGGTTGTGGATAAAATCCGGCTCAATAGGTTACGGTGGGCGGGTCACTTAATCCGTATGGATGAGGATGATCCAGCCCGGAAAGTTTATAAGGGCAATATCTATGGTAGAAAAAGAAGACGAGGCGGACCCTGCCTAAGATGGAGCGATGGCGTAGGTCAGGACGCCAGACAGCTTTTAGGGATATCGAATTGGTGGACCTCGGCGCAAAACCGGGATGTCTGGAGTTCCTTAATAAGGCAGGCCTAGACCGGATACCGGTTGTTGCGCCGTTGATGATGAATTTACTGCGGACCTCAGCATTTCCTCAACGAATTTATGCCCGCTGCGGCGTCGTTTAACCTACCTCTTTCATTTACGAATCTCGGACAGTGGAGCATAACATGCTCCGGGCCCTCGGGTGTAGCGGCGCATTCGGGACAGTCTGCAGACTCTTCCAATCCGAAACGATGCACGTACTTTCTGTATCCACTGTGTCCCTTAAGGAACTGCATTAGGTGGTAATTCAATTCTCCATGTTTGCGGTCGACCCATCTCTCAACACACGGGATCAGTATATGGGTCCAACGGCCTTTTATTTAATTATCCCACCGTTGCTGCCATCTTCTGGACAACATCTTCCTGGTGGTCTTTTGGAAGCCCCAGTTACTTCTGGCAGATTCGACTTCCTTCTCTCATAGAAATGGTGTGACTCATTCGATAGAAGGTCCAAGGGAATCATCCCAGCGATGACACATACTGCCTCACCAGATACCGCCCTATGTGCCAAACTTATTCTTGCCTGGTTCACTGTGGTATCTAATACGCACGCCCATACAGGAGCCGCGTATAGCAGAATCAATTTCTCCACCCTTGCGATAAACAGCCGGCATTGGACATCATCTTTGCTAGAGATGAGCTAGCCTTTGATGCCTTTTCGCGAAGCTCAACTTGGCAGCAGTTATTACGCCCAGGTATCTAATGATCGATTTTGAATCGACCTCGTGATTACCCGATTTTGGCAGTCTTGTTTTTTTGCGATTGGTGAAAAGGACCGCCTCCCTATTATCTTCCACCAAGTTCAATTTCACCATTTGGAGCCATGCTTTGATGGTATGAATTGTTTCACTTGCATGCAGTTCCACGTGATAGTGGTGTATCGCAACTACTACCAATGCCAAGTTGCTTGCAAAACCAATCAATTTTGCCTGTTTTGGCACGCGAAGGTCGAGCGTTCCGTCCTACATTATGTTCCACAGCAGGGGCCCCAGTGCAGAACCTTGGAACATTCCTGACATCCAGCGTCACCTCCGCACAGCACTTACCAGTGGCCGATGTCTCCCAGGCTCGATCTACGGCTGTTGCAATGCATCGTCTGTGGACAGCGCTCTACGAAACCCGCACTGGCGCTCCGATAGGCCACCCGCTTACTCGACGAATGGAAGCAGCTTGTTGTATAGCACTCTCTACAATAGTTTCACCATAGTTTCTAAAAGACAGATATGGCCATATGAAGAGGGTGCGCATTTTCCACTGCAGACTAATGCCAAGTATTTACAACTACACTAATTACATAACGTTAAAAGATTTTGTAAGGACTTAAAACGATTACCTCCTAGGCGGTAGCTAAGCCTACGCCCAATAATCGCTCGGTTCTACGCCCATAAAATCTTAAGGGGGTCATCCCGTGTGTCGGGTTGGAGAAATCGATTTTTTTTTTTTACATGAATTGTATCTATATATAGTGGAGAATATGTGGGCAAAGGGATTTTCCGATATTCCGAGTCCTTCAGAAATTACAGGGTTAAAGAGGTAAGGAGTTTGCAGCCGCGACTAAGATACTCGATGAGAAAGAGCATCGAATCTTCTTTTACCTGTTAGTTTTTTACCTGAGCCTTATAAATTCGAACACAGGTATGAATATAAAAAGATGGAAAACCAATCAATTATCTAAATTTATTTGCTGTTTGGAATAAAAAGGATAATCCAGTCTAGAGTGAGCACTGAAAGGCGTTCAAGTTATACTCAGTTATATTTTGTTGTAAGTATTGTGCTGTTTGGGTGTTCAGTGATTTTTTTAAATGGATCGTACGAAGGGAGATCGCTTTAACGTTCAACGTCATGCTCGCACTAAAAAAAGTATTTCATGGGAATCGATACTTATCAGAGAAGAAAAAGGACTTCGCATCAACATCAGCAAAGAAAGTTTTAGCAAGCATGAAGATGGATGTTCCAATTGCGACAAGTTTTGTATATTGTTTATTGGATTTTGCTGGAGTTTTCTCCGGTATTTCTGCAAATAATAAAATATACGTGGTAGTAAAAAAGAAATGCGTAGGACATGTCGAGAAAGGAATGGGAACGTGGCTTAGAAATGCAAAGAAGAATCACAAAGGCATTGGTGGAAAAGGGACTGGAAAACTTGGTGATAAGATTATTATCGACGTCAATACATTTTTTGGGATAGCTATTCGTCGATAGGCAAATCCGATAGAAGGAATGAAGCAAGAAATTTGGGCAGCTTTTTTCCATAAATGTTCTACAGACGAAAATCCTCAGCATCAAAATTGTCCAACAGGCGAGGACAGTTGGTGCAAATGGCGCAAAGCGGAAGTTAAAGGAGAACTGGATAGTTTCAACCATGAGAAGGCACCTTTGACTGAAGAAGATCAAACAGTCATCAAATCAATCTACAAAGATTTGTGGCGAGATGATCTCTTGAACAGATGTTTAGGAGCAGAGACGCAGGATAACAATGAGTCGTTAAATGCATTGATCTGAACTTTCGCTCCTAAACACCTTCATTTTGGAGCCAGGGTCGTAGAAATAGTCACTTTTCTGGCTGTAATTATTTTCAATGAAGGATTCAATGGCACTCTCAAAATCCTAGTGACAATGGGATGTCAAGTTGGTCACATATGTCAGGTTTATGCCGACCGCCGTAATGAAGTGCGAATTTGGCGGTCCGAACGATCATCGACTGAACTCGCTAAAAGAGCCAGAATTGAAACCAGAGAGCAACAATCGGCCCTACCAGACTTTTTTGAAGAAACGGAGGGCACTCTCTATGAACCAGGTATAGTAGATTAATGGTGAATTAAAATTTTACTGTTGATAACCACATTTAAATTTTCAAATGCGTTTTTCTCGAAACTACATCTTGAAAATCGGCTGCCACCATAGCTCAAAATCTATCCAACCAAATTCTTTGAAATTTTCACGACTTCTTTAATACATATTTCTACGGTCCGCAAACTAGGATAATTGCGATCGGACACGTAGTTTTTTTTTTATTCATAAAAAAAGCCGTAAAAAAACACCAAAATTCAAAAAATTAAGTTTAAAAGCCCACCAAAAATTTACCTTTTAATATTTTCTAATTATCCTAGTTTGCGGACCGTGGAATATTGTCCACATTAAAATGCCGTTTAGTTTTTTTCCCTCAGATGAACACAGCGCCCTCCAGCGTGGCAGCAGAAAAACACCTTTTTTTGGAGATGGGTGCATAAATTGACACGTATTCCAGAAACTAGCTACGATATCAATCTGAAAAATTTATCACATATACTAGAGATATCAATAAACATATGGTGAAATCACGTTTCTATCTTTATCCAGTTCTCCAAAATAATTTTTCAAAAAAAGGCGAAAAAAACGGCCTTCACACGGGATGACCCCCTTAAGGACTGTGAATTTGGCTTTGTAATTTCTTCAGCGTGATCTGCGATAGCTAACAATCTATGTGAAAATCAGATCCTGGAAACCTTCTAATGTGGTTGCCTCCTTAATTTAACTTGACACAGCTTATGTTCAAACCAAGTCGTCCAGTGACGTCAAGAAATGCTTCAATCACATTCCGTATTTTTTCTCACCTTGTCGGAATACAAAGTGAAAAATTATAATAAATATGAGTACATAAATGAGCGCTCCAAAAGCAATTCTTTCAATAGATATTTCAATAGTTACAGCAATTCGGAAACCAGAAGGTCGACGCTTCAGGTGTGAAAGGTTTTATTATTTTTTTTTGTAGGAATATTTGGGTACATAATGGTTCCATATAGACATAGCTGGCAAGTGAATCTTGAACATACCCCATATTCAATTCCTTGTGGTACTGACATTTTATATCTCAGAGAGTAGGAATTACACGAAAAAGGGGCAGACTTGACCTATTGTAACTTTGTTGATAATGGTAAGATTTTCCCTAAATTTTCCAGCATGCTACTTCACATTAAAACATTCCTCCTTAACATTTAAACCTATATTGCATTTTAAGGATTTACAATGAACTTAAGGGCGACTTTAACTTTAATACAGATAATACAATGGAGAGTATTTTATAGCCTTAATACCATATGCAGATTTTTGGGTTGGATATTTTCTGGGAATGGGCCTTTAAGTAATTGTCCCCTTTCGGACCCCCCAGTGTGAAAACTAATATTTGATTCTGATTGAAATCTTATTTAGTGAAAAAATGTTGCACCCCTCTTAGGTGTATGGGGACCCCCTTAATTTCAACGTGGAACAATGTAAACCGCTACATGTGGGGGAGTGGTCCACAATTTCCTCCTACCCACCCAATTTCGTGTAAATCGGTAGTTTCGTTTCTAAAAAAAGTGCATGTGACAGAGAGACCGACAGATGCACAGACAGTCAAATTTTATTTTCATTAAAGCCTCAAAAACCATACACTTCTGTTTTTTAAGACTGGGAGTCTATTCACTCTTTTAAAATAATATAATCAACAATCCTAGACAATTTTGATTCTACATACTGTGACGGCATTTATAAGGTGTTATAATGTCAAATTGTGGTAAAATATCAACAACAATGCTACTATCCGGTGATTTATTCCACGTCATCTTCACACACTTTAGAGGATATATTACGGCGGCGGCGAGAAATCAGAGTGAACTATGGGTGAAGGATAATAATGGAAAGAGTCGTTGTGCTCACGAATAGTAAATTGGATTTTAATGGCACGCCACAACATCTCTCCACACAGAAAATTCAGGGAAACTTAACGAATTAGCATCTTCAAGTTTGACGATTTACCAACGCAATGTGGCTCCAGTGTCTACTGGAACAAATAAGTAATCATAAACATTGGAGCATGTGAAGGACGATTATGTGTAGAAAACTCATCTTCCAGATTCAGTCCTGAAGGTAAGGATAGGCGGACATATGAACTTACATACGTAACTGGTGCTACATGATAACTTCCTGACTTGGAAGGGGTTGAGATGTTTGTACACAGACATTGCTGCTTTATATCGCAGTTTATCCACGTTCCCCATATTGACTATTCATATTAGCGCAGGAAACGAGAAAGGAGGAAATACTTGTCTCGGAGATAGTGATCACCATGCTGTTACACGTTACACATTACCCTGCCAAACATAAGGAGTTAAGATGCTATCAAATTAATATTGAAATATTTGAATTTATTATCCCCATTATCGTTCTATCTCATCTTGTGAGGATAAGAGCACAAGCGCCTTCGGGATTCTAGCAGAATCTCCTGAATGCGGACGAAGAGGAGCCTTCTGTTTATTCGAGGAACGGAGAGCTGTACCGGTGCACTAGGAATCGATACACACATATTTAAGAAATCGATGATGGTGAAAAGAGATGATAGGATGATAATGTACAGAAAACTTTACCAAACGTGTTGTTTCTCCCAATCCTTATTTAAACTAGCTTTCCCGCCAATATGCTCAGATAATACCGAATGTGTTAAATCTCAATATAGCTTGAGAGTAATAATTCATGCAGTTCTTTTCGCGTGGTAGCAAATCCTGTTTTACTTTTATATTTCTATTGTTTTCTCCCAGAATTTGATTAGCAATGTATCCAGCTAACATGTTCACTTTGCCTGAATGACTTTCCATACTATAAAAGCGGAGTTAAAACAAGTGGGAATACCGGAAAATGGACATTTTAGGTAGACAGTCTTTGTGTTTACCTTATGTGAGCACTTTCTATCTATGTTTTTCCAATGGTGCATAGCTAAAAATCCAAAATATCCCTTCATATACCAAGTGTACAATTATGAAATGCGGATTGTGAAAACAAACAAGTCGGAAAACCGGAAGCTTGACGCTTCAGGTATAAAAGGTTTTGTGTTTCCCTATGTGAGGAGCATAATGCAGTTCTCCATAGGCGGATAGCATTGACTCGAGATATTTAAATCGCTCAGTTCTGGCGATGGCAGTAACCTGCCCAAAACTGCGTAATGAAATTGCTTCACGCATTAACGCAACCTGGATGAAGTGGAATTCCACAACTGGTGCTCTTTGTGATCGACGTATCAGCGTACGTCTCAAATCTAAAATTTACAATGTCGTCCGTCTGCCGCTCTCTATAGTTCTGAGTGTTGGCCGACTGCAAAAGATAATGAACGGCGTCTTGCGGTAATGGAGATGAAAATGTTGTATTGCACTGGTGGCGTGACACGTTTTGATTACGTCTGAAATGAGAGTATCCGCCATCGATATGGGTTTGCACCGATCGTGGAAAAACTGCAAGAGTGGCGTTTTCGATTGTGTGGTCACGTAATTTACGCTAACGAGAGTTCAACAACCAGTATTGGTCAGAACATCGAAAGCAATGGTAAGCAACCAAAAAGCTGGTCAAAACAATGGTGGCTTGATACGCTGGGGGATGGGATTTAAAGGTCTCGAGATTACATCCTGATCAGGCATTTGATAAAATAAAATGACGAAACCGATCACCACGTGCCGGCCCCGCTTGTGAACAGGACAAAGGCTGAAGAAAAAGAAAAAGATGTGAGGAGCGACGAGGGCACGACAGCTCCGTGTGATATAGCTGCAAATGCTCTATTTTTTAGAAAGCGATTAAATAAATCATTTGATGGAAAGTCCTGTTGTGTAGCAAATGCCAACAATTTAACCAAAATCAAATATAAACAAGTCGGGTATAAAGGTTTTGTGTTCATCTTATGTAAGAAATTTTAACGCATATTTTTCTATCCGTATATAGCTACAAACCCAACATATTCCTTCATATTTTTCCAAACTACGAGACATACGTACATATTACAGTCATAATATCTCACCCTAAACAAACAAACTGCCAATTTCCGAATACTGTACATATGCACGTATATAAATTTATCGTAGCCATATTTCCGATTTACGTCTTATATCTATCTTATATCATATATTATATACCTACATACACACATGTCTGGTTGACAAATAACTAAAAAACTAAAACAAAATAATTGTCTGCGACCCAATTCATAAAAACTCATTTCGTTGTGGTATTGACGAATTGATATGTAATGATAACGTCATGCGGGTTGTAGAGTGCACGAAATTCACGAAAAATTGTAAAGTTTCACCCCCGATATAACTTTGTTAATAATAGTTGGATTTTCTTCAAACTTGACCAAACTGTGCATTATATTCTTGATTATACGCATGCCAAATTTTGTACTTCTGGGATGAACACCAGGGGGGATGCCGGGTAAATTTCTAAAATATTAAAATATACTATTATTAACTTTATTTGTGCAGATATCGGAACCGGATATATTTTGAGGCCTAGATTTTATAGAGACTGTGATTTTTTTCAGATTTTTCGGTTAGATAGGTTCTGAGAACGAGACCCATTACACTTTTTCGGGGTCATATTTTGAGCCCTCACTCGCTTATGTTTCACCCAATATCAAATATTAAACCAGTTTCGGAAAGTATTAATTTAGGCCTTTCGTTTGATACCCCACATGGCTACATTCTGTGAAAAAAAAACTTGGACCCTCCTTTCACTTGTATGGGGAGCCCCCCTTAAGTTTAACACAAGATGGCGCCACTTACTACATGTAAAGGGAACACAAGATTACATACTCTCACCAATTTTCGTGATAATCCGTCTAGCCGTTTCCGAATAAATCGGGTGTGACAGACAGACAGACGGACAGACAGACACCGTCTCGATTCTAATAAGGTTTTGTTTCACACAAAACCTTAAAAAGGGGTAGGGAGGATTAGATTCTTCTTGAATGGAATTTTAATATTTCACTCGAATTTCAATTATTCTCGTTAATTATGACGTCAGCATCTTATTTGCATGGCTTAGGATGCTGTTAATTAGCACATAATTGATAAGTTTGAATTGGTATAACTTTGACACAATAGCCGGATTTTCAGGAAACTTGACATACGTATGCCCGATACTTCCCTCTATGTAGGTGCAATTTAGTACTCTTAGGATAAACTTAACTTAACTTAACTCACGTAAGTGTTTTACGCAAAAGCTTAAAAAGGGATGCAGATAAATGGATTCTTCATAAATGCGACTTTAATATTTCACGCGAATGTCAATTATTCCGGGTAATTACGACGTCAGCATCTTATTTGCATGGCAGTAAATTCGGGCGAAATTTGTAAGTTTGAACGGCTATAACTTTGGCGCTAATGGCCAGATTTCCACGAAATTGAGCACATATATACGAAATATTGTCCTCTATGCTGGTACAATTTGGAAGTCCTAGGATGAATTTAAGGGGGGTTTTTCAACAAATTTCTAAAAAGTAGTAACATACTATTAGTAAGTTTATTTGAGCAGGTATCGGAATGGAGCATATTTTGAGGCCTAGATCTCATCTAGTCGCACCACCTTGATTTTTTTCGGATTTTTAGGTTGGGTTGTTTCCGAAAATGAGTCCTGTCTCACTTCAAGTGCGTACATTTTGACTCATTACTCACGCACTTTTCAATTTATGCCAAAACTAATGTCAGTTTCGGAAAGTACAAATCAGGACCTTTCATTTGATACCCTATACAACTATAACCGGTGAAAAAAATCTTTGCATGTATGGGGAGCCCCCCTTTAAACTCCACCTAAATTTATGCCACACGCTGTATGCGTACGATTTCATAGTTTCCATCTGTCCACCAAATTTTGTTCGGATCGGTTTAGCCGTTTTGGAGAAAAGTGCGTGTGACAGACAAACAGACAGACATACATTGAATCGATTTTAATAAGGTTTTGTTTTACACAAAACCTTAAAAAACAGAAAAGTGTGTAGTATACAAATTTGACATTCATGCCATGTAATAAACTGAAAAGGGGTTCGCATAGTGTTGTGTAATTGTGTTTAATATGCCGCATTTTACACCAAATAAGGAGCATGTCGCGTCAGACCCAATGCAGGGATTAGTGCAGTCATTAAAGCCGAAAATCGCGTGCGACCTCCGAATTCTTTCAGTCAACACCGATTGACATGATATTTGGGGTGGCATAAGAAACGAAAGTTATATAGCACCGATGTGCGCCTTCCCCGGAGGAGCGTGGAAACCAACCTCCGATGTGGAAATTTTTTTTCAAAACAACCACAGAATTCGATTAAATGGTCAACTCTAAGGAAAAAATGTTCACTGAAAATTTTTCGGACAATAGTATGTTCAAACATTTCGTTTTTTCATCAAAAAAATGCATGTCTTTCAACGGTTTTTCGCAAATCGCTCGAAAACAATGCATTTCATACAGGAATGATATGAAGCAGAAATGAAGCATATTGACAAAAAGAGTGAATCTTTCTACTTTTTTGTAGGTGCTCCATTGATTTAAACTTTTTTGATATGCTTGATAAGGCCTTTCAAAAGCGGTATGACAGAAGTCAGTGAGATAAATAACAACGTTAACAGGACCTGATGACATCACATCTGAGTTCTGGAAAACGAAGAGCTCGGAGCCAACACTGTGGCTCAGTGAATTCTTTAATCGGGTTATTCAGGAAGATAGAACACCATCTGACTGGCAAGAAAGTACCATAATTCCAATATGGAAAAAGATGGGTAGTCCAGCAGAATGTTCATGTTACCGTCCGATCTGGTTACTTTCCCATACATTAACGATCTTTCAACGCATTCTTGACAACCGTATACGCGACATCGTTGAAATACCCATGAATCAAGGCGGATATGTCACCATCTGCGGAACTACTGACACAATACACACTGCGCGGTTACTCATGGAGAAACACCGTGAAAAGCATCGCCTTCTTCTTTCGATCCCCATGAAACGGACGCAATCACTGTCAGCGGCAGTGACCTGCCCAGAACTGAGCGATTTAAATACCTCGGGTCAATGCTATCGGCCAATAGAGAAATGCGCTATGAAATTGCTTCATGGATTATCGTAACCTGGATGAAGTGGAATTCCATAACTGGTGTTTTTTGCGATCGTCGTATTAACGAACTTCTCAAATCTAAAATTTACCGTCGTCCGTCCTGTAGCTCTCTCTAGTTCTGCGTGTTGGCCGACTATAAAAGACAATGAACGAAAATGTTGCGTTTAACTAGTGGCGTGATACGTTCTGACCACACTCGAAATGAGGATATCAGCGATTGATATGAGGTTGCACCGATCGTGTAAAAATTGCGAGAGGGACGTCTTCGATGGTATGGTCACGTAATTCGCGCTAATGAGAATTCACTCGCCAAGATTGGTCTGAACATCGAAGTCGATGATACCCTGGATGGGGATTTGAAAGCTTCGTGATTGTATTTAGATCAGGCTTTTTATAGAACCAAATGAGGAAACGGGTCACGACAAGCCGACCCCACTTGCTAACGAGACAAAGGCTGAAGAAAAAGAAGAACAGTCAATTACTCGAAGTAAACATATGTATATTTATGTGTGTGCTAGTAAAGCTGGTAAACAGGTGGTAACAAATATAATAGACATAAGTGTACCTGGTTACCAGCGTCTTTCTAATGTACGTACATAATATACAATATTTGCTTTTTTCCACGGAGTAAAGTGAAAATACGTGAAGATGCGTTAGATCAATTTAAATACGCGCATATATATGTATGCATCGTCATGCGGTAGTAGACAATATTTGTTTATTTAGGATGAACACAATATTTAGATCGTTGATGACTGTAGCAAAATATGAAGGAATATTTTGCATTCTCACATAAGATGAACACAAAACCTTTATACCCGAAGCCCCCAGCTTCCGGGGTCCCACCTCCTTTATATCTATTGTAGGTGAACTTTCTCAAATTTGTGAACTATTTTGAAGCACATGAGGCTGACTATTATCAATTCAGTACCTTCCGGGTCAACATAGGGAAACACGAATTTTTTTATACCTTAGTTTCCGGTTTTCCGAATTGTTATATAATAAATTCTTTAGAAATGCAAAATTTAGATAACTTTTATATTTATTTATTACTCGAAAAAAATATGTCTTATGTGTTATGTAGTTGTCAAACAAAGGATTCCCTTGACTTTTTCGGTTACTGGCAAGATTCATCCCGCCATTTCAATCTCACCAATATATCATTCAGCAAATATAAAAAGAAAAACTGTAACCTAAAGAGCATCAAACCTTTCAGGGATAGTATTCTCAACACAAAAGTATTCAGGGTGTACCTGTAGCTGATCCAGAAGCTTGCGAGAAGTATGAAAACCAGAAAGCATCCATACATTGCATTCTCTCTTTACCTAAACACTCAGTACATTTTCAACCTGCGCTCCACTCACTGGAGATAGTGCTTCATTTAACTGCAACAAGTACATCCATCCTCCCCAAGGAAAATTCATCCTAGTTATTTTTCATTTTCTCTATCGGAAGGATTCCCTTGAGCTCTTCTCTGACTGATTATTATTCAAGGGATTTTCATAGCATGCACTCGCCTTGCTTTTAGTTATTGAACCCTTCAAACGATTGCCACTTCACAAAAATTACAAAAAGCTGCCAGGTGCACCTAAACACATCCTGTAACGAAGCGCTTCAAGTTACTTACATTCAAGAGCTATGCAAATGTGTGACCTAAAAAGGATGCTTTAGGACAAAGCAGTCAATGGACACCGTGCTTCTTGGCGTAGCAAAATGTTTAGTAAATGCTTGCTTGCAACGCAAGCATATTTAATTATGGAAAGTAATTACTCAGGAAATAAAGTCTTTTGTTCCAGTTTTTTTCACCACAATGCTGTAGTATAATTGATTCAGTAATTAACGAAGCTTAGGCTCCATTTGTAGCTGCTCTGAATGAGAGTCTTTTCGAATGAGGCTGAAGTCGAACTGACCATCTATTTTCAACTCGCAATAATTTTCCATAGTATTTGGTATACATAGAAGAAATCAAGCACCACCCAAGCAACACAAGTGACACCCCTCAAAATCCAAAGGGCGGTAAACTTGAAAAGAGGGGTAGAGAGAGCGGGATTCTTTCGGATCCTAGCAGCACGCATAAAGGCCTTTCACTGGCAACGAAGAAGGCAAACAAAGTTACCAGAATCGTGGAAACTGCGGTGCCAGCTCCAATCGCCCCAAGAGAGGTAAAGCCTCAAAAAGGAACCAAGGAAGCATGGACCAAGGTTAGCGGAAACAAAAATGCGACACATAAAAGAACATTACAGTCCGAATTAGTTATCATCTCCAAAAAGGGCCATATGACTTATCACGATATCCCCAGGATATGACAGTATGACAGGCGAGAGGTGAGTACCTTCTCGAATTTATTCGAGTTAGGAAAAGTTAGAAATATACAACTTAGGGAACACTCCAACATTTGTGACCAGCACCAGACAGGAGGTACTAGATATAACTCTAGGAAATGCTCTAATGAACGGGATGGTCAGGAATTGGAGAGTGTCGGATGAACCCTCAATATCTGATCACAGGATAATCAGATTCGACATTGAGGGTAAC
The DNA here is from genome assembly GCF_905115235.1 of Hermetia illucens. Classification (NCBI taxonomy): domain Eukaryota; kingdom Metazoa; phylum Arthropoda; class Insecta; order Diptera; family Stratiomyidae; genus Hermetia; species Hermetia illucens. The sequence goes on along the minus strand of NC_051850.1, from coordinate 84,572,561 downwards.
TCCGAAATAAATAGAATAATAAGGAATCCCAAGAGAACGGATTGGGAATCCTACACAACGCACTTGAGCAACAACATTGCCCACCTTCAAGGGGGCGGTGACATCAGGAGCGAACTGGAATTAGAAACCGTGGTGCAAAACCTCAACACAGTCGTCATTGACGCATATGAGGCCAGCTGTCCGGCCAAGATAGTCAAGTCATCAAGGGATGTACCATGGTGGAACAAGAACCTAGCCAGAATGAGAACAGAGGTACGAAAACTCTTTAACCGGGGACTGGCGGAGGTATAAAAATGCACTGACTGCGTATAGCAACGCGATCAGGGAAGCGAAACGGAACAGCTTCAGGGAATTCTGTAAACGGAGCGAACAGATCACAGAAGCAACCAAGCTGTACAAGGCTGTAGCCACAGGCGGGGGAATATCCTCTGTCTGCTTGAAAAAGGAAGATGGGACATTTACCGAGAATGAGGAGGACAGGGTACACCTGCTTCTCAGAACTCATTTACCGGGGTCCTACCCCTCGGTGGCAGGCGACAACAATCTGCCTGACACCCCAACAATGAATAAAAGGGGAAGGAAGGAGAACTGGAAACTAGCAAAAGAGGTATGCTCAGAAGCTAGGATAAGATTGGCAGTGGGAACTTTTAAACCAATGAAATCTCCCGGAGTAGACGGCATTTTCCCAGCACTTATCCAGAGAGGCCTAGGAATTATCTTAGAGTCTCTTCTGAGGGTGGTAAGCGGGAGCAAACACTGGGTTATATACCAAGGGCATGGAGACGAGCAAAAGTGGTGTTTATTCCGAAAGCGGGTGCCTAACATCGTTCGTACTCAAAACGGTGGAGAAGGTCATACACAACTATATTAGAACGAAGGTTCTAAAACGTAATCCTCTACATCACTGTCAACACGCTTACCGGGCAAGACGGTCAACTGAAACTGCTTTGTATCAGCTGGCAGAGGTACTACGGAACGCTATAGAAACAAAAGAAATTGCACTGTGCGTGTTTTTGGATATCCAGGGAGCATTCGACAACACATCGCACACAGAGATACAGGATGCCCTGAGCCGCAAAGGTGTGGGAAACACCCTAGCACTCTGGATGGGCAAAATGCTAGAAAGCAGAGAAATAGAGGTACAAACAGGTACAAATTCTATTATCATGAACACTACTCAAGGCTGTCCACAGGGCGGGGTACAACTGTCGGTGATATGGAGTATGGTAGTAGACGAACTTCTGGACGTGTTAACAAATACTGAAATACAAGTCCAGGGTTACGCGAACGACATTGTTTTAACCTGTAGGGGCAAATATGAAGATACCCTATGTGAAAGAATCCAAACTGGAAAACTGGACTAAGAGCTACTAGTGCCTGGTGCGGGAAGGTGGGACTGCGGATCAACTCAGCTAAACCCACCATAGTACCATTCACTTGGAGGTGTAAGCTTGACCACCTGAAAGCCATAAGATATAGAGGTGAAACAGCAAACAGAACTCAAATATTTAGGAATTACGCTAGACCAAAAATTACTCTGGAAGACACATTTCGGAAACACTTGTCGGAAAGCCACGAGGGCTCTGATGACTTGCAGATCCATAGCAGGAAAAAAATGGGGTTGCAGCCAGAAGATACTAATTTGAATATATACTGCAATAGTAAGGCCAATGATTACCTATGGAGCGGTAATCTGAGCAGAAAGAACCCAACTCAGCACACAAGCCAGGGAACTACATAAGCTCCAAAGGCTGGCTTGCGTGTGTATCAGTGGGGCAATGTGGACATGTCCAATGGCATCCCTGGAGGTCCTTCTGAGATTAACCCCTCTCCATTTGCACATACAGATGCAGACAAGGAGATCAATATTCAGGATGGCTGGTAGTTGAGTGAGACGGGGAGCTGGATAAATCGAAGGAAGATTGGTATCCTTTCTAGGCGGTATCCCGAATTACTGATACCGAGGGACAACATGACAACGAGGTTTCACTTCGATAAGAAGTTTGAAACACGTTAGAGTAACAAGGCAAACTGGGATAGCGTGGCTGCGACATACGGCTTAAACCAGAAACTGATTACTTGGTACTAGGAAAGGGTTTCATGGCTATGAATCTAAGAAACGAAGAGAAACGGTTGAGGGAACTATACTGGGCGGGTCTACCAGGGATGGAGCAATCCAGGGTGCTTATTGGGGGATACGAACCCATGCGTACAAAGGATTGCTTAAACCTCACCAAAAAGAACCTCCGAATCATAGTGGGAATTCTCACTGGTCATTGTCGGCTGAACTATCACCTAGGGAAGCTAGGGATATCTACGGACACTGCCTGCAGGTTTTGTGAGGAGGAGGACGAAACCTCTATGCACGTCCTGGGACACTGTGCGGCACTTGTGCAAAATAGGTCGAGGCATCTGGGAGAACACTTAATACCAGATGCAAAGCTGAAACATCTGGAAGTGGGGAACATACTAAAGTTCCTAACGGTTACAAGCCTGCTTGAGATACTATGATCAATAGGTACACTATAACCAGTAAAATGGGCACAGTTCTTCAAGGATGCGGTGCGACTTTCCCTTAAGAGAATAATAATGACAGGCGATATGGCTTAGAATCCCTCACTAACCTAACAGTAAGGTCAAATCCAATCCTGAGCTGATGGACCTTGGAGAACCCGAATCAGACGTTCCCAAAAAAGGATATTTCATGCTGGAGCTGAAGAAGTCTCCGGGCAAAACGGTTGAAAGTCTCCCACCAAAGTGAAGAAGTCCTTAGGAGAAGAAGCACAAGTACGGGCCAGAAAGTAGAAAATTGTTAAACAATGTAAGAGCATTGACGAAATCACGACCAAGGAGCATATCCTCGACGCCTTAGAAAAGCAGTTCGGACCACTTGGCTTACAAGATTCCGCAATCAGGGGACTGAGGAAGGCATACAGAGGCACGATAACTGCAACTATAAGCTTACCAGCCGAAGCAGTGTTCAAACTGATGGTGGCCGGTAAAGTAAAAATAGATTAGGCCGTTTGCCGACTCAGGGAGTAGGTGTTCCTCAAGTGTTACTTTAGATGCTTGGAATTTGGTCACATTGTGGCGAAATGCGCCGGTGAGTGTGGCAGGTCAAAAGTTGCAGCTGGGGGAGAAGGTCATGTGTTCAGGGAGTGCAAGGCTGAGCCTGAATGTATGCTTTGCAAAGGGGAAAAGGGCTTCGACTATAGAGCCTTGAATCCAGTAAAGAAATGAGGTTGATACAAATCGACTTCAACCACTGCGAGACTGCACGAGGCCTTCTCTCGCACACCATCTATGACAGGAGAATCGAAACTGCCATAATCAAGGAGCTTTATCGCAATAATAAGAGCGGTGCTTGAACCATAGATGTAACTGGCAAGGCGGCAATATGGGGTGTAGAAATGAAGCCATTCAAGAAGTGATGGAGTGTCCAGAAGTTGGATTCGTCAGAGCAAAAATAGCTGGTATCTTCCTATCACTTAATTCATATGGATGAGGATGACCCAGCCCGGAAAGTCTATAAGAGCAATATCTATGGCAGAAAAAGAAAAAGAAGACGAGGCAAACCCTGCCTAAGATGGAGTGATGGCATAGGCCAGGACGCCAGACAGCTTTTAGGGATATCGAATTGGTGGACCTCAGCGTAAAACCGAGATGTCTGGAATTCCTTCTTAAGGCAGGCCTAGACCGGATACCGGTTGTTGTGCCATTGCTGATGATGATCTTCCTATATAGTTACTATGCTCCACCAAGACCGATGATAGCAGAGTTCGAAGAAATGCTAGGTATGCTAGTCTCGGATGCATGAAGTCGAAGCTCTAAGATCACAGTGGGTGATTTCAATGCGCATCCTGCTCGAGGCTTCCACGGAACTAGACTAGGTGCTTACAAATACGAGAAATATTTCCACTTTTCATGGGGCAGGGTCAGGCTCAATAATCGATCGACATATGTGAGTACCAGTTTGTCGAGAAAAATTGCATGGTCAGTGTCCGGATAGCTGAGTGGTTAGAGCGCAAGGCTGTCGTACGTAAGGTCGCGGTTCAAGTCTCACTGGTGGCAGTGGAATTTGTATCGTGATTTGACGTCGGACACCAGTCGACTCAGCTGTGAATGAGTACCTGAGTCAAATCAGGGTAATAATCTCGGGCGAGCGCAATGCTGACCACATTGCCTCCTAGTGTACCGTTACGGTCTTGAATGAAGTGCTCTAACACACTTCAAGGCCCTGATCCAACATGGATTGTTGCGCCAACGATTATTATAGTGAGCATTATACTCATAGCGTCCATCAGGCAATTTTTCTCCAGATGAAATATGGGTCATGCGGCGATGTGCATACCCGCAAAGCTGGAAATAAGGGCTAGTCCGTGAAGAAGTTTGAAGAGGATGTATTCATAGAAATGCAATTGGAAGGCCACAATCCCGGTTGTGCGGCAACAGAAAAGGTAGCGCCAATGAAGAGACGCGAAGTTGCGGGATGTTTGTTTTCGAACTGGAAGAATCTGCCAAGGATCTAGAAAAAGACTGGACTTCGACGAGAAACGGCAAGTATATGTGAACCTTCGCGGTAGGCTTAAGCAGGCTATACGGACTAGCAACCGAGAATGCTTCAGAGAACTTTGCGCAGAGGCAGACCGAAGCCCCTGGTTAACAGTATACAGGGTAGTTATGAAGAAGATGAGGGGACGAATACCACAATTGACCTGCCCGCTTATTCTGCTCGATATAGTGATGGCGCCCTTCCCCCCGGACCAAGGGGAGCGCAAGCAACACAAGCACATATTGGACCTTACCTGCGGTAACTGAGGAGGCTCTTAAAGTTAACTGTTAAAACTAGACCCGACTGGTTTATCAGCGTTTTTGAAACATGCATAGTAGAAAGAGTTTTCCCCCGACCGGTGGATTATGCAAAAACTAGTTTTGCTCCCGAAGCCGAATAAGCACCCAGGACATCCATCAGCGGTCACTTTGGTACGGTACGGATCAGGGATCCAAACAGTACACCGTCACCGCAGGAATAATACAGAGCTCAGTGTTAGGTCCTCTCCTGTGAAACGTGATGTATGATGGCGTCCTTGCCCTTCCCGTGCCAAAGGAGGATACGATAATCGGTTTCGCAGATAATTTAGCTGTGGTTGTCGTCCAAACAACCTGAAGACGTTGAAGCATACGTTAACGAGACCATTAGCGCCATCAAAGAGTGCCTGTAGATGGTTCAGCTTCACCTTGTGGAACAAAAGACGGAGGCGGTCTTGATTCCCAATCGTAGGAAGAGAAATACGGTTAATATTCATGTTGGTCGCCACATCATCACTTCGAAACCGGTTATCAAATAGCTTGAGGTAATGATTGACGCTAAAATCAATTTCAAGGGACACCTAGTCGATGCCTATGAGAAAGCGACAAATACCAGCGCCGATGATGCCTGACATTAGAGGCCCAAAATACTGTCGCAGATTACTTGTGGCCGGGGTAGTTAGCTCCACACTATTATACGCGTCACCAGTTTGGGATGAAGCCCTAGTATGTCTGATTAATTAGAGGACGGTAAACGTGTCTTACCGGTTAGTGGCGTTACGAGTGTGTACGGCCTTCAGAACGTGTGTTATTGCGGGAATGATTCCGATGGACATTTAGGGAAGTGAGGAACTCTGCCTGTACGAGAAAGAGAGAACGAATTCACCTGAAAAGGATACAGAATACGAAAAGGCGTCAAGGCGAGAGTCGGTGGAAACATGACAGCAACGGTAGAATGACTCACAGAGGGGTCGATGGACCTACACTTGGGTTCCCCGTATTGAGCAGTGGATCCAGCGACGACACAGCGAGATGAACTAGCATCTGACACAATTCTTGTCAGGACATGTTGGTGCCAGGAAATATCTGCACCAATTCAGGTTGGATGGAAAGAACGGAAGGTTTGGTTGCTTAAAGCGCAGTCCTCCCCACGAAGTAATGCATTGCGGCGGTTTTAGTGGGCGAGAATCCCACACACTGCTGCAACCTGGCGTGGCAGTGTCTTTGTAAGATTTGCAGCTTGTCCCATAAAAAGAAAACAGAGAGACAGGAAACCCATTTCAATAAGGTTTTGTTTTTCATAAAATCTTAAAAACGAGTTAAATATGCTCAAGAGTTTATCAATAAGGCAAAAGAGCATTGGACACCCGTAATTTTTTGCGACGAGTCACGGATGTCGTATCAAAAATTTATTATTGCTAGGAATTGTCATTGAAGTCTCCAACAAATGGTTAACTAGGGATGTCACTTCAATTCAGGATACTTCGCTCCCAACAAAAAATTATAAACTGTACATCCTTCCTGACTCCTCAATTAACAACTAGATTCGAACAACTACAGTTACAGGTTACCCACCTACATCCAGCACAGAAGAAGCAGAGTAGTGCATACCAGCCGCCGTAACTCAATCTGCAAGATTCTTCATCAAAACTTTGCTATGAAGTAGGCAAATTACCATCCTTATTATAAACACATTCCGTAAACATTTTTTTAATTGATGAGGTTAAGCTACTTTCTGCCCACATTATCGCCACCGGCTACAATATTAATCAAAATAGACCCGCTTCAGTTCTGCTTCTAAAAGAAGAACGGGCGGACTTCATAGTCAATGTAGACCAGACCGGAACGCTCGTGAAAAACGGCAGAAAAAAAATCCAAAATTTACATAAAGCGGTGAAGATACATAGAATTATATATATAGAAATGTTAAAGGCTGCATCCTTGCAACCAGTACTATAGTCCGAAGAGTACTGTCCGGTAATAGTCTGGCCTGATACTCTTCATTTGCAGTCTTCTATTTAACATCTATGTGTTCCTGTAGCTAAATACCACCGAGTTACTGCTTGCTATTTCCAACAATCGGAAATGTGGTAATACACAATGATGCATCTCCGCTGTAATGCGAGCCTTCAGCATTTTTGAGGTTGGCCGCCCCTTCGTAGGATTGAGCAGGAAGAGGGATCGCGGATATTCTTACTATGCACTATATAGTAGAAGAAGTTCAAGAAATTGTGGCAACTGAGGCATTAAAAATATAGGCGGGTGACTACAGAAAGCTAAAGCTGTTTTAACGACATAGGAGGATCTTTCGCTGCTCCAAAACAAAAATACTTCTTCATTTTGAAGTTGCAAAACTGATACTCAAAATTAACATTGAGAGCGATATATCGTCTGAGCGGTAGTGAACTAGAAATTGCGAAACGGACCGAAACTACACTTCGATTTCCAAGTGGATCATCTACTGCAAAAGCATTAAACATTTCTAAATGAAGATACCCAAACGAAGAAGTACTAAGGGCGGCAAGCAGTAACTTGGAGAATATCATGGCAAATACGTAATACAACAACATTTTAATGGGTCCAATTAATTTATAATCTGTCATGAATTTAGTATACGAGACTATTCATGGTAGCTGAGACTGATATTCATTCTTCAGACATTTTTATTGCTTCGTCGTAGCGGAAGGTCGCGGTTTCAAATCTAACTGGCGGTAGAGAGAATTATTATGGTGACCGGATGTCGGATAACAATCGACTCAACTGTGAATGAGCACCTGAGTCTCGGGTGAGCGCAATGCTGACCATATTGCCTCCTACCATGTACTGTAGTGTCCCGTTACGGCCTTGAATTAAGTGCTATAACATGCTTCAAGTCCCTGATCCAACTTTATTGTGTGGTATTCAGTTCCCAATCAAAGTGCAAACTATAGCCGACTATTTGTAACCTCGACTATGGAACGAACCCTTCTTTACCTATTCAACCGATTTCCAGCATATTAAATTGGTTCAGCAATTATATATCCAATGTACAGAGTGTAGAGTGACTGTCAAGCAGTTAACTACTGCCGTTTCTTATAGAGCCTTTCAGAACAGACTATGTCCGACTGGTCACTCAATGCATTATAATATTGATATCCTATGATATCTTAAAAATTACCAAATTCATACAGAAAAGACAATTTTGATATAGAAAGTTAAGCAAGTTCTTTTATGATGTCTTATGTGGCCTGCCACCTCGCTCCCCATTTTAAACCCAACTGAGGTGCCATCCGCTACATGCGAAGTGTTTCGTAAGCCGCATATGCTTACCAAGTTTCGAGATTACAAATTCAGCCATTCAGTGAAAGATGCCTATCCGTCTGAGAGAGAGAATGAAGTAATTTTAATGAGGTTTTGTTTTACACTAAGCCTTTTGGTTGACATACCCAGAGCCTTGAAAGAAGTGCAGAAACCAATTTTTAGCTTTTAGGTCCGCCGAGAAAATTTTCGCACATAATAAAATTTGGAGACCTCTTGCCAAAAGCGGATTACTTTCATATCAAGATTTATTTGAAGAATTTGGTGGGTTCTGCCTTTGATGGAATACTGGAATGATTTAGGAAGCACACATAGGAGTACGTCTAGTGTTCATGAAACGAGCAACCGCAAAACTCTTGAGAAAGATTTACTGATTTAATGTACGCATGGATTTGACATTACGACCTAAGTTTCTCGCAGGCTGCAAAAATTTAAAAAAAGTTTCAGCTTTTGCCTTTGTTACCTTCCTCAATATCAAATCTTAATCATGTAAGCAAGTCGGAATACCGGAAGCAGGACGCTTGGAGTATAACGGTTTTGAGTTCATCTTGTGTTTTTTCCATCCTTACTTAGCTACAAATTAAAAATGTCTCTTGGTATATGTATGTACTTCCAAACAAACTGTGCCGTTGATATGAGTTCACTTTATATGATGATGACATCATACAAGTTTTTCACCTTCCCTACCTTTGTTAGTAATAGTTGGATTTCCTTTAAACTTTCCAAAACTGTGTACTATATTAATAATATGGGATGGGAAGTACTTTGATGGTTAGATTTGCTTTAAATGCATTATTGTGTTTTTTTTTTCAGATTTTTCGATTGGATTGACACTCTGAACAAGACCTGTTACACTTTTCGGGACACATACTTTATACCCTCACTCCCCTATATTTCAACCGGGAGACCATTTTCAAAAGTACTAATAAAGCCCTTTGATTTGATTCCCCCATGACCATATTCTATAGAAAAAATTACATCCCCCTTTCACATGTACGGGGAGCCCTCTTAAACCCAGCGGAAAATGTTACCCCTCATTAGATATAGATGATATTCTCACTAACTTTTGTCGTTTTGAGACATTTCGAGACATTGAATCTATCTTGATAAGTTCCTACTTCATCACAAGACCTTAAAAAGTGACGACAATTGCTAAGCATATTTCAGTTAAGAAATTTATTTTTGGAATTATAAAATATGTGGGAGAAGTCGGGCATGTTTTAATAATAACTCTTATTAACCCCAGAATCTTATCAATCCTGCAATCAACGGAAAACTAAATATTGGCGCCTACACAAATAACCTAGGCACAGATATATATTACTTTCGTTTCTACTGAGAAGGCACAACATGCTGCCAAGGTCAAGATAGTCCTGAAAATCCGATTCAGCGTCAAACGTCATCATCGCAAGCAGAAATAGAAATCGAATCAAGCATTTAATAATGGGCGAAAAAATTGGGAATTGCAACAATGGAGCCAGTTGTACGTGCCACATTAGAGGCAAAAGTTCAAAAGATCTAATATTCATAACGAAAGCAAAAGAAAATGAACCAAAAGGCAAATGCAAACTTCTGGGATACAAAAGGAAGAAAATTGGGTAACACCCCGCCGCCTAGTCGACAAAAGATGCGTTAATAGAAAGACAGCTGTGTCGTGAATGAATAACTGCTGAGCAATTCCAGAAATAGGGAAAAACCAAATTTCCAAATTTCTGATTGAAAAATATAAAAGACTCCGCATCCCTCCGTTGCTGACTACATGAAATTTCTTTTCTTATTTGCCATCCAACAGAAAAATTATTAGACATAGATTCCATTAAGGCGGACATCATACGATAGCGGTTCGTCATCGAATCCTGTAGCATACAATAGAGGAATTGCACCACCTTATGCCAATTTTGAATCCGACGGTTGGGTTTTTAGGGTTACCGGGTAGAAATAATTTCAAGGTCTCAATTTAAAAAAATAATCTAGCATATTAGACTCTGACTCAAGCAGGCAGGACGTCAAGTTTTGAGTGCTGGTAATACTAATGGGAGCGTTTCGTGATCCGCTTTGGGCTTTAAGGAATTTTCGTTATAAATTTTTCTAGGCAATACTTCCACAGAATGTAGGTCATGCATATTCTAATAGGATACCCCACACAAAATAATGTAATAAAAGACAAGCAGGAAACCGGAAATTCAGCGTTTCAAGTATGAAAGATTTTCTGGACTATGGACTATGTAAAAATATTTGGGTGCTTCAGGAACTCCTCTTCTTGTTTTTTTACAGCCTTTGTCCCGTTCATCAGCCGGGTCGACTCGTCGTGATCGATTTCGCCATTTGGCTCTTTCAAATGCCTGATCTGGATGCCTTTTAAATCCCCATCCAGCGTATGAAGCCATTGTTGTTCCAGCCGGCTTTTTGGTCGCTTATTATCGACGTCGACGTTCAGACCAATCTTAGCAAGTGAATTCTCGTTAGTGTGAATTGCGTGACAATACCATCAAAGACGCCTCTCTCGTAGTTTTCCCACAAACGGTGCAACCCCATATCGTTCGCGGATATCCTCATTTCGAATGTGATCAAACCGAGTCATGCTGGACTGGTGACTCGTTTTGATCACATTCGAATTGTTTGGTTTGTGTAGTTTTGAGGCAGCTGGCAAATAGCATATTAGTTTAAATCATGTATTCTCCTTCTCTCCTCCTCCAGCACTCCCTATCAAAAATCATGTGTTTGTATGGTGTAGCTTTTGAGTATTCAGAGCGTCGTGCTCTGTTGTATGGTGGTTGTTTCACATCTCCTTGGGGCAGCCTTTCGTTGCTTCGGTTGCCAAATTAACACCTACTTTGATACACAGCATTCCATGGGTTAGCATAGTGTCGGCTCACTTAATTAAAGTATCATCAACATCATGCTTTCTGCCAGCATCACAAGATTTTTGGGTAGGCGCACAATCAACACTTTCCATGCCCAAGAACACCACTCGCCTGCCAAAGTTGTAGCCTTTACCTTAAAAAATGAAAAACAGAACTCACAGGACATTCTACGCTGGCGGGCATTTTGGTTTTCATATAGTGGGTTCGACCTTAGCGCCTTCTCACGAATGCGACACTCAATCAGTCTCTCGAGACATTTCTGCGAGAATGATGTTTAGCTGATCTAGTTGCATTTCTTTGGGTTTGAATAGTTCTTGTTCTCTGATTTCAGTATGATGGATACCTTGATCGTCTGCCGAAATATTAGCACGTAGCCCAGAGCAAGGCATGCTAGAAAAAAATTCCTTTCCAATAGCATTGTAAAGTAAATGCCGTCCATCCCACGTGTTTTGAAATGCTCAAAGAGTAGTGTAGGCAATAACCGCTCTCTCGTGGAAAGGTGTGCAGAAATCACCAATACTTTCCTACTTTCTTTGCGATTGAGTTTTCCTCTATGAACCTCCCTCTCCGGTTTTCTGGAAGAATTAGCCAACAGTGCCATTGACAGACTGGCTGTTGTCGGGTTTCCAGTTTGTCTCATTATGGGAGTTTCTATGGTATACTCTCGTTTCTACCTGACACCGCCTTAAACACCAGGTGCTTTCCACTGAAGTGAGGATCATATCTTCTACAGATTTCTCCGTAGGAGACTATAAATTTGGTGATGCCTCAAAAATCTATGCTTGGGCTGACACTTGGCTGTCCGAAGTCACGCGTGGATTCGAAATCTGTGACTTTCATATTCATGTGTCTCCGACACCCTTAATTGGTTAGTGAATTACTGCAGCCTACACCACTACGACAATGTGATGTCCCTGTGGAGCTATTAACATCTTGTCAAATTTTAATCCTTTTCAACTTTATGTTAATTAAGATTCGACTGACTTTATAGCAAATTTTGTTAATGGTCAATGTACAACCAGGGGTACTGCAATAAAGGCTGTAGAAATCTTAAAGCATTTCAAACAATACTAACAATTTAGATAGTAAGGTTTGATCTAAATAGTCTTCCCAGAACATCATCTCCCCTAAAATGCTTAGTCGATATTGATGGCATTCTATCAGAAACTGTAGTGAGAGAGAGAGAAAACATAACTTCCAAGTAATAAAAAAAAGAAATGCTGTTGGAAAATGTAAATAGAGTTACTCAAGACAACATCGCTTGTGAAGCAAAAAAATTGCACTCTGAGCTTGTTGCAAAAGGATTCTTCTCTACGCCAAAAATGGTATGGGCAAAGGATCTGAACCGCTCTGTAATCCGGTTCTATTACAAAATCACAAGGGCGAAGGTAAATCCCCTTGCTACAACGTTCCCCACAATATGCACAGGTGACTATACAGCGGGTTGCAAACCAGTGCCGCTATGTGATAGAAACGGTAGCGTCGATAACTGCTCATTACAACAGGCACAACAAGTTCAATTGTCGCGGCAGCATAACATTTTGGACATAATCAAAGCGTATTGCGTCACTTTTCGAAAGTATCATCTTCATCAACATTGCCGCGAGACGCCACTCATTGTCTTTTAAAGTCGGCCAACACTCAGAACTATAGACGACGCAGGGCGGACGATACAGCGGTTCATTTTCGATTTAATCCACTTTCGATCGTCGATCACGAAGAACACCAGCCCAAACCCCACCAACACCAGTTGCTCATGATTAGCTTTGTTACACGACGCTAGGATGTCCCATGTAACAGTGTCCATAATAATAATAATAATAATCATTGGCGCAACAAAGTACACTACAGTACAATCTAGAAGGCAATGTGATCAACATTGTTCACGCCCAAAATTATTACCCTGATTTCACTCAGATACTCATTTACAACTGAATTGGCTGGTATCCTACCACCAGTTACGATAACAAATCCTCTTGGCACCGGTGAGGTCCTTCCACAACGGCAACCCAGCCCTCTAACGACTTGAGCCATCTGCTACGGACTCGTCCATCCTCATGTGGTGGACCAAAAATTCTTCGGTGGACTCTTTTCTCGAACACAGCCAAAAGTTCGCAATTTTTCTTCCTAAGAACCCAAGTCTCCGAGGAATACATGAGGACTGGCAAGATTATTGCTTTAACCCTATGGTGAGACGTTTTGAGCCGAACAGTGCGCGGATTTCATCATCGCAGCTGGTATCGGTTGTGATTTGTTGTAGGAGAAATTATCAATGGTCTCAAAGTTGTAGTCTCCTATCTTTGTTCCCGTTTGATCAGTGCGGTATGATGTTGTTGTTTGGTTGGTTTTTGGTGCTGACGTTGCCACCATATATTTTGTCTTGCTTTCATTGATGTGCAGCCCAAGATCTCGCGCCGCCTACTCGATCTGGATGAAGGCAGTTTGTACGATTTGGGTCTTTCTCCCCATGAGGTCGATATCGTCAGGAAAGATCAGTAGTTGGGTGGACTTAAAAGGGATCGTACACCTCGCATTTACCTCAACATCACGGATCACTTCTTCCACGGCGAGGTTAAAGAGTCTTAAACCGTTGTTGATGTCGATTGGTCTCGAGAGTAATCCTGCTGCTTTTATCTGGCCTCGTATATTGGTCAGGGTCAGCCTAGTCAGTCATATTAATTTCGTCGGAATACCAAATTCTCGGCTTTAAAGTCAATGAAAAGATGGTGCAACTGATGTCCACATTGCAACAGTTTTACAATCGCTTGCCGCACAGAGAAAATCTGATCTGATGAAGCTATCCAACCAAGAAACATTGCGGAGAATATCTTATAGATGGCACTCACTAACGTGATACACCTATAATTCTTGCACTGCGTGGTATCTGCCTTTTTATGTATGGGAAAGATAACGCTTCTTTGCCAGCCATCAGGCATTGATTCGCTATTCCACTCCTTGAGCACAAGTTGATGAACCACTTGGTTTAATTGGTCAACTCCATATTTAGCCAATTCGGCTATAATTCCATCGGTTCCTGACGACTCATAATTTTTAAGCCGATGAATTGCCCGGACTGTTTCTTCTATACCTGGTGGTGGTAGTATGTGTCCGTCGTCTTCAGTTGGCCGGACCACGAACTCACCGATGTGTAAAATACTGTAAACTTATCCACATTATCATTGCCTACTATGTAATATTTTCTCTAAAATACTGTAAATTCATATGTACCGGCCTACTAAGTATAGGTAAAAATTGTATAAAATAGGAAATATGAATTAAAAATACGTAGTTCGTTGGAACTATCGAACACAAGCCTAACGTGTTTTATTCTGTGGAGTCCAGGCAATTTGCTGCTCCCAAAATTTACACTGCTTGACTAGATCATTGTGGAGTTCAGGCAATTGCTGCTCCCATAGCTGGTTAGTCTGGAGTTTTGGCATTTAGCTGCTCCGACTAACCATAAACTAATTTACAAAGAAAGAAGAGTAAGGGATTGCCAAGTGGACTGGCAACAACCACATAAGGTGACACATCACAGATGTTCTAGTTATTCAGTAGTTCATCAAAGTACTCAACCCATCACTCCAATACGACCATTTTGTCGGAAATTAGATTACCCTCTTTGTGTCGGCTGGATGAACATCGAAGTGTGTAAGGCTTCATCTTGCTGACTTATTGATAAAACTTGCTCGCCTGGTACGGTTGCTCCCTGTACTTTTCGAGTTCACAGACTTGTTGGTTCTCCCAGGCTTCCTTTTGTGAGGTCGCTTCTTCGTTCGCCGGAGTTGGTGATAAGTTTCCGCGTGTGTCCGCGCCCTTTGAGAATGCAACATTACTCGGTCTGTAGCATTCTTCCGTTCCGTTCCCAGCATATATTCATCGTCGAACCATCTGCGGGATCTCTGTTGATCACGGTTATTGCGGCATCCATTTCCCCCTTATAGTTCCTACGGAGGGCTGTGTTGTGGATGGCCTCAGTGTTCACGCTCCCCTGATTGTCAGAAGGGATTTTAGGTGGTGTTGTTATTCGAGCTCGGAGCACCATGCCAACGAGATAGTGCACCGCTTTCCACGCAAACCAAGTACTTCCAACAACTATTTCGTGTGATACTGCTAATTAAATAATTCGCAGTCCGTTATCACTTGTATTTTGATGTAAAATTATGGGAGCCAACGCATCGGCAGAATACGGACACCGTCCTTACTTCGCTGTAAACAATTTTGATATCGTATCTGGGACGTTTTCCGAGGGTTTGTTCTACTGCCTCGTAGAAGGTATCCTTCTCCTACTCTGCAGTCTCCTCAGTAGGGGCGTGAACGTTAATGGCTTATATTTCTAAATTTGCTTCGCAAACGCGAAGTGCACAGCCATTTGCTTATGTTTTCAAAGCCGATAACAGCAGGTTTCATTTTTCAGCTGACTAGGAAACCTGCTCCGAGCACATGGCCATCCAGTAAGGCCAAAATAATTTATGGTGCAGTGACTCTTCTTCAGGAAACCAGCCCCTATCCAACGCATCTCCAGCAACACTATTACATTAGCCTTATATTAGGACAGGGTATCGGCTGGCTGCTTGGCAGCTTCATCTCTGCACAGGGAGCGCACGTTCCATGAGAAAATGCGCAGCTCGTTATTCCGTTATCATTGCCTGGTTCGTCGTTGTAAAATCCATCCCGTCCGACGCTCCTTCTGCGGCATCGTAACGTTGGTTTTCCATGTAGGGCTGTCAGCTCTACCCAACCCCCAGCCTGGAGGACTAGTTGGTACAATTTGACCCATTTTTAGGCGCAGGAAACTCCCCCTTATCTTTCTCCCTCTACTGCTTTTTTAAGAAAGATCCCCCGCGGTCACCACGTAGACATGGAAATAGAGGTTGGTAGTTGAGCTGTTGGTGTTGGTTCGGCAAGTGTTTCCCACGTTTTATGCACGTTTCGCCTTGTGATCTATACTACCCGCTTTTGCTTTTTTGGTCAGTTAAGTCCTTGAGGGTTTTACGTGAGCACCTGTCTGGAAGACTTAATCCCACGATCTTCTCAGGGCGCGGATTGATTTCGTGACCACAATCAAAGCCCCACTGAGACAGTGCATGGCTTAGCATTCATACTGGTGGATGCAAGATATACCTAAATCTCTACCGAACTAAGGAGTACTGCACCCGTGTTGAAACGCAACACCACGCCGAGGCCCGAAGGTGTCTTCTCGCTTGAGCACAACCACAACCCCCATGAAACTTCCACTAGGAGGCCAACCGCAAACAACCGAGCTGTACTCACATACAACGGGAGTTCGCCCAAAGTATGAAAGTTCAGGAGCTATCCCGGTTCCCATGGTACCAGTATACCTCTGGTAAGGTTTCGTGTCCAATTTACCACTTCAGATGAGTCCCCGTGCAGACTCGGGTCTGATCGCCCTAATTAGGCCTTTGGAGCATTCGCCTACTGCATCACGGCCGGCAAGCCAAAGTGAGTACAGCGTCTCCCGGTACCACAACTATGGAGGTTTTCCTCGGCCACTTGGTTTTGGTTTGGCCGACAGGGTTGCCGCCCCGTTTTCCTCACCGCCACCTCTGAGCACCGCTTTTTTGGTCAAATATAAAAGCAGCCCAACCGCTTCCTCGTCCAACCCGACCAGCGCGTAATTGGAACGGACGGCATCCACTGTCTCGCCGGCCAAAGTGAATTAGGTCTTGTTTATATTTATGTTTGTTTTTTTTCTTAAGATGAAATTTAATAATAATTTGATTAACAATCAAAATTAATTTATCCAATTGAACAATAAGAATAAGATTTAAAGTTATTACAACATGTGAACTCTACGTTAATTTCGAAGGGGGTTCTCGTGGAAGTCGAAGTTGGTGTTGCTGGTAAAATAGACGCTCCTAGGATTACACTTAACGCCCCTTTCAGTCTACTCACTTTGGTCGCCATTGCATTTTGACAGAATTCTGAAGCTCAGCATGCATTGCTACTAACTGCTTATTTGCGTCCTAACCATCCATTTGCAAGGTAGCTGTATGGGCTACGGTTTGTCTTAGCACTGTTCGCAGACAATTAGAATTTTTTTGTCACGAACGGGAAAATTTACAGACCACACCGTTACTGGATAATCCGTGGTGTTTGCACTAGTAAAATGACGGCCAACATCTTCCGGCGAGGAGAATTGCTATGGCGATCGACCGTAAAATTCTGTTTTCCTTCCTCTTTCTGCTGACAAGCTTCTCACACTACAATTGAACCGCAGCAAAATCCTTCACAGACAAATCCTTGTACTGGAATTAATGTATTATTAATCTTTATTAATCTTTATGTTATATATGGTTTTGTAGCATATCCTATATAGAATTAGATGTTTAATTTCAATTTTTTAAAAAAATTGTCTTAAATTGACCACTTTTATTATTGGCATAGCGCCACTTGCTATATGTAGGGATTCACAGACCGCACGTAAGGACTAAATCTCGTTAAAATCGGCTCAGCCGTTTCCGAATAAATTAGGTGGGACAGACAGACCGACAGAAAGACATCGAATCGATTCTAATAAGGTTTCGTTTCACGGAAAACAGACAATCAATTAAAACCCTTACTTGTTTTTCTCTTATATGGGGAACTTGTAATGCTAGCAAATAATATATGATATGAACAGTATTTTTGGGGCCTGGGTACCATAAAGAGGCGGCTTCATGATTTTTTTCCGATTTTTCGGTTTGGTAGTTTCTGAGAATGGGTCCGTTAAAGAAATCATCACTTTCTACCCCTCCCACTCCCCGCCTTTCTAACAAATCTCAAAACTAAGACCGGCTTCGAAAAGTACTAATGGAAACCTTTCATTTGGTACCCCACACAACTCTATTCGGTGAAAAAAAATTTTACACCACCCTTTTAGATGTATGGGGACCCCCTCTTAAGGTTTAAGGTTTTGGGGGAGGTCCCCATACATGCAAAAGCGGGGTATACAATTTTCACCGAATATAGTCATGCTGGGTATCAAATGAAAGGTCTTGATTAGTGCTTTTCGATGCCATTTGTTGGAAAGGCGGGGAGTGGAGAGGTGGAAAATTAAGATTTTTGAGCGGACCCGTTCTCAGAAACTAACCAACCGGAAAAGCTGAAAAAAATCACCAAGCTGCCTCCATATGGTGTCTAGGCCTAAAAATACTCTCCACATCTATATCTGTTCAAATTAATTTAATAATAGTATATTACCATATTTTAGGGGAAATTGAATAAAAAAGTGTGTAGTAGTGTAGTGTAGTAGTATAGAATATAATATAAGATAATAATGTCTCTAAGTTTGGTTAAAATCGTACTTTTACTATCAAAGTTACAGTAGCTCAAAGTTGACTTTACTGTGTAAATTTACTGCAACTACATATATATATGTCCGGATAGCTGAGTGGTTAGAGCACTAGGCTGTCATACGGAAGGTCGCTGTTCAAATCTCGTTGGCGGCAGTGGGATTTGTATGTTGATTTGACGTCGGATACCAGTGGACTCAGCTGCGAATAGGAAACTGAATCAAATCAGGTATTGGCTCTCATAACTTATATCAAAATGCAAATGATAACGGACTGCAGATTATTCAATTAGCAGTGTTAAACGAAATGGTTGTTGGAAGTACCTGGCTTGCGTGGAAAGCGGTCCTCAAAAATACGTGGGCATCTCCAGACGGGACCACTTTCAACTAAATCGACCACGTGTTGATCGAACGCCGCCACCTCTCAGCCTTGATGAATGTCAGAACATATAGGGGGGCCAATATCGACTCGGATCGCTATCTCGTTGGCATGGTACTCTGAGCTCGAATAATAACACCACCCAGAATCCCCTCTGACAATCAGGTGAGAGTTAACACTGGAGCCATCCACAGCACAGCCCTCCGTGAACCTATAAAAGGGAAATGCATGCCGCAATAACCGCAGTCAATAGAGGACCTGGAGATGAAGCATCAACAAATGATCTTCACTATCACCTGAAGAACGTTATCATAATACCGCCACATACTTGTCCCCAGCCGCAAAAAGAATCGGAACGGCTGGTTTGACGATGAAGCTAGCAACGGAGCGGAAGAATGCTGCATACCGAGTAATGTTGCATTCTTAAAGGACCCGCACACGCACGGGGGCTTATTACGAACTCCGGCGAGCGGAGAAGCGACTTCACAGACGGAAAAAGGAAACCTGTGCGAACCAACAGGTCTGTGAACTCAAAAAGTACAGGGAGCAACCGAACCAGCCGCGGAAGTTGTACCAACAAGTCAGAGGGATGAAGCCTTATACATCTCAATGTTCATCTTGCCGAGGCAAAGAAGGAAGTGGGCATATTGGAGCGATGGGTTCAGTACTTTGATGAACTACTGAACAACCAGAACATCGGCGAGTTGGAGGTCCCGCCAACTGAATACGACTGACAAATACTGCCACCACCAAGTATAGAAGAAACAGTCCGCGCAATTCATCGGCTTAAAAATTATAAGTCGCCAGGAGCCGGTGGAATTACAGGCGAATTAGTTAAATATGGAGGCGACCAATTACACCAAGTGGTTCATGACCTAACAACGCCTGGCGTTGACCTGCCTGATGACTGGCAAGGAGGCATTATCTGTCTTATACATAAAAAGGGTTATATCACAGAGTGCAACAATTATAAAGATATCACGTTGCTGAGTACCATCTATAAGATATTCTCCGCTATCTTGCTAGGCCCGACAACCCCATAAGCCCAGAACATCATTGGCCCTTACCAAAGAGGCTCCACTCCAGGCAAATCAGCAACACATCAGATTGGAAAAAAACTGTTGAAATATGGACATCAGTTGCGCCATTTTTTCATCGATTTTAAAGCCGCCTATAGCATAACCAGGGTAAAATTGTACACGGCCATCTGAGAATTCCGTATCCCGAGGAAATTGATAAGACTGAGCAGGTTGACACTGACCAATGTGTGAAGCCAATTAAAAGTAGCAGGATCACTTTCAAGACCATTCGACATCAACAACGGGCTACGAGAAGGAGACGCCCTATCATACGTCCTCTTTAACCTGGCCTTCGAGAAAGTGATTCGTGATGCTGGGATAAATGCGAGGAGTATGGTCCTCTTTAAGTCCACTCAACTACTGGCTTATGCTGACGATATCGACATCATGAGAAGAACGACTCGATACGTACAAACTGCTTTCATCCAGATCGAGCAGGCGGCGCGAGATCTTGAGCTGCACATCAATGAAAGCAAGACAAAGTATATGGTGGCAGCGGCTGCACCAAAGGCCAACCAACCAACAACATCAAACCGCACTACTCAACAGGAAGAATAAGGATAGGAGAATACAACATTGAGACCGTAGGTAATTTCTCCTATCTGGGTCGAAAATCACAACCGATAACAGTTACGATGATGAAATCCGCGCACGGTTGTTGACAGGCAATAGAGCCTATTTCAGCTTACAAAACTGTTCGGCTCAAAACGTCTCACCATAGGGTCAAGGCTCTTACTCTGCAAGACAATGATCTTGTCAATGCTCATGTATTCTTCGGAGACTTGGGTTCTTTGGAAGAAAAATTGCGAACTCTTGGCTGCATTCGCGAAGAGAATCCTCAGAAGAATTTTTAGCCCCCTACATGAGGACGGACGATTCCGTAGCGTATATAACGACGAAATCTATGAGCAATACCATAACCGTCAGGTTGGGGATAAAATTCGGCTCAATAGGTTACAGTGGGCGGGTCACTTAATCCGTATTAATGAGGATGATCCAGCCCCGAAAGTCTATAAGGGCAATATCGAAGGTAGCAAAAAAGACGAGGCAGACCCTGCTGAGATGGAGCAATGGTGTAGGTCAGGAAGCCAGACAGCTTTTAAGGATATCGAATTGGTGGACCTCGGTGCAAAACCGGGATGTCTGGGGTTCCTAGACTAGATACCGGTTGTTGTGACTTTGATGATGATGATGGATTCGACACTTGTCTAATCCAAACTGCATCCGAATATCACGGCTGAACATGTCTGTTATTCGCAACAGACTTCTAGGATGGTCGTCAGTACCAGCATACAGCTTGATGTCATCTAAGTACATCAAGTGTCAGTTCGACCTTAGCACGTAAGCCATATTTAGTTGCAAAACCATACCCTCTAGCATCATTTAGTAGCCATGAAAGGGGGTTCAGTACCATAAAGGGACTCAACGAATCCCCCTCAGATGCACGCACTGATAAAGTGGTATGCTGCCCTTCCATGACTGTCGCTAAAAACTTTATTAGTTTTGGATCAATGCGATACAGATATAGGACATCGATTAGCCAGGATGCTATCAAGAGCCTTGGCATAGTCGATATAGCAACTAAAGAGGTTCTTTGGCCTCTAGTTGCTTGTCCAACAGCTACCGATTCGATAATGGGTTGGTCTTTGCAGCACCTTGACCAGAACTCGGCAGCCCTTCTGCTCCTCGGACAGAATGTTGTTAGTCTCGAGATGCGCATTGACCCTTCCACTAATAATGGACGTAATGAATTTGTAGAAAGTTGGTAAGCAAGTAATCGGTCTTGTGCCTGCGGGGTCCGGCATCGTGCCTTTCTTAGGGATAAGGTAGGTAATCCCCGCAGTGAGGAAGGGTGGAAATTCCTCCGGCCGACTCATGACCTTGTTTATGCAGTGTGCCGATCCAGACCTGGGCCCCTCCAGTTCTTCGAGTTTGTTTATGGCTCGTCGAACTTCCTCTTCGGTAACATCTGCAAAATTCATGCCAGGCGTATTGGGATGACGGGTGCCTTCGGCGGTGATCCACTCAGTATGCTCAGCAGACTGCGCGGGTAACCCCCAAAGTCCAGCCCAGTATTCTTTCGCTTTCGTTACCGAAAACTGCACTGTCTGGACGCTCTGTTGGGATTCATTGAGAGATCTGAAAAAGCTCCACTGGTTCCTCGCGTATGTTGTATTCTGGACACGTCTGGAGTGACTTTCGCTATACCGTCGTGATCGACTGCATATGACAGAAAGTCTCTGCTTTAGTGTGTCCAGAATTTCAACTACGGGTGTCTCCTGGGGATGGCATAGTTTCTGTAAACCCTCTGCACTTTATTTTTCACCCGTCTGCTGGCAATGTCAGTGCTGACTTCAATCAGTCTAGCAATGTCCTGCCTTAATGAGTCGGCCCGACGTTCCAGACGAATTTTCCAAGGTGGATCTCTTCGGTCACTCAAACCGATAACACGAAAGCGAATCTTCAGACCGTGCAATATGACAGCAGCAACTCCACCACAATACACAAATGATCGTAAATGCAGCAACGACATATCAGCACCCAGCCGAGATGCAATCTCATCATTGATTTGAGATAGAATTCCCGGAGTTGCTGGAGATGCATAGAGCCTGGTAATACCTGGTCTATGCAAAGGATCCATTTCCGAGAATTCTATACACGCTTTTTGGAATTCGTCCCGAACCTCAACGGAAACCTCAGTTGGCAGTTGAAAAGAGTGCTTCGGCGAGTACTGAAACTGTAAGTTGCAGTGCGGCGTGGTGTTGTTGATGCCGCCGCCTCCGCCCCCATCAACTCTCGGTCACCAGTTTCCGCCGTAACCTCAAGTCGAACACGCTCCCTGATGGTGACCGGGATTGTGTCGCTGCGAGTAATAAAGCAGTAGTGGTCTGCGACTCGCTGCACAGTCACGTGCGCGAATTGCGGGAACATTCGGGAAATCTCTGGTGCAACAAAGGACGGTAAGGTGTTGTACCCGCCACCACCATTCTTTCGTAGTAAGAGCGGATTATGAAGAGGCTCATTTCTTCAGTCCACTTCATCCGCTGCCTACGCGAACCTGCTGAAGTGGTCGCCACAGATTGTGGTGAAACAGCTGCAGCAGGCCGAGCAATGCTCCTGGTCGCCGTGGCGCCTAGACGTCGAACCGTCCCACGAGTAGCGCTTTCGACGCCATGCTGTCCATTAAGAGAGCCCGACCCAGTCACCAAGTCAGACAACTCTCGCCGGTTATCCGTACCGGACCTCAAGTTTCTCCTTCTTCTCATTAGATGGATTTGCATTTTATACCTAACTGCCAGGTGTGGAGATAGCTTCCTCAGTGAGCAATCTGCAAGACTGCAAAGTTCCTGCACTTTCCTCAGCTACCCCTCGAGACACTGCGGTGGCGTACAGCCATTCACACCGAATCCCTCCTCCTTTCAAAACCGGGGTTGGGACCGGCTTCGGCGGAGTTGAGGTATTGCGATAATGTTTGAGCATTTCTCATCTCAGTATCGATGGCCGCCTTGACCATGATTTGTCATGTTCGGACCGAGGACTTACAATGATTGGTAATTTTTTTTTTTACTTTTTCTTGTAATAATTGTGAAACACAACCAGAGCAATTTCCGCTATGAGCTATCCGCCGTCATATATTTTTATTTTTTGGGTTATTAAATGTTCAATTCCTTGGCAGTCATCTGCCTGACTCTGCCTATTTTCAGGAATTCGCTACACAAAATTAGTTAGAAATTGCATGCAAGAAACACACCGGGGAAGTATTTGTACAATGTAAATACTTTAAAAATGATGGTCAATGCAATCCATTATTGGACAGGGAATAGCTAATGGTGCTTGAAGTTCCTCTAGAAGAATATCTTTATGACCGCGATAGTTAGAGGCATGCGCCACGGTTTTCAAGGAGACATTTCTTCTATATGATCTTTTCACTATTTCAAATAAATACTGCATCTCTCAATTCATCTTCCCTAAGTGTGCAACTATCTGATTCCGCCTCCCTTAAATTTGAGAAAAGGGGACAAATGACTTTCTGGATCTTATTGAGCCAAAATCAAATTCATCGATGGCAACACAGAAAAGCATCCTTGCTGGAGAGATAACACGAATAGGGTAGACCGAAATCTGGTCAATGAAGAATTCCCGGCAATATCGGGATGTAATTGAAAGGCAACCGAAAACTGTGTTTCAGAATAGGACAATGGAAAAATATAACTACATACTGGCTCTAAAATACTATGCCACTAAGGCAAGCTGAAAAAAACTTTGGAGTCGGTTCGGCGCCACAAACATCCACACGATTGGCACTCCAATGACGGTCTTTTTCTTTCAAGTGCTGAATGGTGCCTCGAATGTATAAGAATCCATCCAGCAGCCGCAGCATAATGATAGCACAGGAATGGAAATGCTCAAAGAGGGAAGAAAATGAATGAGTCTGGCTCTGAACGGGATATGGGACGGGACTGTGAATGTAACGCCGCCAGTAAGGAAAAAGCTCACAAGGCTATTACACTCCTTTGGATAAATGTTTTTGCCCCCCTAATTCGATGGGGCCCGGAAGCATTACGGCAGCAACTCGCTGTAAGAAATAGTTAACGAACTGAAAACGAATCGACAAAAAGCCTTGACCTCATGTTGCCGCCTTCCAACCCACACTAAATTTCCGAGCGTAGGACAGCCAAAAACGCCGGAGCATTTTTACGATATGATCGAAAGTTTGAATGTGGAGAATAAAC
Source organism: Hermetia illucens (assembly GCF_905115235.1). Classification (NCBI taxonomy): domain Eukaryota; kingdom Metazoa; phylum Arthropoda; class Insecta; order Diptera; family Stratiomyidae; genus Hermetia; species Hermetia illucens. The sequence continues at coordinate 84,548,106 of NC_051850.1, read as the reverse complement.
ATCGAACGACATTGATTGCCATTGTTTTTACAGATCTTATCTGGGCACATCAAAAGCAGAAGCTCTTCCGTTTGCTCCTCGTCCTTGCGATTCTTCCTCTATAATGGCAATTTTCGATGCTATACGATTATTTGCTGAAGGACATAATAACGACGGGGGTGTACTTGGCCAAAGAACGAGCTACCCTTGAACTTCGGATAGCCGAACAAAAAAATGAGAAATTAATGACATGAATAGCTGCAGGCGTTACGCAAATATGATTCCACAACAAGGCCTGCAAAAAAGCGTATTTACTTTTAATTCCCTGTAACCTAATATCGAAATCGGTGGAGGTAAAATTTCTGCGATTCCTGAAAATGAAAGCACATCCGGGGAATAGAAAGGACTTGAAAAGTTTCTTGCCGTCAGTTAACATGTATCTCTTTGTAAAAATTAATTATTTAAGCCCCGAGTCCTTTATTTCCACTTGATTTCATGGAACCGGCGAATCACTCATCAGAAAACTTAAGATGTGGTTTTTAATCTGATTTTAAGGGAAAATCTTAATTTCATTGAGTTTTGTCCAAGTGGTCGCTTTCTATTTTCTGTCTTTGTGGTACTTTATATTCGAAACAACTATGGCGCAGGATGTGTAGAGAGGACCTGATTCAATCAAGTTTTCTTAGGCACTGTTTCTACTCGGTTTCGTCTCTGCACATTTCATTTTCTTACATCTGTATAATCAGAAAATTTCCAATCCATGTCACTGTAAATTTGAACCCTCGCAGTCACTTAGAAACTTTTCCCTTTAAAGAAATATTAATGACGGGAGGACCAATGGCTAAAACGATTCCAAGATGAAATATTTAGATTTTTCTGGTTAAGATTGACTGGCATTACTCTGGCTGTTTAATAATTAAAACCGGTTGTCACCAGAGATTGCGGAGAGTAATTACGCAAATGTTATAGTTATGATGTTAAAGATAGATATCCAGTGTCCTGCTTGGTTTTTCGGTTAATAAAGATTTGTTACTTGATTCCTCACAAAAAGAGCGCTGCAAGATGTCACATAATTTGTCACCATCGCCGGGATTTATTCTTCGTAGTGCTGTTTTTTGCATTATAATTAAACGCTGACTCTTCGAATTGACACTGGATCGTAATCTTCACAAACTAACAAGCTGATGAGTCAAGAGCACAGACAGAATAACATAAAGACATTTTAAATAATTATACTAACCTTCCTAAGTCCAGGAAAGAAGAATTCTTTCCAGTCTTCTATATTTCCTGTGAACCAAAGGCCACTTCACCATTATGTTGCGGAAACTCTTTAGCCCGAGCCTTGGTTGTCTTATGCGGCAATATTCAAATTCTTCGGACACTGTTCTCGTTACTAGTGATGGGAAATATGACTCTTTTCGGTGAGTCGACTCATTTCGACTCACTAACTTTGCTGAGTCGAGTGCCTTAAAAGAGGCAGAATTATATTCACTTCGCCTGTAGCACTATGACGACAATTTCTTTTTTTCTCAATCCGGCCTTCTCCATTTTCTTCTTTTTTTTTTAACAAGGTAGATAATCAAAGATTTTCGCTGAAATGTTATATCATCGCAGACCCCCCTTAAACAAAATAACGACTTTAACAATTTTGTAATAAGATTAAATCAACGAATTTCATATTATTTACAAATCATGCTGATCCCAAACCCAGGTAAAGGAAGCTTGAGGCAACATACTTTTTACTATCCGTGGGTGGGTGAAAGAGCAGACAGTAACAGGTGCCATGTGAGAAAAGGGATTGATGGTGGTGGCCTTGTGCTTGTGAATACATGGTTCCATGCAACTATTGGACGATTGCCTCTTCTTCCTGCATTTAATAGTGGGAATGGTACAACGCAAATCGACTATATTCTCATAAGACATCGGTATTTTGCACCACCACTGACTGCAAAGCCGTTCCCTATGAGATCATTGCATCGCATGCGTCACAGATGGTCGACTTTACAAGAACGCCAATCGGAAAGCAAAGAAAGCGATCGCTGTTACCCGGGCGGTCCACTACATAGATCTTCACGATAAGGGCGAGAGAGATTTTCACGACTTGTAAAAAAACCGACACCAATGCCTACAGGATGTCGAACACTTCTGTTGCGTTAATGATATAAACGGTATTTACTTACTGTTTGCGTACAAAGTGCACTTTTTAAGGTTTTATTAAAATCGGATCAATGCCTGTCTGTCTGTCTGTCTGTTTTTTTTTTAAGGAGGTGGAAATTTCCAAAAGACTCTGGCCTGGGCACGCCAGAGTGTGGGATTTTTATCCACTAAATTTTCCGGTGATAGCACTTCGCCTAAACTCTCCTCTAGGTTCCACCTTTCTTCCACGAATCAAGGACATCACAGTTTGGACAATTAGGCGAAGTGTCCAATTTAAACCTGTACACGCATTGACGGTATCATCCATGGCCGGTGAGAAACTGGGTGAGATTATAATTGATCTACCCATGCTTTCTCTCCAGCCAGCCACAAGCTTGCAGCGCGTTTCCCCAAATCGGGACTGCATACAGCATGATAGAATTCACCACCCTGGCTATGAGCAGCCTGCAAGTATGCCGCGGTCCTTCTACGTTCGGCATCATCCTTGCAAGAGCCACCCTCGTGGTGGATGCTTTTTCCGTCTATCATCACCCCCAAGTATTTGATGGCCAGCTTGGAAGTGATGATACGATTCCCGATTCTAATGCAGGCGTAATTTCTTTTGCGGCCCGTAGTGATGAGGACCGCTTCCGTCTTTTCCTCCGCGAATGCCAGTCCAGTACTCTTTAACCAAGCCTTAACAACACTGATTGCTTCGCTTGAGTACAACTCAGCATCCTCGAGATGCTTTGCGATCACAACCAGCGCTATATCATCGGCGTAACCCACCACCGTGCCCTAATCCGGAACCGGAAGGTTAAGGACATCATTATACATAATGTTCCACAGTAATGGGCCCAGTGCAGAGCCACACCCACGTAGACAACGTACTCCTTGGCTCCATCATTGGTATTATACCAAAGTGTTCGCTCATGTAAGTAGCTATCGATAATAGCAGCGAGGTAGGTGGGAACACTAATCGCCGCCAGAGACTTTCGAATAAGGTTCCAATTGGCCGAGTTGAATGCGTTCCTCACATCCAGGCTAACCACCACACAATACTTGCTGGTACAACCCCTTCCGGGAATTGCATTTTCAACCAAGCCAGTAACCATTTTGATGGCATCAATGGTTGATCTGTCTTTACGGAACCCATACTGAAAGGCCCCCTTGGCTCCCGACGACTGGGAGTAGTCTATTATAAATAACCCACTCCTACAGTTTCCCCATAGCGTCTAGAAGATATATGGGTCTATAAGGGGACGCGGTTCCCCTGGCGGTTTGCCAGCCTTAGGCAGCAGCGCCAGTTTCTACCGCTTCCACGGTGCAGGAAAAATACCCTCGGACATGCACATTTCGGACAACTCCGCGATCATATCCAGTCTATATTTAACGGCAAGTTTGAGGGCCTTATTCGGTATGCCGTCCAGACCCGGGGCTTTGCTGTCGCCTATTCGACTGCAGATTTCCAGCAACTCGTCCCTGGTGACTGGTGGAATCGGCGTTACGTAAAGGGACGCTGGAAAGTGTTAGTACCCTCCTCTTGTTGGGAAAATAACCCATGCATTATTTTCAACGAGAGCATAGGGCACATGATCTGCGGAGATGATCAGCCTGTGAATCGTCCTGTCACGATTTTATGGGCGCTACCCCACGGCTTTATGTCCACTTCCAAAGAGAACTCCTTAAAATATTCCCACTTACTCTTCCGGATGGCGAACTTGAGGTTCTTGCGAGCTTCCCTATAGGCATACTCCATTTGGCCTTAATCGATCCTACCTATTGCCCTCTGAGCCGTTCGTCTGCCTCTGTGGCAAATCGATCGAAGGCTGGCAAGTTCACTATTCCACCAATAATTGGGTCTTCTAGTGGGGAATGGGTATCTCCTAGGCATCGACGCGCCACATGCTTTAGAGATGCTCTGTGTGACATGGAGAGCTCTATCCGTGGAGGTGTCTGCTTTGCTAGGCAGGTCTGGCCACACTTCCATGAATGTTTGCTCACCCATCGCTTTTGCAGACCATCCTGGTGGTCTTTTGGATTTCCTTAGTCCTTAGTTCAAAGGGTGGTGGTCGCTGTACGTGAAGTCATCGCTAACTTGCCAAGACGTGTCACGTGCCAGCGCAGAGCTGACAAAAGTCGGATCTACAATTGAACCAGTTCCCCCTTTACGATAAGTGTTTACATCGCCTTCGTTGGCCAGAACTACATCTAACTGCGCAAATGCTTCTAATAAGCACCGCCCCTTTGCGTTAGTCTCTTTGCTGCCCCACTTGATAGCCCACGCATTAAAGTCACCGGCTATCACCTTTGGACCTCGTCCCCCTGCGTCGTGAACAAGATCGTCTAACAGTTCTTCAAATTCAAGAAGTGTGAGGCTCGGTGGAACGTAACAACTGTATACGAATATACCGCTCATTTTTGCACACACAAAGCCAGTAGCCGGCTGACGCATGCTATATTGTATGGCTTGACGACCGCACGCCCATACCGCCGCTCCACCAGTCGAATCTGTGACCAATACACCACCGTCAAGATTTCTGTACGGTTCACTAACGATAGCAACCTTCATGGATTCGTAAGTGATCCGCACAAGCAAATCTTGTGAGACCCTACAATGATTAAGGTTTATTTGTATTAACCTCATTTGTTCACAGCAGTTAACGTCGTTCTAAATTCCGGGCATTTACTACTTCCGGGTCTCTACTGCACTCCTTAGCAATAGGTGCTTTCCCCCACACCCCCGACATCGATCGATGCCGCTAGTGCATGCCTTCGCGAAATGTCCAAACATTAGGCACATGAAACACCTCTTTAAAGAGATCTGTTCCCTTAGCTGGCAAACAACCCATCCAATTCGAACCTTCAACTGCTTCAAGGCAGTGCAGATCTCTTCTCTGGATGTTATCTCATCGAGATCCTTGCACTGGATATAGATCTCATGTTTTTGGGAACGAACCGCGACGTTCTCCCCAAGTGAGTTTAAAATATGGTTACGAAAGCCTTCAGTTTTCAACACGCTGGATTTTTCCAGTTCAAACATGAGATCCCCTTTCTAGGTGCTCCGGATTTTGCCGGCATTTCCGCCTAGGTCTTTTAGGTCGTGGACAGATTTCACCTTCTTCAGTATCTCCGCATACATGAGATGTCCTCTGCTGGAGATTACAATTGCCTCCGGACGAATTCGCATCTTTGGTTTTTTGTCTCTTTTCTTGTTCGCGACCTTAGTCCAGCCACCGCACTTATTTTCTTTCGGTTTTGCTTCGCTTGTCGCCGTTCCTACCTTGGGCACTTTGGGTCCCTCTCTCTTGGTTCCATTTGTTGGACTGGTCCAGACTCCTTTTTTTCCTTTTTGGTGTCTGTTGATTCCCCAAAGCTTCGCCCTCTTTGTCTCGCACTCGCTTACTTGGTCGAAGATCGATGACCTTGTGCTTTGTCGCCTAATTGACGTTACATTGGCTCTAAGCTCCTTCAACGCAGGATCTGCCTTAAGCCGTCGTAAAATACCAGCGTAGGACATACCCACTTTTCCTGTTATTACCAGCGCTTCGGTTTCATTTTGTAATCATTTCTCCTGCTTCACCCCGCTCCTTCCTTGATTTAACCAAAGTACAACTTGGGCTTGGATCTCTTTGGCTGTTGGTTCCTTTTACTCCAGCATTATCAGATATTTTGGCGGGGGATCCTTCCTTTTTTTCTTTTGGACCTGGTGGTGTATGGGTGAATCCTCAACGGCACTCTTTTGTGTTTCGTGTCCTGGCTGTGAAACAATCTTTCTAAACCGGGTTTCGGCCAGTCTTTTTCTGTGGAGCGGCGTCGTTGGGGACATTTGTGTTGGTCTATCTGTAGTCGTCTCATTTGGCAGTGTAAGGCAACCATCGCCGAGTTTCCCACGGGCCTCGTTATAAGTCCGTGTAGCTCGCTCATAATTTTTAATGGCGTGGTGTAGACTGTTCTTTGGACTAACATATTCCATCATAGAATTGTAGTAAACCCAGCCTGGTGAATCCATTCATTTTGGTTGAGTTCGCATTGGAGTTGGTTATGTTGTCGCATGTTGGCCGAAAACACTACTTGAATTCATCATGATCATCATCATCAATGGCCCAACAACCGGTATCCGGTCTAGGCCTGCCCTTATAAGGAACTCTAGACATCCCGGTTTTGCGCCGAGGTCTACCAATTCGACATCCCTAAAAGCTGTTTGGCTTCCTGACCTACGCCATCGTGACTCGTGTTCTTTTTCTACCATAGATATTGCCCTTATAGACTTTGCGCGGCGGTTGATCCTCATCCATACGAATTATGATAAGTGACTCGCCCGCCGTAACCTATTGAGCCGAATTTTATCCACAACCTGACGGTCATGGAACCGCTCATAGATTTCGCCGTTATGTAGGCTACGGAATGGTCCATCCTCATGTAGGCCAAAAATTCTTCGGAGGATTCTTCTCTCGAACGCGGTACAGAGTTCGCAATTTTTCTTCATAAAAACCCAGACCTCCGAAGAATACATGAGCACTGGCAAGATCATTGTCATGTACAGTAAGAGCTTTCACCCTATGGTAAGACGTTTCGAGCGAAACAGTTTTTGTAAGCTGAAATAGGCTCTGTTGACTGCCAGCCACCGTGCGCGGATTTCACCACCCTAGCTGTTATCGGTGGTGACTTTCAACCCTAGATAGAAGTTGTATTCCCCTTTCTTCTTCCCGTTTGATCAGTACGGTTTGATGTTGTTGGTGGTTTGGTTTTTGGTACTTACGTTGCCACTGTTCAGTCACTTCTTTTTTAAGTTTTATTATATTGTTTCGAATACAATTTCTAGTGAGCGTGACTTTCTTATGTTTTCTTTATATTTATTATCAAAAATGATTGATTAAAATCTATCACTAAGTAGGCAAAGTACTATAACAATCGCAAAAAGATCACTTTTTTATTTAGTGCTTACACCGCCGCGGTTGGAAACAGAAGAGACCGACTTATTTCCATGCGGTCCTTACTGTCCCAACCAACGGCATTTTTCCACCGCTAATTCTCCACTCCCCTGGTGCGTTCAGAAAATGAGTGAGTGGAGAGTTCGCCATCTACCCGTCCGCATCCGCAACATTCGAAATAAATTTCGAATGCCGCATATCCTGCCGCGCCACATCACTCCGCCCCCAGACGAAACCTAGGGGGTTTCGGCGACGGATCCCGGAACTTCGTTCGCCGTTAATCCACAAAGCGGACACGACGCTGCTTCGGGGCGCACAGGGGTTTCAGCCTGGACAAAGAGACCGCCTTTTTGTGACCACCGATCCCGAGCTGGAAGAAATGCTCTCCCCTCTCGAGAACGCGGTACGGGCCCTCATATGAAGGCTGCAGCGGCTTCCGGACGGCATCCGTCCTGATCAGCACGTGCGTGCATGTGTCCAGTTCCTTGGGCGAACAAGCAGGTATGGACGAGTGTCGAGTGGGTGGTGGCGCTTTGATGCGTCGGAGATTGTCCCTCAGCAGACGCACCAACCCCGACTCCGTGAGACCCGATCTCTTGTCGAAGACCGGATCGCTTGGGAGTCTTGGGTTCTCCCCGTATACCAGCTCCGCGGGGCTGGCAGCAAATTCCTCTCGGCGGGTTGTACGAAGGCCGAGTAGGACGAGAGGCAAGACTTGAGTCCAGGACGGGTCGTCGCGTGCCATAATGGCGGCTTTCAGCGTCCGGTGCCAACGTTCTAGCATCCCATTGGATTGCGGGTGGTATGCAGTAGTCCGCTGGCGTTTAAAACCCAGGAGTTTGCCTAACTCGGAGAAAAGGGTGGACTCAAATTGCATTCCCTGGTCAGTGATGACCACTGCAGGGACGCCAAAGCGAGGTATCCACTCTCGGCAGAGGGCTTCGGCACAAGATTGCGCCGTAATATCTTTCAGAGGTATTGCCTCAGGCCACCGCGTGAACCTGTCGATGATTGTGAGGCAATACTTGTAACCGTGCGAGTCTCGCAAAGGCCCTATTATGTCGAGGTGTATGGTGTGGAAACGCTTGGTAGTGCGAGGGAATGAGCCCACTTCTTTCCTTACATGCCTGGAGACTTTACACTTCTGGCATGCGATGCACTCTCTGGCCCAGGAATTGATATCCTTGTTCATGGAGGGCCAGAAGTATTAGGTGTACAAATAAGTTTTCGCGGTTTGTCAAAAGATTGCCCCACCAGAAGGTTATGGAGAAATTGTCAGATGTAAAACGTAATATCCCAAGTTTCGTCATCCGGCAACACCATAACCTTAAAGTACTAGTGATTCCGTGTCAGCATCACGTAATTTTTTTCGTGCAAAAATGTCAAGTTTTGTGCCGAATAAGCATCATTTGCGGGAACTTTTGATTTACTTCTTTAATTTGAAAAAATGTGCAGCTGAGGCGCATCGATTGCTTCTAGAAGCATATGGTGAAGCTGCTTTAAGTGAGAGAAGTTGTCAGGAATGGTTTCAAAAGTTTAAGAACGGTGAGTTTTACGTGAAGGACAAAGAACGCAGTGGAAGGCCGAAAGTGTACGAAGACATGGAATTAGAAGTACTATTGGAGGAAGATTCGTCCCAAACGCAAAAAGAACTTGCACTTACATTACAAGTGACTCAACAAGCAATTTCACATCGTTTAAAATCGTTAGGAATGATTCAAAAACAAGGAAATTGGGTTCCATATGAACTAAAGCCGAGAGACGTTGAACGCCGATTATGCATGAGTGAAATGCTGCTTGCCAGGAATAAAAAAAAGAGTTTTTTGCATCGTATAGTCACTGGTGACGAAAAATGGATTCACTACGATAATCCAAAGAAGAGAAAGTCATGGGTTAAGCCCGGCGAACCATCAACATCGACAGCTAAGCCGAATATTCATGGAAAAAAACTTATGCTGTGTATTTGGTGGGATCAGCTTGGTGTCGTGTATTATGAATTGCTGAAACCAAGCGAAACCATTACTGGAGCTCTCTACCGAACACAATTGATGAGATTGAGTCGGGCACTTAAGGAAAAACGCGCCCATTACTACTCCAGACACGACAAAATTATTCTTTTACACGATAATGCTCGTCCACATGTTGCGGCGCCGGTAAAAACATACTTGGAAACACTCAACTGGGAAGTTTTACCCCACCCGCCGTATTCACCAGACTTAGCCCCTTCCGATTATCACCTGTTCCGGTCGATGGCACATGGTCTGTCTGAGCAGCGCTTCACATCATATGAAGACACCAAAAATTGGGTAGATTTGTGGATAGCGTCAAAAGATGAAGAGTTTTTTCGACGGGGTATCCGAATGTTGCCAGAAAGATGGGGAAAAGTAGTGGCAAATGATGGAAAATACTTTAAATAAAACGTAATGTACTGTTCCTTCACAATAAATTCCTAATTTTTTATAAAAAACCGCGGAAACTTATTTGTACACCTAATATTTTCCGGTGACTAACCGGTTTGTTGTCCTGATGCCGGGGTGCGCCAAGTCGTGAACTGCGTGGAACACTTCCTTGCGAAATGTGGCCGGAATGTATGGCCGAGGTCCCTTTTCCGAGTCTTCGCAGCAGAGCGAGAGGTTTGAGCCGAAGATGGGCAACTCCCGAAATTTGTATTTGGGGTTGGACTTGAGGCTCTGAAGTGCTGCGTCATCCACCTGCGCCTTGGCAATAGCCGAGAAATCGAGTGAGGCGGGGATGTTAACTTCGGAGACACGAGACAAAGCGTCAGCAACAATGTTGTCCTTCCCGGACACGTGCTGGATGTCTGACGTGAACTGGCTTATGAAGCTCAGGTGTCGGGCTTTTGTTTCAAAGCATAAGTGAGAGGCTTATGGTCCGTGAACACTGTGAACGGCCTGCCTTCTAGGGAGAAACGGAAGTATTTGATGGACAAGTACGCGGCGAGCAGTTCGCGATCGTAGGTACTGTAGTTCCGTTGAGCGGGATTCAACTGTTTCGAGAAGAAGCTCAACGGCTGCCAAACTTGATCCACCTTTTGGTGAAGGGCAGCACCTACTGCAATGTCAGAGGCATCAACAAAAACGGCTAGGGTGCATCTTGCTGAGGAAATGCCAAAAGTGTAGCATCGGCCAGTTGCTGTCGGGATTTGTTGAACGCGCGGACAGCCTCTTCAGACCACACAATCTCTCGTGTGTCTTTTGTTTTGGGGCCAGACATGTACGCGTTCAAAACGGACTGGTGATGGGCGGCCTTGGGCAGGAAACGACGGTAAAAGTTTAGCATGCCCAAGAACCGCCTCAACTCCCTCACTGTTTTTGGACGCGGGAAGCTTGTGATTGCTTGCACCTTGTCTGGGTCGGGCTGTATTCCTTCAGAGGAAATGGAGTGGCCGAGGAATCTCACCTGTTGTTGAAGGAATTTGCATTTCTCAACGTTTAGGACTAAACCGGCCTCAAGGAGACGTTGAAAAATGCACTCGAGATGGGCTAAGTGCTCAGACTCAGTGGAAGAAGCGACCAAAACATCATCCAAATAGACGAAACAGAAATCAAGGTTTCGCAGGACTGAGTGGATGAACCTTTGAAAGGTTTGCGCCGCATTGCACAATCCGAAAGTCATTCGGGTGAACTCGAAGAGTCCAAAGGGTGTGCATATTGCCGTCTTTGGAATGTCTTCAGGAGCTACTGGGATTTGGTGGTAGGCCTTGGCTAAGTCCAAGGTCGAAAACATGCGGCAATTCGCGAGGTGATGCGCAAAGTCGTGGATGAGTGGAATCGGATATCGGTCAGGAACAGTCTGTGAGTTTAGCCTTCTGTAATCCCCACAGGGACGCCATTCGCCATTTGGCTTAGGGACCATATGTAAAGGGGAAGACCAGCAGCTGTTTGAGGGCCTGCAGATACCCTGTTGAACAAGTTGTTCAAATTCTTTCCGCGCGATAGCCAGTTTCTGGGGTGGTAGAGGACGCACCTTTGAGAAAATCGGGGAACCAGTAGTATTTATGTGGTGCTGCACATCGTGCTTCACTGGTTTCGAGAGACTACACTCGGTAGTAATCTGGCTGAACTTTTGGAGGAGTGTCCGAACACGAGAGTCGGAGATGTCTTCCAAAAGAACGGAAAGGTTATTGTCAGCGTGAGATACCATTTGGCCCGACGAATTTAGGTTGGTTGTAGGGTCTATAAGGGACTTATTTTGCAAGTCCACCAGCAACCCATAGTGACACAAGAAGTCTGCGCCTAATATGGGGAAGCTGACATCCGTCAGGATGAAACGCCACGGAAACGTCCTACGCAAGCCAAGACTCACGTCCACTTGCCTGTACCCGTATGTATTGATGCGGGAGGAATTTGCTGCCGCCAGTTTGAGGGGTTGTAGGTATAGTCGATGATGCTGGGGTACGGGAAGAACCGAAACCTCCGCACCCGTGTCGACGAGGTAGTTGCGCCTGCTGAGGGGGTCGAAAATAGTTAGGCGACGTGGCGCTGCGCTCTGGGTGGCCGTCGCCAAGACCCCCCGCGGACCTAGTTTTTTGCGGGAGGCGCGAATTTGCAAGGTAGCGTACATCTTGTTGCTTTATCTCCGAAGTTACGATGATACCAGCAAATACCTTGGTCCGCAGGCTGTCTTGACGACCTGCTACCCGAACGCCCTTTTCGTGTGGCAGACCGTGAGCGAGCTCGCGACCTGGCACTCGAACGCTGAGCGTCCAACGTCGCCCGCATCTCGGCCACGCTGGCAGTTAAAGCCGCTATCTCGCGCCGTAAGTCGCTCACCTCATCCGACTGTGGTTGAACGGCCGCTATGGTTGGGCGAACGTACACCTCCTGTACCTGGTCGGCCGTCGCTGCTAGTTCCTCCAAGGAACCGGAGACGCAGGCTAGGATCGCCTGGGTGCCCTGCGGGAGCCGACGCAACCAGAGCGACTTAATCAGATCGTCGCCGATCTTGCTCCCACCCAATTGCCTCATTTCACGAAGCAATTGGCTGGGAGTTCGATCACCCAACGTTAAACCCGCCAGCAAGTGGTCTAATTTTCCCGACTCGCTTGCCGACAGGCGCCTGATCAACTCGCTCTTGAGCTGCGAGTACGATGCCGACTTCACTACGTCGGACACCAGAAGTATGAACTCTTCGTCCAGGCCGACCACCGCGTAGTTGAAGCGGGTCTTGTCCGATGTGATGCCGGACATTTGGAACTGCGCTTCCAAATGCACGAACCACAGCTCGGGGTTCCGCCGCCAAAACGGAGGAACGCGTACGGCGAGGGCGGTCACTTGTGGGTCCGATGGGCCTGCCGCGTCTTTGCTGTCAAACGACATTTTGCTTACCGAAAAGTACGAGTTTGTGATGCAGACGCGGTGAGTTTATAATGAAACGCGGTGAATTTTACTCCGACACGGCAGGCCGCACCCACAAATGCACGCACGAACCGAGAAAAACGACGACCGAAGCGGACGCTCTCCAGCGCAGACCAAAAACACCAAGGAAACGGAGAACCCGCGATGCGAAACACCTCAACGCCGTCTCTTGCAGCGGCTTTAATTTTTATTATCACTTTTTAACTTTTAATATAATTAACAATTAGTGCGAATATTGCACAACTAATGATAACAATTAAATTTGATACGGATATAAAATGAGTATATAGATGAGATAATAATAATTTCACTTTTTAGGATAAAGTACAATAGTAACGACGTCGCAATAAATATAAACTAGTTCCTTCCGTGGATAAAATATGAAGCCTGAGATTTTCGCTACTTTCAAGCCGAGCTGGGGTCCTCCTCGACGGCGGCGCTGGTTCCAATTCGTCGGGCTGTAGCTGCGGCATTTTTCCACCGCTAATTCTCCACTCCCCTGGTGCGTTCAGAAAATGAGTGAGTGGAGAGTTCGCCATCTACCCGTCCGCATCCGCAACATTCGAAATAAATTTCGAATGCCGCAGATCCTGCCGCGCCACACCACCATATATGATACTTCGTCATGTCTTCATTGATGTGCAGCTCAAGATCTCGCGCCTCCTGCTCGATGAATTGCACGTCGGCTTCAGTTGGCGGAACCTCCAACTCGCCGATGTTCTGGTTGTTCAGTAGTTCATCAAAGTACTCAACCCATCGCTCCAATATACCCATTTTGTCGGAAATCAGATTTCTCTCTTTGTCTTGGCAAGGTGAACATCGAGGTAAGGCTTCATCCTGCTGACTTGTTGGTACAACTTTCGCGCCTGTTTCGGTTGCTCCCTGTACTTTTCGATTTCACAGACCTGTTGGTCCGCACAGGCTTGCTTTTTCCGTCTCTGAAATCGCTTCTCCGCTCGCCGCAGTTCGTGATAAGTCTCTGCACGGGCCTGCGTCCTTTGAAAATGCAATATTACTCGGTATGCAGCATTCTTCCGTTTCGTTGCTAGCTTACATTCATCGTCAAACCAGTTATTCCGATTATTTTTGCGGCTGTAATGAAATATATTTGCGGTCGTATTTATGATAGCGTTCTTCAGGTGATTGTGAAGATCATTTATTGATGCTTCATCTCCAGGATCTCTGTTGACTGCGGTTATAGGTGTTGCGTTGTTGATTGTCAGAGTGGATTCTGGATGGTATTGTTATTCGAGCTCAGAGCACCATTCCAACGAGATAGTTATCCGAGTCTATATTGGCCCCCCTATATATTCTGACATTCATGAACAAGTGGTCAATTTAGTTGTAAGTTTTTCCGTCTGGAGAGGCCCGCGTGTGTTTGTGAACCGCTTTCCATGCAAACCAGATTTTGATACCTGTAAAATTTTTGATTTTGATTCAGCTGCGTTCAGGTTCATATTCTTAGCAAATAAGTTAGTGATGCAAAATTAAAAGCTTTTCGGTTTCGCATGAAAATTGGACGCACTACACGTCCCACAGTTGGAAAGCTCAGGTTACGACCTTCAGTGGAATATTGTCGTACAACTCTTTTATTTTCATTTGAGTGTAATTATGCGTAATTAAGCTTGTTCTTTCTATTCGCTAGTGTTGATTTATATTTTGCAAATACCGATATTTCGGGAACCACTTGTTCCCTGCATCAGTACAGCAACAAGTAACAAGAGGACTAAAAAAAAGTCTGCATGCAGTGCAAAGAAATTGGGTATTTGTCAAACATTGAAGATAGGGGGAAAGTGACCCGAAACATAAAGCGTGAAGGATGTATATGATGCTAAAAGTCTCCACAATACCACTACTACTTGTGCTATATTAACTAGTCCTTTTTTTATTTTTTAATATCATTATTACCATTTTGTAGCATTGGCCGGATTTCAATTTTGCGTACGAAAATAGAACTCCTTTTGTTTTTCGCCCCCATCAAGTGTCTTATTTAATCCTTTTTCGTCGATTTTCTTTACAGTGTATACAACTGACTTTCTTTTACGTTCCTGTAAAAAAAAGAAACACATACAAGTCCTTTTTTCTGAACACTTATGTATTTCGTTAGACAGTGTCCGGATTTCAGTTCTGCTCACTGTATACAAAATTCTCTACGTCATTCTCTAGCTACACTGATCTAGGCTAGAACAATATTCACATTTCTTTTTCTAATTATTCTGCGTGCCGTAGACCATCTCAAATTCAACAGGTGAATTGCTACAGTTTTTAAGGTTTTGTGTCTGTCTATTCGTCTGTCAGTCACACCTATTATCTCAGAAATGATGACTCCTGTTTATACGAAATTTGGTAGAACGGGGTGACGCGTGAATCCTCTCGTATGCAATGAGTAACATAGTTCCAGTTTAAGGGATGGTCTCCATACATGCAAAGGGGGAGGAGGGTGAAACACATTCTTTTTATCGAAGATAGTCATCTGGGATATTAAATAAAAGCGGGGTCAGAAAAGAATCAGTTACTCCAAGATCCGTTCTCAGAAACTACACATTCAAAATATCTGAAAAGAATTATGGTGATCTACCATGTACACGTGGCATCTAGGCCTCAAAATACTAATCCATGTTTAAATAAAGTTAATAATAGTATATTACCATTTTTTAAAAATTATCTAGGATCCCCGTTGAGTTTATTCTAGAATCATCGGCTTCTACAATAAAATAGACTATTCTATACAGTATAAAGCTACCAAATTTAGTGGAAATGACACACATTGTTACTGATAGAGTTATAATAGGTCAACGTGATCACTTTTGTACAAATTTGTTGCATTCTCCGGCTTTGAATGATTAAGACTAAAGGGGATTGTCTGATAAACTAAATCCATGAACATTACGAGCTACAAACGGGATGAATGATCATTCGAATATGCCTATATAAGCAATACACAAAACCTTTCATGCCAGACGCGTTCAGCATCCCGTTTCTGGACTTGTTATATATATCATTACAAAAATTTACTAAAATATACGTAAATATAAGCGCAATAATTACCCTCGTTTGTATTTCTCTCGGCCTTTTCACCCCAAAAGAATTGACGAAAGAACCCTTTAAGGTCATTATCATGGTGTTACCCCTTAAACTTGCGAGCACTTCTGCGACCACGTCTGACGGATTCATAAACATGGAATTTCATTTCTCACCACCTTCAACTTCCGATATAATATTTGATTGAAAACACACATATGTATTTCGTCAACGCCTTTATCACCGCAAATCGAAACGCTTCCACAATCAATCATTTCTTTTCATATAAAATTCCTTTTGTTATTGAAAGGGAAATGTATTCCAGCTTCTATCTATTTGATTGACGTACAGTAATTGCCGGGGGATTTCCCTTCCAGTCCAAGATCGTGATAAAGTTATTTACATTCGAAAACCAACATTGCAGCCATCTCAGGAATCACCCTAATGAATCCCTGCCATTCTGCCAATATCGCGAATTATTGTAGAAGCGAACGACGTACCCAACGGACACTATCCGGACTGATTTCCCGGCAGAAAGGCGGAACTGTTAGGTACCGTCAAACTCACGCCGGGACTGTCTGTTATGTCGCATTACACAGAGATGGAAGTGTTTTCGAGAAAGTTGAAAGTATCAATTTGCCTTATCTATTTCGTAAAATTTGCATCCAAATCGCTCATGCAAATGAACTTGTAAATGTAGATTGCCTTCGTGGTAAGTTATGAAACTGCTCAGCACAGAGTCCCCTGCTCGGGTGCCACACATGAGCAGACATGTGAATTTACGTCCTGGTATATGGGAAAAGTTTTCGCCTCCCCAAACTGATATTATTTCCTAAGCAATGAAAACTGTAACTGCTCATATCTTGAAGGTATATCAAAAAGTCATTTACGGTATTACATCGTCATCGTCAGGCCAAGGAGAAAGTTTGCGGAGTTGCGGCAGGTTGTTGTGGTCGCCGCCTGGTTTCACGACGGATGGGTGACGAAGTTGAAGCCTTTGCATTATGCACTTGAGGACTCGATGCAATCTGCTGCATGCAGACTTGATTTTTATATTAGCTCATAGAAAACGTCCCAGGTTCAGGTAATAAATCTGAAACGCCTGAGTAAGGGTCTTAGAAATTACTCATGGCTAGATGCCAATTAAAGATATATTGCAGCTTTCCTGTTCTCGGCGTATTTCGCACAACAAAGTGCAAGGAATTGCCTTTAATTATTCTTGAATTAAAGACTGAGCAATGCAATACAGATCTCCACCTCGTGATATACCATCCGGTCAAACCGCATTTTGTATAGTATAACAACAAGAATTGTAGCTCATTCCCATGCTTCCCGGAACGAATTGTGTGCAAGTACAATAATTACACTACAGTTAGAAAGGGAAACCTGGAACCAGTATTTCCCATGCAGAGATGACTTCTGGTAGATGACCGTCAATGCAAATTAAGAAACCGATTTGGAGTTTCCCGGTGGTTACCCGTGGCTCCATTGTCGATGCTTCAGCAATTTTTTATTATTATCAGAGATTCTTGTCATAAATTAAAATCCATCATTTCTTGCGCCGACTGTGAAAATATTCATACATGAAGAAGGCGGTTTTTCATTGGCTAATGAAATCAGTTAGCATTTGAAGTTCTCCTTAAACAAGTAGTTAGGTAATTCTTTGCATATTTAATAATGTCCAACTGATTGGCCTGCAAAGGCGGAACAGAACAAAGAGAAACACAAACATCCATAACGATCGAGATCCGAACCCGAAGTAACGAGGTCGGGAAGCTGGCCTTCAACTATCTCGACCATAGCACTCGTCATATTATTAGGTTGTTGCAAATGAAATGGCCGATTTGGAACTAACATTTAAAACGACTGTAAGGCTTACAAAAATTTATTTATTTGATCAAAATAGGTGCCAGTCGTTTCAAACTGTACTTCTCCCAACGAGATTCAAGAGCATGTATGCCAGTTTCGTAGAAGTCCAACTGTCGGATGTTGATAAATTCGTCGAAAGCAATTTTGACAGCCTCTTCGTTCCAAATTGTCTTTCCGCCAAAAAATGATCCAAATGTGACTAATCTCGGCCGTTGAATACTCAATTTTTGGTGCATTTCCTCGAGTTGGGCACAGTATTTCTGTACATTTATCGTTTCTCCAGGTGCCAAAAAAGAATAGTGGTTAACCCCAGCTGTAGACCACCAAACAGTCACCATTACCTTATTCGGATGGAGGCTCGGTTTCTGCCTATGCTTCGGTGGCTCATCAGGCGATTGTCATATAATATCCACTTTTCATCACATGTCACTATTCTGTGCAAAAAGGGATTGCTTCTGTTGCGGGAGAGTAGGGAACTGCAAATGTCCATTCGAAGCGCCATTTTTTGCTCCGTAAGGACTTGCGGTACCCATTTGCCGAGCTTTTTCACCTT
The DNA here is from genome assembly GCF_905115235.1 of Hermetia illucens. Classification (NCBI taxonomy): domain Eukaryota; kingdom Metazoa; phylum Arthropoda; class Insecta; order Diptera; family Stratiomyidae; genus Hermetia; species Hermetia illucens. The sequence continues at coordinate 84,530,236 of NC_051850.1, read as the reverse complement.
TCCAAGTTGTCACAAGTGCCGGGAAACTGTGAAATAGTGTACACCCAGTTTCTCTGAAATGTCTTTCACAGGCTGACGTGTGTTGGATTCGCCTAGCATACGCAGCTCATGGTTATCAATCGATGGTCCTGGATGTCCATGTGCCTCATTTTGAAGGTTTACGTCGCCTGAATGGAATTTTCCGAACCACAGCGGTGTGGTTCGTTCGCTTACCGTATCAGCCCCAAATGCGCTGTTAATATTCCTGGTCGCCTCCGCTGTTTTATGACCGAGTTTGGACTCATACAGAAAAAGTATACGTTCTTGGCTCTTTTCCATCCTTTTTTCCCTTTGATTCACCGTTATCACAACGATGGTCAAAACTGAAATGACTCCTTGATTAAATGTAGGAGTATTTTTACTTCATTATCCGACACCAACAGCGCCAACTGGTGGTGGTTTGATACAGCAAAATCGCAACTAACTTCACTTGATTGCCAAATCGGCCATTTCATATGCAACAACCTAATAATTGCACGCGTTATTTAGTCTACAGTATATCTAATAGGCAGCCCCAACACTCAATGGACCAGACTTGCAAATGCATTGGTGAAGCTTATCCGTATCATCATAGACATCATAGACCCTCAACATCTGGCAGTATCTACATGTGGTTTAGGGCCAATGATACGTACGGATAAGCTTCCCCAATACATTCACAAGTCCGGTCCATTGAGTGTGGATACTGTTAGATATACTGTGATTTAGACGTAAGACTGGAACTAATGAATCAAATAAAGAGAGGAGGTAGGAGAAAACAATTTTTGCTGCGAAACAGGTGAAAGTATGCTGGAGCTGATTTGTTGTTGTTGCGGACGTAATGAGATGTGCGGTTTGTGTGTTTTAAACAATACGAAGGAATAGTGGATTTAATGTTCGCAGCTTCCTGTCATTTCGTCTTGATATTTTTTTGATTGAGTAATACTTTTTTGAGACAAACAGCAACAATTTCCCGTGTTTAAAAAAGACATCAAATAAAGTGGCAACAGGTGGAAAACGCTCCTTTATATAATCGCAAAAACGCGACAAGATGAAAGTCCCAAACGAGGGCGATGAACCAAAAAACGTGGAAGTAAGTTGTAAGTATCATGTAAATGTGGACCCATATCCCAAACAATAATCTAACTTTAGCCTAGCTTAGGCTCAAACTATTGGCGGTTTAACTTGGATATAATTCGCATCATTTAGAAACGGAAGACCTTACGAGCCTCCTAATTGCTCAGAATGAAGATCTCTATACCCGACTATGGAGAGTCTTCAGAAGCAAGGTGGAGGGCAAGGGTAAACTCCTCACGATCGGGGGAGATGACCGATCCTTGGAGGCAATTAAACGTCGGAGTTGTCATATCAACTACCGATTTGGCAACATACCCGTGCATGTGCACAGGGAAAAGCCGAGGAAAGAGACCTCGGAGGAGGCATCGGGAGGAAAACATACCGAGGTCTGTGAAGAAGTCCCGAAATCAACCAGGGAAATAGACCTGCTGCCCAGTGACGAGCAGAAGTTGGACGACCTAGATCTAGGACTCCTAGGGCTCAGGGTGGACAGCGATGCGCAGGAAAGCGCCATGTCGGAGGAGGAGCGTGACACTCCGACAGTGGAGAAGAGCTCCAAACAATATCGGAGCCAATGGCCAGCACTAAGCTAGCCCAGATAATCCTCCACCATGCGAGAGCTGCATCTGCAGTGATTGGAAGGGCAAGTTCCAAGGAAAACATTGGAATAGTGCTGGCTCAGGAGCCCTGGGTGTACCGGGGGCAAATTCGCGGTCTACAAGGAGGAAACATGCAGGTAATTTGGGATTCCTCTTGGGAAAAACCAAGAGCTTGCATAATTCTTAAACGTAATTTAAAATACATATGTTTTTCAGAGTTCTTAACCGGGGACCTTGTGGCTATGCAAGTCTCATTGGAAGCCGGGAGGAGCACTCGAGAGGCAGTTGTGGCATCGGGATACTTCCCAGGAGACAAAATCCGGGCTCCACCGGAACAAGTCGCAAAACTGACGAAGTATTGCGAGGAGAGGGCGTTACCACTTCTTCTCGGCTGCGATGCCAACGCCCACCACGAAGTCTGGGGAAGCAGCGACATCAATCGTAGAGATGAGTACCTTCTTGAATTTATTCTTAGTAATAAGTTAGAAATATACAACGTAGGGAACACTCCAACATTTGTGACCAGCACCAGACAGGAGGTACTAGGTATAACTCTAGGAAATACCCTCTTGAACGGAATGGTCAGGAATTAGAGGGAGTCGGATGAACCCTCAATGTGTGATCACAGGATAATCAGATTCGACATTGAGGGTAATTCCGAAATAGAAAGAATAATAAGGAATTCCAGGAGAACGGATTGGGAATCCTACGCAACGCACTTGAGCAACAATATTGCCCACCTTCAAGGGGGCGGTGACATCAGGAGAGAACTGGAATTAGAAACGGTGGTGGAAAACCTCAACATAATCGTCATTGACGCATATGAGGCCAGCTGTCCGGCTAAGACCGTCAAGTCATCAAGGGATGTACCTTGGTGGAGCAAGAACCTAGCCAGAATGAGAACAGAGGCACGAAAACTCCTTAATCGGGCAAAACAAACCGGGGACTGGCAGAGGTATAAAAATGCACTGACTGCGTATAGCAACGCGATCAGAGAAGCGAAATGGAACAGCTTCAGGGAATTCTGTGAAGGGAGCGAACAGATCACAAAAGCAACCAGGCTGTATAAGGCTGTAGCCAAAGACGGGGGAATATCCTCTGTCTGCTTGCAAAAGGAAGATGGGACATTTATCGAGAATGAGGAGGACAGGGTACACCTGCTTCTCAGAACTCATTTACCGGGGTCCTACCTCAGGTTGTTGTCAGGCAGACTGTTGTCGCCTGCCACCCCAATAATGAATAAAAGGGGAAGGAAGGAGAGCTGGAAAGTGGCAAAAATGGTATGCTCAGAAGCTAGGCTAAGATGCGCAGTGGGAACTTTTAAACCAATGAAATCTCCCGGAGTAGACGGCATTTTCCCAGCACTTATCCAGAGAGGCCTAGGAATTATCTTAGAGTCTCTTCTGAGGGTGGTAAGGGGGAGCATAGCACTGGGATAGCAAAAGTGGTCTTTATTCTGAAAGCGGGTAAAAAGGATCCTTTTCACTCTAAATCTTTCAGACCAATTTGCCTAACATCGTTCGTCCTCAAAACGGTGGAGAAGGTCATAGGCAACTATATTAGAACTAACGTTCTAAAGCATAATCCCCTACATCACGGTCAGCACACTTACCAGGCAGGACCGTCAACTGAAACTGCTCTGTATCAGCTGACAGAGGTACTACGGGATGCCATAGAAACAAAAGAAATTGCACTGTGCGTGTTTTTGGATATCGAGAGAGCATTCGACAACATATCGCACACAGAGATACAAGACGCCTTGAGCCGTAAAGGAGTGGGAAACACCCCAGCATTCTGAATGGACAAAATGCTAGAAAGCAGGCAAATAGAAGTACCGACAGGTACAGATTCTATTGTCATGAACACTACTCAAGGCTGTCCACAGAGCGGGGTACAACTGCAGGTGATATGGAGTATGGTAGTGGACGAACTTCTGGACGTGCTAACAAATACTGAAATACAAGTCCAGGGTTACGCGGACGACATTGTTTTAATCTGTAGGGGCAAATATGAAGATACTCTATGTGATAGAATCCAAACTGGGCTAAGGGTTACTAGTGCCTGGTGCAGGAAGGTGGGGCTGCGGATCAACCCAACCAAAACCACCATAATACCATTCACTAGGAGGCGTAAACTTGATCACCTGAGAGCCATAACATTACATGATATGGAGGTGAAACGAGAAACAGAGGTCAAATATGTGGAAACTACGCTAGACCAAAAATTACTCTGGAAGACACATATCGGGAACACTTGTCGGAAAGCCACGAGGGCTCTGATGACTTGCAGATCCATAGCAGAAAAAAATGGGGTTGCGGCCCGAAGATACTACTTTGGATATATACTGCAATAGTAAGGCCAATGATTACCTATGGAGCGGTAATCTGGGCAGAAAGAACCCAACTCAGCACACAAGCCAGGGAATTACATAAGCTCCAAAGGCTTGCGTGTGAATCAGTGGGGCAATGAGGACATGCCCAACGGCATCCCTGGAGGTCCTTCTGGGATTAACCCCTCTCCATCTGCACATACATATGAAGGCGAGGAGGTCAATATTCAGGATGGCCGGTAGTATGAGTGAGGCGGGGAGCTGCCTTAATCGAAGGAAGATTGATATCCTTTCTAGGCGGTATCCCGAATTACTGATACCAAGGGACAACATGACAACGAGGTTTCACTTCGATAAGAAGTTTGAAACACGTTGGAGTAACAAGGCGAACTGGGAGAGCGTGGCTGCGACATACGGCTTAAACCAGCAACTGATTACTTGGTACACTGACGGATCCCTCACAGCAGGGGGAGCGGGTGCCGGTGTCATTAATAATAATCGTTGGCGCAACAATCCATATTGGATCAGGGCCTTGAAGTGTGTTAGAGCACTTCATTCAAGACCGTAACGGTACACTACAGAACACTGTAGGAGGCAATGTGGTCAGCATTGCGCTCGCCCGAGATTATTACCCAAATTTGACTCAGGTACTCATTCACAGCTGAGTCGACTGGTATCCGGCGTCAAGTCACGATACAAATCCTACTGGCACCAGCGAGATTTGAACTGCGGCCTTCCGTATGACAACCCAGTGCTCTAACCACTGAGCTATCCGAAAATGTACTTTGAGCCAATGGGCAGGTACACTAGCATATTCCAGGCGGAAATATACGCCATAGACAAATGTGCCTCCTTTAATCTGGAAAGGAACTACAGGGGGCAGAACATAGCTATTCTCACCGATAGCCAAGCAGGGGGGGGGGGGCTACCGGGGATGGAGCAGTCCAGGGTGCTTATTGGGGGATAAGTAACTACTTTCATTGTTTCCAATTTTGTCAACTTTATCGGCTACAAAAAAGCATGCTCAAAATATTTTTTCCAATTTATAGTTCATTTAGTGGAAAAAGGTTCTCAAAGTAATTTTCTTAATTGATTGTATTATATGATCGCCCCATGCACATTGAATCTAAACAAAACTGAATTTTTGACGACCGATCCCCTGAAACAGGCACAATCACTGTCAACGGCAGTGATCTGCCCAGAACTGAGCGATTTAAATATCTCGGGTCAACGCTATCAACCTATGGGGAACTGCTTTATGAAATTGCTTCACGCATTATCGCAACCTGGATGAAGTGGCATTCCACAACTGATGTTCTTTGTGATCAACGTATCAACGAACGTCTCAAATCTAAAATTTACCGCAATGTCGTCCATCCTGTCGCTCTCTATGATTCTGAGTGTTCTCTGTCGGCGTCGACGGAGTGATGTGAGCGTAGCTCTGCCAAGGTGGTAGTTGCGATGTGTATCAGGAGCCAGCCTCTTCGGGACCCTGGTCGGGAAGTGTGCATTGAACCAGTGTTAGTAGACCGCGTTGCCCCGAGCGAGCGCTGATCCGTCCGTGAATTCCGGGATCAGCTAAACGTAGGTCAGGCCTCAGGGAACTGGGGTAGGGGCTGTGTCCCCGAGGGTATACCCGTTCTTGACTATTGCGGCCCGCTCCCTTGCACACGATGCGCTGGTAACTTTTTCATGGAGAATATTCTGAAAATTATAAAAAAAAAAACGACGAAACAACAGACAAGGAGGAAGAGCTGGGTGCGTTTGGGCGGAGCACAAAGATGCGTCGTTCACCGCAGCGACCAGTGAAAGAGGCAACGAGGGCTGATATACCCGATGAGACACCGGGGCGCCCAAATAAAGAGGAAGCCTCATCAAGTGGTGCGACTGACCGTGCGGGGATGGCAACTCCACTACCTTGCAGTGCCCCTGTCCTGGAAGTAAGCTCAGTGAGAAACGCTAGTCCTGAGCAGATGGATTTGGGCACAAATCGAGTGGAAATGCATTCGACCGTCCTCGCTAGAGCCGAAGAGGAAAGGCTCATCCGAAAGTGCGCAGCCGTGGTGAAGCGTATTTGGTCGGCAACGTTCCTTCAGAGAAACGTCAGCAAAGGCGTCAAAAAGGGGCTGATAGAACTGGAGGAACTACTGGACCGCGTTTCCTTTTATAGACGCACGTGGAGAGCAGCGGAAGACGATTGTAGAGCAGAAACAGTCGCACTCCCCGCTGAGAATGCTGCTTGCGTCAAACGGACCGCAGATAGCCCTCTGCAAAGTGAACAGGGGAAAAAGCGGAAAGAGGACGACGTGCCTGAAGGAGACTTTATCGAAGTAGTTTCCAAGGCCCAAAAAAAAAAGGCGAAAAAGGATAAAAAGAAACAACGGACTCCGGCGCCAGAGACACGTCTGTCCAAAAACAAGGAGGCTGCCAACCCAAAGCCAGTAGCGGAAAAAACGAGGAAACGAAGAAGGACTAGACCGTCGGCTCTGCTCATTAAGCCGACGGAAGGCAAGACATTTGCGGAAGTCCTTAGTGAAATCCGCTACAGGATGAAACCCGAGGAGAACGGAGCAGAGGTGTCTTCGATACGGAAAACGAGGAGTGGTGGAGTTCTCGTCGAACTGGGCCCAAAGACGACCAACAAGAGCACGTTCTGCGAAGCGATCAAGGGGCTATTGGGGGAGAAGGCCCTTGTTTCCAGCCTAGAACCCATGTGCTCTCTGGAAATACGGGATCTTGACTGCCTCACAGAAAAGGTCGAAGTAGAGGAGGCGCTAAAGCGTGAATGTCCAGAGGTAACCAATGCCCGGGTAGCTATTACCTCTGTAAATGCTCGAGGCCAAAAACTTGCCGTGGTGGATGTCCCCGAGCAATATGCGAGGAAACTCCTTAACAGCGGGAGAATCAAAATCGGATGGGTAGTATGCAGGGTACGAATGCGGATAGTCCCCACCAAGTGCTACAGGTGTCTGGACTATGGACACACGTCAGCAGCTTGCAAGGGTCCGGACAGGAGGACAGCATACCGGAGATGCGGCCAAGCGGGTCATCAAGCGAAGACTTGCAAGGAAAGCGAGAGTTGTGTTCTCTGCAGGGATCGTGGTGCGTCTGGCGAAAGCGTCGCACACACTGCGGGCTCGGGACGGTGTCCGATCTTCAGGGGGGAATTGGAGAGGGCTAGGGTGCGAACGCCATGATCCGCATTTTGCAAATTAACATGCACCGGAGTGCAACCGCTCACCAGTTGCTAGCGCAGTTCGCTGCGGAAGTAAATGCTGATCTAGTGCTGATTAGCGAGCAATACCGAAACAAGGACCCGTCCTCATGGTATCTGGACTTATCGGGCACCGCTGCCATCTGGGTTCTGGACGACGTTCGACTTCGTGTTCTTGCCGAAGGCCGGGGGGACGGATTTGCCTGGATCCGGTGTTTGGGGATAACGTTTTTTAGCGTTTACCTGACGCCGAATGAGTCGATTCCGGACTTTCAACGCCGGCTTGATGCTCTGGAGGACGCCGTTTCGAGCACGGAGGGACGAATCCTGGTTGGCGGTGATTTTAATGCCAGGGCTCTTGAATGGGGCATGCCTCAATCAGACTCCAGAGGGAAACGGATTCTGGAAATGGCGTCGAGAACCGGGCTCGTAATTTTAAACACCGGATCCACGCCAACGTTTCGGCGCTCAGGTTGTGAAGGAAGCATTCCCGACATCACTTTTGCGTCGGAATCTCTGGCATCATCGGTGGACGGGTGGCGAGTCCTAGAAGACTTCTCGGCAAGTGATCATCAGTACATTGCGTTCGAAGTGTTTGACGCTACTTGCCGGCGAGCACCAACACGACGTTCCCCCTGCGTGTGGAATGTCGCGAAGGTGAACATCGGAAGGTTCGTCGAAGCTCTTGGAGCAGGTAGGGCCGCACTGGGGGGCACTCCGGGGGGTGGTGGTGTCGCAGCTGACACCGTCGTAAATTCAGTGATGAATCTGATAACGACGGCGTGTGAGGCTTCCATGCCCCGGAGGGGCCCCAGGCGCGACAAGCCTTCTATGTACTGGTGGACGGCGGAAATTGCCGACCTACGGAAGGAGTGTCATAAGCTCCGCCGTTTGGCACAACGTTTGTACGCCAACGAGGAGGCATGTGCCATAAAGGCACAATATAGATCAGCAAAATGGAGACTCCGCAGCGCTATAAATAAAAGCAAAGCTCGCGGCTGGCAAAATCTTGTTAATGAGGTGAATGATGACCCGTGGGGACTTGGCTATAAGCTTGTCACTCGGAAAATCGGGGCTCTGCGGAAGCCCTGCATACTGAGCACCGACCAGATGGACCGCATTGTGCGGGCATTGTTCCCCAGACACCCTGTACGGGTTGATGTAAACAGCGCGGAAAGCCTCGTGGATTGCCCCCTTTTCACAATGGGAGAACTCGAAGAAGCGGTTTTCACTATGAAAAACAGGAAGGCGCCAGGCCCTGATGGCATCCCGGCGGAAGTTTACAAACTGGTGTACCGCCAACGGCCAGAATTGCTGCTCGAAGCGTTCAACGCGTGCTTGAAGGAGGGCATTTTCCCTTCTCGCTGGAAAGTGGCCAGACTCGCGTTGATCCATAAGGGTAAAGGAGATCCGGAGCTTCCGTCTGCATACCGACCGCTGTGTATGCTTGACATGACCGGAAAAGTGCTCGAGAAGCTCATCAGGGGTAGACTCGCTGAAGCGATCCGTGCTGCCGGGGACTTATCCGCAAGGCAGTTCGGGTTTAGAACAGGGAAATCTACAGTGGATGCTGTTATGGAGGTCGTAGATGCGTTAAATCGAGCCGGGGCGCACAGCCGCCGATCTCGACGGATAGTGCTCCTCATAACGCTTGACGTTAGAAATGCCTTCAATTCCGTAAGATGGACAGATATGCTGGGCACACTAGAGAACTCCTTTCACGTGCCAAGCTATCTCTTGCGGATATTGAGGGATTATCTGAAAGACCGCTCCCTGTTCTATGAGACGCTAGAGGGCCAGAGGAGGATGGAAATCACGTCGGGAGTAGCGCAGGGATCCATCCTAGGGCCGGACCTCTGGAACGCTTCCTACGATAGTCTGCTGAGATTCGATATACCTGAAGAGTCGCGCCTGGTCGGTTATGCAGACGACGTTGCGGCGCTTGTTGCCGGACGCACTGTTGAACAGGCGCAAAGCAGACTTGGCATATTGATGCGACGGGTAAGCGGATGGATGACTGCTCACGGTTTCAACCTTGCGCTGGAGAAAACCGAAGTAGTCATCCTGACCAGAAGGAGAATCCCGACCTTGCGTCCCATATCGATCGGCGAGTTGACTATAGAGTCAAAACCAGCGGTTAAATACCTTGGTTTAATGCTCGACTCGAAGATGAGCTTCTTCGAGCAAATCAAAGCAGCCGCGGACAGGGCTGCAGCAGGAGTCGCGGCCTTGAGTCGGCTAATGGCGAATGTGGGCGGCCCTATATCAACTAGGAGACGTCTCCTCATGGAAGCAACGCAGTCCGTCTTTCTCTATGGTGCGGAGGTATGGGCTGATGCCCTTGACAAGGAGGTGCATCGTAAACGCCTAGCTCAAGTGCAGAGGCGGGGAGCTTTGCGAGTGGCGTCTGCTTATCGCACTGTCTCCGAACCGGCTGTGATGGTGATTGCGGGAGTGATCCCCGTTGCCCTCCTTGCCAAGGAGCGCAAAGCTATCTATCGCCGTAAGGGCGAAAACTTAAGACAAGTGGTCGCCCGTGAAGAACGTCAACGCACCCTTAACGAGTGGCAAGTTTCTTGGCAAAATGAGCCAAGGGGCAAGTGGACTGCGCGGCTCATCGACAAATTAGACCCATGGTTGAACAGAAAGCACGGTGAGATTGATTACTTCCTTACCCAACTTCTAAGTGGGCATGGAGGTTTTCAGTCTTACCTGCACAGGGTTGGGAAGGCGCGATCTCCTGATTGTGTGTTCTGCAATACAGTGCCGGATGACGCTGAACACACCTTTTTCTCTTGCGAGAGGTGGGATGGCCTCCGCCAGCAGCTTTATGCAGACACAGGGGAGCTCTCTCCAGACAACATTGTCAGAGAGATGCTGAAGAGCGCTGGCAGCTGGAATCATATTGCGCATTATGTTCGGGCTCTTCTTACTACGAAGAAGATTGAACTTGACCGGCAGAGGGATCGGACGGTAAGGGGTTCCCTGAACTAACAACTCCCTTCCTCCCCTCCCCTCCCGTTGGTGAAAGGAATTCCCTGACTTGAAGGCTCCGAAAGCCGGGAGAGCGGGAGGGCTGGCCCGAAGTAATGTGTCAAACGGTTCCAGGCTAGTTCTCTGATGACAGGGAGGTGTTTAGTTGGTAGTCCGCCAGCGTGCTTTTGCGGGAGTCCAACACTCTGTGCGTAAACGCATTCACCTACCCTACTCCAAACAAAAAAAAAGAAAAAAAAAAAATGATTCTGAGTGTTGGCCGGCTATAAAAGACAATGAACAGCGTCTGGCAGTAATGGAGACGTTTTGATCACATTCGAAATGGGGATATCCGCAATCGTTATGGGGTTGCACCAATCGTGGAAAAATTACGAGAGAGGCGTCTTCGATGTTATGGTCACGCAATTCATGCTAACAAGAATTCACTTGCCAAGATTGGTCTGAACAACGAAGTCGATGGTAAACGACCAAAAGGCAGGCCGAAACAACGGTGACTTGCTGCGCTGGATGGGGATTTAAAAGCCTCGAGATCGCACCCAGATCAGGCATTCGATAGAGCCAAATGGCGAAACCGATCACGACGAGCCGACACCGATTGTGAACGGGACAGAGGCTGGAGAAATAAAAAGATTATTGATTTATTATGTTGTTGGAAAACAATCTGCCGAGAAGCTGAAGCTCTCTACTGTTAAAATGGTACAGAAAGGCTATAGTCAGAGGGAAGTTGTTAAGGAACTCAGTACCTCGCAGTCCCATTCCGTAACATGAACCCAGTTGAAAAAAAGAAGAGTAGCAGGCACCGGAGGAAATCAACTGAGACCCAGCACCGTTCGCATCTCCGTGTGGAAAGATCCGTTTAAAATGGTGTCCCCATATCTCAGATTGTGGCAACAACTTGTGGAAGTTGGACGTCATAGCAGTTACGGCTAGGATTATTTTGCGGTGGACAAGGAAATTTGTCTTTTATGACTTATTCATGTTATCTTATGTTACCCTATGTCTAGGCCCCCTTTTCTATTTGCTAGTAGTATTACAGTTTAATAATTATGGATCTTCATGTGGGTTAATCATAAAAACTCGATTAAGGAATAACCCAGCTGTTCTACTTTGTACTGCCAAATTTGAGTTCTACCATTATATTCTTCCCTTCGTTGGCGTACTAGAAGGGAGGAGAACTATCCCCGAAAGTTTCTAGATGGTAAAAAAACTCAAAAATCGTGTTCAGTGCAAATTAGCATATCGAGAAATCAGCTTTCAGCGTCTTTCGAAAAGAAGGCATTGGATATGACTCACACCGCTCACTTCTGGTTGAATCCGCAGGCTTAAGGGGGTCATCCCGTGCGTCGGATCCGAGGAATCGAATTTTCTTTTTTGCATCAATTGTATCTAGATACAGTGTAGAATATATGGGCAAAGTGATTTTTTGATATTCGGAGTCGTTGCCACATGTCAGATTTATGTCGATTGCCGTAATAAAGTTAGTATTTATCGGTCCGAAAACGTTTGAATGACTTCGCTACAAGGAAAAGAATTGAAGCCAAGGCTGTACATGCGTTTATTCAGGAAACCTAAGGGTTATGGACCAGGTGTAGCAGATTAATGGTCAGTTAAGGTTTTATGGCCAAAAATTGCATTCAACTTTTTAAATGCGTTTTTCTCGAAACTAAACGTTGAAAGTCGGCTGCCACCATAGCCTAAAATCTATCCAACCGAATTCCTGGTGCCATTTCACAACTTATTCAGAATATATTTCTACGGTCCGCAAACTAGAATGATTGCGATTCATTCAGTAATTATTATTATATTAAACGTGAAAAAACACCAAAAATCACAAAAAAAAAGTTCAACAAGGTACCAAAAATTTAGCTTTTAATATTTTTTAATAATCCTTGTTTGCGGACTGTAGTTAAGCCTCTACGTTAAAATGCCGTTTACTTTTCTTCTTTAAGATAATCGCAGCGCCCTCTAGCACCTATTTTGGAGATGGGTATATAAATTGTTCTGTATTTCAATAACGGACTATGCGATCGAGCTGGAAAAAATAGTATGCACGCTCAAGATATAAGTAAATCTATGGTAAAAAAATTCGTATTTGTATCTTTATCCAGTTCTTCTAAAAAAAGCGAAAAAACGGTCTTCACACGGGATGACCTCCTTATCTTAATTTTGCGACGAAAATCCACAATTTTTCCACTAATAATTCCTCAGGTGTTAAATTTTTCTGCAATATGTGAGTTTTTATAGGAAATATATATAATCAGCCACGCTTATCGTTGATCCGTTAATCAATAAATATGAAAATTTTGCCTCATTATGGGTACATACGCGATTTTCTTTTCTTTCAAAGTGTTTGGCGATATAAATGAATATCGCTCGTAACGCCCGCTATCTACACACTTTTCAGTAGTGCGAATCGCGTACAACATCACACTATCTAAACCAGAATCTTTCTCCGAAATTTTTCGAAGCAATTTCCAACACAAAGAGTTTACTCCACCAAGGCCACAACCATCGACAAGGTATCTATTAACTTTTGCCCCAACTTGTGCCAAAGTCCTACCACTTAAAAAAAAACACGAACACTATCGAATGCAATCCTTAAATTCTTCATGCCGTTAGCCAGCAAGGAAAAAGCGGACGCACATTGAAGTTTTCATACTTGTCGTATTTTCAAAAAGATTCTGCCATGAAGATACCACGGGCGGAAATTTGGTAGAGAATTCAACCGTTGCCAAGAACACATCATCCAAACGTCTCGATAATTTTAAGTTACGTAAAGTGTAAAGCGCTTTAAAAATGATTTTCGTTGAGGATCATCGGCTTGGTAAGTGTAAATGATATTGTGTGATAGCCTGGGACAGTTTGTCATACAAATTTGGCTTCAGTAATATATTATTTAATATTATTATATTTTGCCTAACCTAAATTTCCAAACTAATAAACTTTTCTTCGTCCAAATTTATTAACTCATCGATTAATCTAGTATCCTAATTTTGACCAAACACAATTGAAAAAGCGAAACAGAAAAGAAAAAAATCAACATGATAGCCCATTTCCTTTTGTGAAAGTCGTTGCCATTAATTCAACACGGACTTCGGACTTCGGATCTTCTCTCGCGGTTCTATAGCACCCTGCAAAATGGATGTCACTATCAGCAAAAATGCCAGGCAAGAAAATAAATCGCTCAATCCATTATTAATGCAAATTAAAAAAAAATATCTTGAAACTCCCAATATTGCCATTTTAACCTTTCATTGTGACCTCCACTATACTAACTATAACTATTACTAGTGCCATTTAATATCGTAATAGGAAGAAGACTAGAAGCCCAGCTCTTTCAATAGTACAGTACGCAAACGTAACTAGGGCAAACCCCTTCAGTTCGATCTTGGTCGCTACCGACAAGTGTGGAACGATATTTTGTTTTTAATTCAGTGTTTATGCGGTTCCTTGTTGAACCTGTAAGCAAAACATGCTCCCTCAGCACGAAAAAGTTTTATCAGGTTTCGATACGGTTCGAATTCGTGTGCAGAGAACACTAAATCATTAACTTCCATTCGCGGTGAAGTCAAAATCGAAACTGAATCGTGCGTGTTTGAAAAAGCCTTGATTGATTGATTTGTTCCCTTCATATGAATTCGAACCGTATTGAAACCTGATAAAACTTGTTCGTGTCGTGGGAGAATTCGGTGCTATTCGGTTTGAATAAGATACCGAATCGAAATCGAAACACTGTTTTACACTTTTTGGGCGCCACGGCAACTGAACCTAGTGGAACCGTATAAAAGTGAAACAAGCCAACGGGTTTTATTCGATACGGTCCAATTTCGGTTGCGATCGAAAGTAAACCGAGTCGGATGGAACCGTATGCTTGGGAAATGAGCTTTACGATTGCGATGAAACATGGCACAGCGTTTCTACGATTAAACTAGCGCGACTCAAGGTGAAAATCGGGTAGAGTAAATGGTATTCAGATTAAAAATCAAATGATCTCTGCTTCGTAATGTGATCTCAAATGAGAGAAGGAAAAAATCGTTGATGTGGAAAAAATATACGAATCTAAAAACACCATTTTCCTCAACATTATTATTAAAAAATAATGGCCATGGCAATTTTAAAATATAAATATAGGGAGCGGGATTACTAGTGGGTGGACATATTGGGAGGGGGAGTGGTGATCGAGTGGTTTCGGTCAATCACATGGTTAGCGCTGTTAGGAAATATTCTTCATTCCGCATCTAGAAGGTTGAATGTGATTGAAACCTTTCAGGGAATTGGACCACGTATCTGGCCATAACGACATCGATGCGTGGAGTTCGGAAGGAATCGTAGAGGATCTGGTTGGCTATGTACCTCGTACCTTTTTCGTTTATAAATATTCCGGTCTTTCCTTCACATGTTCACAAGAGATGAATGCGAAACTGTTCGACTGTCTAGTTAACATTTTGTGGAGTGGGTTAATTGAGCTGGAAAATAGGATAAGTTTGAGGTGATAACGGCGCCTAGATAAATGACTTATCCAACTGTAGAAATGAGAAGTGAATTGATGTTGAGCGATAGGTAATTTTCCGTGTCATCCTCATTCTATTCTTGCGAATAAGATAAAATATTGGAGACTCTTGATAAGGTTGTAATTAGGAGCGGGTTTGTGTCCGACTCCAGGAGGACTGGTATAGGAGGAGCGCGAGAGAGCTGTTCCTAAATTTTCACTTAAGATTGACCACCATCTAAAAAGCTAGCAGTGAGGAGTGGTGGGCGTTGACAAAGTTGTTAGCAAGGACATTTGCCTTTTAGAAAGGAAATATCGATTGGTTGTTTTGCCTTGACGCAGGAAGACTTTACGGAGCTCTCTTATGTGTTTGGATTGAATTCTTTATCACACAAACTGTTATGTATCACGGATAGAAGTATCAACGCCTTTGATCTTGTTCTCTAAGAAGGAATACTACGGAGGAGGAATACTACTTTCTAAATAATCTCCATGATGAGACCTTTTTGAAGTGAATATCTTGAAAGATATCGTCTGAAACGAGATAAGGGTTTCGATAGTTGATGGTGGGAACTGGCACAAGTTCGTCGCGTTCTGTCTGAATTCCAGGAATGGGAACGTATTCTGGTTCGGATTTATGTTTATGCTGACAGCTCCTTGCGATGCAAGTACGATGCGTCGAACTAAATTGGAAGATGCTTCATACATCAGCACCTAATTTCAGCCAGTGGTAAAGCTGACGACAAATCGATATCATACCGATATCTGTTCAAATAAAGTTAATAATAGTATATTACTATAATTATGACTAATTGACTGCTAACCCACCTTAAGTTCATCCTACAAAGTTATAACAGGTCAAAGTTGCCGTTTCTGTGCAAATTTAAGACTTTGAATGTCATTATCACGCGATAGTGGACATTCTCATATAATATATGCATATATTACGTGATAGGTTCTAATGGGACAAGTGAACATTCAAATGGCTTTATAGAAGAAATACACAAACCCTTTCATATCTGAGACGTCCAGCTTCCGGTTTCCCGACTTGTTGTAGGCATGCATGCACTTGCAGCCGACCCGAGTCGGTTTTTGGCACATATCGAAGGACGCATGCACACCTTTGACCATAAGATATAAATACTGGGTGCGGCAGCATAACTTTCTTTTTTCAAAACTCAATAAAAACTATTGTATGCATCGGAAAATATTTATTTATTTTTTATGATGTAGGTACATGTCTAAAGTTTTTATTTACATTGTTTTGAAGATCAAATCTGTTAGGTGACGTCCCCCATTTTCCACACATTGCGTAAACCGGCGTTTGTCATGACTCTTGTTAGCATAGCAGGTGTTATGTTGGCAATTTCTTCTTGGATGTTGGTCTTCAAATCTTGTAGGGTTCTTGGACGGTTCACATAAACACGGGATTTCAGAAAACCCCATAAAAAAAACCATAAGGGGACAGATCGGGAGAGCGTGCCGGCCATTCCAAATCGCCTCTAATTGAGATAAGGTGTTCTGGAAAGTGTTCCCTCAAAACAGCCATCGATGCTCTTGAAGTGTGTGCTGTTGCACCGTCTTGTTGGAACCAAGTGTCCCCCAAATCCAAATTTTCTAGCCGTGGGAAAAAAAAATTCTGTAACATGTTTACATACCGGTCCGAATTCACTGTCACTGTAACTTCATTTTCCTCAAAAAACCAGGGACCAATAATTCCAGCTGAGGAAATTGCACACCACACTGTGACTTTGGGTCAATGCAAAACAATAGCACCCCCGGGAACGACATCAAGAAGAAGCTCACACGCGTTCATCCGAGAATTGAAGTCACATTCTGAAAGTTCCTGCACTATCGCTATCTTATAGGGATGGAAATGAAGATCATCATGAAGAATTCTTCTCACAGAACGATCGGATAGTCCAAGGGCAGATGCGTGTTTGCGCGCAGAACGCCGTGGCGATCGCAACATTGACGCTCTCACTGCTTCAATGTTCTCAGGTGATCTAACGGGCCGAGGGACTCCAGTTCTTCCTTTTGTCGCACTTGCAGTTTGTCTGAATGTAGTGACCCATGTAACAATTGATTTGCATGCTGTGTTGCAATAGCGGAACATCCGCTTGAAAAGTAAACCTTAACGGCAAAGGCACGCTCCTGACTATTCCAACGCATGATGGCGACTGAACCGTGTCGGGAAAAAACTTTACAGTATCCTCTCTTGAACGAGACCGCTAGCGCTCCGCTATGACATCAACTAACTGAGTGGCGCGCATTTTAAAAAAGGAAGTTATGCTGTCGCACCCTGTATGATGCATGGAGTTTGGGCGTCATGCTCACCCGTTTTAAGGTTTTGTGTGAAACAAATATCTATCATATTTTGGAAATTTATCCGAAAATTTCCTTAAGTTCCTCCTAAAAGTACACAATTATAGAATTTTGAAAAGACCACTGGAAATCAAACTATTATTAACAAAGTTGTAGAAGGTCAAAATTGTGTGTGGCAATTCAAAATTTGTCACACACGATGAACACAAAACCTTTATACCCGAATCGCCCAGCTTCTGTTATTTGTTTAATATAACATATGGCTTGTCAGCATCATCATCATTAATGGCGCAACAACCGGTATCCGGTCTAGGCCTGCCTTAATAATTCGTGTATCTCTAAAAGCTGTCTGGCGTCCTGACCTACGCCATCGCTTCACCTTAGGCAGGGTCTGCCTCGTCTTTTTTTTCTACCATAGATATTGTCCTTATACACTTTCGGGGCTGGATCATCCTCATCCATACGGATTAACCGATTGAACGGGATTTTACCCACAACCTGACGGTGGTATCGCTCATATATTTCGTCATTATGTGGGCTACGGAATCGTCCATCCTCATGTAGGGGGCCAAAATGCATGTCCCAACTGAAGGAAAATATGATGAAGTCAAGGAGCCATTGCCCTAATGTTTTCAAGACATTACCTAGCGATTTCAACGCTTTTACGTTTATATGAACCCGGCAGACGGTGTGCACAAAACTGCGGATTTTCTCCGTGCACCGGAAGAAATAAACAAATCACATAATACACTTGCCCTTGCACTTCGTCCCCACATAATCTAGGAAGGTGATCTGACCCGAGTCTGTAATGGGACTTATCTGAAGTGGCTCTTGCCACAAAGTTTGCTGCAGGTTATCTGGTACTATAGAAACCCTGATAGGCTTCTTAAGCATATGCTGCAGAAGAGTTCTTGAGTGGGAGTTTCAAGGTGGTTGTGTCCATATCGCTAGCAGAGTTTCTTGTTGACTCTAGTGTGGAGCTGCGTTGTAAACTTCGGGCGCATAACCCTCAATTGCAGCAAAGGTATTAGATAGGCCTCAGTATAAGCCAGCACCGCTGTGCCAATCTCGGCGGGACTCTGATTATGATCCCTAAATCAACCTGTATCTGTAAAGAGCCGTGGGATTATGACATTTAAGTTAAACCTCCTGGACCTTCATGGCCTTGCGACTTAAGTGCAGGCGAGAAATTATCATATTTTATAATATTCGGCACTCAAAACGACGCCATTTGGAATCATACATTGTATTTCCGAACATACTGTAAAAGGTAAAAGTAAAGGGAGCTCCAAAAATTTGAGTTAGAAATGGAATAAACATACCAGGCATTTCTTACTGAAAATTCAAAGCCGGACGATATAAGCACAGTATAACCATTTAATCAATGAGGACATTTCGGTGGATTTGTATTGTTCTTGTCACTCTAATACGCTGCAAATCATCAACCCCCCTTGCACATTGCGAAGATTATTGCCTCACAAGTAAGCCGGAAATAGCCCCTTTTCGCGGCGCCATAATCTTTCTTCGACGATGTAAAAAAAGGGCTTTCTTCTTCCTACGGCACCCACTCTTTATCCCCTTTCTCTCAAACTTTATCACGATAATATCAAATAGGGGTCCATTTAGGGCGCCATTACTTTATCAAAGGAGCTGACCGCTGGAACTTTTCTACGGGCTTTGAGGGAGAAAATCTCCCACTGCTCCATTCATCCTAGGGTTCAAAGTTAAACTCCAACGTTTTGCATGAAGAAAGCCCAGATGTCGCGATTTTTTAACAGGGTTGAAAGGAAGAACTTCTTCTGCCTCTTGCATACACCTCCATCCTTTCTCTTTAATACGGTAGGATTGAACATTAAAACAATAAAAACTAACTTAGACGAGCCATAATTTTTTACGGCAGCTTGAATGGCCTAAAAACCTTCCCCGTTAAAAAATACATATGTATGTCAATTTTCAACACGATCGGTTGAAAGCTTTCGGAATCCATAGATCGCAAACGAAACGTGTGACAGATAGACAATGTCACACGCATTTTTCTCAGAAAATTGGAAGACAAGGTGGGAAATTCATGCAAAAGAGACAAATTTAACCTATTATAACTTTGTTAGTGATAGTGCACTTTCTACTAGGCTTGGTAGTATCTATAGTTTAGCCTATACTACCCCAAAACTTGGTGGGGCAAACTTAAGGGGGTTTCTAAACAACTTCTAAGAAGTATACTAATATCAAATATGGTAATATACTATTATTGACTTTATTTAAACAGCTATCGGTATCAAGAGTACTTTAGGGTCTAGATAATTTTTTCAGGCTGGGTAGTTTCTGACACCGGGTCCTCGAGGTAATTGACCCTTGGGCAATCCTTCCGTTTACGACCAGTGTCAAAACCCTCGAAATGGTTGGATATGAATCCCGGTGCTGCAGAAATGATTAGTTTAATCATGAATGCCAGTAAGCACTTGACAAAGAGAAGGGAACATAAAGACAACTTATAGAGGGAAACACGAAATGAAAGTTACAAAATTCAGCTAATAAAATATTTAGGCAAAGTAAACGAAAACTTTTTGAGGAGTAATTAAAGAAAGTTGACGCAATATAGCCAACAGCCACCAAAGGCAATTCTTCAAAGTTTCATTAACAAAGGGCGTAGATTTACCAAGCAAACACAAAAAAGGGACAATCATTGGGAACGAAAGTGAAATACGTGTAAAATAGGCGTCTTATTTCCAACAACTACTCAACCCCTCGCACACAACTCAGTCACTAGAATCTACAAGAATTATGATCGAGGATAATAGGAACATTGAACCGCCAACATTGGAAAAAACAGAGGCAGCCATCAAATGTTAAAGAGCGGCCCATGGACCATTAAAGCAAGAGTGGTTAAAAAGTATGATATGTTCTGCCAAGTGGATATGTGGAAACTACAAAGGCATCTCAATTTTTT
Source organism: Hermetia illucens (assembly GCF_905115235.1). NCBI lineage: Eukaryota > Metazoa > Arthropoda > Insecta > Diptera > Stratiomyidae > Hermetia > Hermetia illucens. The sequence continues at coordinate 84,510,244 of NC_051850.1, read as the reverse complement.
GTACATCATTCAAAATATTCACAAAAATACTGGAGAAAAGAATTAGACTGTACGCCGATAAATTGATTGGTGAATGCCCAGGAGGATTTTGGATTGGGAGACCTTACTTTTATTCTTTAAGTCTCGCCAAACCATCGCATATGTCAACGATATAAACATCAGCAAAGGAAACTTTAATGAATCTCGACAAAACAGCAAACAAAATTGGTCTCCGAATTGACAAAAATAGGACAAAATTATGCTGCAAACCACAAAAATAGACGAAATACAATGGTTGACGTACGAACTTCCGAAAAACTGGTCAGTACCTTCGATGAAAGCGCCCTGAGGAGGATAATAGAAATTAAACGACGGCCAATGATGAATCAGATACAACGATGAGTTGCATCAAATATTTGATGGAAATGAAGTCTCCAAAATAATCAAACTTCGAAAATTGCAACGAACTGGCAACGTTCAACGTATGGACGACATATATATACCTAAAAGGGTATTTTAAGAGGAAGAGAAGGACGAAAATTGGTGGGGAAACTTAGAAAGCGTTAGGCAGGTTCTGTTGATAAAGAGAACCCATAATCGGTAATATCCCTAAAGATTGCGTGGTAGTGATTCCAGACGCAATAAATGCATTTAATTCAGCCAATGTGAACCAAATACGGAAAGCCCTGGCGACAGTATAACACCGATGATCGACCCTAGCAGGACGCTGTCTCCGCGGGTGTACCATAGAGTTTTGTTCTAGGCGCACTGGTTTGGAATATTATGTCAAGTTTCTAGTTTACGTAAACAATACACCACGGTTGTCTACAAGATGCTTTGTTATGGCAATCATACCGCGCCGGGTATCAAATCCTTCGGAATGATGATAAACGGGAAGCTCATTTATAAGCCACATGGACAAAGCATCCACGACAAATATGGCCCGAACAAAGATGATGCCGAACGTTGGAGGACTACGGTATACTTGCAGGCTGCTTTCACCAAAGGGCAAGACAATGCAGATTTCGCGCTTATGAACTGAATGCAGTCTACGCAAGAACAGCCCAAAATGTATGCTCTGCTTTCTGAGGATGCAGCATGCGTCATCTCAGAAGCGGTAATTGCCATCAGATGAGATGATGAGCGTAAATTATGTGAAGTCCATCTCTATTTTCTCGCAGGCGAAAAACGCCAAAAGAGAGAAATCTGTAAATTTATAGTATGTACATTGGGAATGATCGGGAAAGGGACGGTGAAGATACAATGGTTAGAGAGACAGCATGGTGATGTGAATAATAATCTCACCCAGCTCCTCACGCAGCAGCATAGAGGATATCGCTAGTACCTGTACAGGTTCAAACTAGATAACTCGTCGGGTTGTCCAAACTGCTATGGAATCCCGGATCACCCCTTCGGTTTTCGTGTACGCCAATTTATTTGGGGAGATCTCTTGAGACTGTGGGTTCATTAAATCTTACTAAATCCATTCACCAAATTCTTTTTATATGAAGTACAAAGTGGATGATGTAGGCGAGAGTAGCGATAACGTAACTGGAATGGCATTCATTATGATCAGTCGATCAGCGATTTATTTAAAAATTTAAGGATCCTGAAAATCGATAACTGTTTCATATATTTTATCATCATCAACGGCGCAAAAACCGGTATTCGAACTAGGCCTGTCTTAATAAGGAACTCCAGACATCCCGGTTTTGCGCCGAAGTTCACCAATTCGATATCCCTAACAGTTGGCTGACGTCCTGACCTACTCCATCTCTCCATCTCAGACAGGGTCTGCCTCGTCTTCTTTTCCTACCCTAAAAATTTGCCCTTATAAACCTTCCGGGCTAGATCATCCTCATTAATACGGATTAAGTGACCCGCCCACCGTAACCTATTGAGCCGAATTTTATCCACAATCTGACGGTCATGGTATCACTCATACATTTTGTCGTTATGTATGCATATATATTATGCGAAAATGCAAATCATGCGGAATCCCCTAATAACTACTTCAATTTTCTGTATTGTATGGGCCAAATAGGTTAATTCTATTCCAAGAAGCTGTTTTTGTTTTTAATTAATTATAACTTCACCGAAGCTATTCATTTAACAGCTTGGAATGCACATGGAGCCGAATCACTCACTGAACTACACTAAACTAAACGCTACAAGTGGTATCAAAATTATAACATTTTCCAAAGGGCATTATCGGTCGATGTGCTGTTTTTCTCATAAGCCCCGGAAGAGTCAGGTTATCCAGTTAATTGAATAGCCCCCGGCCCCAATTGCATTCAGAACACTCCACCATAAGTGCAAATAGGGTAGCAACTGGATTTTTTTTTTAAAAAGTCCAGTCGAATATTTATATACATTTTCATTCAATTATGGAACCTACCCCATATATGTCAGCCTTCCCAACACAAACTGTTCTAGCCGCCGTCCACTTGCCAGTAGAATATCGAACTTTCAACGGAAACTTTTTTATGACATTCATGGCGAAAAATGCAGCGAAAAAGTAGAATCCCATTATGGATCCAAAGCCAGCCAACAGCCGACACTGTTAGAGCGATGACTTCTCGATTTTTGCAAATGCAAAATTTCAACTGAAATATTTTTGGGTTGGATCAGAGCCAAATTGCTACAACTCTTGCGGAAATACGATAAAAGTTTGAGTACTCGAGATTAGAATCCTGGTATCTAGTTTTATGTAGGTAACTCGAGTATGGGTTACAGTAACACTAAAGTTCGTCTTTGTTCACATGATGGTATCGCGCAATATCTTCCTTCTTCAACTGCTTTATTAGGCCCAGTTTATGCGATGCACTCTTCGCCAAGTTAGCATGTGCACTAATATCCTTTAATGAGGTAGAGTGCATTTGCATGCATGGTTTGGTTTATTGTAACTGCAGCAGTTAATCAATAGATAGGAATGTACTTACAGAGCAGTTTCAGCTGCTTCCACGAAAATCCTACGATGAAGTTTTATTTTGTTTGCAAGAACACTTGGAGCAAGATCTTATTAGAATTTAAGGGGGTTTGGATGCACATTCACACAAAAGTACATCCGGGAAGTGCTTTGGAACATATGATAAAACCGTGAGTATAACTTCAGCAATGATAACGTTGGTAATAAGGAAACTTCGCGGATAATTTCCGAATTGCTCCTTCGGTAAAGAGCGCCGTTATTGAAGGAAATAAAGGGCGATATTCTTTATCGAGGTTCACATAAAAGGTGAATTTACAACGAACTCTTTTTTAATGAAAAACAGGTTACATTTGGTCTTGCGGGTATTTGCAAGAATATTCTTTCCAAAATTTCGTAAAACAGGACTTTACTAGAATCAGTACCTCCGTACATACCAGCATGTCTTTATTATATTAGAGAGCTCAGTCTAATTAACAACATCTGCCGCTTTACTTTTAAAATCTAATGATTATAACTTCAAGTTTGTAAATTATTAGTTTTATTTCAAGGTCATACTTTTGAATCCACTAAAACGACAAATTAACTGATAAAATTCAGTTTGATTTAAGGAGTAATGGCGGCCTGGTCTGATTATGCTTCAGGTTAAAGTTGCATAATTAGGCAAGTCCTCACACGACCTCCGCGTGGTGGCCGCTGGAAACCGTCTTCGGGCGGGCCAAGAGTGTGTAGGGCCGGGCTGGGAGTAGGCTCATCCAACTGATGAGGATCTGCTTGTCTGCTGGTCATGTGTTAGGGGCAAGTGGATCTGGCGGGGGGATGGACTGAAGCAACAGCCCGGGGATCGTCCTCCCTGCACCGGAGAAGGTGCTAATAGGACCCCAAGCCAAGGTGGAACAGCATACGCCGAGGGCTGCGTGGCCAATGGGGAGCTTGGTCTTTAGTATGCGAACTCTGAATAACTTGGGCACCTTCAGTTTCAAATAAGACCCTTACCCTGGTGGCCGGGCCAGCCAGGGTGGACATTCTTCCCGGACTACTCGTGGCACCAAGACTCAATTAATAAAAAAACCAAAACGACGATAGAAGAGGAGGCGATGATGCCAGGCGCATCATCGAAGAACGAGCTGCTGGCCTCCAGCCAGGAGACAGTGGCCGTCGAGAGCTGTACACTCGGTGCCAGCCGTAGCATCGTTATGCTGAAACCAACCGCAGGGACCTCCCGGAGCGAGGCGTCAGACGGACTAGTGGCTTCCAGCCTGGAACCCACTGCCGTCAGGCTGGGTGTAGCGAGTACCAGACATAGTACTCCTGACCCGAAGCCCTCAGCGTCGGGGGATCCCTCGAAAGCGAAAACCGACAAGAATGTCGGTCGCCGGAAACCGGCTAAGAAGCGAAGGTCCACGGGTGTCCTGCTCAAGAGTCAGTACCAGAAGGCCATGCATATTCTCGGCAAGATTGCCAAGAATAAGGAGGCCAGTACTGTCGACGAGCGGGATGAAAAAGACCTCGCTAAATACCAGGCGATTGTTGATGAATACAACAGCAAACGCCGGGCTGATGAGCAGAAGGTGAAGCCCATCGCTCTAAAACGCAACCGATCTCAAGACGAGGTCGAACAAGATAAGAAGCTGAGCAGAGTGGGCAAGAGCGCAGACGCCAAGCAACATACGGAGGAAATTGTACAGGAACCGTCAGCCGGCGGGCCACGTACTGCGAAGCCCTTCAGCGATGTGGCCAGGAGTCACTTATGGGTGCCGCTGGCGGATGGCAATTCTGCTAGCGGCAAACTAACGCTGGAGGTGTGGACCAGTGTTGAGGCTAGGCTGCCGGGCATGGTCTATGAACATCTCGTGGAAACCGGAGGCAAACACCCGGGACTCACTCCCCACTTTGATTCATCTCAGGTGGTCCGTGGGTTCCACGTAATAGCTTGCATGGACCAGTTCTCTAAGGACTTTCTCGGCTCGTGCGTCGCTAAGATCAGCGACGCTTGGGAGGGCGTTAAGCTCAAGATTATCCCTTACGAAGAGATTACCAGGAGACCGGTCGCTCGCATTTGGTTGCCGAAGATCCGCATGGAGAAGGACAAGCTGGTCCATTTCCTACGCCCTCACAACCCCGGGATTCCCATGGACGACTGGGTTGTTATAAAGGAGGACGAACCTCAGATAAACAGCCAGCCCGTACTACTCCGCATAAACGAGGAGTGCCTGGAGGCACTGAAAAAGGCTAATTACAAAGTGTGGTTCGGAGTCAGGAATGCCAAAGTAAAAGTGTTCCGCTCTGCAAAACCGGACGACGACCTTGACCCAATCGACGCCGCCAACGAGCTGTTGGAGGAGATGACGATCGACGGTCTGACGGGGGCTGACAAACCCCCCACGCAAGCAGATCATGCTGAGGGTAACGCAGATAAATCTGCAGCACTCGAGGTGTGCCTCGGCTAATCTGCTTGTCTTCCTCTTAGAGGAAGACATCGACATCGCATTAATACAGGAGCCCTGGGTCGGAAGCGACCGAACCATCAAAGCGCTCCAAAGCAAATATTTTAATTTATTCCACAGCACAGGAGACGCTGATCAGGCTAAACCTAGAGCATGTATTCTTGCGAGGAAGAGTCTGCACGCTTCCCTGTGCCCGGACCTGAGTTCCAGTGACCTAGTTGTGGTCAAGCTGGAGCAGGTGGGGGCAGAGAACGTGTATATTTCCTCGGCGTACATGGCTCATGACCGATCAGCTCCGCCAGAAGAACTACAACATCTGACGAACACCATAACACCAAAGAAAGCCAACCGGCTGATAGGCTGCGACGCAAATGCAAGGCATACGCTTTGGGGCAGCTCCGAAATCAACGAAAGAGGTGAGTCATTCTTTGATTTTATTATTACTTCAAATCTATCGGTGTGTAACAGGGGCAGTACACCAACCTTTCATTTCCCCTGCTCGGAGAACTGTGACGGTTGGGAGGAGGTCCTTGATATCACCCTAATAACCGACAACGGGATTCTTAGGGTGGAGGACTGGAGAGTGTCTGACCAGAGATCCTTCTCTGACCACAGATGGATACTCTTCAGTCTAGATCTCGCCGCAGAGGTCTCCAAGCCCTTTAGAGACCCCAGGAGGATCGACTGGAGAAAGTTTGGTCAGGTAATTAAGAACAAACTCTCCGATGCGCAAATTGGTAGGATTGGCACGACAGACTAACTGGAGTCAAAGGTCGGGGCTCTGGAGAAGGCTTTTGATACCGCCTTCAAAGTCTCGTGATCTGCTAAGTACAGCAAAAAGACCCTGCCACCGTGGTGGAACGAAGATCTCTCTAGTCTCAGGAAGCTGACCAGAGAAATCTTCAACATCTGCTACAGGCAAAAATACTGGCAGCCATACAAGGACCGCCTAAAGAAGTACAAGTCGGCCATCAGGACCGCCAAGAGGCGGTCTTGGCTAGACTATTGTCAGAACATTGAAAGCACTAGTGAATCCGCGAGGCTCAATAAGATTCTGTCCAAGGAACATAAGAGTCCATCCTTCCTTAAAAAGTCGGAAGGCTCCTGGACGGAATCTTCTAGTGAAACCTTGGAGCTGCTGGTGCAAACGCACTTTCCGTCCAGTGAGGAGGACTGTGAGTCAGAACCTCGCTTGGAGGGTTTGCGGCAACCCCAGCTGTGCGAGACTATCAAATCGGTAATTACCGGGGATAGGATCGGCTGGGCTATAAACAGCTTCTCCGCATACAAATCTCCAGGCCCAGATGGCATAATGCCAGTCATGCTACAGAAGCAGAAGGAAATGGTTGTGCCGTGGCTTGTTGAGATTTACCGTACCGCAGTCCTGGAGGCGCGCACGGGTGGTTTTCATACCGAAAGCGGACAGGCGCGGTCATGAGTCCGCGAAGGACTTTCGGCCAATCAGCCTGACCTCTTTCGTGCTCAAGACCCTAGAACGCGTCCTGGACATTCACTTAAGGACGATTATGGAGAGAACGCCTTTCTCTAAGTCCCAGCATGCCTACCTCAAAGGAAAATCCACAGAAACCGCCCTCCACGAGGTAATTGGCACGGTTGAGCGGTCGCTGCAGTACAAGCAGTATACTCTTGCTGCCTTCTTGGATATAGAAGGAGCTTTCAACAACGTCAGTACCAACGCCATCAAGGAAGCGTTGACTGGTATTGGATTGGAGGGGTATCTCACGCATTGGATTATATCCATGCTGAGTACCAGGATAATCCAGTCCGATCTGGGAAGCAACCACTTGACCAGAGCTGTGAACAGAGGCACGCCCCAGGGTGGTGCTATCTCACCGGTGCTCTGGTTAATAGTAATGGACAAAATTTTACGTACATTAGACAGCAGCGGGGTGAAGGTGGTGGCGTATGCCGACGACTTGGTGATATTAGTATCAGGGATGTTTCTGTCCATTATGAGCGACATCATGGAAGGAGCGTTGCCAAAGGTGTGCGTGTGGGCCGCAAGATGCGGACTCAGCATAAACCCAACCAAAACGCAACTGATGCTATTCACCACCAAGACAAGGATACCTGAATTCCATCTACCACGGCTGAATGAACAAAGATTGGTTCTTTCCTCTAATGTGAAGTATCTGGGTGTAATCCTGGATCCTAAGCTAAATTGGAGGTTGAACATAGAACTGAGGGTTAAGAAGGCCTGTATAGGCTTCTATGCCTGTAAGAGAACCTTTGCCAAGAAATGGGGTCTCCGGCCGAGGATGGTTCTCTGGATGTACACCGCTGTAGTGCGTCCGATCCTGACGTACGGATCTATTGTATGGTGGCAGGCTTTGAAGAAGAAATACAATAGAACGAAGCTTAATAGGATTCAAAGAACCGCGTGTGCAGGTGCTATGGGGGTTCTGCAGTCTTGCCCGGCAGATGCTCTTAATGTACTCCTGCATCTCCTCCCCGTTGACCTCCACATCAAATATGTTGCAGCGTGCGGTGCCGTCAGACTACGTGAGTCCGGATTATGGGCAGCAAAGTCCTACGGCCACAGCAACATTCTAGATGAAATACCTCGAGAAATCTGGGCACCCCCCACGGACTATGTCACACGCAAGCTGAACTTCACGAGAAACTTTGCTGTGGACCTTCCAACCAGGGCAAAGTGGAAGACCGGCGGCGTGTTGCAAGACTATGACACGGTATTCTTTACGGACGGATCAAAGATGGCCTATGGAGTCGGCGCGGGGGTTTTCTCGAATACACACGGTGTATCCAAGTCGTATGGTCTCCCAGGTTTCACCAGTGTATTCCAGGCGGAAGTACTGGCGATATTGGAAGTCTGTCGATGGCTGGAGCGTGATTCGAGCCCCAAGCGTAACATAGCCATTCTGACCGACAGCCAAGCGGCCATCAAGGCCTTGTACTCAACGACGACATCTTCCCGGTTGGTGGGGCAGTGCAGAGACACGCTCAACCATCTGGGCGGCACGCTCAAGATCACTCTCCTCTGGGTTCCCGGGCATAGGAACATAGAAGGGAATGAGCGGGCTGACGGATTGGCCAGGCAAGGCTCTGCTCTTAGCAGTCCCTCGGGGAACACAGTCGGTGTTCCGCTGGCGGCTGTCGGAGGCCGAGTCTACTCGCACTACCTAGCAGCCGCGGGCCTGAGATGGCGAAGGCTTACAAGCTGTGCCAAATCAAGGAGAATTTGGCCCGCTTATAACATAGCCCGATCACGAGAGCTCCTGTGTCAGACGCGTGCAAATGCATTCAAGATTACGGCGGTCTGCACGGGGCACTGGCCCATAGGGGACCATGCCGCTAGGCTCGGCTTACCCTGCAACTCGCATTTCCGAAGCTGCGGAGAAGGAAGGGAAACCCTCATGCACTTTCTCTGCGATTGCCCGGCTCTGGCTCGGGTTAGGCTGCGGACACTGGGTAAACCATTCTTTGGGGACCTCAGCGAGATTTCTAGTTACAGGGTCGGAGAGCTGCTTTCCTTCGTGAATGCTACGGGCTGGCTTTGAAGATCCGAGCCAGCTGGACTCCGCTTCCCTGTTCCTATAACAACAGTCACGGTCTTAGGAGTTTGTGGCATCAAAACGGCGCATCAAAGCGCTAATTGGGCTCCTCGGAGCAGCCACTGATACCTACCTACCCCAAGGAGTAATACTAACATTGCATGCATGAAATCAAGGGTCATTTTCAATGATTTATAGAAAAACAAGTCGGGATCCCGGGAGCTTGGCGCTTTGGGTATTAAAGTTTTGTGTTCACCTTATGTGAGAAACTGTCTATGCACGATTTTTCATTGGTACATATGCAGCTCAGAATACAATATATTCCGCAATATTTTTCCAAACTTTAAAATACACATATGTACATACATATCAACGACATAAATACTGTGTTCATACTAAATTTTCCTTATTGCCGCATTGATAAAACGATTAGATCACGCATCGTCACGCATTTCCACCTTACTCTGTCAAAAACCAATTTTCAGAATTATGTCCTATATTATCGTCTATACTGCTGCCAAATTAACAGGGTTTTCCGATAAATTTCTAAAATATATTATCGTTAACTTTATTTGTGCAGATATCGGAACCGGATGTATTCTGATGCCTAGATTTCGTAGAGATGCACCACTGTGATTTTTTTAGATTTTTCGGTTGGATAGGTTCTGAGAACGAGACCTGTCTCACTTTTTGGAACACACATTTCGAGCCCTATCTCCCCTTTGTTTTAACCAATATCAGAAATAAGATCAGTTTCGCAAAGTATAATTCATTTGCAGACCCAATATTCGCACCGAATTCCATGACCATCGATTCAGCTGTTTTCGAGTAAGTCGGGTGTCACAGACTGACAGACAAGCAGACATTGAATACATTTTAATAAGGTTTTGTTCCACACAAAACCTTAAACAAGCCAGAAAACCGGAAACTTGACGCTTCAAATATAAAAGATTTTGTGTTTCCCTATGTGAAGAACGATGAGTGCATGATAGTTATGCGTGTACATACATAGTTAAATATTCAACTGTGCGTTATCTTTTAAAGATCCATTTACACAAAAAAATTGACCTGGAAAGCACGTTATTAATAATAGCCTAATACGCTTCACACTCGGACTCGGATTTTGTTTTGCACAAAAACTTAAACAGGAATTCAAATTCCTCAGTTCTTTTTTAAGGTTTTGTGTAAACACAAAACCTTATTAAAATCGGTTTACTGTCTGTCTGTATGTCTATCCGTCTGTCTGTCTGTCTGCCCGTCACACGCATTTTTCTCGGACGCGATTATAGCGATTGACACCAAATTTGGTAGAAAGGTGGGAACTGTGAACGCTCACGCATACAGTAAATTACATCCTTTTCCATGGAATTTAAGGAGGCGTCCCCATACATGCAAAAGGGGGGTGTAACATTTTTTTTCATCAAATATAGTCATGTGGGGTATCAAATTAAAGGTCTTGATTAGTACTTTTCAAAGCCGATCTTAGTTTTGACATTCGTTGGAAGGGTGGGGAGCGCGGGGGCTTGAAAGTGATCACTACTTTAAGGAGGCCATTCTCAGAAACTACCAAACTGAAAAATCTGAAAAAAATCAGGAGGCTGCCACTATATGGTGCCTGGGCTCCGAAATACCTTCCATGCCGATATCTGTTTAAATAAAGTTAATAATAGTATATTACTACAATTTTTTGTATTTGGTTAGAAACCGGCCTTAAGTTCATCCTAGTGTGGCGCGGCAGGATCTGCAGCATTCGAAATTTATTTCGGATGTTGCGGATGCGGACGGGTAGATGGCGCTGAACTCAGAAACTCTCCACTCACTCGTTTTCAGAACGCACCAGGGGAGTGGAGAACCAGCGGTAAAAAAATGCCGTTGGTTGGGACAGTAAGGACCGCATGGAAATAAGTCGGTCTCTTCTGTATCCAACCGCGGCGCTGAACACTTCGGCTCGCTCGTGACTTAAATTCAAAATATTGTAATCAATTACAACTCGGCAGATTTCGCGCTAGTAAATTCTATCTCATTTAAAGTTGACGAGAGTTCATATTTTATCCACGGAAGGAACTAGTTTATATTTATTGCGACGTCGTTACTATTGTACTTTATCCTAAAAAGTGAAATTATTATTATCTCATCTCTGTAATCATTTTATATCCGAATCAAATTCAATTGTTAGCATTAGTTGTGCACTATTCGCACTAATTGTTCATTATATTAAAAGTTAAAAAGTGATAATAAAATTAAAGCCGCTGCAAGAGACGGCGTTGAGGTGCTGGCGGGTTTAACGTTGGGTGATCGAACTTCCAGCCAATTGCTTCGTGAAATGAGGCAATTGGGTGGGAGCAAGATCGGCGACGACCTGATCAAGTCGCTCTGGCTGCGTCGGCTCCCGGAGGGCACCCAGGCGATCCTAGCCTGCGTCTCCGGTTCCTTGGAGGAACTAGCAGCAACGGCCGATCAGGTACAGGAGGTGTACGTTCGCCCAACCATAGCGGCCGTTCAACCACCGTCGGATGAGGTCAGCGACTTACGGCGCGAGATCGCGGCCTTAACTGCCAGCGTGGCCGAGATGCGGGCGACGTTGGACGCTCAGCGTTCGAGTGCCAGGTCGCGAGCTCGCTCACGGTCTGCCACACGAAAAGGGCGTTCGGGTAGCAGGTCGTCAAGACAGCCTGCGGACCAAGGTATTTGCTGGTATCATCGTAAGTTCGGAGATAAAGCGACAAGATGTACGCTACCTTGCAAATTCGCGCCTACCGCAAAAAACTAGGTCCGCGGGGGGTCTTGGCGACGGCCACCCAGAGCGCAGCGCCACGTCGCCTAACTATTTTCGACCCCCTCAGCAGGCGCAACTACCTCGTCGACACGGGTGCGGAGGTTTCGGTTCTTCCCGTACCCCAGCATCATCGACTATTTCCACAACCCCTCAAACTGGCGGCAGCAAATTCCTCCCGCATCAATACATACGGGTATAGGCAAGTGGACGTGAGTCTTGGCTTGCGTAGGACGTTTCCGTGGCGTTTTATCCTGGCGGATGTCAGCTTCCCCATATTAGGCGCAGACTTCTTGTGTCACTATGGGTTGCTGGTGGACTTGCAACATAAGTCCCTTATAGACCCCACAACCAAACTAAATTCGTCGGGCCAAATGGTATCTCACGCTGACAATAACCTTTCCGTTCTTTTGGAAGACATCTCCGACTCTCGTGTTCGGACACTCCTCCAAAAGTTCAGCCAGATAACTACCGAGTGTAGTCTCTCGAAACCAGTAAAGCACAATGTGCAGCACCACATAAATACTACTGGTTCCCCGATTTTCTCAAAGGTGCGTCCTCTACCACCCCAGAAACTGGCTATCGCGCGGAAAGAATTTGAACAACTTGTTCAACAGGGTATCTGCAGGCCCTCAAACAGCTGTTGGTCTTCCCCTTTACATATGGTCCCTAAGCCAAATGGCGAATGGCGTCCCTGTGGGGATTACAGAAGGCTAAACGCACAGACTGTTCCTGACCGATATCCGATTCTACTCATCCACGACTTTGCGCATCACCTCGCGAATTGCCGCATCTTTTCGACCTTGGACTTAGCCAAGGCATACCACCAAATCCCAGTAGCTCCTGAAGACATTCCAAAGACGGCAATATGCACACCCTTTGGACTCTTCGAGTTCACCCGAATGACTTTCGGATTGTGCAATGCGGCGCAAACCTTTCAAAGGTTCATTCACTCAGTCCTGCGAAACCTCGATTTCTGTTTCGTCTATTTGGATGATGTTTTGGTCGCTTCTTCTACTGAGTCTGAGCACTTAGCCCATCTCGAGTGCATTTTTCAACGTCTCCTTCAGGCCGGTTTAGTCTTAAACGTTGAGAAGTGCAAATTCCTTCAAAAACAGGTGAGATTCCTCGGCCACTCCATTTCCTCTGAAGGAATACAGCCCGACCCAGACAAGGTGCAAGCAATCACAAGCTTCCCGCGTCCAAAAACAGTGAGGGAGTTGAGGAGGTTCTTGGGCATGCTAAACTTTTACCGTCGTTTCCTGCCCAAGGCCGCCCATCACCAGTCCGTTTTGAACGCGTACTTCTCTGGCCCCAAAACAAAAGACACACGAGAGATTGTGTGGTCTGAAGAGGCTGTCTGCGCGTTCAATAAATCCAGACAGCAACTGGCTGACGCTACACTCTTGGCATTTCCTCTACAAGATGCACCCCTAGCCGTTTTTGTTGATGCCTCTGACATCGCAGTAGGTGCTGCCCTTCACCAAAAGGTGGACCAAGTTTGGCAGCCGTTGAGCTTCTTCTCGAAGCAGTTGAATCCCGCTCAACGGAACTACAGCACCTACGATCGCGAACTGCTCGCCGCATACCTGTCCATCAAATACTTCCGTTTCTCCCTAGAAGGCAGGCCGTTCACAGTGTTCACGGACCATAAGCCTCTCACGTTTGCTTTGAAACAGAAGCCCGACAAAGCGTCCCCTCGTCAGCTTCGACACCTGAGCTTCATAAGCCAGTTCACGTCAGACATCCAGCACGTGTCCGGGAAGGACAACATTGTTGCTGACGCTTTGTCTCGTGTCTCCGAAGTTAACATCCCCGCCTCACTCGATTTCTCGGCTATTGCCAAGGCGCAAGTGGATGACGCAGCACTTCAGAGCCTCAAGTCCAACCCCAAATACAAATTTCGGGAGTTGCCCATCTTCGGCTCAAACCTCTCGCTCTGCTGCGAAGACTCGGAAAAGGGACCTCGGCCATACATTCCGGCCACATTTCGCAAGGAAGTGTTCCACGCAGTTCACGACTTGGCGCACCCCGGCATCAGGACAACAAACCGGTTAGTCACCGGAAAATACTTCTGGCCCTCCATGAACAAGGATATCAATTCCTGGGCCAGAGAGTGCATCGCATGCCAGAAGTGTAAAGTCTCCAGGCATGTAAGGAAAGAAGTGGGCTCATTCCCCCGCACTACCAAGCGTTTCCACACCATACACCTCGACATTATAGGGCCTTTGCGAGACTCGCACGGTTACAAGTATTGCCTCACAATCATCGACAGGTTCACGCGGTGGCCTGAGGCAATACCTCTGAAGGACATTACGGCGCAATCTTGTGCCGAAGCCCTCTGCCGAGAGTGGATACCTCGCTTTGGCGTCCCTGCAGTGATCATCACTGACCAGGGAATGCAATTTGAGTCCACCCTTTTCTCCGAGTTAGGCAAACTCCTGGGTTTTAAACGCCAGCGGACTACTGTATACCACCCGCAGTACAATGGGATGCTAGAACGTTGGCACCGGACGCTGAAAGCCGCCATTATGGCACGCGACGACCCGTCCTGGACGCAAGTCTTGCCTCTCGTCCTACTCGGCCTTCGTACAACCCGCCGAGAGGAATTTGCTGCCAGCCCCGCGGAGCTGGTTTACGGGGAGAACCCAAGACTCCTAAGCGATCCGGTCTTCGACAAGAGATCGGGTCTCACGGAGTCGGGGTTGGTGCGTCTGCTGAGGGACAATCTCCGACGCATCAAAGCGCCACCACCCACTCGACACTCGTCCATACCTGCTTGTTCGCCCAAGGAACTGGACACGTGCACGCACGTGCTGATCAGGACGGATGCCGTCCGGAAGCCGCTGCAGCCTCCATATGAGGGCCCGTACCGCGTTCTCGAGAGGGGAGAACATTTCTTCCAGCTCGAGATCGGTGGTCACAAAAAGGCGGTCTCTTTGTCCAGGCTGAAACCCGTGTGCGCCCCGAAGCAACGTCGTGTCCGCTTTGTGGATTAACGGCGAACGAAGTTCGGGGATCCGTCGCCGAAACCCCCTAGGTTTCGTCTGGGGGCGGAGTGATGTGGCGCAGCAGGATCTGCAGCATTCGAAATTTATTTCGGATGTTGCGGATGCGGACGGGTAGATGGCGCTGAACTCAGAAACTCTCCACTCACTCGTTTTCAGAACGCACCAGGGGAGTGGAGAACCAGCGGTAAAAAAATGCCGTTGGTTGGGACAGTAAGGACCGCATGGAAATAAGTCGGTCTCTTCTGTATCCAACCGCGGCGCTGAACACTTCGGCTCGCTCGTGACTTAAATTCAAAATATTGTAATCAATTACAACTCGGCAGATTTCGCGCTAGTAAATTCTATCTCATTTAAAGTTGACGAGAGTTTGTGAGTCATTTGCTTGAAACACGCATAACGTGAAGAACTTTCCAATTTCGAGGACAATTTCACTAAAAGGTAATACTTAACTAGTACCATGCAATTTTGCAGTGATATAGGCTTGATTGGCATGATCTTACCAAGTTCGGTGGAAATCGCACTATTACTAACAAAGTTATAGTACCTCAAATTTGTTGCTTCTTTGAAAATTGAAGACTATCAATGTCAATATCACCCGAAAGTGGATACTCTCACATAATATATGTATATATTACATGCTACGTACTAAGAAATACACAAAACCTTTCGTACCTGAAGCCTCCAGCTTGCGGTTTCCCGACTTGTTTCTATGCTATTTTGAAAATGTGCAGGTCGCAGTCTTTTATCTAGAGCAAAATGCTTAAAATCTCTTTCAAATTGACATAAAAACCTAGTTAGTAGTAGTAGTAGTAGTTGGATATTTTATTTTCAACAAAATAAAATAAATAAAATACGAGACCGCTCCCGAAGAGTAGGGGAAGGGGGATGGTAAAAAATCGGTACCCGCTCTGAGCGTGACAATTGGAGAGGTATCAGCATGCTCTCATCGCAAAGATAATAGCTAAAATAATCCTCGAACGCATGAAAGAACTTTTCGAAAGCTTGATTCACAGAGAGCAGACTGGTTTTCGTTCCATATCCTTTTGTATTGATCACTGCAACAACCTACGGATCAATTTGGAGCAATGCTCGGAGCTTAGATCTTTGCTTTATCTTCTCTTCATCGATTTTGAGAAAGCTCTACGCAGGAGAGGGATTCCGCGCAAAATAATAGCTGTTATCAGAGCGACATTTATAGCGGAAAATATCACCTACTACCGCAAGGTAAAATCTCAACGGATTTTCAGGACCAAAGCGAAAAACTCCAGGGTTGCATCTTGATACTGATATTATTTCTACTTGTTATCGGTGACGCTTTTCACACTGCCTTGTCCGGAGGACGTATTAATGAATTGTGACATCAAAAGCCTTTGCTACGGTGATGATCCTTATTTGGTCTCTCACCGGGTCGTGCACCTTGGTCAAATAGCTCTGGATTTGGAAATGGGATGAATGGACAGAGCATAGAAGGCGTTGATCAATTTGTATATCTAGGAAACGTGGTTTCTACAAACGGTAGCAAAAAAACGGCATGTTGTCCGACGTATTAGAAGCACTAGATCCGCTTTCACTGCTTTGTCCAAAATCTGGAAATGCCGTTAATTCAACACCTAGATCAAGATGAGCTGGTTATGTGCTAGTATTCTTTCTGTGTTGTTACATGGGAGCAGCACATAGAAAGTAATCGCTATGGTTATTAAAAAGGTCCACGCCGTTATAAAGGAAGAACTTGGTGGTGCACAAGCCTAGCACCCGTGCAGAATATGACCAGAAGCGGAAGTGGCGATGGATAGATCATACATTAAAGTAGGGCGACAATTGCATTGCTGACTACTCTATGCAGTGAAATCCACACTCCCAAGATTACCGATGAGTGAGCCGCTCCACAGGCACTTGACGCAGAAAAGTGGACAAGGAATACAAACATCTCATGAAATCATAAAGAGAGCTGAAGCGCATTTCAGATAACCGCGAACGATGTAGGTGTAATTAATGCGCTACTAAAAGGCAAATGGAGACCATATTTTAATAAAATGGCATCAATTTGAAGTAAATTGGCTATACAATAATTACAATAAAAATGTTATATACTTTACTTAAAAAATGTTACTATAAAGCTACAATTAAAGTTTGGATTTGGTCGGTTAAAAATTCGAGGAGCTAGATTTTCGCCCATTTTGAAAAACATTTCGATTGTCAAAACTTTAAGGAAATTCATATTATATTTGCAATCGACCATACTTGGGCTATATAGTAGGTCTTCAAAAGGCACATTCTTCTATATCTCATCCTCCTTTGGTGGAAAACGTATTTACGGGCTTCTCTTCTCTTCAGTGAGGTAATGCTCAGACTGCGATATATGCGTGGCGTCGGCTTCTGAGCAAAATGTATAACAATAAAATTCCGTTGTAATACTAAGTTGATCCATAACTTGCATTTTTTCATTACTGCAAACTTTGCAGTAATACCGAGGACTGTTTGCTAGGCACAGATTGAGGAGTTATTGGCCATACTATCACAGCAAAACTCAAAACTTCGAGCTTTCGGTAAATCCACTCTAGCACTCAAGTTAGTAATTAATCTTTGCTAAGGGGGTGTCCGGATAGCTGAGTGGTTAGAGCGCAAGGCTGTCGTACGGAAGGTCACGGTTTAAATGTCACTGGTGGCAGTGGAATTTGTATCGTGATTTGACGTCGGATACCAGTCGACTTGGTTGTGAATGAGTACCTGAGTCAAATCAGGGTAATAATCTCGGGCGAGCGCAATGCTGACCACATTGCCTCCTAGGGTACCGTTATGGTCTTGAATGAAGTGCTCTAACACACTTGAAGGCCCTGATCCAACGTGGATTGTTGCGCCAACGATTATTATTATTATTAAGGAGGTAAATCCACTGTTAAAGCACGAAAAATTACTTCTTTTATCGGTCTACTGTCTGTTTTCTGTTTGTCTGTCACACGCACCTTCCTCAGAAACGACTGTCACCAAATTGGCTGGGAAGCTGGGAACTGTAAACGCCCATGCAAGCAATTCTATATGGAACTTAAGGAAGCATGGCTCCTCTCCTTAATTGAAGAAAATATAGTGACAGAAGAGACTGCTGTAAAAATGATAACACGGCTCAAAATGTTGCTTCTTAACAGCTATTTGACAGAGCAAGTGCAGAATAGCAGCAGAAAATGCCCTAATTGCGATACACGTTCCTTGAGCAGTATTTAAAAATTTGCCTGTATGACAGTTCATAGAAAATTGCCCCCGGAGCATCGGAATCGGTTACTGATGAATCGTGTATCGAAATGAAAGATGAATGCTTAAGTTTTCAATTTAATTCGTGGTTACATGTGATTTGTAGTGGCTGCATGTGATCTAAAGTTAAATCCAGTGCTGAATAGAAGTTTTGATTTGTTTTCGAATTGAAAGTGGTGTCTTTATTAAATCTATGGAATGAGAATGCGGTTATTTTTGTGGAATGGATGATCTGTTATCGAAGTCCTTTGGATCCCGTTTGTTTGCTAGTAGGGAAGAAATTGTTGACAAAGGTCGGTATTAAAGATTTAAACGGAAAGAATTGTCCCACCCGTGACTTTTTTAGTAAGTTGCATATAGCAAATTTTATTGTGAGCCATGTCTGCTATTTCCTGGTGAACAAGAAGATTCGGCGATTTAAATTAATTTTATAAAACTGTTGTAAGGCTCGAAAGAAATCTCCAAACATTTGAGATCGTTATTAGCTTTATATAAACTCGACAACGATCCAAGAATCGAAGACTTGATTGATACTCATTGCAGATCAGCATTGTTATCTTCTTATATATAAAAATCAATTGCTGTTCGTTAGTCTCGCTAAAACTCGAGAACGGCTGAACGGATTTATGTTATCTTGGTTTTGAAATGTCCGTGGAGGTCTAGGGAAGGTTTAAAAGGTGAGAAAAATTCGAATAATTGCCGATAAAACTCTAAAAACAGCACTTTTCTTCTTCCCATATAAACGTTTTTTTCTAAATAAAATTTAGAGTCAATTTGAACTTTATTGATATTCAATAAAGTTCAATCACTCACTGTGTTCATTGGACCTCATATTACAGCTATGAAACGGACAAACTTTTTAACGCAACTAGAAATATTTGACAACCAAGTGACAATCTTTTATTTCTAAAAAGACAAAAGACATCAAATGTTTCACAGCTCAGAACATGTATTGGAAAATAGAATTTCTGTTTTAGTATTTTTGGTTCTCGCCGTTTAAACCTCTGAATTTCCATAAATATTTCAAGACCAAACTAGACTACCTAGACCTAGACTAGATATTAAGTTTTGTTACAAATTAAATTTCTGAGCGCAACGATAATATTTGACATTAGATTTGACAACCAACTAATATGTCAATCCATCCTGTTGCACTTTAGAACACGGAAAGAAGTATTACGATATTGCGTTACGATACCTATAAGTGCGCGAGAACTTTCTTTACTTTGGCGATCCTTTGTGATAGTGACATTTCAGGTAATGTGCTCTTTTTTTTTGATATTTTGTGATTGTGACGCTTTACTGCTAAGTGAGCGAAACATTTTCTCACTTTCATTATTTACAATTTACGATGCCGAGGAGAAGACGACCTGACTTAGGTCGTCGCAGTCAATCAAATGTGCGAAGAGCTACCTCACGTGCTAACCGCACTGATGACCAGAGAGAGACAGATTAAGAAAATAGTCATATTGCTATGCCAGAATTGTGTTATTTAGTGAGTGATAATGAAGTAGATAGGCTTAGAATGCAACGAGTTCATGCACATCAAACACAACAACAGCAATCACGACATAATGAAATTGATCGAATCCGCAGACGGAATGCTTCACAATATGCTTTCTTATTAAATACAGATTCGTTTTGTTTGTTTTAAAATTATTTTATACAAAAGTTTAGGTCTTTTATTTATCGATTGAGGCAGTACGAAGTCTGTCGGGTCAGCTAGTATAGTGTAAATATATGTCTTTTATGTATATTTTTGTAGGCTATGTTATTGCGTTTTAAATAATTTTGATAGAAAGTAGTAACCATATTAAAACTATTTTGTTTATTTATTTATGAATTAATTTATTTCCCACATGTATATATACTATTCTAAACATTAGTATATATATAATAATAATAATAATCGTTGGCGCAACAATCCATGTTGGATCAGGGCCTTGAAGTGTGTTAGAGCACTTCATCCAAGACCGTAACGGTACACTAGGAGGCAATGTGGTCAGCATTGCACTCGTCCGAGATTATTACCCTGATTTGACTCAGGTACTCATTCACAGCTGAGTCGACTGGTGTCCGTCGTCAAATCACGATACAAATCCCACTGTCATCAACCGCGACCTTCCGTACGACAGCCTTCCACTCTTACCACTCAGCTACCCGGACAACAATAGTACAAAAAGCCCTATTCCCGCCCAACCGGATCGAGGGGCGACCAACCTAAGGATGGGCTGAAGGCAACATCCAAAGTCCCGCATCACAGCGATGATGCGTTTTAACGCAAAGTGTGTGCGACCATGCGAAAATGTATTACTACATCCCGATTGTCGCAAACACTTCAGCCAATGACGCGGAGGTTCTACACTACAGAGCCATGGATCTTATATTGAAGACAGTGCGGATCAAGACTGAAACCCATTAGGTCAGATTGTTACCGGACAGGACTCTTCGGACTATACCACAGTCCGCTTTTTGCATCACCATGTATAGTTCAACCCTAAGATCGAGCGTTTTCAGCGCTTTATGTAAGTTCTGCGGGACTAATTCAGTCGCTGAAATTACTACTGGGACTACTTCGATCTTTCGTAGTCTCCAGGTCTGCTTCATATCGTCTGCCAAGGGGCCGTAGTTCCGGATTTTTTCGTGCTGTTTTTCAACAGTGTTCCGGTCCAACGGTACGGCTACATCGATTATAAAGCACGCTCGTTCTTCCTTCAGAAGCAGAACTAGATCGGGTCTGTTATGATTAACACTGTGGTCGGTGGCAATAGTGTGATCCCACAGTAGTTTGACCCGATCATTTTCCAAGATTCTCTGCGGAGTATACTTATAGTAAGGATGGTAGGTTGCCACCAAGTTATACTTCAAAGCAAGGTTTTGATGGAGAATCTTGCAGACGGAGTTCTGACGATTGGTATACTCGGTACCGCTCAACATCCTGCACGCAGATGTTATGTGCTGGATGGTCTCCTCTTCACAGTTGCATAACCTACAACTGGAGTTGGTGATTGAGGAGTCGTGAAGAATGTACCGTTTATAATTTTTTGTTGGGAGCGAAGCATCCTGAATTGAAGTTAGGAATGCTTCGGTCTCATAGAAAAGTACACCATTTGTCAACCATTTGTTGGAGGCTTCGATGTCAATGCCTGACAACAACAAATTTTTGATATGACCTCCGTGAATGAGTTTCTCTTTCCACATGTCGATCTTCTGTTGGACTGAAGTAACATTCGACATGGGATCCCATTCTCTGCTTCTCAAGTTCAAAGGAGATAACTTATTATCTGCCATGACGGTAGCCTGATGTATTTGGCTAGAGGATTGTTTCTCATAGAAAAACTCACGAAGAGAATGCACTTGATTGTAGTGTAACGTTTTTAAATCAAGTACCCCCCTTCCTCCCTGATGACGTGAATAGTGATCCTCAATTTTTTGGCAGCTCTATTATGCATGTTGTTGTTTGCAAGAACTACCCTTACCCGTCTATTATAATAATAATAATAATCGTTGGCGCAACAATCCATATTGGATCTAGGCCTTGAAGTGTGTTAGAGCACTTCATTCAAGACCGTAAGGGTACACCACAGTACACTGTGGGAGGCAATGTGGTCAGCATTGCGCTCGCCCGAGATTATTACCCTGATTTGACTCAGGTACTCATTCACAGCTGAGTCGACTGGTGTCCGACATCCAATCACGATAACAAATTCCTCTGCCCCCAGCGAGATTTGAACCGCGACCTTCCGCTACGACAGCCCAGCGCTCTAACCACTTGAGCCATCCGGACACCCGTCTATTGACAGCTTCTAAATCAGTATTACTCCACTGAATCACACCGAAAGTGTATCGAAGGACGGGAATGGCGAAGGTGTTGATTGCCATGATTTTATTTTACCCGTACAGCTCAGTTTTAAGGACAAGATCCAGACGCCGCTCAAATTCCCCCAGCATTTTAGATTTGATTATTGCCACAGCAGGTGTTGTTGCTTGCAATATGCCGAGGTATTTGTAGACGTCGTCCGAATCCATGCCCTCAATTCGGATGTTATTTTGGCTGTATCCTTCGTTGTCGGTGTGTTTTCCCCGAACAATTGCTTTTATGCGACATTTCTCCAAACCCAACTGCATGCCGATATCCCTGCTGAACTGGATGGTGATGTCCAGCAAGGAGCGAAGTTGGTTTTCGTCTTTGGCATACAATTTGATGTCGTCAATGTACATTAAATGGCTCAATGTACATTTCGACAATATGCCATGCTTGACTTGGAACCCGTATTTGCTTTCATGCAAAAGATGGGATAGCGGATTCAAAGCCAAACAAAACCACAGTGGGCTTAGAGAGTCGCCTTGGAAAATGCCATGCCTGATTGGTATCTCTCCTGATGTTTGCGAAGATACCGATAGCTTCGTGCTCCAATTCTTCATTACTGTTCTCAGTAGAAGAACGACATTCGGGTTGATTTTATACAAGCGTAACACTTGTAGTAACCTCGAATGTGATATGGAGTCAAAGGCTGATTTATAATCGATGTAGGCTGTCGAGATGTGTCGTTTTTGGTGGACAGCCTGCTTTACAGCTACCGTATCGATTATAAGCTGTTCTTTGCAGCCTCGGGAGCCTTTTGCGCATCCTTTTTGCTCCTCAGCTATCAATGTATGAACATCAAGATGTTTTGAGATATTCGTGCACAGAACGAAGACCTTGTAGATGGTAGGAAGACAAGTAATTAGTCGACATTTTGAAGGGCAAGAGACACCCTGTTCCTTGGGGATGAGGAAAGTTATCCCCTTGGTGAAAAATGGTGGAACTAAATCAGGATCGGCAATCATCTGATTAAATTGATTTGCCAATATCCTGTGAGTGCTCCTGAACCGCTTCAGCCAGAAGTTGTGAATCTTGTCAACTCCTGGCGCCTTCCAGTTACCTGCCTTGCCAAGGGCTTCAGTTACGTCAGGCATGGTCATTTCGGGGAGGGCCTTGCATGAACGCATAAGGTGTGGGAGCCACGCAGCTTCTAAATTGCAACGGCTGGATTCGCTCCAAACACTTCTCCAGAAGTCTTCTGCCTGATCCAGATCGAGGTTACTTTCCCTATCTGAGCTGGTGAGATTTTTGTAGAATCCCCGTTGGTTCTGGAAGAACAAGGTGTTGTCTGTCCTTCGCTGAAAGCTTTTCTGATACCTACGGATGCGATTGGAGTATACCGCAAGTTTCTGCTTCAGCACCTCGAGGATTTCTTCGATTGGCACATCATTGGACAGATGGTAGTTTCCAATGATGTTCGCAACGCATCTGTGCACTCTTGGTGATGGATTTCCAAGGAGTGCTTGCGTCACACGACCAATCTCCTTTCTCAACTTTTCGACTCTTTTGTTGAGTCGAAACACCAAGAACGGTAAAGTCCTTCTGCGCATACCTCTGTTATTCACTCTAAGATGTTGGTTATGGAGACGAATAACCGTGGCGGCTACAACGTAGATCAGGCTGTGAACCTCTGTAGCAGTAATCTCGCTAGCCAAACGATCAGCCAAAATTCTGTCAACGGCAGCAATGATGTTAGTAGTTGCCGAAGTAAACTTCAGTTTTGGGATCTTTGGCCTAGCGTCTAGGAGAATCTCAGCATATTCTGTGAATGCGACCAGGAATGCGGTCAAAGCCTCATTATAAATTGGGTCGACATCCCCAGTTACTAAGCTTCTCCTGACTACTGGATTCATTGAGTGCCTTACAGGTGGAGTACTTGTGTTACTCCTTTGACTAGTCCGGTAATTTGATGACTCCAGTCCGAGCTCAAGTGAAACCTCTTGGAAGATTTGTTGCCTAGTTGGTAAGGCAACTCGGTTGTTATTCACGATCACCCGGTACTGGTTGACGACGTTCTGTTCCGGAACATGACTTAGCTCCGGAAATCGGGTTATGAACGCGTCATGTAGTCGATGTCTGTACCCTGATGGATTCTGTTCCAAATCCGTGACACGGTAATAGGCGCGGACGATAAATTCGTTGAGTTGGTTCGTCCAAACCATACGACGCCTAGGTCTCCCGTCCCTGGTGGTTGACGGCATAACCGCCAAAACATCCAAGGGCGAAGAGCCGCTCTGATGTTGTTGAACGACCCTTAAACGTGTTGGGTACTGTCTTCGTGTCCCTGGGGTCCCATTAGAAGAATTTAAATTGTTTTCCCCAATTTTATTCCCACGAGTATTGGGGAAGCAGTCAACCCTACAACAGAGCCCCAATGTTACAATGCCCCATGGTTACCTCCAAAGGTAGGGAAGGTATTTGGAGGGGAGCCGCTGAAATACAGTGTAACGTCACTGCAATTCATCCGATAGGCGCGTCGATCCCTTCACCCCGGATTACGGATTTGTTAAGGAGGTTTACGCCCCTTTATCGGGAAGAATCGGTAAGGGAGGACGAACACAAAGGGAAACGTTCTGCTTGTCCGTGGCAACTTATTTACAAGATTAACTTGCGATATTCGTAGCTGAAACGGTGGGTCATGTCATTACCCGCAACCCATGACACGCGCCTGGTCGAATGCAGCTCTACGTTTGCAACTCAGGTGAGGATAAACCTGGTACGCCAGGTATATATTTAATTATATATATTTTATGGCTTTGATATGGTAACATGATGGCGTAAATGTCACACGCGCACAAAGCAGCTAACAGGAGAAGTTCCGACCACTTTTGATTCTAAAAACATTAAATTAAATTATATTCTCAATCCACGCCTCGTCACTGTTCTCCATACATGCAAAAGGGAATTATATTTTTTCTTTCACCCAATATAGTTATTGAGGGTATCAAATGAAAGATTTCGATTAGTACTTAGTCAGCCTGTTCTGACATTAAATGTAAAATACGGGAGGTCGGACGCTGGAAAGTGGCCATTTCCGCGGACTCATTCCGGAAAATCCAAAAAAACAGGACGCTGAAACTATACAGTGCCTTAACTCCGAAATACCTTCCATTGCGTTAGTTAATAATAGTTCATTACTATATTCTTTTAATAACTGAGAGAATCTCGAAATTGCTGTAATAAAGATTATAATATAAAACATGTTCGTATCAAGTTTGGTTGAAATCGCATTATTACTAACAAAGTTATATGATAGTAGGTCAAATTTTTCGCTTCATTGCAGATTCTAAGACTTTGAATGTCAGTATCATGCTATTCTGACATAATATATACAGACATAACCATTACGTGCTAGGAATAAATGGAGCCAATGTCCACCCCAATATTTTTACATCAGAAATACACAAAACCGTGCATACCTGAAGTGCCAACTTCCGGTTCTGTGTTTCTAACTTGTCATAAAATTGCAGAAGCTATGGTTTCGAAATTTGAAATGCTCATTTATTAAACTTTGAAATTAACAATGCTACTGATAAAGAGAGATACAATATAGCAACTGTTCCAACCTATCGTCTCAGCACATTTCCATGAAAGAAAGAAATTGGGGATGTAAAATTTTAACGAAAATCTAAGTATAACGAAACAAAATCTGCAAACCCCTTTTAATGGTAAAACCTTTTCTCATCCTCTAATGTCTTTTTTGTGTGAAACAAAACCTTAATAAAATCGTTCCAATTTCTTTTTGTCCATCTGTATGTCTGTCTGCCAGCCACACCCAATTTACTAGGAAACGGCTGAACCAATTGTGACGACAATTGGTGAGAAAGTGTGGCCTGTCTGTCATTTTACATGCACTGAGTGGTATCATTTAGTATTGAAATAAAGGGGGCTCCGCATATATGCAACAGAAGGGTCCATATTTTTTTCACGAAAAGTGCCATTTGGGCTATCAAATGAAAGACCTTAATTAGTACTTTTCGAAACTGATCACATTTTTGGTATTGGGTGAAACCCAGAGAAGTGAGGACTCAAAATGTGTACCACGAAAATTGAAACAGGTCCCGTTCTTAGAAGCTATTCCACCGGAATTTTTCAATATATGGAGAAACATTTTTTATTCTTAGTTATTATTATTGTTCTGTTAAGGGAAAGTTGCACCGCGTCCTTGTGCCTATTGTGCCCCTTTTACTGGTTATAGTGTACCTATTGGTCATAGTATCTCAAGCAGGCCTATAACCGTTAGGATCTTTAGTATGTTGCCTACTTCCAGATCTTTCAGCTTTGCATCTGGTATTAAGTGTTCTCCCAGATGTCTCGACCTACTTTGCACAAGTGCCGGACACTGTCCCAGGACGTGTATAGAGGTTTCGTCCTAATCCTCACAAAACCTGCAGGCAGCGTCCGTAGATATCCCTAGTTTCCCTAGGTGATAGTTCAGCCGACAATGACCAGTGAGAATTCCCACTATGATTCGGAGGTTCTTTTTGGTGAGGTTTAAGCAATCTTTGTACGCATGGGTTCATATCCCCCAATAAGCGCCCTGGACTGCTCCATCCCTGGTAGACCCGCCCAGTATAGTTCCCTCAACCGTTCCTCTTCATTTCTCAGATTCATAGCCATGAAACCATTTCCGATTCCACAGAAGGGTTCTAGCCCGTGTAAAGGCGTCCCTGCTCCTTCTTGGCTAGTCCGTCCGCTGGCTCGTTGCCTTCCAACCCAGCATGACCTGGAACCCAAAGTATCCAGACCTTGTTGGACGAGCCGAGTGTATTCAGTCCCTCAAGGCATTCCCATACCAGTTTAGAGTTCACCTGGTTGGACCTAAGTGCCTTGATCGCTGCTTGGCTATCGGTGAGAATAGCTATGTTCTGCCCCCTGTAGTTCCTTTCCAGATTAAAGGAGGCACATTTGTCTATGGTGCATATTTCCACATGGAATATGCTAGTGTACCTGCCCATTGGCCCAAAGTACATTTTCCTTGGACCAATGACACCGGTACTCGCTCCCTCTGCTGTGAGGGATCCGTCAGTGTACCAAGTAATCAGTTTCTGGTTTAAGCCGGATGTCGCAGCCACGCTCTCCCAGTTTGCCTTGTTACTCCAACGTGTTTCAAACTTCTTATCGAAGTGAAACCTCGTTGTCATGTTATCTCTTGGTATCAGTAATTGGGGAGATAGAAAGAATATCAATCTTCAATCTTCGCAGCTCCCCGCCTCACTCATACTACCGGCCATCCTGAATATTGATCTCCTTGCCTGCATCTGTATGTGCAGATGGAGAGGGATTAATCCCAGAAGGACCTCCAGGGATGCCGTTGGGCATGTCCTCATTGCCCCACTGATACGCACGCAAGCCAGCTTTGGAGCTTATGTAATTCCCTGGCTTATGTGCTGAGTTCGGTTCTTTCTGCCCACCTACCGCTCCATAGGTAATCATTGGCATTACTATTGCAGTATATATCCAAAGTAATATCTTCGGGCTGCAACCCCGTTTTTTTTCCTGCTATGGGTCTGCAAGTCATCAGAGCCCTGGTGACTTTCCGACATGTGTCTTCCAGTGTAATTTTTATCTAGCGTAATTCCCAAATATTTGACCTCTGTTTCTCGTTTGACCTCCATATCATGTAATGTTATGACTCTCAGGTGATATTCTTAGCTATGTGCGAATGAAAAATCG
Source organism: Hermetia illucens (assembly GCF_905115235.1). NCBI lineage: Eukaryota > Metazoa > Arthropoda > Insecta > Diptera > Stratiomyidae > Hermetia > Hermetia illucens. Next base: position 84,482,788 of record NC_051850.1, on the reverse strand, counting down.
TGCATAGAGAGTTCCTCATATAAGATAAACACAAAACCTTTATACCCGAAGCGTCGAGTTTCTGGTATTCCTATATGTTACCTTTTTCTGGCAATTAGTTTGTAGATTTTTCTTGAATGTTATGTCATTGTCGGAAATTTTCAATCGAACGCCAGGCCGAAATTAATAATGTTGAATCTGTAGTAACACCGCTACTCAATTATTTAATTTTCGAACAAAAGAACTGACACTATCTCATACTCCGGAAATATTGTACTAATTGCTTTTGAAATGGTGGTATCTTTAGTCTCACCTTTACAGAGCTAAACATTTCGGACATTTCTTGCAATGTTAGTCTTTGGAAATTGGTTATTCTCCCGTAGATACCATATTTGTAATTGCTGGTCTTTGTTTGTAACTTTCATCGCGACAATCAAATTAAATCAGGACCTTGAAGTGTGTTAGAGCACTTCATTCACACTACACACAACAGGATTACAGTGCCCTGTAAGAGGCAATGTGATCAACATTGCCCTCGCGCGTGATTACTACTGTGATTTGACTCAGGTACTCATTCACAGTTGGGTCGACTGGTATCGCGCATCAAGTTACGATACAAGTCCCACTGCCACCAGCGAGATTTGAATCGGGACCTTCCGTACGACAGCCTAGTGTTATAACCATCAAGCTATCATAGATACCTTCTTCGATTGCATTTCATAATTGCGAAGCACACCGTGAACTCTCAACCTGGAGGTATAAATTTTGTTGAGGCTCCTCGTTCATAGAAATAAAACCTGGTTCAAATAGCTTTTTCCATATGTTCAATAAACTTGGTTTTTTGCATATAGTTCATTTTTAAGGTTTTGTGCTAAACAAAACACTGGCCTATACATGCTAGGGTGTGCGATTTTTACCCACAAACACCATCCCTGACCCCGCCCATGTCTGATAAAAACACCATAAAACGCGATCATGAAGTTGATCGCATTCCAGTTCTACTGGCGTGCTACCATTCTTTGCACCAGATTTTCTGGCTCCCCCACCTAATTAACAGTGACATAGTTGGCTATTTGGATCAACAGATAAAAGGTAGTTTACCTTCATCAACGGCACAACAACCGATATCCGGTTTAGACCTAGCTTAATAAGAAACTCCAGGCATCCCGGTTTTGCGCCGAGGTCCACCAATTCGATATCCTTAAAAGCTGTCTGGCGTCCGGACCTACGCCATCGCTCCATCTCAGGCAGGGTCTGCCTCGTCTTCTTTTCCTACCATCAAAATTTGCCCTTATAGACCTTCCGGGCTGAATCATCCTCATTAATACGGATTAAGTGACCCGCCCACCGTAACCTATGGAGCCGAATTTTATCCACAATCTGACGGTTATGGTATCACTCATAGATTTTCTCATTATATAGGCTAAGAACCGTCCATCCTCATGCAGGAGGCCAACATTTTTCGGAGGGTTCTTCTCTCGAACGCGGCCAAGAGTTTGCAATTTTTCTTGCTAAGAACCGAGGAATACATGAGAGCTGGGAAGATCATTGTCTTGTACAGTAAGAGCTTCAATCCTATAGTGAGACGTTTCGAACAGGACAGTTTTTGCAAGCTGAAATAGACCCTGTTGGCTGACAATAACCCTGCGCGGGTCCATCCTAAGATTATGAAATTTTGCAGCAATATAGGCTATGATATGAAATATTATCCTACCAAGGTGAAAATCGTGCTAGTAATGGTTAGTTGTGATAGGTCAAAGCTGTCGCTTCAATTCAAATTCTAGGACTTTGAATGTCAATAGCAACCAAAAGTGGATACTCTGGCATAATATATGCATATACGTTACGTGCTAGGTACTAATGGGACAAATGTTTTCATAAAGAAAATACACAAAACCTTTCATACCTGAAGCGTCCAGCTTCTGGTTTCCCGACTTGATTTAAGCTGAAATAGGCTCTGTTGATTTCCGTACGCACATTTCATCGTCATAGCTGTTACTGGTTGTAATTTTCGACCCTATATAGGAGAAATTTTCAACGGTCTCAATGTGAACAATAAAGATAGTCTCCTATCTTTGCTGTTCGCATTTGACCAGCGTCATTTGATAATGTTGCGTTCCAAAGGTGAGGCTAAGCACGCTGGTGGAGAACGAAGGAATAGTCACTATATACTGAATGCTCGAGCTATTCATATTGACTGTTTAGTCGGGTATTTGATACCTCACTAAAGTAAGGACCTCTCTATAAATTGGAATTGAGAATTTGCCCAAAAGGCCATTAAAGGGATCGGGAAATATCGATTGAGCACCCATAGATCCCGAATTACCTTGTGTGAAATTATTTGTTTGATGCGACCATCTGTTTTCGCCAAGTTCGTGAATTTGAGTAAAAATTCTATTGGTTCAGGCTAGACTTTCTGGAGTTAAGCAAATAAGTTGGTGGCAGTTATGGTACAATATTATTCTACCCTCAAAAACCAGCCGCAAACAACCGTGACCCCCTGTTACATTTGTGGCTTCGAGTACTCAAGTTCAATACCATGTACTTCAACTTGCCTTCATTAATGTCCACCCCAATATCCCGCGCCTAATGCCTAGTGTCCGGATAGCTCAGTAGTTAGAGCCCTAGGCCGTCGTATGGAAGATCGCGGTTCAAATGTCACTGGTGGTAGTGGAATTTATATCGTGGTTTGACGTCGGATACCTGAGTTAAATCAGGGTAATAATCTCGGGCGAGCGCATTGCTGACCACATTGCCTAGTAAAGGGTGTTGTAGTCCTGTAATGTACCGTTACGGTCTTCCGATATGGATTGTTGCACCAATGATTCTTATTATAAGATCTCGCGGCGCAGCCCGATCTAGATGAAGGTTGACTGTACATTCAGTCATCCAGGTAGTGCTTCCCATAATCGGCCAGTAGTTGAGTGCCGTTAAGATTCATCAAAGTACTTAACCAATTGCTTCATTATGCGCCTTCCTTCGAAAATAAGATTCCCTTCTTTGTCTCGGCATGATAAGTTTATCTTGTTAGTGAAGATTGCGGGTCTGATGGGGTTAGTCCCTGTACTTCACGACTTCATAGACTTGTTAGTTCTCCCAGGCTTCCATTTTCAGCCTCTGAAGTCGCTTCTCCACTCGTCAGAGTCTGTCATAGACCCCTGCGCGTTCTTTGGGAGTGCAGCATAGGCCGTGTGCAGCATTCAACTGTTCCGTTGCTAACTTATATTCATCGTGGAACCTGACTTCTTTTGAAATTCGGGTCAAGTATATTTGTGGTCGTATCAATGATCGATTTTTCACCTCTAAGACCTCGGTTAGCTGTGGATTTTGCAGCACCAATTTCCCCCCTATATGTGTTACGGAGGGTTCGTTCTGAATAGCTTCAGTAGTTAGTCTCTCCCCATGGTCAGAGAGGATTCTAGGCGGTGATGTAGTTCAAGCTCAAAGTACTATGCCAACGAGATAGTGATCCGACACTATGTTGCCCTCCTAAATATGTTCACATTCATCAATGCTGTGAAGTGGCTGCTTTCAATCAACGTGTGGTAAATTTAATTGGAAGTGGTCCCGTCTGGAGAGGCCCATGCACGTTAAGTACCTAAAACAACCATTTCCGCAATTCGCTCCAAACCTACTTGACTGTCAGATTTTGCTAACATACTTAGGACATGCTACAGGGGTTCATTCTATTGCCTCCTAGAAAGTATTCTTCTGCGACTTGGCAGTCTGTCAAGGGGCGTGAACGTTAAATAGGCTTATATTACAATTCTTAATTTGTCTTGCAAACACAGAGTACATAGCCTTTCGCTTATGTTTTCAAAGACGATAATAACAGGTTTCATTTTTTACCTGAATAGGAAGCCTACTCCGGACACATGCTATGCCGCTATAAGATATGATGTAATGATGTAGACTTATATTGGGACATGGTATCAACTAGCTACTCAGCAGTATTCTGTCTGTACAGAGAGCGCACACTCCATAAGAAAATGCACAAATCGTTAGTCCGTTTTCATTGCCGCATTCGTCGATGTAAAATCGGTCCAATCCGAGGCTCCTTTCTTTGGCTCGAAATATGACCATCAAAACGTGTAACAGGTGTCGTTCTCAGGACCTATCCAACCGAAAAATCTCAAAATACATCCGGTTCCGGTTTAGAAATATACCCGGCAACCCCCCTTATGTCCATCCCAGAGGTCTGGCATGACTGTAAGGAATAACATAATGCACAATTTGGTCAAGTTTGATGAAAATCTACTATTATTAACAAGGTTAGAGGGAACGAAACTTTGCCATTTTTTGTGAATTTCGTGCACTCTACAAACTGTATGACGTCATCATCACATCTTAATTCGTCAATACCACAACGAAATGAGTTCATATGAATGGGGTCGCGAAGAATTATTTTGTTTCAGTTTTTTATTCATTTGTATATGAACATCAATTACTCCGAACAGACATGTGTGTATGTAGGTATATATATGATATATGCGTGCTAATGAAGTTTGCGGGTAGTGTCTAATTCAGGTAGATATATTTGTACATTAAACCAGCCGTATACGTACTATATATGTACATATGTATGCTTTTGCGCACGAAATAAATCGAAAATATGGGTACGATCAATTTATATATGTGCATATATATGTTTAGTATTCGGAAATTGACAGTTTGTTGGTTTAGGGTGAGCATAATATCTATGGCTGTAATATGTACGTATGTCTTGCAGTTTGTAAAAATATGAAGGATTATGTTGGATTTGTAACTAAATACGGATAGAAAAATGTACGTTGAAGTATCTTACATAAGATGAACACAAAACCTTTACACCCGAAGCACGGGCTTCTAGTATTCCGACTTGTTTTTTGCTTTTGGGGAGTAGGGTAGGTGAATGCGTTTACGCACAGAATGTTGAACTCTCGCAACAGTACGATGTCGGACTACCAACTAAACACCTCCCTGTCATCAGAGAACTAGCCTGGAACTGTTTAACGCATTACTTCGGGTTAGCTTTCCCACTCTTCCGGCTTTGGGAACCTTCATATGCGGGAATTCCTTTCACCAACTGTAGGGGAGGGGAGGAAGGGAGTTGTCAGTTCGGGGAACCCCTTTCCATCCGATCCTTCTCCCGGTCGAGTTCAATCTTCTTCGCAATAAAAAGAGCCCCAACATAATGCGCAGTACGATTCCAACTGCCAGCGCTCTTCAGCATCTCTCTGACTATGTTGTCTGGAGAAAGCTCCCCTGCGTCTGCATAAAGTTGCCGATCAAAGCCGTCCCACCTCTCGCAAGAGAGTTCAGCGTTGTCCGCCACTCCAATAAACATCACACAATCAGGAGATCGCGCCTTCCCAATCCAGGGCAGATAAGATTGTACGTGCATGCCTCGCTTGAGTAAGGTTGGGTAAGGAAGTAATCAATCTCACCATGCATTCGGTCCAACCACGGGTCTCAATTGTCGATGCACCGCGCAATCCACCTGTCAGTTGGCTCATTTTGCCAGGAGAGTTGCCACTCGGTAAGGGTGCGTCGACGTTCTTCACGGGCAACTACCTCTTTTCAGTTCTCACCCTTACGGCTAGATAGCTTTGCGCTCCTTGCCAAGGAGGGCAAGAGGGATTACTCCCGCGATCACCATCAGTGCCAGTTCGAAGACGGTGCGATAAGCGAACGCCACTCGTAAACCTCCCCGTCTCTGCACTTGAGCAAGGTGCATACAATGCACCTCCTGATCAATGGCATCAGCCGATACCTCCGCGCCATAGAGCAGAATCGACTGCGTTGCTCCCATAAGGAGACGTCTCCTAGTAGATATAGGGCCCCCGACATTCGCCACTAGCTGACTCAAGGGCGCGACTCCAGCTGCGGATGATGCCAGAGATTCCGACACAAAAGTGATGTCAATAATTCTTCCTTCACAGTCTGGGCGTCGAAACTTGGCGTGGATCCAGTGTTTAAAACTACAAGGAAGGTTCTCGCCGCCATTTTCAGAATCCGTTTCCCTCCGGAGTCTGACTGAGGTATGCCCCATTCAAGGGCCCTGGCATCAAAATGACCGCCTAACAGGATTCGTCCCTCCGTGCTCGAAACCGCGTCCTTCAGAGCATAAAGCTGAAGCCGAAAGTCCGTCATCGTCTCGTTCGGTGTCAGGTTAATACTAAAGAACGTTATCCTTAAACACCGGATCCAGGCAAACCTGTTCCCTCGGCCTTCGGCAAGAACACGAAGTCGAACGTCGTCCCAAATCCAGATGGCAGCGGTGTTCGATAAGTCGCGATGCCATGAGGACGGGTCCGGGTCCTTGTTTCGGTATTGCCCACTAATAACCACTAGATCAGCATTTACTTCCGCAGCGAACTGTGCTAGCAACTGGTGAGCGGTTGCACTCCGGTGCATGCTAGTTTGTAAAATGCGGATCATGCTGTTCACACCCTAGCCCTTTCCAATTCCGCCCTGAAGATTGGACACCGTCCCGAGCCCGCAGTGTGCACGACGCTCTCACCAGACGCGCAACGATCCCTACAGAGACCGCAACTCTGGCTTTCATTGCAGGTCTTCGCTAGATGACCCACTTGGCATGCTGTCCTCCTACCCGGTCTCTTGTTAGCTGCTGACGTGTATCCATAGTCCCGACACTTGTAGCACTTGATGGGGACAACCCGCATTCGCACCCTGCATACTACTCATCCAATTTTGGTTCTCCCGCTGCTAAGGAGTTCCCCTCGCTCGGGGACTTCAACCGCTTTTGGTTTCGAGCATTTACAGAGGTGATACCTATCCGGGCATTGGTTACCTCTGAACATTCGCGCTTTATCGCCCCCTCTACTTCGATCTTTCCTGTGAGACAATCAAGATCCAGCATTTCTAGAGAGCACATGGGTTCTAGACTGGAAACAAGAGCCTTCTCCCCAATAACCCCTTGACCGCTTCGCAGAACGTACTCTTACTAGTCGTCTTTGGGCCCAGTTCGACGAGAACTCAGCCACTCCTCATTTTCCTTATGGAAGACACCTCTGCTCCATTGTCTTCGGGTTTCACCCCGTAGCGGATTTCACTAAAGGCTTCCATAAATGCCTCACCTTCCGTCGGTTTAATGAGCAGAGCGAACGATCTAATCCTTCTTTGTTTCCCCGTCTTTTCTGCCCCTGGCTTTTGGTTGGCAGCCTCCTTGTTTTTGGACAGACGTGTCCCTGGCGGCGCAGTCAGTTGCTTCCTATTTTCCTTCTCCGCTTTCTCTTTTGGGCCCTGGAAACTACTTCGATAAAGTCTCCTTTAGGCACGTCGTCCTCTTTCCGCTTTTTCCCCAGTTCGCTTTGTAGTGGGCTATCTGCGATCCGTTTGACGCAAGCAGCGTTCTCAAAGGGGAGTGTGCTGTTTCTGCTCTCGAATCTTCTTCCGCTGTTCTCTACGTTTGCCTTTAGAAAGAGATGCGGTCCAATAGTTTCTCCGGTTCCTCTGATGCATTTCCTGATGAGTCTTTCCTCGTCAGCTCTAGCTAAGAAGGTCGATTGCACTTGCGCTCAGTTTGTGTCCGAATCCATCCGCTCAGCACTAGCGATTCTGACTCGGGGTCTGCTAACCCCGGTTCAATGCACCCTATCCGACCAGGGTACCGAAGAAGCTGGCTACGCTCACATCACCCCACTGACGTTGACAGAGAGTTGCCGACGGCTCCCTCCCAGTGTGGCCCAACGTGTACCGGTCATTCGCGGTTCGCTCTTCACCGAGAAGCTTTCTCGAGGCTACTATCTAGGACGCAGGTATACTGTTAGCTAGGGAGTCAGAACTACTTACTCGGGCACCTCAGGGACGTCACACTCCGTATAGTAAGCGACCTTTAATGGGCGAGGAGTTCCTTCCACAACCTCAACAAACTTTGAGCAAATTTTCTTTTTCATTCTCTACATCCTAATTCTATAGAGAACTCATACATTGGTTATACCGGCATTTGCATTTTAAAACAGGCAAAAGATACTAAAGTAAAATTGGGACACTAAACGCTAAGCCTCCGTAAGTTCCGATTAAGGACAAAGATCAAATCACGTTGCGTTCCATTATAGAGTATTCCTGTTAATTGAGCCATTCGTATTATGCGATTTACGACTCTACGCCACTAGCTGAGCCAATATACTTTTTTATTCTGCAATTTTCCAACTTGAGATCATTTCTATTTCAGGTTCTGATCTGACATCATGAAGTGCAACTACCAGCAATCGTATACGCATTCCTAAGAGTGCGACTACAAAAATATCGGAAGCTTAACGCATCAGGCATGAAAGGTTCTATGAATTTGTAATATGTGGATGTTTAGAGGGTCGATGACTTTGTTAATAATAATAGCATTTCCACTAAACTCTTATGATGCTCTATATTACAGTCTAATTAAGATAATGCTATGCTTTATTTTAGCAAATATATCTATGGAGGGTATTTTGAGACTTAGATGCTAAGTAGGAACATCATCACATTTTTTTTAAGGTTTTGTTCGTCTGTCTGTCTGTCTGTCACACGCACTTTCCTCAGAAACGGCTATACCGATTAGCACGAAATTTGGTGAGAAGGTGGGAACTGTGAACCCCCAAACATGCAGTGAGTGATATCCTTCTACGTTGAGATTTAGGGGACCCAACGGACCCATTCTCAGAAACTACCCATAGGAAAAATTTGAAAAAAATGATGGATCTGATTCTATATGCTGCCCAGGCCTCAAAATACTCTCCATATCGAGCATATTACTATATTTTTGGGGAAATTGAGTAAAATCCCCCTTTAATTTATCGCAGAGTTATAAAGGTTGGTTGTAGTATAAATGAATATAATAATATGAAGCATATTTTCCCCAAGTTAGATCGAAATCATACCATTAGGTGGTTTCCCAGCTTGTTTCCGATTCAATTGACTCCGTTCTTCCACCCCCACCTTGCAACTCACCCCCGCGCATCCAATGCATGGAGCCGCGCTTAGAAGAACATACAGATAAACAGTATACCAGTTTAATAAAGTTTCGTTTTCGCCAAAAGCTTAAAAACAGTGGCTACCAAAGTTTTCTTGTTGAGATGCAGCATGTTCCAATAAGTAGGCACACAATCGTACTTTAGCATGAATAAAACTCATTCTTTCGAAGTAGGTACCTAGGTACCTAGGTCTTAGATCTAAAGTGCAAATTCGTATTGCGCATTATGCTCGGGCTCTTCTTACTACGAAGAAGATAGAACTCGACCGGCGGAGGGATCGGACGGTAAGGGGTTCCCTGAACTAACAACAAGTCCCTTCCTCCCTTCCCCTCCCGTTGGTGAAAGGAATTCCCTGACTTGAAGGCTCCCAAAGCCGGAAGAGCGGGAAGGCTACCCCGAAGTAATGTGTCAAACGGTTCCAGGCTATTTCTCTGATGACAGGGAGGTGTTTAGTTGGTAGTCCGCCAGCGCGCTGTTGCGGGACTAAACGCATTCACCTACCCAACTCCAAAAAAAAAAATTCCATCAATAATTCCCCATCGTCATCAATCGTTATTTAAGTGAACACTAGGCACTAGCCAATAATAAATCATGAAAGGTTTTATCCAATTTTTATGTAAGGATCTTTAGGAACACGATGATTCCACTTATATATAGCTGATAGCTATATACGATACGATATACGTTGAACATATCCGATATTCAATTTGATGTGGTACTGACATTTTATCTCGTGGGGAGTATTAATTTAACACAAAATGGGCAACTTTGACCTACTACAACTTTGTTAAGAAAAGTAATATTTCCACCTAACTTTCCCGTTGGATGCTTAAAGTCTGTCTTTTTACGAATCTAGGATGAACTTAATGGGTGTTCCTTGTAAATTTCCGAAATATAATGATATACAATTATTAACTTTATTTGAGCAGATATCATAACGGAGCGTATTTTCAGGCGTTGATACATGGAGCACGATGATTCAGATTTTTCGGTTAGGTAATTTCTGAGAATGAGTCATTGAAGTAATTGACTCTTTCCGGAGTTACCCACTCCTCCGCTTTGCAACTAATTTCAAAACTAATATCTGCTTCGAAAAGTTTTAACCGGGACCTGTCATTTGATACCAACATGGCTCCCACCTTTCCATCAAATTTCGTATCAATAGAAGTAACCGTTTCTGAGAAAATCGGTGCGACAGACAAATAAACAGATAGACAAACAGACAGATGGAAGGACAGACAGACAGACAGTAAACCAATGTTAATGTTTTCAACAAAACCTTAAAAAGCACAATTCATAATTTGTCCGTAATTAGTGTGCCACTGAAAAACATTGCCCAGTTCAGTCTGTTCGGCCTTTGCATGGATATGGGATTCCTTTCAGATATCGGGATCTCCCTACTGTAATTAGATTTTTTTATTATGAACAAACTTTCGCTTAAAGTAAATGAAAGCATTTAAACACGATCCAGTTGAATACAATGAATTAAGTGTACGCACACCGATTACTCATATTGGCGAAGGAAGAGCACTCATAATTATATTACTTCATCCAACTACTTTAATAAGTGCCACTTCACCTCCTCCCTGGCAATCGTTCCGGCCAACGATGGACTTCTCGGCCACAGATACCCTGATGCGAAGGCATATTATACTTCCGTGCACCTTACCTTGGTCAAATCGTAAATAACTCTAATGAATGAGAGCTTTTAGTTGGGCAATTTCGGGTAATAAAAGAGAAATAAAATTCCAGTCTTGAAAGGTCCATTTCATGCCTACACATTATATATATCTGCAGACACTAATAAACAGGTAGACATAGGTAGGATAAATTACTTCGATGGCCTTTTGTACTTCTACTTTTTTCCTTACGATGTCCATTTGCTGTGGACCAGCTCCAGTTGGAAGGATTTCTTAGGCTTTATTGAGAAGAGCCTGCACTCTTGGATACTACTTACATTTAAAGTTTTTGATTTACTGAGAATATTTGTAATATGGAAATTTATTAGCATTGCTGTGAAGGTTTCTGCTGGGCGCTACATTATCCCCACTCGACTGCTCCGAACTTTTATGCACATGGACTCAACTTCAATTGGGCCAGAAAAGTCTTCTTAATTTATGGAGGTGATTGATTATATGATTGAAACTTAAAGGACACTCACGTATTAACATGAGGTACAAGGCCCGTATTTACTGGAGTATTGGAAGTATTTTCCCATATGGGATGCGTAATTGATGAGGAGGTACTGTATTCTAGCCATATTGAATTAGGCTGTGGATTTATAACTTCCATGCATCACTTGCAGCGATAATGAGCCTCTTCAAAACTTAAATACGAATTACCAAAACTTAATATATCCTACGCAATGTATTCCACAGTGAAGGGAGACAAATTACATTGGAAAAGTGCAGGGTGACTATTAGCTATAATAATTTATACTTACAATATGTTATGTTATGTTATGTTATGTTATGTTATATATGTATTTATATGTACACTGTGTTACGAGAGTTTCTGACAACGCAGTTGCAGCAATTTGGCGGGTACAACCAAAAGACGCATTTGTAACATGACCGGGCTTTTTGCTATACATATATCAAGCCCTTCCAATAATAAGTCTTGTTTTTAAAAAAGCTGATATCTAATAGGGGCTATTCAGGGTGAGCATCCAGGAAACTCCCATCCGGGGCTTTAAGCCAGCAGGATTTTTTTCTAATGCTTATTGAACAATCTTGTCTATAGTTATAAGCTAAAGACACTGTTACAACTAAAAGTGAAAACTCGAGAAGAGATGAGTCCAATCTCAAGATCTATTTGCGGCAAAGTCCCCAAAAGTGTCCATGCTTGTTATTTTTGAAAGGTAATTTGCCGCCAATTGACTTTATTCTAAATAAATTATTGCAAATCAATAATCCATAAGGAATCCCTATTTGAGGAAAAATGTCATAGTCTACCACATGCTCCAAAGAGCACAGCGTGGCAAGCCTCACCTACAACAAAAAAAAAACATTATAATATCGATCATAAAGGCATTCAATAATTCAACATTCAACATGTTGTAGAAAATTAAAAATGCCTTAGGTGACATAGAAAACCATTATAACTTCAACACTAAACATTTCGAGGACGGCAATTATTTACAAAAAAATCGTCAAACTGAATTTCCACTATCGTCACATATGTACTTTTTTATCTCTTCGCTGAAATCTTCATAAGAATATCCAGGAAGTCAAAAAAAAA